>NC_092399.1:12319454-12991209 GCF_030028105.1 Mobula birostris
TAGAGATGCTGCCTGGCCTGCTGCGTTCACCAGCAACTTTGATATGTGTTGCTTGAATTTCCAGCATCTGCAGAATTCCTGTTGTTTGCATCTTTAGAATGATTTTTTGTTTCACCATCTCTATGGCAATTAGATCCTAAACCTGAACAGTTCATTCTTGGTGCAAGACATCTCTGCTTTCTCGTACCCAAATCTCCCGGTAATAAGGTCCAACACACCACTTGGCTCTTTAATTGTTTGCACATTAACTTTCAGCACCGTTCATGTCCTTCTGAATACCAATGCCTAAAATATATCCTATTTAAATTTTTTCTCCACTCTACATGGCATCATATTTCCCACATTATGTGCCATCTGCAGTATCAACTATTCACTAAGCCGGTCTTCCCTCATGGTTCCACCCCCACATATTCTCTGAATCCTCTTCACAAACCCTACTGTGATCTAGCTTTTTGCATCATTATAAATTTGAATATTGAGCCCTTCATCCAAGTTATTGATATATATTGTGAATGGCACTCAATCAATCACCCTCACTTCAAAAATGACCTGCTTATTCCAACTTAACTTTTTATCTGTTAACCACACTTTAATCACATTATACCCCCTCTTACTTATTGAGATACAGCACAGAATCAGCTCTTCCGTTCCTTCGAGCTGCACCGCCCAGCAATCCCCCAATTTAATCCTAGATTAACCATGGGACAACTTTACAATAACCAATTAACCTACCAACCTTTGGATTGTGGGAAGAAAGCAGAGTACACAGAGGAAACCCACGCAGTCATGGGGAGAACATACAAACTCCTTACAGGCACCTGTGGGAATTGAACCTGGGTTGCTATTACTGTGAAGCGGTGTGCTAACCACTACCCTACCGTGCCGGCCCACTACTAAAAAGTCTACTGAAAGCCCAAGTAAATCACTATGCTAACTATAATCACAGCATTAAGAGATCTCAATACCTTCCCTATCACTGATGTCAGTCTAACTCAGTCTTTCCCAATCTGGGGTTCATGGACCCCTCGGTTAATGGTAGGGGTATATGGCATAAAAAGGTGGGAACCCCTACTCTAAATGATCTGTAGTTTCTGATTTTCTCTCCTTTCTTTCTTAAATAATAGGATTACATCTGACACCTTCCAAACAGTCAAACCAATCCGTGGAATTTTGAAATTCATGCCTTAATCATTTTTTGTGTGATGCAACTCATCAAGCCCCAGGGATTCTTTTTAAAATTCTGATAATTTATTTCAGATAACTTATTGAGGAAAGAGGAAAAAAATTGAAATCCTCAACACAGATTGGCAGATTTCTTAGCGCTGCTTTTGAATTTGTAGACAAGAGCCACTTTCTTGCCACTAACTCCATGCCTAATTGATAGGGCGAACAAATTTCTTTGAAATGAAGGATCTGAGGCCTCACTTACCTTGAAAACATTGTTACCTCAGGTCCACACAAATATACAACATCAAGAACAGAAGTAGGCCTCAACCCCTCGAAACAGCTCGTCTAATTAACCTGCACATTCTTGTCCACCCATAATAACCTTTCATCCTGCGCATAACAATTACCTACTTAAAATAGCATTTAAAGACTACTTCCATCGCTCATTAAAAAAATAAGCTCTAAAAACTGACACACTTTGAGGGAAAAATAAAAGCCATCTCATCCCTCTTAAAAAGGTTACCCCTTATTTTTAAGCTGCCACCATTTCTCAGGGTTATTAAAAATTTAATTAAGCTGTGTGCATTCTACAAGCCTGGCTGTGAACACAATGCTGATAAGCAGCAACAAATTTAGATTGGGCCTTAATCAGGTGATAGCTTTGTGATATCAGTTGTTACTGACTGGAGTCACTGTTGGTAATCATTGATTTTAATCAATAATTACACAAATTGTAACTGAAAGATTTCGGTGAAAGAAAGCTGTAAAAAAGTTTAAGTAATTCTTGCGTCCCTTCATAAAATGCAAACTCATATATTGACATTTTCGCTCAGTGGCCACTTTATTAGGTGCCCCGTACTCCTGTTTGTTAATGCAAATATCTAATCAGCCAATCATGTGGCAGCAACTCAATGCAGAAAAGCATGCATGCATGGTCAAGAGGTTCAGTTGATCAGACCATACATCAGAATGGGGAAAAGAAATGGGACCATAGTGACTGTGACCATGGAATAATTGCTGGTACCAGACAGGGTGGTTTAAGCAACCCATAAAATGCTAATCACCTGTGATTTTCACACATGACAGTTTCAAAAGTTTCCAGAGAATGCTGTGAAAAACAAACAAAAACTCTAGTGAGTGGCAGTTCTGTGGGTGAATATGCCTTGTTAATCAGAAAGGTCAGAGGAGAATGGCCAGACTGGTTCATGTTGACAGGAAGGCTACAGCAACTCAAATAACCACACTTTACAACATTGGGGTGCAGAAGAGCATCTCTGAACACATGACACACCAAACCTTGAAGTGGATGGGTACAGCAGAAGACCACACCAGGTGGACACTTAGGTACAGGAGTGTGTTAGGTACTACATTACTTTTACTTGCCAAAGTTTTGCACATTAGTTGGGCAAATTATTCATTTCCATTTGATTTTTTTTGCCTTTTGCAAGTCACAAAAGAGGGACGCGCTTAGACCTCTTCCCCAGGGCACCACTGCTCAATACAAGAGGGCATGGCTTTAAGGTAAGGGGTGGGAAGTTCAAGGGGGATATTAGAGGAAGGTTTTTTTTACTCAGAGAGTGGTTGGTGCATGGAATGCACTGCCTGAGTCAGTGGTGGAGGCAGATACACTAGTGAAGTTTAAGAGACTACTAGGCAGGTACTGTATATGGAGGAATTTAAGATGGGGGGTTATATGGGAGACAGGGTTTGAGGGTCGGCACAACATTGTGGGCCGAAGGGCCTGCACTATGCTGTACTATTCTATGTTCTATAAAATGGAATGCTAATGTTTACTGAAAGTTCAATACTTATTACAAAACGAAAAGAAACTCAAGTGAACATACACTTCTTAAAATATGCAAGCAGTTTCTAATTTAAGACATTTTCTCACACACCTTCCAAAGAAAAATAAAGAATCCAAAAAAATAAATGGTTGATAACCTAAATGAAACATCACACAAAAGGCCAACAGGCAATAACTGTGACAACATGACAGCTTTGCACACCAACGAGAAACACATTGCAGGGTAGAAGTACGCAAATTAAGCACGATAGAGCTTCTCAAAGATAGCAGCTTTGGGAAAGTGATAAAAGATTAATGCTGAAAACGTAGCTGGCTGCAAAGCGGCGAGCTTCCGACGTGCCGCCGGGTTGTCGGTGCTCCGCTTGCAAAGCCCAGCAACCATGGCCTTTACCTTCTTCCCGCCTTTCTAAGGCTTGAACGATTTCGATCACATCCTGCATTCTGACCCGTTCCTTCCCCTCGAACTCCCCACCGATACAGTCCCCCAGCAACGCCCCGGTCATCGCGCCACAGAAGCGGGATAGACTGGGCGGAGTCAAGGCCCTGCTCACGGCCGACATCTTGGCTCCACGCTGAGCCGAGCGAAGAGAGCGAGAGGCGTTGATTGGCGTCGAAGGCGTCCTATCACAGCGAGGGGCCGGTCCGCAGTCGGCCGGGGTGTGGACAGGAGGACGAGCAGCAGGGAGCACCCAATCAGATCTGCGAACTGGACGACGAACTGGCCAATCACAGTGCGAGGGCTGTCGGAGCAGCGAATGGTGCCGCGGCTTGAGCAGGTTCTGCGAAGCAGGCAGATGCTCTCGCTGGCATTAAAGCGGTGCACCTGCTTTAAACCCGATGCAGCTCGCCGGGAGGTCCCACAATTAAATAGTGATTTTGTTGATCCTTTTTGCATGTCATCCAGACCAAGTGACACATCTTCACCGAAGAGACGCTTTGTGTGATGCTGAAGCAATATACAAAGCGCTAGAGGAACTGATGGGGCAGCCAGCATTTATGGAAGGAAATGGACAACCAGTGTCCGATTCCCTCCATAGATTAGATTATGAGGACACCCAGTCCTCGTTTATTATCATTTAGTAATGCATGCATTGAGAAATGATGCAATGTTCCTCCAGTATGATATCACAGAAACACAAGACAGATCAAGACTAAAACTGACAAAAACCACATAATTATAACATATAGTTACAACACACCTTCACCATCCCAGTGCGCTAGTCTCTTCCCCTGCACAAAGCAATCGGCATCGATGTGTTGACGGACTCCCATACCACTAGCGCTGGTCCAAAGTTCAAAGTAAATTTATTATCGAAGTACGTATATGTCACCTGAGATTAATTTTGCGGGCATTCACGGTAGCTAAAAGAAACACAATACAATCAAAGATAAACTACACACAAAGACAGATAATATTCTTTCAGTTAGTCCTGACGAAGGGTCTCGGCCCGAAACGTCGACTGTACCTCTTCCAAGAGATGCTGCGTTCACCAGCAACTTCTGTGAGTGTTGCTTGAAATTCCAGCGTCTGCAGAATTCCTCGTATATGCAAAAGAAGACTGATTTTAAAAAATAAATTGAGAACAAGAGTTGTAGAGGTCTTGAAAGTGAGTCCATAGGGTCCGATCATTGAAAGGTAATAACTGAGTCTGAACCGGGTGCTATGATTCCCAAGGCTCTTGTACCTCCTTCCCTACCAATGGCGGCAGTGAGAAGAGAGCATGGCTTCAATGGTGGCGTCCTTGAAGATGAGTAAATAAAGCTGCGGATGCTGCAATCTGAAACAAAAGATACCAAAAGAATTCAAGCCTGACAAGCAACATCTGTGAAAAGAAGAAAAAAAGAGTTAACGTCTATCCTGAGTTAAGAGAAAGGCTCCCCAACCCGAAACAGAAACCGTTCCGCAGATGCTACTGGCTTGCGGAGTTCTGACAGTGTTCTTTATAACAAGTCTACATTCCATGTCTCAGCCTAGCATACTGCATTTTATTCCTCTCAAGCAAGGAGGCAGATGATGCATCATGTGTCCACCTAAAGAGAAGAAGAGTAATAAAGGTTTCTCATAGATTCCCAATAGGTGAACAGCCATTGCAGTGCTACTAAATGTCGGCTTCCCTCAGAAACTGGACTATCTTTTAAGAGCAATGTAACCTAGTTGCATTACAACCTGAAGAAGGTTGTGCCAAGAAAATCATGTCAATTGCAAAGCCGTTTTGAGATCTTCCAAATCCAATCCACATAAAAATCATAGAGTGTATGATTCGTTGTAGAGTATCAGGCCATTTGGCCCATCGTGTCTACCCTGGCCTTCGATCGGAGCACACACTGTAGTAAAACTCTGATGATCTTATATCCAGTCATTTGAAAATTGTGATGATTCAGCATCTGTCTCATTCATTAGTACATTGTTATCTGCAGGTGTATTGCCTATATACTTGCGTGGTTGCCCTGTGAGCGATGTACGGCTGGATCTGGGGAAGGGTACTGCAGAATCAGGAAAATTTGTGACTAGACCGCAGTCAAGATCATTGCTTTGATAAACAGAAACTGGACTCCCTTTAAGCTTAAAATGTTCACAGAGCACTTGATACAGAATGCGAAAAAAAAGCGAAATAAACATGTTGGATTAAAATCCAACAGTATGAAAAATCTGTTAGTTTGGTTCCAACTGTGTCTATTGATAAAGCCCAGAATTCTGTTTGCATAATTAACAACTGTTTTAAACTGCTCTACCTCTCTAATGAGTTATGCATGCATATCCTGATGCCATCTGCTCTTGAACCCCTTTTAGAGTAGTATTCTTTATTTTCTCATGCCTTTCCTCATTTTCCTACTAAAATAATTCACCTCACGTTTCCCGGCATTAAACTTCACTTGTCATGCATATGAGGAAGGTATACAAAAAATATGCGGGATACAGATAAGATAGATAAAGCCAAACATTTCTTCTAGGTTTGGGTTTAATGTAAGGTAGGAGATTTAGAGTGGATCTGAGGAATAATTTGTTTTGCCTAGATGGTGTTTAAAATCTGGAGCTCAACTTCAGGGCTTGGAAGATATAAGGACCCACACAACACTTAAGTACTTAACGAGCACTCACAGGCCTGGTATTGGAAACTGGAGTGATATAACCAGTGGAATGGACCAAAGGAACCTCAGTGCTTGGTTAGCATTCAATGAACACAACCTCACTACTTTAACTCTCTTTTTGCACTATGAATTTATCTTTTTTCTTATTGTAGTTTTTATAGTATATTTTATGCATTGCACTGTGCTACAGGCACAAAAGAACAAATTTCATGACATATGTCAGTGTAATAAACCTGATTCTGAGGTCTTGATGTAACTCTCTATAATATGTGTCCCACGAACATACTCTGCCATGAGAAGCCTGTTGGGCTTAGCTACTATTAATACTACTACACCGACTCAGGCCTGGGGGCTGGTGTCGGGCACGATGACGGACTCTGCACTTCTCCCTCTCCCTCATCAGTGTGTTCAGTTCATCTACATTAGCCGCGCCACTGTCTTCTAGGAGCGTGTTGACCATAGTCTTGGGAGGGCGCCCAGGGTTCATCCTCCCATGCTTGGGCTCCCATGTGATGACTAGGCTGGCAGGTAGCTCGGGGTGGCGTAGACAGTGCCCCGCTAGTTGCAGTCTCCTTGCCTCAAATTTAGTGGAGAGCATCGGTACGTTGTTATAGAGCTCAACGTTCGTCATGTGCTGTTGCCAACTCACATCAAGAGCCACCCGGAACATTCGTGTATAGCAACCATCCAGAGACTTTCGCATCGTCTTGGTAAGTGTCCACGTATCGCATCCGTACGTGAGAATGGACTCTATGACTGCTATGAAAATCCTCTTTTTAAGCCCTCTGGTCAGGTTCGACTTCCAGATTTCCTTCATGTCGTTCATAGCCCTCCACACCAGTGCCTTCCGTATCTTTATGTCCTTCTCCGAACTCATCATTCTTGACCTGAGGTACTTGTAGTCAAGGTACTTGTCGTTCTTAGCAGAGAAGTCAAAACCAGGGTGTATATTAAAAATTAGAAAGGGAGGTGACGAGTAACCTTCCCATCTTCAGAATGGTACGTGGCTGAAACTCACTGTCCAGAAGGACCATAGAACCTGATGACATCAACAGTGCTGAGGTCAAGAGGGTTGGGAGCTTCAAATTGCCAGGAATAAACAACACCAACAGCCTATCCAGGTCCTATCAGGTTGACACCATGGCCAACAAAGCTCACCAGCACCTTTACTTCCACAGGAGGCTAAGGAAATTTGGCATAACCCTTTTGAATCTCACGTATTTTTATTGATGCACCATAGAAAGCATCCTCTTTGGATGCAAGCAACACACATCAAAGTTGCTGGTGAACACAGCAGGCCAGGCAGCATCTCTAGGAAGAGGTACAGTCAATGTTTCGGGCTGAGACCCTTCGTCAGGACTAACTGAAGGAAGAGCTAGTAAGAGATTTGAAATTGGGAGGGGGAGAGGGAGATCCAAAATGATAGGAGAAGACAGGAGGGGGAGGGATGGAGCCAAGAGCTGGACAGGTGATTGGCAAAGGGGATATGAGAGGATCATGGGAGAAGGAAAAGGGGGAGGGGGGGAAACCCAGAGGATGGGCAAGGGGTAGAGTCAGAGGGACAGAGGGAGAAAAAGAAGAGAGAGAGAAAGAATGTGTGTATATAAGTAAATAACAGATGGGGTACCAGGGGGAGGTGGGGGTATTAGCGGAATTTAGAGAAGTCAATGTTCATGCCATCAGGTTGGAGGCTACCCAGACGGAATATAAGGTGTTGTTCCTCCAACCTGAGTGTGGCTTCATCTTTACAGTAGAGGAGGCCTGGATAGACATATCAGAATGGGAATGGGATGTGGAATTAAAATGTGTGGCCACTGGGAGATCCTGCTTTTTCTGGCGGACAGAGATGCAAACAACTTGGTATAGGAACTGGTCTGCCCATGACCACAAGAAGCTGCAGAGAACTGTGGACACGTCTCAGTACATCATTGACAACAGCCTCCCCTCTGTAGATTCACTCTACACTCGGTAAAGCAGCCAACATAATCAAAGACCCCATCCACCCCAAATGTTCTCTCTAAAGCCTGAAAGCACGTACCACTATGCTCAAGGACAGATTCTCTCCCATTACTATAAGATTATTAAACAGTTCCCTAGTACAATAGATTCTTAACATCATGATCTACCTCATTATAACCTTGCAACTTATTGTCTATCTGCACTGCACTTTCTCTTTAATGGTAACTTTATTTTCCACTCTGTTGTTTTACTATGTACTGCCTCAATGGCCTATTGTAGGGAACTGATTTGTATGAACAATATGCACAGCAGGTTTTTCATCATACATTGGTACATGTGACAATAATAAACCAGTTTACCAGCTTACCAATCATTAAGGCAGAAACTCCCAGCACATTTAAAAGTATTTGAAGTGCTGTGGACTGCTGTGATACAGTTGTTGTGACTGTTAACAAAGTCACTGGAGTTACAATGAAGCTGGTGGATATAGAAGTCTATATTCAACAAAGCTGGAGATATCTTGGAAGAAGAATCCTCTTGACCCAATATTACATGACATTTTGATATGCTAAAGATCAAAGGTAACAGCAGGACAACTCGAAAGTTACAATGTGTCTACAATGCTTCCATTGAATTACATATAATTTTCAAAAACCTAGACCTTCACACCAACAGTCCAGATACCCAAAATGAATATTAATCACCATTGATTCTGGGCTGCATTCATGCATATGCAGACTTCTCAAGTCAATGGCATGTTTCTTGGTTTGCAATCAAACCCGGTCTACAGCTCCAAGAACACCATTGTTCTGAACTGCATTTTAAACTCAATCTAAAATCCACATTCAGGTCTAAAGACTGCTTGCTGTTGAAGTTAATATTTCACTATATACCATAACTCCAGAATATGCCCTAATACAAGTGATAGACAATGGACTTAGGTTTGGTAGCTCTTTTTCAGTCAGTGCATATGATAGGTTGAATGTAGTATTCTCTATTATTCCATGATTCCATTCAAACTGTGACAGTGCCAGTCTCTGGGTTGGTGCTTTGGGCAGTTAGATGCAATGAAACTCTTTGTGCGTCATCTCATAATGCTCCTTGCCCTCTGGCTCCAATCCCCCTCTACTCCGCCAGCTCTGATATCATAGGCAGTGGAGTAAAGTAGGTCTCTGATGACACCCAACACTGATAAAGCAGAGGATGATGGCATTTAGAGGTTTTGCACCAAGCACTGTTATGCTGCAGTGCAGGAGGTGTGGGATGTGCGTGGAGCATGGTTTGGGTATGTGTATGAGCAAGGTGCCAGGTGCTCCAGCCTAGAGGCATATCCGAAAGACATTTGGGCTGGTAAGGTAATTGGCCACTGTAAACTTCCCCCAGTGTGTAGGTGAACAGTGAAATCTGGGGGGAGTTGAAAAAATATGGAGAGAATTTTTAAAAAGTGGAATGTAGAACTTGTGTACAATGGGTGGTTGATCGATTATGAGGACTTATGGGCTGTAGAACCTGTTTCTGTGTTATATCTGTCTATTTAGTGCCCGTTACACCACTGGCATTTAGGGCAGCAATGAAGGTCTTCGGTTTCTGGTGATGTTCAGGGCTCCCTTCATCACGTCAGCAGCTTCCTCTCGGTTTTCGCTACTGTCAGTCATTCAAGTCCCAGGTGGAGACTCAGGAATACCATCACACTCAGATGTAGAAGGATTCTTCTTTGTTGTTTCCGTAACATTTTGTTTTACCAATGAGGGTTGTTAGCCCTGAGCTGAACCCCCAAACCTGAAGGACTAGTGGACCACTCTTAGGCTGGCCTCTACCCTTTGTCCTCTTTGGCAAGAGGCCAAAGCATAAAGCCCTGACTCCAGCCAACATTACTCTCTGGGTCATTGAGGCATGCAAGCCTCCAAACCATGACAAGGTTGTCGTCGACTTAGAAGTTGTGTCCGTCTATGGCTCTGTTACTCAGACAGCCGTGGCAAGTCCTCTTGAGGTTGCTGCCTATTCCATTTTCCAGAGAGAGAAGATGAATTCGACTCTGAGGAAGAATAGATGAGGTCAGTGATCTCCCAGCTGATGTGATGTGCAACAAATGATGAAATGTTGCAAGAGTTCCCATCGGCAGCCTGGGAGAAGCCCAAGGGAAACAAACCCACGGCCACTGGACCTGGCTGCCACCAAGAAGACAGTCCTGATCCTGAACGAGTAACCAGTAACCATTCCTTCTGGAAGGAGAACCTTCTGTGACATTTAAATAACAACATTCAATAGGCACTTGGGGAAATACATGGATAGAAGGGGTGTAGGAGGGGTATAAACTAACTAGCTTGATGCTAACTATGGTCAGCATGGAAAAGTTGGAGCAAGGGGCCTTTTTCCATGTTCTATTACTCTTCAAAGTTCAAAGTAAATTAATTATTAAAGTACGTATGTGACACTCTGAGATTAATTTTCTTGCAGGCATTCACAGGAACAAAGAAACACAATAGAATCAATGGAAACCTGCACACGAAGACTAACAAACAATCAACGTGCTAAAGAAGATAAACTGTGCAAATAAAATAAAAAATAATAAATAAATAAAACTGAGAACATGAGTTGTAGAGTCCTTGAAAGTGAATCCATAGGCTGTGGAATTCGTTCAGTGCTGAGGTGAGTGAAGTTATCCACTCTGGTTGAGGAGCCTGGTGATTGAGAGGTAATCACTGTTCCTGAACCTGATGGTGTGGGGCATAAGGCTCCTGTACCTCCCTCCCAATGCCAGCAGCGAGAAGAGAGCATGGCCTGAATAGAGGAGGTCCTCGATGATGGGTACTACTTCCTTGTGGCTAAGCTCCTTGTATGTCCTCAGTGGGGGGGAGAGCTTTGCCTGTGATGGACTGGGCTATATCCACTATTTCTGTAGGTTTTTCTTGGGCATTGGGGAATAGAGGCACTGTATGGCTCTATCACCCATCCCACAGATGCAGATAAGAGAAGTGATCCTGAACATCCTCCAGCTAAATTTGTTTCTGCACCTTTTGTTTTTCCCTCTTCTAGTAAGTCCTGCTCTGTGGGTTTCCCTTGTTTTATTTTCCTTTCTGAACTCCGATATCCAGCTTTGGCTGAAGGTTTGAGTCAATTTTTTTAAATGGTGACTCAGCCAAAGTATTGCCCAAAGAACTTAATTTTCCTGGATCTCCACTATTTAAGCTTAGCATCTTTCTTCAACCAACTACCCTATTATTCATTCTGCATTTAACATTCAATTAATTGATAATTAGTTCAGATCGTGTTTGAAATTTCCTGAACCTTAAAACATTGTAAGCACAAGAGATTCTGCAGATGCTGGAAATCCAAAAAGTAGCAAAAATCTCCAACTAAATGCTTGCATTTGTAATTTGCGCATGCAACTTTGAGAAGTTGTATAATGTGGACCAATCTTGACCCCAATATTTCTGAAGAAAATGCTGGCAGAATATATTGGATGAGGTTCTCTTAGATTTATGATATCATTAAGCATTGTACTCAGAGGAAATCTTTCCCTTGCATCAATAGAAAATATATAACAACATGATCTTTGCTGCAATCACAGATAGGTTAGTATTTTATCATTTTAAATCAAGAATATGATTAACTTGTCTTTCCTGTTTGTATCAGAACTGATTAGTTCTGCTGTAAGTTCAGCAGTCTGTGATATTAACTCAGGCTACGTCCACACTAGACCGGATAAATCCGTAACCGAAGCGTTTCCTCTTCGTTTTGACCCTCTGTCCACACTGAAACGGTGCTTTCCTCCCCCGAAAACAGAGCTCTCCAGAGTGTTTGAATCTGAAAATGCCGGCTGGGCGTTGTAGTGTGTATGCCACCGGAGGTTTTAAAAAACCTGTCGTCCCTTTCATTGGTGAAAAGGCTATGGCTATAGGAAATGTTTCCAGGTGACCCCTCTGTGGGAGTGGGGGAGATGTTGGTGGGGCCACCCGGGTGTCTGTGTGTCCGTATGTGTAGCTATTGTAGTGGCTGTGAGGCTGGTATTGTGGCAGTGAAAAGTACTGGGGGGGGGAGCCATCATATTCCTTATCATTGCAAATCCCTCTGCAACAGAGTTAGTCAGTTTTTCAATGTTCGTCGTCAGCCAGGTCATACTGTCCGTGAACTCCCTGTCGGTTGCCTCCATGTGCTCCAGTATTTGTTTTTTGGTTTTAAGTCCTCCTGCGCGAGAGCCAACAGCTGTCTGTCGTTTGGCAATTTCCTTCTAAGTTTTTCTAGTCTGTAACTGGACAAACGCGCACCAAGTATACCGTTTCCTTTTCGCTTGTTTTCTGTAGATGTGTCCTGCACATGCCCAGTAGGAGGAGATTCGCCAAAATACCCGTTTTAATGTGGGCGGAGTGGATGGAGGTATTTTCAAAAACACCTGGTGTGGACGCCTATCATTTTTACGCGAAACCAGCGTTTTCAAAATTATCCGGTCTAGTGTGGGCATAGCCTCTACGGGCTTTAGTTACGGCTTCACATTTTCAGCATGTCTCTTCACTGTTTCTCTCTCTCTCTCTATATATATATATATATATATATATATATATCTGTACCTCTCTCTATCTCTCTCTCGCTCTCTCTCTCTCTCTCTCTGTACCTCTCTCTATCTCTCTCTCTTTATCTCTTATCTCTATCTCTCTCTCTCTCTCTCTCTCTAGTTATCTATCTATTGATCTAGTAACCTGACAACTCTCTAAACACTGGAATCATCAGGACTTCCCGACTCCACCCTATCAGAGATATTCCCTTTGTGCCAATTACATCCCCACCCCACCATCCTTCAGGAAACTTAAAACCGACTCGGCTTCTCATTCTTCTAGTTATGACAAAGAGCCTTTGTCCCGAAATGTGATTTCTCTTTCTTTCATGCTGTCTGAATTCCTGTCTGCTTCCAGCATTTTGTTTGAGAAGTAAACGTTGGCTTGACAAAAGCAGAGCATACAGTATATGCGGTGTTGTTTCTCTCACCCCACATGGCAAGTTTCTGCAGGCTGATTATTGCAACTTAGGTAAGCGTAATTGTGTGTTTTAATTTGTTAGTTATGTTACGAACTATGACTAGTCAAACAATGCTAAAATGCAGTCTGTAATTTGGTCACTCCATGATTTATTCCACGATTGCATTCACATAACATAAATTCTACTATGATTCTGACATTAGGGTAGTAATTTACAACGTGATTTAAACAGTTATTGGAGGTGTTAGAAAAACGCAGTAAATCCAGTCAAGGTCAGAGTGGTCCTAGGCCCTTCAATAAAGCTGTACAAACATTTGAAAGGCAAAGTGACAACGAGGAGATTGGGACGTGGATAAGTACAGCCCAGTGAAAGGGGCATTATATAAATAATGTGATCTTGGTATACATGCACTGGGAATATTATGCTTCACTGTTTGTGCACGCCAGTGGTGCATCTCTCATGACCTTCTACAATAATGTGAGGCAAGTCTGTTATAATAAATACATACCACTTCCAGCAGTTGGTGTGTGACAGGCAGTGATTGCCATGAGGTTAAGAGGCAGATTTTAGGATATCATCAACTCTTAAAAGACTACAGTTTTTTTTAAAGCTTCTGAAACAAAGGATAAAATAATGACTTGAGACAGACACAAGGAAAAACTACCTGTTTAATGTGGCTAATTTAGAGGGCATTCAGAGAAGGCTGGGCTGTTTTGGAAGTTTGGAGTATCAGTAATGCTAGAGTAGAAACTATTTGACTTATTCTTAACTCTAAAGAGCCAAGTAGCCTATGTAGGTCATAATCTCGATTTGTCAATGAATGGAAGCCATTTGACCCCTAATAACCTTCGTATAACATCTGTAACATAGAGAACATTCCAAAACATATTTAAAATTACAACATGATGGTGGGACTTCAATTTTACTAACTGCTCTGATTAGTGAACCAGGTTTAGCTTTGTAGCATCATCATAATATAAATGACTCATCCAATCCCAACTAGGTTAATTTAGTAAAAATCCCGACACAGTCAGTATCCTCTGATTTTCATTCCATTATCTCCTTACTAATTCCCCTACAAATAACCATACATTTAAGCAATTCAGTTTAACGTGCTGTAGTCCCTTGTGAAGTAAGGCTATGTTTCAAGGTGTATCTTTCTGCAAACACTATTAAATATGTTCTATTCCTGCAGGTTCCCAGGAGGGGAACTGCCAGAGCTTGGCTTCAGATGAGTGCCTCACGACAGCTTGTGCTATTCAGTACGTTAATGGCAAGTACTGGTACAGAAAGAACGATTATAAGAAGGTCACATAAGGAATTGTGGCAGGGATGTCCTTGGGCATCTGCACTTTAAGAACCCATATTATTGTGTCAGAATCAGGGTCAAGTTCAATATCACTGTCAAAGTTGACTTTGTGGTAGCAGTACAACACAATACATGATAATAGAGGGAAAAAACTTCTTGAATTACTGTAAATGTATATATATTAAATAGCTAAATTAAATAAGTAGTGCAAAAATAGAAATAAAAAAAATAATGGGGTAGTATTCATGAGTTTGATGTCCATTCAGAAATCAGATGGTAAAGGGGAAGAAGCAGTTCCTGAATCATTGAGTGTGCGTCTTTAAGCTTCTGTACCTCCTTCCTGAAGGTAGCAATGAGAACAAGGCCTGACCTGAATGATGGGGCTCCTTAATGATGGATGCCGCCTTTTTAAGGTATCGCTCCTTGAAGGAGTCTTGGATAGTATGGAGTCTGGTGCCCATGATAGAGCTGACTGAGTTTACAACTGTCTGCAACCTACTCCGGTCCTGTACAGTAGAACCCCCTTACCAGACGGTGATGTAGCCAGTTAGAATGCTCTCTACGGTGCATCTGTAGGAAATTGCAAATTATCGATGAACAGCAGCATAGTTTGGGAGCAAACTTTACTTTCTAGTACACCACGCTTGATACATCTCCTTGCCCTAGTGCACATGAATAGAAGATTGGCTGATGCAAAGAGCATTATGGCCCCCACCCTATCACAGACACTTTCTTTGTTTTCTTCCACACTGCAACTTAAAACATGTAATTTCTAATATTCCCTGTTCTGATCGAAGGTTGCCAACTTGAATCAATAATTTTTTTGTTGTCTTCATATCGCAAGATTGATTAAACTGCTAAATGTTACTGATGTGTCTGCTCTTAGCTAACACAACACTGGATGAAAGCTGGAACTTCATGGTATCACACCATGTAGCTAGATAAGGGGTGGGAAGTTCAAGGGGGATATTAGAGGAAAGTTTTTTACTCAGAGAGAGTTTGGTGCGTGGAATGCACTGCCTGAGTCAGTGGTGGAGGCAGATACACTAGTGAAATTTAAGAGACTACTAGACAGGTATATGGAGGAATTTAAGGTGGGGGGGTTATATGGGAGGCAGGGTTTAAGGGTCGGCACAACATTGTGGGCCGAAAGGCCTGTACTATTCTATGTTCTATGTTAGAAATATAATGATTAGAAGGTTGAAGACTGTGGTAGAGAGTGGGAAGCAGGATAGGGTGGGATGGGTGGGTTTCAAGCGTGAACTGGCAAAGGAAAACACAGACCCTTTAAAGGCAATTTGAGTTCAACTAAATTGAAATTTTGCTGAGGTAAAATAGAGAATGAATGACAGTAATAATTATTACGTATGGAGATATTAGACCTGTATGAAAAACTGAAGCCCTTGTGATAAAAGAATCAAAAACACCATGGATACAAAGTGGTTGTGAAATGAAAAACAGGAAGGTAAGGAAAATGACTTATTTGAACAAGAAAGTGTTGCCCTCAGTATTAGAAATGTTTCCAAGAGGGTGGAACCAGAGTGGCTGAGGGGATAAGCTGTCATCATCATCATTATGTGCTGTGTCATATGACATAGGCGATAATGGTCTATACATGACCACGATTATTCTTGGCAATTTTTTCTACAGAAGCAGTTGCCATTGCTTTCTTCTGCCTGGTGTTTTTGCAAGCCGGGTAACACCAGCTATTATCAATACTCTTCCGAGATTGTCTATGTGGTGTCAGTGGTCGCATAACCAGGACTTGTGATATACACCAGCTGTTCATACAACCATCTACCATCAGCTGCCATGGCTTCACGTGACCCTGACTGGGGGGGTGGGGGAGGGGGTGGCAGGGGAGCTAAGCAGGTGCCACACCTTTCCCAAGAGCAACCTGCAGGCTAGTAGAGGGAAAGAACGCCTTACACCTCCTTTGGTAGGGACCTATCTCCATCCCACCTCCTGGTTACTGAGTGTGCCTGCAAGAAAATGAATCTTAGGGTTTTATATTATGAGATATATATATTAATAATAAATTTATTTAATAATAAATAATAATGACTTTGAACTTTGAATATGGTAGACTGTCACTTCACACAAGAGAAAATAAAACTGATAACATACGAATGTGGAATTAATCACTTAGAGGACAAGAGTTGCCTTCAGCTTTTTGGAATGAATTTAACAGCTTCTGTAAAATCCAAAGTTTATTAAGGTCATCAAAATAATATCTTTGTGGAGATGGTTTCCAAGGTATTTTGTTACTCTAAATAAAACCATTCTTACAATTCAGGTTCTGTCACTAGTAAGATTTTTTCAACTGATGAATGAGAAAAAGCATTTTAGGTAGCGTTGAGAGTTAGGGGTCAGGTTAGATTTAGAGACAGGGATGAGGGAGAGTTAGAGATGTGAGGCAGTCAATGAAGAATCGGGGGCAGGTGTTTGGACTCCAAGTTGGAGAACTCTGCATGCGAAGGTCTGATCGCAGAGGCTGGGTCGGTAGGTGATGAAGAGGTCAAGGATTTCCATGTCAAAAAGCCCTAGGTCAGAGATCATACAGGTATGAATCATGAGGGCCAGTGACATCCCCTCCCCGACTCCCTGAACACTGGGGTTGAAGGTCCGTTTGAGTCCAGAAGTCAAAGGCCGAAGGTCAAACCCATATTCAGCGAATCCTAGCGTCTATAGTCCAGAGCTCAGCAAGCCTGCAGTAGAAGCCTGAAGATCAAGATCAAAGTCAGTGAGTCCAGAGGTAGAGACTGAAGGTCGAAGGCCCTCAGTTGGCTTGTCTGGAGGTCAGAGGCCCGATGTCTGCGAGTCTGCATGTCTAGGTCCGAGACTGGAAGTTGGAGAGCTGATGTCTGAGAGTTCAGGGCCAAGAACTGGAGGCCTGGAAGTGTCTTGGTCTGGGGGTAGAGACCTGTCTGTATGTGTGTGTGAGTTGGTGGGAAAGGGGCTACTTGTTGTTGTTGTTGTTGCTGTTGCTGCTGCTGCTGCTTGTGTTGTTCTGTGTAACACTGGCAACAATTGCAGGCTTCTCCCAGCATATCCTTGGGCAAATTGGTTGTTAATGAAAATGGAGCATTTCACTGTATGTTTCAATGTACATGAGAAAAATAAATCTGAATATAAATCTTTAGTTTTAATGATCATTTGGGCCACTAACTCTTTCCTTGATTGGTGCATTAAAGCATGTCATATTTGGATTATGTTGGTGTGTGGCCAAGTGGTTAAGGCGTTCGTCTAGAGATTTGAAGGTCACTACTTTGAGCCTTGGCTGAGGTAGCGTGTGTGTCCATGAGCAAGGCACTTAACCACACATTGCTCTGCGAAGACACCGGTGCCAAGAAGCTGTATGGGTCCTAATGTCTTTCCCTTTGACAACATCGGTGGCGTGGAGAGGGGAGACTTGCAGCCTGGGCAACTGCTGGTCTTCCATACAACCTTGCCCAGGCCTGCGCCCTGGAAACCTTCCAAGGTGCAAATCCATGGTCTCATGAGACTAACGGGTGCCTATAAAAAATTTGGATTATATTTTTCTTAGTTATTACTTTAACAGGTAATACATATGTCCTACAATGTATTATAAATGTATCACAGCAACTATTTAATTAAATTACTAAACACCATTTTCCATAAGTAAATAAGATGCATATTTGCAATTATGATCCATTACCGACCTTAATCACTATGGTATCGGAGTGCTACTAGTCTATAGTTGGAGAGATTACTATGTAAAATTGGCAATAAGTTATCTAAAGCAACACAAACAAAATGCTGGAGGAACTCAGCAGGTCAGACAACATCTATGGAAATGAATAAATAGTCAACGTATCAGGCCGAGACCCTTCTTCAGGACTGAAGAGGAAGGGAAAAGACGACAGAATAAAAAGGCCAGCACATCCACACATGGGTATGTTGGTTGTTAATGAAAATATCTTTCTGCACCACCGTTCCATAAAGGCCACTGAGGAGGAAAATTATAACTTACATGAAATGCAAAAGCAAATGAAGTGAACAAAGTTATTCTGGTAATCCCAAGAGTGGTACGAAGGATATGGATGACTTTATAGTTTATAGGGTCTCTTCCTAGATGTTTTATTTTGGTTTATTCACTGCATAAAACAAACCGTTATGGAATTATGAATGTGTCAACTTTTATAGAGTGCAAATATATTACTGTAAAGTAACTATTCTACCTTTTGATATCTGCAAGCTCTTCTTAGGACTGTGATGCTACCAACACCCCAGGCTGAGTTATGTTATAGAAGCAGGCATAATGAAATCTTACTGATGTAGAAGGATATCTCATTTGTATTTTATCAAGTCTTTCGTTCGCTTACAGTTACTTTATGCTCCCCCAGTGTTTTAAAATTGAAGGTTCAAAGTGAATTTACTATCATTATAGTACACATCACCTACTAACCTGAGTTTCATTTTTTTGCAGGCATTCACAGCAGAAGAAAGAAATACCTCAGAACTAATGAAAAACTACAAACAAATATTGACAAACAACCAATGTGCAAAAGAAGACAAATTTCGCAAATACAAGAAAAAATAATAAATAAGTAAATAACTAATACTGAGATCATGAGTTGTAGGGTCCTTGGAAATGAATTCATAGGTTGTGGAATCAATTCAGTTTGAGGCGAGTAATGTTATCAACACTGGTTCAAGAGCCCGAGGGTCGAAGAGTAATAGGCAGAAGGGTTGCCTTCTGCATATCGGTGAGACCTGACATAGATTAGGAGACCGCTGAGCACCTACGTTCTCTCCTCTGGAAAAAGCGGAATCTCCTGGTGCCTACACATTTTAATTCCACTTCTCATTCTCATTCTGACATGTCAGTCCATCTACTGCCGCGATGAGGCCACACTCAGCTTGGAGGAGCAATGCCTTATATTCCGCCTGGGTAGCCTACAACATGATGGCATGCACATCGATTTCTCAAACTTTCGGTAATTTCCACCCCCCACCCCCCTTTTACTATTCCCCATTCCCATTTCCATCTCTCATCTTATCTCTATCTCTTTACCTGCCCATCACCTCCCTCCAGCGCTCCCCGCCTTTTCCTTTCTTCCATAGCCTTCTGTCCTCTCCTATCAGACTCCCCCTTCTCTAGCCCTGTTTCTCTTTCACCAATTGACTTCCAGCTCTTTTCTTCAGCCCTGCCTTGCTCCCAGTTTCACCTATCACCTATGACCTTGTACTTCCTCCTCCCCTTCTCCCGCCTTCTTACTCTGAACTATCATCTTTATTCTCCAGTCCTGATGAAGGGTCTCAGCCCGAAAAGTCAACTGTACTCTTTTCCATAGATGCTGTCTGGCTTGCTGAGTTCCTCCAGCATTCTCTACGTGCTGGCTGAAGGGTAATAACTGTTTCAAATAATTCCCCATATCATTTTGTTATGTTTATTCCATCAAGGCTCTTGTTTTAAACAGTCCTTGTCTTCTCTGAGATACTTATGACACGGAAGCCATTATCCGTCTAAAACTTACAGATGGAGCAAAATCAAAGAGGCATGATGAAAACCAATAATGCCTAAATGTTCTGTCGGTCTTGTTCACTCTGGAAAAAGGATTACAGAGAAGAAGTTCGGAATAAAAATGGACATTGGTGCCTTCCATACAGATCATAGCTGCTACAATAAATATTTATAAGTGCTTTGCATCTGAATCGTATTTAGCAATAAGCTTCAAATACTTTTAAATTACGTTCCTGTGGAGTGGTTTATAACACTTACTCCAAACTGAATTGCTGACATTATTGGTCTGCTTTCTCCTTTATCTCACTCTGGTCCTAGTAACCATAATTTCAAAAGTACCAGTATGCATTTTTATTCTGCACTTATTCTATTTAATCTTTTTCCAGAGTGAACAAGACCGACAGAGCATTTAGACATTATTGGTTTTCATCTTGCCAAATGGATCTTTCTCCATCAGTCTTGCTTACATTAGTAAATTTTAGACAGATAATGGTCTATGCCGTCTCTTCTACGTTTTTGACTGCTGGACATTACTTATAAATATTTTTTCACTTTATTCCATTTTTGGGTGAAGGTTACATTGAGTAGGAGTGGACATTCTGTTTGTTTATTTATTTGTTTGTTTGTTTGTTTATTGAGATACGGCGCGGAATAGGCCCTTCTGGCCCTTCGATTTGCACTGCCCCGATTTAATTGTACAATGACCAATTAACCAATAACCAGTGCATCGTTTGATCTGTGGGAGGAAACTGGAACACGCGGAGGAAACCCAGGCGGTCATGAGGAGAACGTACAATCTCCTTACAGGCAGCGGCGGGAATTGAACCTGGGTTACTGGTGCTGTAAAGCGTTATTTCTAACCACTATGCTGCCGTGGCAGACAGAAATGGCTATTCCATTGAGAAGTAGCCATTTGTTTCTGTCTGCCATGATTTTGGTTCAGTGTTTTTTTTTTCGTGTAGTCTAGCCAGATTGGGTAAGTGCCACAGTTTAAGCATAAGGGGTAGGCCATTTAGAACGGAGTTGAGGAAAGACTTTTTCACCCAGAGAGTGGTGGATATATGGAATGCTCTGCCCCAGAAGGCTGTGGAGGCCAAGTCTCTGGATGCTTTCAAGAAAGAGATGGATAGAGCTCTTAAAGATAGCGGAATCAAAGGTTATGGGGATAAGGCAGGAACTGGATACTGATTGTGGATGATCAGTCATGATCACAGTGAATGGCGGTGCTAGCTTGAAGGGCTACTCAAAAAGACCTACTCCTGCACCTATTGTCTATTGCCTCAAACTCACTGTTAGCAACACGTTGAACAGACAATGCATAAACTGATCTCTCTTACCCCTTAAATTCCACATTTTGTCATTTGCCATCATCTCATCAGAATTGATGAGGAACACAGCATGAAAAGAGTACTGATCTACACTGTCAAAATCCCCCAAAAAATGCAAATGTTGGAAATCTAAAACAATATCTACTAATATTGTACCTAGTCTAGGGGTACGTGTAGAATCTAGGGGAGCGTCTGGAAAGGCCTAGTTGATAGAGATGTGGGTACCTGTTCAATGAATGAAAGAGAGTAGTCACGTTCTTGCACTCACTGACCAGGTCAGCTTGTTTACAGGTGGGATGGAGATGCGCGTCCAAAAGGAGGTGTTAGGCACTCTTTCCCTCCGCTAGCCTACAGGTCACCCTTGGGCAAGGTGTAGTATTTGTTCAGCACCCTCCCCCACCCCCGATCAGGGTAACGTCAGGCAGACAATCTTTAATAATGGCTAGGGTCACCCATCTTGTAAAGGCACTGCCCGCAAGAAGGCGATGGCAAACCACCCCTGCTGAAAATTTTTACAAGAACAGTCTTGATTACTGGACTATGATCGCATATGTCATACAACATAGCAGATAATGACGATTATGATGATACTCAATAAGTATATAGAGTAACAGCCACAACAGAGTCAGTGAAAGACCACCTAACTTGGACATTCAACCAGAGTGCAGAAGACAGCAAACTACAGAAGTACAAAAAGAAAGAAATAATAATAAATCAATAAGCAATAAGTATCGAGAACATGAGATGAGGAGCTCTTGAAAGTGAGAACATTGGTTATGGGAATATTTTACGCTAGCTGATATTTATAACACCATATATTATAAATATCACTCAGCCCTGCAGAATTAAATATTAAATACACTGATTCATTCAAGATGAATAACTCAAGACAGTATTTCTCAGTAGCGAACTTCTATATTGGTTGTACAATGTTGTTGCATACAACACAGCCATGATCCAATTCCTCCCACTGCAAGTCAGCCCATCTGAAGAACTGCACCATGATGGCCTTATTTAGAAAAAGGACTTCAGGAGTTTTAGAATAAGGAAGGAGAAAGACACCAGAATAAAAAGGTGGTGGGGTGGAGGGAGGATAAGGATAATAGCTAGAAGGAGATAGGTGAAGGCCAGGTTCAAAACCAGCTACTACCCCTCAACCATCAGGCTCTTGAACAAAAGAAGATAATTACAGTAATCTACTTAGAAGTTCCCACAATCTCGGTTTTAACACATAATGACACATTTCACTGTACGTTTTGATGTACACGTGACAAATAAATCTGAGTCTGAATCTGAATCAGTTGGAGCCTTCTTCTCAAGATTGCGCCTGCATGCAATGCTCCTTTGGTCAACATCTTCTGGGTAGATCACGGAGCAATCTTTTCACTTCCTTTATATCTTTCACATTTGTTTCTCGTCTTGGATGTGATTCTGGAGCTGTTGGAGACTATGTTTTGCTGTTTGGAGATCATTTGGGTGCTTCAGCACTCTGCATTCTCCAAGATTCCGGCAGCCAGAAGCAACATGAGCAAATCTCGTGGTGAGAAACTTACAGCAATTGAATTGAATTGACTTTATTTCTTGCATCCTTCACATATAGGAGGAGTAAAAATCTTTGTTACAACCCTGTCTGAATGTGCAATGTGCAAATAATGGTAATTTGTAATAAGTAGTATGTACAATAAGATATATAACAGAACAGTCAATATAGCTTAGAAATACAATTGTGTCAGCGTGAATTAATCAGTCTGATGGCCTGGTGGAAGAAGCTGTTGGCCCTGACTTTTATGCTGCGGTACCATTTCCCACATGGTAGCAACCGGAACAGTTTGTGGTTGGAGTGACTTGGGTCCCCAATGATCCTTTAAGTCCTTTTTACGCACCTGTTGCTATAAGTGTCCTGAATAGTAGGAAGTTCACACTCACAGATGCGCTGGGCTGTCCGCACCACTCTCTGCAGAGCCCTGCGATTGAGGGAAGTACAGTTCCCATACCAGGTAGTGTTACAGCCAGTCAGGATGCTCTCATTTGTGTCCCTATGGAAAGTCCTTAGGATTTGGAGACTCATGCCAAACTTCTTCAACCATCTGAGGTGAAAGAGGAGCTGTTGTGCCTTTTTTACCATGCAGCCGGTATGTACAGACCAAGTGAGATCCTCGGTGATCTCAGGATGGCACGTGAGCCAATGTTTGACCCCATTTTATCAATTATAACTTCCATTGTTCACCAATTAAAGCAACAAGGGTGACTGAACCATTCAAGACCATGATTGCCTACATCATACAACACGACACATAATGATGATGATTCTACTTGACCATAAGACCAAAACACATAGTGGCAGAGATAAGACATTCAAACAATCGAGCCTGCTCCGGCATTTGGTAATGGCTGATTTATCTTCCCTTTCAATCTATTGGCTAATCTTTGTGCTGTAAACTCAATGACTTTCTGAATATGTAGATCTCATTTGGTTGAACTCAGCATTGCCAATGAAAAGTATGGTCTACTAAAAATATATTCAGGCACTGTATTGAAGATTTCAGCCAGATAAACTATTCAGTGATCAACAAATAGAAACATCAATGGTTGTAGGTGGTTATATTAATTGATCAACATTGATGAGCAAAGATTGACTCAGGTTATTTAAATCTGGACAGTAAGGTTAAGCAAGGATGCTTCATAATTATATTTAGATATATCATAATCAAATATGAAAAAGAAAAATCAAGGTTCCTTACTTTAGTGTTACAGGACACAATGTTTATCTTTATATCTTCAACAGGAAACAAACCAATCCACTTTAAGCCTCAATGACTGCCATAAGCATTGAAGAACCAGTTGAAGGAAGAAGTAAATTAATCTGATGATGACAAACTAAAGTGACTGATCAACAGTCGTAAGATTTCCAACAGCTCATGGTAAATTCACAGACCAATCCATCGAATCATCACTTCAGATAGTCCATTCAAAATGACATTTGTGTGCATTTTTTGAATGAAACTAATAGGAGTACAAAGTGTAACGCCAGAACTAAGCAAAAGAAAAAAACACTGGAGCCTGGGGATAAACATGTGTACTTCTTTTTTACTTTAGTGAGGTGTGGTGGCGTGACGACATATGCCATTCACATACTATTACATATACAGTAACCCTTAATGAATTATGTAAACAAATAAAGAATGTTTAATCAAGTAATTTATTTACAAAATACTTCAAATATTACTGATATGTTAAATAACAATCAGTATCAGGTTTGATATGTTGTGAAATTTGTTAACTTTGTGACAGTAGTACAATGCAATGCATAATAATCGAGTGAAAAACTGTGAATTTCAGTAAGTTAAAATAGTTAAATTAAATAAGTAGTACAAAAAATAGGAAATACAAAGTAGTGAGGTAGTGTTCATTGGTTCAATGTCCATTCAGAAATCAGACGGCAGAGGGGCAATAGCTGTTTCTGAATCATTGAGTGTGTACCTTCACTCTTCTGAACCTCCTTCCTGATGGTCGCATTGAGAAGAGGGCATGTCCTGGGTGGCCTTTTTGAGGCTCCACTCCTAGAAGATGTTCTGGATACTACAGAGGCTAGTACATAGAAACATAGAAACATAGAAACTAGGTGCAGGAGTAGGCCATTCGGACCTTTGAGCCTGCACCACCATTCAGTATGATCATGGCTGATCATCCAACTCAGAACCCTGTACCAGCCTTCCCTCCGTACCCCCTGATCCCTTTAGCCACAAGGGCCATATCTAACTCCCTCTTAAATATAGCCAATGAACTGGCCTCAACTGTTTCCTGTGGCAGAGAATTCCACAGATTCACCACTCTCTGCGTGAAGAAG
Organism: Mobula birostris; assembly: GCF_030028105.1. Lineage (NCBI taxonomy): Eukaryota > Metazoa > Chordata > Chondrichthyes > Myliobatiformes > Myliobatidae > Mobula > Mobula birostris. The sequence goes on from NC_092399.1 coordinate 12,344,421, forward strand.
TTTTTCCTAATCTCGGTCCTAAAAGGCTTCCCCTTTATCCTCAAACTGTGACCCCTCGTTCTGGACTTCCCCAACATTGGGAACAATCTTCCTGCATCTAGCCTGTCCAATCCCTTTAGGATTTTATACGTTTCAATCAGATCCCCCCTCAATCTCCTAAATTCCAACGAGTATAAGCCTAGTTCATCCAGTCTTTCATCATATGAAAGTCCTGCCATCCGAGGAATCAATCTGGTGAACCTTCTTTGTACTCCCTTTTTGGCAAGGATGTCCTTCCTCAGATTAGGGGACCAAAACTGCACACAATACTCCAGGTGTGGTCTCACCAAGGCCTTGTACAACTGCAGTAGTACCTCCCTGCTCCTGTACTCGAATCCTCTTGCGATAAATGCCAGCATACCATTCGCCTTTTTCACCGCCTGCTGTACCTGCATGCCCACTTTCAATGACTGGTGTATAATGACACCCCGGTCTCGTTGCACCTCCCCTTTTCCTAATTGGCCACCGTTCAGATAATAACCTGTTTTCCTGTTTTTGCCACCAAAGTGGATAACTTCACATTTATCCACATTAACTTGCATCTGCCATGAATTTGCCCACTCACCCAACCTATCCAAGTTGCCCTGCATCCTCTTAGCATCCTCCTCACAGCTAACACTGCCGCCCAGCTTCGTGTCATCCGCAAACTTGGAGATGCTGCATTTAATTCCCTCATCCAAGTCATTAATATATATTGTAAACAACTGGGGTCCCAGCACTGAGCCTTGCGGTGCCCCACTAGTCACTGCCTGCCATTCTGAAAAGGTCCCTTACCAAGGTACCCTTGATGGAGCTGACTAATTTTACAACTCTCCACAGCTTACTTCAGTCCATTGCAGTAAGCACCCCATACCAGTTGGTGATGCATTAAAATGTAGCTAGTTAGAATTCACAACACTAAACAACAATTAAAGGAAGATTTTTACTATGTCTCATACAGCATGTCAGAGATGGTGCTGTTGAATCACTTTGTTGGAATTAGTAAAAGTTCATGGAATAGTAACAAAGATGAAAAATGTGACAAGCAATGTAAGGAAAGAAAAATTGGGAAAGACAAGAAGGCATTTGGCCTTTCAACAGAAAGAACACGGTGTGGTAATGCACTGGTTAGCACAATGATTTCCCTTCTTCTTCTTTGGCTGTCCATCGATTTCGATGTTGACTGAGGCCTGGGCAAGGTTGTATGGAAGACCGGCAGTTGCCCATGCTGCAAGTCTCCCCTCTCCACGCCACCAATGTTGTCCAAGGGAAGGGTATTAGGACCCATACAGCTTGGCACCGGCATCGTCGCAGAGCAATGTGTGGTTAAGTGCATTGCTCAAGGACACAACATGTTGCCTCAGCTGAGGCTCAATCTAGCGACCTTCAGATCACTAGACCAACAGCTTAACCACTTGGCCACGTGCCAGCACAATTATTTACAGTACAGGCACTTGGGTACAATTCCTGCCACTGCTTGTAAGGAATTTGTATGTTCTTTCCTGGGTGCTCCAGTTTCCTTCCATGGTCCAAACATGTATAGGTAGGTTAATTGGCCATTGTAAACTGTCCTATGATTAGGAAAGGGTAAAATTACGGGTTGCTGGGCAGCATGGACCAAAAGGCTGTAAGGGTCTAATCCATGCTATATTTCAATAAATAAATAATAATGTTGCATGTCTAAAGCAAGGGTTTATTCCAAGGGGATAGAGGAATATCCTAAACCACCTCCTCCTTTGTACGTTCCATGATTCTGAGCATTGACGCTTCAAAATCTTTCAAAACGATTCATTGCCTTGAGACAAATACCTGAACTTGGAAAAAAGTTGGTGAAGTATTTTCAATGAAGTAAGATACAGTGGCCCCTCAGAAAAAGCTACACATACTGCAATAATGGCAACTGTTAGTATGTTAAATGAGTCATATTTCCTGGCTCATTACACAGCCTGATGCAAATCGCCATGAACAATAGGTGGTGAATTAATAATACCTCCGGTAGTAGATGTTTGCCATTCAGTCTTGAGTGATGCCCCCAGCAAGAAAATTAGTGCCATTCCTCTGTAAATGACATAATTTCACACAGAATTGCTGATTTTTGCAGATATGAATCTCAGTTGATTGGAAGGAATGAAGAGGTTAATTGTGCAATTCATTTAGGTGACTTGACCGACTTTTGTAATACTTATTGTTTTGCATTCTAGGTCTTAAAGGCCTTTCACAAAGATATATTTCTTGTGAAGAACTGCTACAAAATGCCCTCAGTGGCCACTTTATTAGGTACCTGTAAGGTTACGTGCCGCTAAAACACCATATGTAAGTTTGCTGATGACACAACTGTTGTGGGCTGTGTGAGAGATGAATCAGTATACAGGAAGGAGATTGAAAACTTGGCTGAGGGGTGTAATAACAACCTCACACTCAATGTCGATAAAATCAAGGAACTGATAATAGACTTCAGGAGAGGGAAACTAGAAGTTCATGAGCTAGTAATCATCAGAGGATCAGAGGAGGAGAGGGTCAGAAACTTTAAATTCCTGGGTGTCACTGTCTCAGAGGACTTGTCCTGGACCCATCATATAAATGTAGTTGTCAAGAAAATGCGACAGCATCTCAACTTTTTCAGGAGACTGCAGAGATACAGCATGTCAACAAAAACCTTGGCAAACTCCTATAGATGTGCGGTGAAGAATGTGCTTACTGGCTGAATCATGTTCTGGTATGGGAACACCAATGCCTTTGAGTGGAAAATCCTGCAAAAAGTAGTGGATTTGGCCCAGTACATCACAGGTAAAACCCTCCCAATCATTGAGCACATCTACACGAAACATTGCCATAGAAAAGCAGCATTCATCATCAAAGCTCCTCACTTCCCAGGCCATGCTCTTTTCTCACTGCTACCATCAGGTAAAAGGTACAGGTGCCTCAGGACTCACACCACCAGGTTCAAGAACAGTTACTACCCCTCAACCATTAGGCTCTTGAACAAAAAGGACTTACTCGAGGACTCTTTTATTTTGTTATTTATTGCTATTTATTTATTATCTGAATTTGCACAATGTGTTTAGTTTAAACCTTCTGATGTTTACAGTTTATAAATCCTGTTTACAGTTACTGTTCTATAGATTTGATAAGTACGGCCACAGAAAAATAATCCCAGGGCTGTATGTGGTAACGTTTATGTACTCTGATAACAAATTTTATTTTGAACTTTTGAACTAACTCCTGGTGTAAGCCGTATTGCTTAGTTTTCACAATATAAATCTCAAGGCTACCTAGTCCTGTGTCATTCTCACCATTATCAGATTTTTCATCAACAGCATGCAGATTAGTGCTCTTTTTGAAACTGCCACTTGATTTTTTATCCTTTGCTCTTCCCTGTGCAGCCTATTAATTTTGTCTGCCCAACATGCTCCTTGTATGTGTCCTACTTTTTTACATTTTCTGCAAGTACTGCCTTTAAATTTGCATTGGTCTGGTATATCTGAGCCACTGCCACAATGGTAACACAATTCATTCGGTCAAGCAGATTCCTGATTAGAAGGTGCAATTTGCTCAAGTTAGCTTTCATTCCTGACTGCAAATCATCTGCTTATCTGTCTGCTGTTTCCATTGATACAGCGATTTCAACTGCTCTTTTAAATGTGAATTGTGCTTCATTTAGGAGCCACTTTTTGAATGTTTTTTGTAAGATTCTACGAAATGAATGATCTCTCGGTGAATTATTTAGCCCATCAATGAACTGACAGTGCTCAGGCTGCCTCTACAATTCTGCCTTCTATGCTGAAATGGGCTACCCTTCCTTTTGATTTCACTTATGAAGTCTAAAGTGTTCTGCAATCAACAATGGTTTTGGTTATAAACTTTCCTGCATTATGTTCATCATATTAGCAAAGCTTATTTCAGCTGGTTTAGTTGGAGCAGTCAAATATCTAAGCAAAGTGTATGTCTTTCCACCCAATGCACTCAGTAAAACTAGCTATTTCATTTGCTTTAAATACTGCTCAATTGGTTCCATATACAGTAGTCAGTTATCAGTTGAGCAATCAAATGCCTCCATCTTTCCAATGCAGCCAGCCATTTCTTCTTTTATTAATTTATTATTTTTATCACCTGGTACTTTCTGTTTATGAACACATGAATTTCATCCATTTTCTGCCTTTTTTTAACCTCAACTGTCTCTGCCTCCTCCCAAAGAAGCATGTGTAGTGCTTGTTTTTTTACTCGACCATTTCTCTCCACTTGCGAAGAAAGCGTGCTGTGTTTTTTTTTTAATCAAACATCTCTCTGTGCTTCAACAGGTAGATAGTTGTCTCAGCTTTGTTTTGAAACTTACTTGTCACCACTGTTATGTTTTGTAACTCCAAAATATAAAAACTAATCTAAAGGGAAAAAAACACAGGGAACCGGAAGAAGTGTGTCTACTTAATTCTTTATTTTAGTTTTTACTGAGTTTCAATTTAGTGAACCATGTACATGCTGTATGAAGTAGTGGCACGATAACGTATGCCATTTACATCCACTTACGTCTAACCTGCAATTAATTATAAAATAAAGAATGCTTAATCAAACAATACATTTACAATATTACAGAAATATTACTGAAATATTAAATACACAACATTGTCCTACGATAATGAGAATGAATTGTGATAAGAGGTTGAAGCCCTTCTGTCTCAAAAACATTCCTTTGGTGGGATACTTTTGGAATTAACTCTGGCCTGCAAGGTTTACAAATCTGGCATATTAACTGATCACCCTGGTCATCTGAATTTCTCTCTGCAGGGAAGCGTAGCCAGTGTATATGAAAAAGGCAGAAAAGATCAGAGCTTAAAGATGTAAGAATTTGAATATTTCCACTCCGCTTCTGATCCACAGAAGGGAAAGCAATGGATTTGTAACTCATTCTCAGTTGTAGGTCTTGCTGTTGCAAATGTTAGACAAATAGTTGTTCTAGCTGTCAGATGTTTTGGGCCCATAGTTACAATTTTAAAACATGACCTTAATTGTATTTAAGATTAAATTCAAAACAGACCACCCGGACTTCATTGAACCTGCCATCAAAATCTTACCGCCGTTTCATCCTTAATTTTGCAATTTGGATTTTTAGCAAAAGCTAATTAAAATGCAATGTGAAGACAGATTGAGCATTTAAAAGTTGTCTCCTTTATGCTTGCCTCACATTAACTCCTAGATTGAATAGGATCCTTGACTTCCTCACTGCGAGACCACAGCCTGTGCAGATTGGAAATAACATCTCCTCCTCGACAACAGTCCACACCGATGCACCACAAGGATGTGTGCTTAGACCAATTCTCTAGTCTCTCTACACCCAACACTGTCTGATCAGGCATAGCTCAAACGGCATCTATAAACTTGCTGATGACTTTGGCAGAATTTCAGATGGTGATGAGAGGGCGTACAGGAGCAAGTTAGATCAGCTGGTTGAGTGGTGTCGCAGCAGCAATATTGCACTCAACGTCAGTGAGACCAAAGAATTGATTGCGGACTTCAGAAAGGGGATGTCGAGGGAACACACACCAGTCCTCATCGAGGGATCTGAATTGGAAAGAGTGAGCAGTTTCAAGTTTCTGGGTGTCAACATCTCTGAAGATCTATCCTGGGCCCAACATATTGATGCAATTACAAATAAGGCACGAGAGCACGACAGGCTATATTTCATTTGTATTTTGAGAAGATTTGATATGTCACCAAAGACACTTGCAAATTTCTACTGTGGAGAGCATTCTAGCTGGATGCATCACCATCTGGTATGGAGGGGTCACTGCATAGGATTGGAAAAAGCTGCCGAAATTTGTAAACTCAGCCTGTTCCACCATGGGCAATTGTCTTCCCAGCAACCAGGACACCTTAAAAAGGTGACATCCATCATTAAGGATCCTTAACATGCCCTCTTTTCATGGCCACCATGAAGGAGAAGGTAGAGGAGCTTAAGCACACACACACACACACACACACACACACACAAAAACACACACACACACACACACACACACACACACACACACACACACAAAAACACACACACACACACACACACACACACACACACAAAAACACACACACACACACACACACACACAAAACAACATTTCAGGAGCAGCTTCTTTCCCTCTGCCATCAGATTTCTGAACGGACAATAAACCTATGAACATTACATTATTTTATCCGCTCTTTTTGCACTACTTACTGAATTTAATTTTCTTTTTAATATATACTTCTTACAGTAATTTATAACTTTTTTATTATTATGCATTGCCCTGTACTACTGCCGTGAAACAATAAATTTCGTGATGTATTATGGCATCCGTTAGTCTCGCGAGACCATGGATCTACGCCTGGAAGGTCTTCACTCTCCAGGACGCAGGCCTGGGCAAGGTTGTATGGAAGACAGGCAGTTGCCCATGCTGCAAGTCTCCCCTCTCCATGACACTGATGTTGTCCAAGGGAAGGGCATTAGGACCCATACAGCTTGGCACCAGTGTCGTCGCAGAGCATTGTTTGGTTAAGTCCCTTGCTCAAGGACACAACATGTTGCCTCGGCTGGGGCTCGAACTCACGATCTTCAGGTCGCTAGTCGAATGCCTTAATCACTTGGCCACATGCCCACACCATGATGCATCACATGATGTATACTAGCGATATTAAACCTGATTCTGAAAATCTTGTGCTGAAAAGACAGGCAAAGAAATCTCATTCGGATATGATGTCTGAATCATTTATTTTTTTGACTAAATAATAGTAAAAATAATTTTTTTTACTATATAATAGTGTGGATAGTCAGAGGCTTTTTCCCAGGGCTGAAATGGTTGCCACAAAAGGACACAGATTTAAGGTGCTGGGGAGTAGGTACAGAGGAGATGTCAGGGGTAAGTTTTTTACGCAGAGAGTGGTGAGTGCGTGGAATGGGCTGCCGGCAACGGTGGTGGACGTGGATACAACAGGGTCTTTTAAGAGACTTTTGGATAGGTACATGGTGTTTAGAAAAATAGGGCTATGGGTAAGCCTAGTAATTTCTAAGGTAGGGACATGTTCGGCACAACCTTGTGGGCCGAAGGGCCTGTATTGTGCTGTAGGTTTTCTATGTTTCTATGTTTAAATTATCTGTAATGTGCAAACATATGGCGAATAACGGGACAAATTCATCTTGTTATTTTACATTAATTATGACATTGTAAAAATAATGCATTAGTGTCTGGGATCTCCCCAGCTCTACCAAGCAGGTAGGACCTTCAACTTTATTTTTTAAAAAAGTGACCGTATTCATGTCATGTCAGAAGTTTCTTCTAAAATGTTAAATTTCTACAGAAAAGTGTGTTTCATTGTTATTGTACGAAAAAGGACATCGAAGTTTATTCAATTTATTTAAACCTCAGTATGGTACATCTAATTAATTTCAAGATTACAGAGCAGTAATAAATGGACAAAACAGCTGGGATCATAAAAGATATGGATTTCAGATGGAAAGCTGGCCAAGTGGTCTCCAACAAGAAAACGGTTGAGAAATACTGATATAAAGGTATGGGTCTGCACATACTGTGGCTGATCTGCATTCAGAGGGTGGTGCAAGTGTGGAACAAACTGTCAGCAGAAGTAATAGATCCAGGTTTAATTGTAAGATTTAAGAGAGGTTTGGATAGATACAGGAATAGGAGGAGCATGAAGGGCTACAGTCCGAGTGCAGGTAAATGGGACAAAGAAGGCGGCCAGGTCAGCACCAACTAGATGGGCCGATAGGCCTGTTTTGTGCTGTAGTGCTCTATGACTCAGTGCAATATAATTAAACAGTGTAAACTCTTTAACAACTCCCAATTTTATCAATGTTGCATTACATTCCAGCTGTTCTGTTTAAAAAAAGGAACAATAATTCTATTCAAAGGAGTAGGATATTTTCTTGATCAATTCAATGAATACTTCTGATGGCTAGAATAATGAGGCTTTCAGAAACAACTGTTATTGTGAAATAACTATGGAATTAACTTCAGAGTATTTACTTGCACCCAGGAAATCCAAAAGCTTCTACTAGTGGCAAACGAGAGAAAATCTGCAGATGCTGTAGATTCCAAGCAACACACGCAAAATGCTGAAGGAACTCAGCTGGCCAGGCAGCATCTATGAAAAACGACGTTGACTGTACTTTTTTCCCCATAGATGCTGCCTGGCCTGTTGAGTTCCTCTAGCAATTTGTGTGTGTAGCTTATACTAGTGAATCTCTGGTTCAACACTTGGTGAACTGTCCTGCCCTTCTCCATTTTAATCATTGGCAATTTGTGAACGTACAAAACATTTCAACTGAAGTATTTTCATTGTAAATAAACTGGCAACATACAGCCTATTTTAATGAGATCTGTTTGAATTTTTAATTATTTTCTAAACCATAATTATTGCTGCACATCATCTCGGGCTTAAAAATAGTTACACTGATTCTCATTTCTTCAGGTACTGATTATAGAATTCCACACTTTATGAAGCAAATTAAACTGGTTGTGATGAATCAACTTCTGCCTTAAGCTTATGAATCCTTTGCTAATGCTTTATCTTAATTTCACTTGCTGTGAGATGTTTAAAAATACCTTTTAAGATCTCGGCTTATGGGCAGTGAGAATTCTTTAATATGATTGGCTTCTTTCCCCATCTAATGACATCACTGTTGCAGAAAGTCACATGTCCCCTTCAGCTAATTCCTGATAGCAATTTACAAAAGCAAAGACATTAAGTGTTTTAAGGAGATCATTAGATCTTCATGGGAATATTGAATTCAATAGTCAGCTTTTCCCTTTATCTTTGAGCATAAAATCAGACCCAATAACTTACATAATTTATTGTTTCCATCTATTTTTCCTATAGTAATGCTTATCTTTATGTCTGTGGCATTCTATCCCTTCTTGCAAGTCATTTATAAATATAATGAGTAGTTACTTGCCAACACATGTCCTGGTCATACTGTGTCATTTGATGATCTCACTAGTATCCCTACCCTCTGTCTCCTCACGATGAAACTCAGTATTTGCCTTCAACTCCATAAGCCTTAGGTTTACTTAACCCAGTTTTCAAAATTGCTTTCTGGATGTCCATAAGAAACATTTGCAGAGAGTTTTCTGTCTATCACTTCAGTCTGACTTCAAGAATTTTCAGGAGCTTCGTTAGTCACCTACTGTCCACCATACTACCATTCACAAAGTTTCAGCCATCCATAATCTATAGCTCAGGAACCAATCTCCATCTTCAGCTTCTCTCACTATCCTATCTCCATAATCAGTCTAATTCTTGCATACTTACCCATGTGCTTGGCTATGATGAGTCCTGCTGGCCAACTACGCCTGTAGCTTGCGTCTCAGGCTCAGCACTTAGAGCTCCGAGTAGCATATTTTGGAATGCGAAAATTTGCAACAGTGATAAGGTAATCAAGTCATCTAGAATGGTATTAATTCCACTGTCATAGGCTGAATCAAAGACGGTGACGAATTCGTATATAGCAGGGAGACTGAAAATCTGGCTGAGTGGTGTCATAACAACAACCTCTCAATCAATGTCAGCAAGACCAAGGAGCTGATTATAGACTTCAGGAAAAGGAAACCAGAGATCCACGAGCCAGCTCTCATTGGAAGAGCAGAGGTGGAGAGGGTTAGCAACTTTGAATTCCTAGGTATTGTTATTTCAGAGGACCTGTCCTAGGCCCAGCACGTAGGTGCAATTACAAAGAAACATGGCAGAACCTCTACTTCCTTATGAGTTCGTGGAGATTTGGCATGACATCTAAAACTTTGACAAACTTCTGTAGATGTGTAGTGAAGACTATATTGACTGGCTGCGTCACAACCTGGTATGGAAACACCAATGCCCTTGAATGGAAAATCTTACAATAAATAGTGGATAGAGTCCAGTCCATCATGGGTAAAGCCCCCACAACTATTGAACACATCTGCATGAAATGCCATCTCAGGATAGTAACTTCCATCATTAGGAACCCTCTCCACCCAAGACATGATCTCTTCTCGCTGCTGCCATCAGGAAAAAGGTACCAGAACTTCAGGACTTGCATCATCAAGTTCAGGAACAGTTACTACTCCTCAACCATCAGGCTTTTGAACCAAACTTCACTCAACTTCACTTGCCCATCATTGAAATGTTCCCACAACTAATGGACTCATTTTCAAGGACTCTTCATCTTATGTTTTTGATATTTATTGCTTATTTATTTATATTATTGTTTCTTCTTTTTGCATTTGCACAATTTGTTCTCTTCTGCACTGCAGTTGAACACCCTAGTTGGGGGATCTTTCACTGATTCTGTATAGTTATTATTCTACACTTTTGTTGAATGTGCCCACAAGAAAATGAATCTCAGGTTTGCATATGGTTACATATATGTACTTTGATAATAAAATTAACTTGGATTTTGAACTTTGTTTTGAATTAAATCTATTAAGATTTCCAGGTGCCTCTCTTGACTGGAGGAAGAGAACCAACTAAAACCAAGAGTCATAGGGGTATATAGCACTAAAGAAGGCCTTTCAGCATAAATCCTCCAAGTTTCCTACATGAGCAAGTTCGATTTACCTGCATGTGACCCACATCCCTTTAGTTGGGGTGTTAGCTTTCATAAGTCGAGGGATAGAGTTTAAGAGTCACGATCTATTGATGCAGCTCTATAAAACTCTGGTTAGGCCACACTTGGAATACTGTGTCCTGTTCTGGTTGCCTCACTGTAGGAAGGATGTGGAAACATTGGAAAGGGTACAGAGGAGATTTACTAGGATGCTGCCTGGTTTAGAGAGTATGCATTATGATCAGAGATTAAGGGAGCTAGGGCTTTACTCTTTGGAGAGAAGGAGGATGAGATGAGACTTGATAGAGGTGTACAAGATAATAAAAGGAATAGGTAGAGTGGATAGTCAGCGCCTCTTCCCCAGGGCACCACTGCTCAATCCAAGAGGACATGGCTTTAAGGTAAGGGGTGGGAAGTTCAAGGGGGATATTAGAGGAAGGTTTTTTTACTCAGAGGGTGGTTGGTGCGTGGAATGCACTGACTGAGTCAGTGGTGGAGGCAGATACACTAGTGAAATTTAAGAGACTACTAGACAGGTATATGGAGGAACTTAAGGTGGGGGGTTATATGGGAGGCAGGGTTTGAGGGTCGGCACAACATTGTGGGCCGAAGGGCCTGTACTGTGCTGTTCTATTATATGAAACCTTTCCTCTCCATGTGTCTGTCCAAATGCTTTTTAAAAAAAAATATAGTTGCAATTTGAGGAGGGGGTGTGAAGGTGGCTGCCCAAGGAAGGAGAAAATTGGTGGCCAGAGTTTTTGTCCTACTCCTGGTGTGACTAGTGTGGAGTGAGGGTCAAATCTAAAGTTGCTGCTAATAACCTTGCCTACAATTATCACCTGATCAGCAAGACCTAGATTCAAATTCCCAATTTGTACTGGAGAAATACTTCTAAAGAGCAAATTAATTAAGTTGTAACTTCTTCTTACCAGTAGATCATCAACCAGGATGAAATTATAAAATTAAATTCCTCATGTGGCAAATAAAGAAAATAAGACTTGAATTTAGATAATGACTTTGGTGATATCACAACATTCCAAAGTGCTTTACAGTTAATAATGTACCACAGACTATAAAATTAAAGCAGTGGTTTTATTTGTAAAAATAATGATATTTGTACTTCATTTAGTGGAAGAATTTAGTGATGTGTATTTTTTTCTTTCAGAAAAGTTGAGTATGGTAAACTTGCAACCCACATTTTATCTACCACTGTACGCGCCGTGTAAGAATGCTTGAACATTGCGCAGATTTAACTTGTCAACGCCCTTTCTGGCTTCTGGCATTTCAGCAGGTTTGCCTTTAGATCTGCACTGCAAAGACTGATCTTGAACCAGAGAGGCAACAGACCATTACCTATCACTGAGTTATTGTAAAGAAACTTATTTATGAATCCTGTTCATGATCGCAATGCTCATTTGGTGAAGCGATACAAAATAACTCTCAACTGAAGGCCAACATGGTCAAAACTTTGGCCGGATCCCTATTGACTGGCAGGTTACCCGAACTCACTCGTCACTGGCTCCTGGAGTAGGATTTCTTCCACCTTGGTCCTGTCATGCACCAATAATGATTGTAAGATAAAGATGAAATCATAGTGTCTCAATCTACTACGTCACTGCCCTCGTGTTTTATCTATCTGTCAGCACGGCACTTTCTCAGTTACTGTTGCAGTTCAGGTGCAAGCCGTCCCTTCTGCACAGGTCCCACCTTCCCTGGAGAAGAGCCCAATGATCCAAAAATTTTATGTCTTCCCTCCTACACCAACTCCTTAGCCACTTATTAAACTGTATAATCTTCCTAGCTTTGTCCTCATTAGCACGTGGCACAGGTGGCAATCCTGAGATCACAACCCTGGAGGTCCTGCCCTTTAGCTTGGCACCAAACTCCTAAACTCCCTATGCAGAACCTCGTCACTCGTCCTACCCTTGTCACTGGTACCTACATAGACCACAACTTCTGGCTGTTCACCCTCCCACTTAAGAATCCTAAGAACTCGATTCGAGATTTCCCGGAGGCAACAACCATCTGGGAATCTTGTTGTCGCCCACAGAACTTCCAGTCCATTCCCCTAACTAACAAAGAGTTTACTCAGTGCTGCATTGCTAAATAAAAAAATACAGGTAATTTCTCCAACGTGAAGCTAGAAATCCCAGTAATTCAGGGTTTCTCTGCTATTCCCCATGAGGACTGACAGATTTAGGTTTCCAACTCCATTAATAGGTTTACGATGTCCCAGTCTGATACCACCTGTACAAAAGTCTGGGGCTTATTGTCCTTTAAATGCCTTGGGTCCATTTCCAGCAGAGGCTCCCAACCTTTCTGTGCCATGGACCCCAGGTAGGGAATCTTTGATTTAGAACTACAGCAATAGTCAGTGAGATCTGACCTGGTACCTTGTTTTCTAGTATTAAACTGGATCTTAAGATAAAGATTTCAAATGATAGTTAGATAATGTGCATCAATGCTGAACAGATCCAAAGTCCAATCTATTATTCTACTTCTATTTTGTAATCTTCAGCCATTGGGATTTACAACAAATTATTTTACTTCAAGAAAACCACATATCACCTGGAAAATTCAGATAGTATTAAAGGAGTTAAAATACTGATGCAGGGTACAACATCCTTCCATTTCATTTCACTCCTGACTCATTCTTTTTTTTTTGGAGTGGAGATGAATTGAGGATTAGTTGTTGTTTTCCGGTGTATAACTTGAGTAGCATAGTTTTGCAAATAAATATAAAACAGTTATATTGATTTCAAACCTAATAACTAATTAGCTTGGCTTAGCTACAAAACTACGAGTAGCACCCAATTATAAATACTAATGGGAAATATATTGAGTTCTGCCATTTAGTTCCTTATATGTCACCATTGCTGGTTAATATTAGGATGGAGTCCTGATAAATGCATAACTATTTCCCCTGGATATTTCCAGTATCAGTCAGGATTACCTTAAAGTGCAAAGTGTAGATAAAAATAGCCAGTTTGCAAATTTTCATACCACCGGCTATTTAATCATCATGTCATAATTCTTTCAAAACATATCTTTAAAAATAATGGGATTTACCCAAAGGTGATTAGAATCCTTGAGTGTGCTGCTCGTAAAAAGAGGGTTCAGAATCTAGATGGAATGGAACGCTTAGATTAGTTGGTCCCTAATTAGAAATGCCATATTATTGGCATCAATAGGAAGAGATTTGCTTCACCATTTCTTTTTGGCTTGAATTTTATCTTGTGACAATTCTGCTGATCTTTCTGAATGTGATGGAGTACTTGTTCCTTTTAGCTGAGGTATAGAATATCAGAGCAGGAAGGACATGCCAGGAATACAGCCATGTTATTACATTCAGTGGCCACTTTATTAGGTACACTGTACAGTGGCTTGCTACCGAAAATATCTAATCAGCCAATCACGTGGCAGTAACAATGCATAAGAGCATGCCGACATGATCGAGAGTTCATTTGCCAATCAGACCAGACGTCAGAATGGGGAAGTAAAGTGATCTAAGTGCCTTTGACCATGGAATGATTGTTGATGCCAGTCAAGGTTGTTTGAGTATCTCAGGAGCTGCTGGCTTCCTGGGATTTTCATGCACAACAGTCTGCAGGGGTCCCCAACCTTTTCCATGCCACGCACCAACACCATCAAGCAAGGGGACCGAGGACCCCAGGTTGAGAACCCCTGTGTCTAGAATTTACAGAGAATGGTGCAAATAACAAAAAAAAAACAGACAATGAGCGGCAGTCTTGTGGGGGGGAAATGCCTTGTTAATGAGAGAAGTCAAGGGAGAATGGCCAAGCTAGTTCAAGCTGAAAGGAAGGCGATAGTAACTCAAATAACCACAGGTTACAGCAGAAGAGCATCTCTGAACCACCAGCACGTTGAACTTTGGAGTGGATGGACTACAGCATCAAAAGACCATGACCCAATACCCAGTGGCCACATTATTAGGTAGTTTTGCCACCATACCACTGGAAAAATGAGCTACCACTACATTAGGTACAGGAGAGATGTTGCCAGGGATGGAGAATTATAGTTAGTTCAAAGTTCAAAGGAAATTTATTATCAAAGTACATATATGTCATCGTATACAACCCTGACATTCATTTTCTTGTGGGCATACTCAATAAATCCATAATGGAATCAATGAAAGACCACACCAACCTGAGCATTCAACCAGGCGGCAAAAGACAACAAATTGTGCAAATACAAAACAAAAGAAATAATAATAATAATAAATAAATAAGCAATAAATCTGAAGAACATGCGATGAAGATTCTTAAAGTGAGTCCAGGGGTTCTGGGAACATGTGATTGATCGGGCAAGTGAAGTTTACTGAAGTTATCCCCTTTGGTTCAAGAGCCTGACAGCTGAGGGGTAATAACTTCCTGAGCCTGGTGGTGTGAGTCCTGAGTCCTCTGTACCTTCTTGCTGATGGCAGCAGTGAGAAGAGGGCATGTCCTGGGTGTTAGGTCCCCGATGATGGATGCTGCTTTCCTATAGATGCCCCATGTAAATATGCTCAATGGTAGGGAGGGCTTTACCCGTGATGGAGTGAGCCGTATCCACGTTTTATTATTTATTTATTAACATACATAGATAGGACATAGAACACAGAACAGTACAGCACAGTACAGGCCCTTCGGCCCACAATGTTGTGATGACCCTCAAACCCTGCCTCCCATATAGGCCCCCAACTTAAGTTCCCCCATATACCTGTCTAGTAGTCTCTTAAATTTCACTAGTGTATCTGCCTCCACCACTGACTCAGGCAGTGCATTCCACGCACCAACCACTCTCTGAGTAAAAAACCTTCCTCTAATATCCCCCTTGAACTTCCCACCCCTTACCTTAAAGCCATGTCCTCTTGTATTGAGCAGTGGTGCCCTGGGGAAGAGGTGCTGGCTATCCACTCTAGCTATTCCTCTTATTATGTTGTACACCTCTATCATGTCTCCCCTCATCCTCCTCCTCTCCAAAGAGTAAAGCCCTAGCTCCCCTAATCTCTGATCACAATGCATACTTTCTAAACCAGGCAGCATCCTGGTAAATCTCCTCTGTACCCTTTCCAATGCTTCCACATCCTTCCTATAGTGAGGCGACCAGAAATGGACACAGTATTCCAAGTGTGGCCTAACCAGAGTTTTATAGAGCTGCATCAATACATCGCGACTCTTAAACTCTATCCCTCAACTTATGAAAGCTAACACCCCATAAGCTTTCTTAACTACCCTATCTACCAGTGAGGCAACTTTCAGGGATCTGTGGACATGTACCCCCAGGTCCCTCTGCTCCTCCACACTACCAAGTATCCTGCCATTTACTTTGTACTCTGCCTTGGAGTTTGTCCTTCCAAAGTGTACCACCTCACACTTCTCCGGGTTGAACTCCATCTGCCACTTCTCAGACCACTTCTGCATCCTATCAATGTCTCTCTGCAATCTTCAACAATCCTCTACACTATCTACAACACCACCAACCTTTGTGTCATCTGCAAACTTGCCAACCCACCCCTCTACCCCCACATCCAGGTCGTTAATAAAAATCACGAAAAGTAGAGGTCCCAGAACAGATCCTTGTGGGACACCACTCGTCACAACCCTCCAATCTGAATGTACTCCCTCCACCATAACCCTCTGCTTTCTGCAGGCAAGCCAATTCTGAATCCACCTGGCCAAACTTCCCTGGATCCCATGCCTTCTGACTTTCTGAATAAGCCTACTGTGTGTGGAACCTTGTCAAATGCTTTACTAAAATCCATGTAGACCATATCCACTGCACTACCCTCATCTATATGCCTAGTCACCTCCTCAACGAACTCTATCAGGCTTGTTAGACATGATCTGCCCTTCACAAAGCTAGGCTAACTGTCCCTGATCAGACCATGATTCTCTAAATGCCCATGGATCCTATCTCTAAGAATCTTTTCCAACAGCTTTCCCACCACAGACAGAAGGCTCACTGGTCTATAATTACCCGAACTATCCCTACTACCTTTTTTGAACAAGGGGACAACATTCACCTCCCTCCAATCCTCCGGTACCATTCCCATGGACAACGAGGACATAAAGATCCTAGCCAGAGGCTCAACAATCTCTTACCTCGCCTCGTGGAGCAGCCTGGGGAATATTCCGTCAGGCCCTGGGGACTTATCCATCCTAATGTATTTTAACAACTCCAACACCTCCTCTCCCTTAAAATCAACATGCTCCAGAACATCAACCTCACTCATATTGTCCTCACGTCATCAAGTTCCCTCTCATTGGTGAATACTGAAGAGAAGTATTCACTGAGGACCTTGCTCACTTCCACAGTCTCCAGGCACATCTTCCCACCTTTATCTCTAATCGTTCCTACCTTCACTCCTGTCATCCTTTTTTTCTTCACATAATTGAAGAATGCCTCGGGGTTTTCCTTTACCCTACTCGCCAAGGCCTTCTCATGCCCCCTTCTTGCTCTTCTCAGCCCCTTCTTAAGCTCCTTTCTTGCTTCCCTATATTCCTCAATAGACCCATCTGATCCTTGCTTCCTAAACCTCATGTATGCTGCCTTCTTCCACCTGACTAGATTTTCCACCTCACTTGTCACCCATGGTGACAAGTGCATACAGTGTAAAGTAGGTCCTTCTGACCCTTCGAACCACACTGCCCTGCAATCCCCCAAATTAATCCTATCCTAATCATGGGACAATTTACAATGACCAATTAATCTACCAGCTTGTACATCTTTGGAATGTGGGAGGAAACCAGAGCACCTGGAGGAAACCCATGTAGTCATGGGGAAAACGTACAAACTCCTTACAGGCAGCAGTGGGATTTTCTGTTCAAGGGCATTGATGTTTCCATACCAGGCCATGATGAAGCCAGTCAAAGTTATAGACTTCATGTCAAATCTTCACTAACTCCAAAAGAAGCAGAGGCATTGCAGTGCATACTTCTTAATTGCACTAAAGTGCTAAGCCCAGGACAGGTCCTCTGAAATAATAACTCCAGGGAATTTAAAGTTGCTGACTCTCTCTACCTCTGATCCTCTGATGAGGACTGGCTCATGGACATCTGGTTTCCCTTTCCTGAAGAAAATAATCAGCTCCTTGGTCTTGCTGACATTGTTGTGGCACGACTCGGCCAGATTTTCAATCTCCCTGATTCATCACCACCTTTGATTCAGTGCATGACAGTGAAGTTGTCAGCAAATTTGAACATGGCATTGGAGCTGTGCTTAGCCAAACAGTCATAAATGTAAGGTGAGTAGAGCAGGAGCCCTGGGCTGGTGGAGATGATGGAGGAGATGTTGTTGCCAATCCGAACTGACTGGGGTCTGCAAGTGAGGAAATCGAGTATCCAATTGCACAAGGAGGTATTGCGGCCAAGGTCTTGAAGCTTATTGACTAGTTTTGAGGAGATGATGGTATTGAACGTTGTGCTGTAGTCGATAAAGGACATCCTGATGTATGCATCTTTGCTGCCTAGATGTTCCAGGGGTTGAGCGAAGAGCCAAAGAGATGGCATCTGCTATGGATCTGTTGCTCTGGTAGGCAGATTGGAGTGGATCCAAATTGCTTCTCAGGCAGGAGTTGATATGTTCCATTGCCAGTCTCTCAAAACACTCCATGGAAAGATCACCAATGTGTATTTTCATTGTAAAAAAAAAGGAAAATAATAATTAAGGCACATATAATTATGGAGGGCCTCATGACAATAAATTGAAAGAGTCTGTTTCCATTTGCACAGAGTCAGTAACTAGAGGTCATTGACTTATTTCGTGGAAGAATTAGAGGGGAGTTAGGAAATAAAATTACCTCACAATGATGGGACCTGAAAGGATGGTGCAAGCAGAAAGCTTCATCACAAGTAGCTGGAATAGATTTGAAAGGCAAATAGCTTGCACCAGACCAAGAGCTGGGGGGTCCACCTAACTGAAGTGTATACTCAAAATTGTCTAGTTTTTGAATCTATGTGTTTGCTGGATTATTGTTGTTAAAATCATAGAGAAGTATGGCACAAAAACAGGCCCTTCGGCCCATCTAGTCAATGCCAAAGCCATTTAAGCTGCCTAATCCCATAGACCTGCACCAGGACCACAGTCTTCCAAAGCCCTACCATCCATGTGCCTATCCAAACTTCTCTTCAGTGTTGAAATCAAGCTTTCATGCTCCACTTGCATGCTTTGCATGGTCCTGACGAGGGGTCTCAGCCTGAAACATCGACTGTACCTCTTCCTAGAAATGCTGCCTGGCCTGCTGCGTTCACCAGCAACTTTTATATGTGATGCTCCACTTATGCTGGCAGCTCATTCCACACGCTCAAGACACTCAGAAGGAAGAAGTTTCCCCTCACGTTCCCTTTAAACTTTTCACCCTTAACCCATGACCTCTAGTTGTAGTTCCACCCATCCTCAATTGAAAGAGCCTGCCTGCGTTAACCCTATCCATACCCCTCATAAAGTTGTATACCTCTGTCAAATCTACTCTCAATCTTCTATGTTCTAAGGAATACAGTCCTAACCTATTCAATCTTTCCTTATAACTCAGGGTGCTCCAGACCCAGCAACATCCTTGTAAATTTGTTCTTTATTCTTTCAACCTTGTTTACATTATTCCTACAGGTAGGTAACCAAAACTAAAAAAAAAAAGGGTAAGTGGTGATAAACCATAAGGAGTGGAGTTACTTGCGTTACGCCATAGACATTTAGGGCAGCAATGAAGTTCCTCCATCTCAATCAGTAGCTTCCTTTGGTTTTTGCTACCGTCAGTCACACAAGTACCAGATGGAGTCTCAGGAATGCCATTGCACTCCGATGTAGAAGGATTCTTCATTGCAGTTCCTGCAACAATTTTGTTTCACTAGTCAAGGTAGTTAGCTCTGAGCTGAATACCAAACCTGGACCGCTCTTAGTCTGGCCTCTACCCTTTGACCTGTTTGGGTGATCCTACCAAGGGCCAAAGCATAAAGCCCTGACCCCAGCCAACATAGCGTACTGGGTCATTGAGGCATGCAAGCCTCCAAGCCCTACAACAAGTTTGTGGTCCTCTTGGAGGTTTCCCTGAGATATTTTAATAATATTATTTTAATGCTAAACTTCAGCAACCTTTCATGATCTGATTTTAAATTTATATTTTGAAGAATTACAACACCATGTCATAGCCATAGTACAAGGGATTATTGACCTTCATTAATCATGATATTATGAATGGTATATGTTACACCAGAGAGAACTCAGAATGCTATAAAGCATTGTAGCAAGATGTTGTTATGTTATAATGGGTACAAGGCCTCCAGTTCCTCCATAAATAATATTATATTATGTCTTTAGAAACATGCAGGGTTAGTCTTGGTTTCACAATTTATGAACAACTTGGATGAACATCATCCCTTAGCAGTGACACGGAATACACTGAACAATCAAATGAAGCAATCCCAAATGAAAACATTTACTCTCCTCCCAAAATGTGCTATCAATAACAGATTACCAAGCTCCTATTTTGCCTTTGTGCAGCCAAAGTGAGAGGCATTAGAATTCAGCGTTGCTCACTCACACGAGTCTCGAAGCAGGTAGCTCTGCCGACACCAGTAACTGCAGTCTGTGGAATAAATTACTTCTCTGGTGCACCGAGAGACGTTACCTAATTAAGTCAGGAAGAGCACGGGTCAAAGACAATGCTAATCTCTAACTGTTTAGCTGAAACGCTGAGCTTTAACACCACTTTCAAAGAGCAAACACTTACTGTTGGGAGAGTTAACGTTGTTTCGTGCTGCAACATCTTTGAGAAATTATGGGGCAGGGCTTGCATGTGAAAGCCAGGAGATCCACTCAGATCTCTAGAGTATCTTCTCATTGGGAGGTACAGTATTCAAACAGGTTCCTCAGCCCTCTGAGTCCATGCTGAACATCAAATACCCATTGATGCAGAGATTCCCAACCTGGGGGTCCACCGACCCCTCCATTAATGGTAGGAGTCCATAGCAAAAGAAGGATTGGGAAGCCCTGCCTTAGCACTAATCCTACCCCATTCAGAATCAGATTTAATATCACCGGCATGTGGCGCAATATTTCTTGGCTTTGTGGCGGCAGTACAATGCAATACAAAATAATGGAGAGAAGAAAACTGAATTACAGTAAATATATATATAAAATAGCTAAATTAAATAAGTCGTGCAAAAATAAAAATTAAAAAGTAGTGAGGTAGCATTCATGGGTTCAATATTCATTCAGAAATCAGATGGCAGGGAGGAAGAAGCTGTTCCTGAATCGCTGAGTGTGTGCCTTCAGGCTTCTGTACCTCCTTCCTGATGGTAGCAATGAGAACAAGGCATGACCTGGGTGATGAGGGTCCTTAATGATGGATGCTGCCTTTTTGAGGCTTCTCTCCTTGAAGATGTCCTGGATACTACGGAGGTTAGTGCCCATGATGGAGCTGACTGACTTCATACCTTTCTGCAGTTTATTTCAATCCTGTGCAGTAGCCCCCCACCCCAACCCCGATATCAAACAGTGATGCCTCTAGCTAGAATGCTCTCCATGGCCTATCTGTAGAAACTTGCAAGTGTCTCATCACATTCCAATCAACACCCTCCCCAATTCCACTCCTCACTTACACACGAAAAGCAATTTACAGCAGACTTTCATCTCTTCCAATCCACACATTTTTGGTATTTAGAAGGAGATCAGAACACCCAGAGGCAAGACATGGAAAACATTGATACAGAACATGCAAACTCCACATAGATACAGCTGGAGGTAAGGACTGAGCCTAGGCCACTGGAGCTCTGTGGCAGCCACTCCGCCAGCTGGGCACCACGCAGCTCATTTGCTTGTTCTTAAGCAATTCACCTGCAGGATGCTCAAGGCTATCAAGTGCAGTCTGACGTGCTGCTTTCCCCGTGGAATCCAGCAGGCCACCGCAGACTCCCACAAATTTCTCAGCCCTTCACTAGGACCTACCTGTTGTCCACACCAGCTTAACCTAGATCACCTACACTATGAAATAAATAAGTAGAAAGTGGTGTTAGGTGAATGGTAAAATTTAATTTAAATGTTTGGCTGTTTTCAAAAGAATATAATTTAATTTTTTCTTTTTCATGATGTTATGGTGGCATCCGTTCGTCTTGCGAGACCATGGATCTGCACCTGGAAAGTTTCGTTTCAGTTTATGTTAGAGCAGCGTCTGTTGTGGCTGTAGAGGCCCACACGGGAGTGACAGTCTCGGCTGCAGCGACTGCACTTGAAGTTGCTGTCCTCCAGTGTTGTCTTAGCGCTGTTTTTAACATTTTAATGAACGAGGCAGTGCCCTTTGCTTGATATAATCCTCACTTCACACTATTCCAACAGTCAGGCTGTCCTTTTGCAGTTCTGAAGGATTAATTGTTCTGGAACATTCTTTTGGAAGGTGACAAGGTGCAGCAGAACAGGAACAGTGACTAGGTCTTGTGTGGCAGGACCAAAAACCCAAGCCTCCAGAACAGCCCAATGACTGAGTACACCTGCTAATGAAAGCCCATTAAAATGAAAGGACCTTAAAAACAGGGTTGAAACAGGGTTAGATAATTAAAACAAAAATAAAACTATAAAGGAAAAAAAAACTTCAAAATACCTCAATTCACTAGAAACTAATTAAAATGTAAAAATAAAGTAAAATGAAGAAAAACAAGCTGACCTACTAGTTATGCTTAATGCTCCAATGAAAGTCAGAAGACATACATTGAGAAATAAGCCATTCAGCCCATCACATCTGCTGTGCTGTTCAACAAAGGCTGATTTATTTTCCGTCTTAGCCCCATTCTCCTGCCTTCCCCCAGTAACATTTTATGCCCATACTAATCAAGAACCTATCAACTTTACTTTAATTCTACCCAATGACTGGTTAATGAGGAGCATTTGCTGGCCCTTGGCCCGTACTCACTGGAGTTTAGAAGAATCGGGGGTGGGGGAATCTCATTGAAACCTATCTAATATTGAAAGGCCTAGATAGAGTGGATTTGGGAGGTACATTTCTTATAAAGGGTGAGTCTAGGACCTGACGGCACAGTCTCAGAATAGAGAGACATCTATTCAGAACAGGGATAAAAAGGAATTTCTTTAGCCAGGAGGTGGTGAATCTGTGGAATTCGGTGCCATGGAGGGATGGCCAAGTCATTGAGAATATTTAAAGTGAAGGTTGATAGGTTCTTGATTAGAATATGCAGACACGCAGTCCTCTTTTATTGTCATTAGTAATGCATGCATTAAGAAATGATATAATATTTCCTCCGGTGTGATATCACAAAACACAGGACAGACCAAAACTGGAAAAAACCTAACAAAACCACATAATTATAACATATAGTTACAACAGTGCAACAATACCATAACTTGCTGAAGAAGTCCATGAGCACAGTAAAAGTTCAAAGTCTCTGAAATGTCCCACATCCCACGCGGACGGAGAGAAAGAAGAAAAACTCTCCCTGCCATACCTTACCACGGTCCGACTCTGAGTCACCTGAAAACTTCGAGCTCTGATCAGCTCTCCGACACCGAGTACTGAGCGCCATCTCTATCCGAATGATTCGACCTCCTTCTCAGTCGCCAAAAGCAGGCAAGGCCGGGGATTTTGAGGCCTTCCCTCTGAAAGATTCCCAACCGTGCAGTAACGACAGCAGCGAACGAGCGTTTCAGAAATTTTTCCAGATGTTCCTCTGTGCTTTCACGTCCATCTCCATCAAATCAGAATTGTCCACGGCCCCTAATTAACAGATACGATATCATTTTTCATTGGAGGGCTGTGCACACGCGGCACGCTGCTTCTCTCTCCTCCTGCCTAGTCAGGGCATCAAAGGTTATGGGGAGAAGGCAGGAGATTAGGGCTGAGGAGTAATAATCAGACAGAATGGCAATGCAGACTAGATTGGCCAAATGACATAATTCTGCTCCTGTCTTTTGGTTGGTCTTAGATGCTTTTTCAAATGTAGTCTAACTTATGCTGTTTAAAGCCTTAGCATTACATCCTTGCTTTTATAATCTAGTTGTCTGGAAGTGAATGCTAACATTGCATTTCTCATAAGCAGTATCAACCTGTGCATTTGAAAGGCTTTGCCCATTTTAACGCAGGGGCGAATCCTTTCAAATATATAGGTTTGATGCTACTAATGCGGGCCATGTCCGTCTTAAAGCTAAGGGACCGTTCATTCAGGTCACTTTATCCCATTGCTAGACTCACCAGAGGGGCCAGCATTAGCATCAGCACCTGATCTCTCTTGCAGTGTCCAGAGCCATGCGGAGGTCATTCCCAGTGTCTCCCTGGGGATCTGCTGGCCCAGTGTTAGTTCCACCTTTTCGTTACTTCTGAGTGTTTTTGAATGTTTGTGACATTAAAGAAAGTGACAGCCTAGTGAGGCTGTCTGCACAAATATTCTTAATGACAACACCATCAGTCAGTAAAGCCCTCTATGTTCAAGCAGTCCACCAGCACTGAATATCAGCTGGCACTGGATGAATCCCTGATATAAAATCTAAAATGGTTTGCTGCAAAAGTCACATGAGCAGTACCTTGCTTAAACCACTGTGGTATCTGCATAAAATATACATTCCTCAGCTTAGTTTCACTCTACAGGAATACACATTGATGGAGATCATGAACCATTTGGATTGTTACTGAAATACTTACTCATTTGTGCAATCTTGCAGATGACTTCACTTTTGATAAAGTCTCAATGGTAATGAGAAGGCATGTAAGAGTGAGATGGGTCAGTTGGTTAAGTAGTTCTGCTCAACATCTTCACTCTCAGCATCTGCATGACCAAAGAATTGATTGTGGACTTCAGGATGCGGAAGTTGGCAGAACATGCACCAACACTCATTGAGGGGTCGGTGATGGAAAATCTGAACGGATTTAAGTTCCTGGGTGTCAGCAACTGGATGGACGGCTGGTGGCCCAGTGGCATCAGTGCCAGATTTCGGAGCGAAGGTTCCCGAGTTCGAATCCAGTCACCACCCCACGCCGCCCCCCCCCCCCCCCCCCCGGGCATGCTGTCCATCCATGCCGGGTTGAGCATCGAGCTAGCCACTCGGCCTCGTAAAAGAACAAGGGTCGAGTCAGGGACGTTCATACCGTGACCCGGTTAATCTGAAAGGAGACCAATCGCGCCAGACAAGAATGGCTGACTGTCTGGTGTGACAAGCTATGAAATGAGCATCTTGGAGGATCTGTCCTGTGCTCAACTCATTGATACAATCACGAAAAAGTCATGTCAGTGGCTCTACTTCAGTAGATGGTTGCGAAAATTTGGTATATCACCAAAGATTCTTCCAAATTTCTGTAGTCATACCATGGAGAGCATTCTGGCTGGCTGCATCACAGCCTGGTAAGGAGAGTCCAATGCATTAGATTGGAAGGGGCTGGAGAGGGTTGTAGACTCAGCCTCTGCGATCACATCCCTCTCTATCAAAGACATCTTCAACAGTTAGTTCCTCAAGAAGGCAACATCCATTATTAAGGGCTTTCTCCATCCAAGACATGCCTTTTCTCACTTCTACCATTGAGGAGCAGATACAGGAGCCCGAAGACCCACACTCAACAATTCAGGAACTGCTGCTTCTCCTCCACTATCAGGATTTTGGAAGGTATGAACCCATGGAAACTATCTCACTATTCTTCTCTTTTGCACTAATTATTTATTTTGTAATTTATAGTAATTTTAAGTTTTTCCACTATACTGCTGTTGAAAAACAAATTTCATGACGGGTAAGAGAGTGATAATAAATCTGGTTTTTATTCTGTTTCTGCAATGAGTCACACTGGTGGGGCAACTGCTGGCATTGCTTCACATCATACCATTCTTGAAAAGGCAGATTGCTAATATTAATTGTACCCTGTGAATGTGTTTGAACTAAATCTTGTTTTTACCTAAATATTGGGTGCTGTTTTAGGTCTCAGTGCTGTTAACCATTTAACTGTGAAATAACTGGCATCAATAATGTCAAATCAATATTGCAGCAACAGAGCAGAAAGCAATGCATATAACAACATGTTGATCACATTAGATTCAATGGATATGAAGACGCATTGGGAGGTTCATATTTCAAGCTGATGAAGCTGATAATTATTTAGCAATGAGAAATCCCCCGTGACTCCAAATTAGCTTCATTTTAAGCCTCTGAACTAGGTAACCATATCAATGTAAAATGATAAATGTAAATCAATAGCCAACTGATGAAATAGTGGTAGAGTTTTGTCTTTCTCTGAGCTTCCAAAATCAGATTTGTTCAATGTGATGTGATGATTTCCTGCACTAATCATCACTTTTCATGAATCCTCTGTCACTAAAGCCTATTACTATCAATTCCTCACATTAAATAGATGATGCATGGTATTCCTGGAGAAAAAGTTGTTTAGTCTGACCATAATATGTCCCCCCCAATTTCTCTGCTTCTCTGGGAAGTCTCGTTCTCAGAGGGACCATGATAACTATTGCAGGAACAGTGTTGTAATGTAAACAAAGTTACTGGGGAGACACGAAAGCTAGTGGACATAGAAGTGTTTTATTCAACAAAATCGAGCAGCTGGCATCATATTGAGACACTCTTGGAGGAAGAGTCCTCTTGGCTCAATATTACCTGACATTTTTACATGCTAAAGATCAAAGATAACAGCAGGACAATTCTATAATTACAATGCTTCCTTTGAATTACATGTAGTTTTCACGCACCTCCTTTTTCATACCCACACTTCAGACACCCAGAATGAA
The DNA here is from genome assembly GCF_030028105.1 of Mobula birostris. Lineage (NCBI taxonomy): Eukaryota > Metazoa > Chordata > Chondrichthyes > Myliobatiformes > Myliobatidae > Mobula > Mobula birostris. The sequence continues at coordinate 12,370,728 of NC_092399.1, forward strand.
TGTTAATCAGCATTGTCTTCGTTTGCAATCAACTTCAGTCCACATCTCCAAGAAAACTGCAAGACTGCATTTTAAATTTAGTCTACAATCCATGTTCAGGTCTGGAGATTGGTGCTGGTGAAGTTAATATTCACTAAGTACTCTAACTCCAGAATATGCCCTAACAAGCAGGACAAGCAGGGAGTAAGAACCATAAGATGGCTGCCAACTTGACGGTGGGATTGTGAGCAATCAGTTCTAAACAACATAGCAGCTGTAACTTGTGTCCATTGCATAACCATGTGGTTTACTGCAGTGAGGTTAACTTTAAAGCAATACCTACAATCAAGGTTTAGCTCCTGCATATTCACTTGATCTTTATGTCATTACTGGCCTTTCTGAGCTAAGGAATGGTGGGGTGTCTATTAGTGTTGGCATCTGCCCTGCCTCAGTGATATATCTCAGTGCTAGTAAATAACTCTGTTTGACCTAAGTGGGAATATTTGTCAACAATGCTAATGACTTGAGAATTACTCAACACAAGGCCAAATCAATGATACAGTAATGGAAAGCCACTCCATTGTCCTGTAAGATGATGCCCTGTGATTTTGCCATTTCACACTCCTGTAGAGAGGGATAATGGGCTGGGGGCACCAGAGAACATGTTGCCTAAGATCCACAAATTAATGCCCTCATGAAAGGACCATTCACCTCCTGAATATGCGTATCAGGCAACGTCACAACAGACAGGCAGACCATGGTGCTATTCTCTGCTGGCACTCAGACCACTCCATCATCATTTCAGCCTCCAGACCTTGAACTGACCTCGTCGATAGATCTCGATTCACTGGCATCTAGAGCCTGCTAACTTCATTTTCCTTCCTGGAGTTAGTTCTCTGCATTACCTGCTCACAATGAGTAGTCATCTGAGTAGAGAGGAGGGGGGGAGCATGTTTCTGATCCCTCAGATGAGAGACACCAGTTGCCATTAGTCACATTTTTTAGCCAGGAGTTCAACAATCTCTCGGCTCATTCGGAGAGCATCCTGATGTTGTGCAGTTTGCACTGAGGGCAGCAACCCGCTAGTAAATAGCTTCTCTCTGCTCAGTGGGGACATCATGTGGCCTGGTAACATATTGATGTTTCTTCATACCTTCAAATCCCTTCAGAGCGGCAGGAACATTGACAGAAAGTTGAAAACAGAATCTAGGTGTGAAACAGACATGGATGTGTGGGATAGAATGGAGGAGGCAGAGAACAATATCACTGATATCTAGCCAAATCAGAGTGAGAGAGCATAGAGCAGAAAGACTTCTTAAATTTCAAAAATAGACTTTATTCATGACTGAAGCTATATACAAAAGAAAAAGTGCAAAAACGTTTACATTTGTGGTCAGCGTATCCAGTAGTGTAAGCTTTAAAGAGAGGGAGAAGCCACAAACAAGCATGGCACTGATGTGGAATGCATCCACAGCTCCAATCACTGGAAGCAATAGCTTTTGTGTGCTACGATTATCATCAATGCACAGCAAAGTCGCGGAGTCTTGGCCCTGGTGAGAACGTGGAGACAGAATGCACCAGGTTCCTCCTCACCTCCGACAAGCCTTCGACTATTTCATTGTGGATTCCATGTCAGCCTTGTGAAAGCAGCTCGAATGTGTGAACCCTATACACCCAGCCTGATGAGCCTCCCTGTGCCTGGTTGCAGATCTGCCACACTCTAGTTCTGGTTACAGGTGACTCTCACATCACAAGGGGACTCTGTTCCACAAAGTGCACATATCTCACCATTTTCCATAACACAAAGCTACGTCACCTGCACATGAAATTGACAATAAACTGTACTGGTCAAAGAACACTGAGGCTGTCTACAAGAAGTGTCAGAGCCGTCTCTATTTCCTGAGGAGACTGAGGTCCTCTAACATCTGTCGGATGATGCTGAGGATGTTCTACGAGTCTGTGGTGGCCAGTGCGATCATGTTTGCTGTTGTGTGCTGGGGCACCAGGCTGAGGGTAGCAGACACCAACAGAATCAACAAACTCATTCGTAAGGCCAGAGATGTTGTGGGGATGGAACTGGACTCTCTCACGGTGGTGTCTGAAAAGAGGATGCTGTCTAAATTGCATGCCATCTTGGTCAATGTCTCCCATCCACTACATAATGTACTGGGTGGGCACAGGAGTACATTCAGCCAGAGACTCGTTCCACCAAGATGCAACACGGAGTGTCATAGGAAGTCATTCCTGCCTGTGGCCATCAAACTTTACAACTCCTCCCTTGGAGGGTCAGACACCCTGAGCCAATAGGCTGGTCCTGGACTTACTTCATAATTTACTGGCATAATTTACATATTACTATTTAACTATTTATGGTTCTATTACTATTTATTATTTATGGTGCAAATGTAGCGAAAGCCAATTTCCCCCAGGATCAATAAAGTATGACTATGACTATGACTATGAAACTCGAGTTGAAAAAAAAATCTTGTGTTGGTTATTTTGTTTCCCACATGGATTCTGTGAGAGTGAACATTTTTCCCTGTCTTAAATTGTTGTGTAGTGACTTGTGAATTCTGAAAGGGTGATTTTCTGAGACCTGAGTAACTGTAACACAGGGGTCACCCGTGACATGGGAGCCTCTAATCTAATGTGGTCATCCCTCACAGGCTGGTCTCCAGGATGATCTGTTATCATTATCACTGCTCTCTTTCTCTGCATTGGTCTCCTGCTCACAGTCTACATTGATAAGGGGAGAGTGATAATCGGGGCCTCTCCTAAAAACCCGCAAAAGCAAAACAGAACGTAGTTGAGTCGTTGCTGTAGCGCATGCACCATTACCATGATGCAACGGCATTGATGGTAATGATGACATCTTCTCCAGGTCAAGTCATTGTGTAGGTCGTCATCAAAATGATATGTTATGGTGAGCTTGGTCTGAAGATTTCTTATATTCTCCACAATCTGTGTGCCCCCTCTAACCTGGTGAGACACTGAACCTCTGGGGGAGCCCATTCTCCCCCCACCCCCCTACTCCAGTGGAGCCTTCTCTCTGGATACTGAGTCATGAAAGGCTTTAGAACTGGGCTTCCCAAAATTTTTTATACCATGGCCCCTTACCATTAACAGAGGGGTCCATGGAGCACAGGTTGGGGACTACTGCTTTGGAGGCTTCTCTCCAATTTGCAGATGGAGGCAACGAAACAAGGTGTCATGGTGCGGGAAACATTGTGGACTACATGGATGGAGTATCGTGTGTGTGTGTGTGTGTGTGTGTGTGTGTGTGTGTGTGTGTAGGCACAAGTGGAAGTCTTAACATGTGTATAAGTCACCTTGATCTAGGTAGATAGGCTGGTAAAGAAGGCACATGGCATGCCTTCGTAGAACAGGCCATTGAGTATTACAATAAGGAAGTTATATTGTAGCTATATAAGTCTTCAGTTAGTCCACTTTTGAAGTATTGTATGCAATTCTGGTCACCCCATTGCAGGAAGCATGTAGACAATTTGGAAGGCATGCAGGAGATACTTACCAGGATGTTATCCGGTCAAGCCTGCTCCACCATTCAATAAGATCATGGCTGATCAATCAACATGCACAAAAAATTGCTGGTGAACGTGGCAGGCCAGGCAACATCTATAGGAAGAGGTACAGTCGATGTTTCGGGCCGAGACCCGTCGTCAGGACAATGGCTGATCAATGCTAGGGTTTCTCCAGCATTTTGTGTGTGCTGCTTTGGATTTCCAGCACCTGCGGACTTTCTCGTTTTTATGCTATCTGGATTAGAGGGTATGAGCAACAAGGAGAGACTGGAAAACACGAGGACACGCTGTGTCCGCCAGAGAAAGCAGGATCTCCCAGTGGCCACACATTTTAATTCCACGTCCCATTCCCATTCTGATGTGTCTATCCATGGCCTCCTCTACTGTCAAGATGAAGCCACACTCAGTTTGGAGGAACAACGCCTTATATTCTGTCTGGGTAGCCTCCAATCTGACTTCTCTAACTTCCGTTAACGCCCCACCTCCCCTTTGTACCCCATCCATTATTTATTTATTATTATCATTATATATATTTTTTCTCTCTCTCTTTCTCCCTCTGTCCCTCTCACTATACTCCTTGCCCATCCTCTGGGACTCCCCCCTCCCCCTTTCTTTCTCCCTAGGCCCCCCATCCCGTGATCCTTTCATATCCCTTTTGCCAATCAATTTCCCAGCTCTTGGCTTCATCCCTCCCCCTCCTGTCTTCTCCTACCATTTTGGATCTCTCCCTCCCCTTCCCACTTTCAAATCTCTTACTATCTCTTCTTTCAGTTAGTCCTGATGAAGGGTCTCGGCCCGAAACATCGACTGTACCTCTCCTTATAGATGCTGCCTGGCCTGCTGCGTTCACCAGCAACTGTTATGTGTGTTGAAGGAGAGACTGGACCAACTTAGGCTGTTTTCACTGGTGTGTTGGAGACTAAGGGGAGGCCTCAGAGAAGTTTGTAATATTATATGAGGCATACAGTCAGAATTTTTGTTCCCCGAAAGTGGAAATGTTAAATACATAGGACATGCATTCAGGGTGAGAGTGGGATAGTCTAAAAGGGAGGTGCAAGTAGGTTTAAACACACTCACACTCACACAGAATGGGTGCCTGGAATGGACTGCCAGAATTAGTGATGGAAGCATATATGATAGTGGCAGTTAAGGGGCTGATCGATAGACACACGAATATTCAGGGAACGGAGGGAAACGGATTTGGTTAAATTCGGATCATATTACTGTTCTGGTCTCTTGAGAGCCATGGAATTGCTTTCAACAGTGTGAGAATTTTCACATGTGGAAGAAATTTGAATAATCTGTTGCCTTTCATGCAGGCCATGATTCATAAGACCATAAGATATAGGGCCAGAATTAGGCTATTTGGCCCATCAAGTCTGCTCTGCCATTTGTTCATGGCTGATTTATTTTCCCTCCTGCCTTTTCCCAATAACATAGAACACAGAATAGTACAGCACATTACAGGCCCTTCGGCCCACAATGTTGTGCTGACCCTCAAACCCTGCCTCCCATATAACCCCCCACCTTAAATTCCTCCATATACCTGTCTAATAACCTTTAATCCCCTTGCTAATCAAGAACCTATCAACCTCAACTTTTAATATACCCATTGACTTGGCCTCCACGGCCATCTGTGGCAATGAATTCCATAGATCCACCACCCCTTAGCTAAAGAAATCTCCTTCATCTCTGTCGTAAATTTGAATAATCTGTTCCCTTTAGTGGGCCTTCTATTCTGAGGCTGTGTTCTCAGGTCCTAGACTTTCTGACTTATGGAAACAGCCTCTCTACCTCCACTCTATCTAGATCTTTCAATATTTGATAGGTTTCAATGAGATCACTCCTTGTTCTTCGAAACTCCAGCGAGTAGAGGACCAAAACAATCAAACACTCCTCATACATTAACCTTTTCATTGCCAGGATCATTCTCGTGAACCACTTCTGGACCCTTCCCAATTCCAAAATATCCTTTCTTAGCTATGGGGCTCAAAACTGCTCATAATACTTCGTGGGATCTGACAAATGCCTTATAAAACCTCAGCATTACATTCTTGCTTTTTTTATTCTAGCCTGCTCAAAATCAATACAAATGTTGCATTTGCCTTTTCCCCCCTCCCCACTCCCCCTCCCCCTCTATCTCTTTCTGAAAATCACCAGTTCCCTCCTCCATGATAGCCAGGTCTCTTTTATCTGGCAAAAGTGGGTATTATGCCTCAGTAACGGCACTTTTCTGAATTGATACACTGTGACATGTTGGGGACTGGGCTCATTTGGGCTTGTTTTGCCAGGAGCCAGCTCTGGGAAGCCTCCAACCTGACGACATGAACATTGAATTCTCTAATTTCAGGTAATTTCTCCCCCTGCCCCTTCTCTATTTTTCCGTTTTCCATTCTGGCTCCCCTCTTGCCCCTTCCCTTCTCTTCACCTGCCTATCACCTCCCTCTGGTGCCCCTCCTCCTACCTTTCTAACCATGTTCCTATCAGATTCCTCCTTCTTCAGTCCTTTACCTTTTCCACCTATCACCTCCCAGCTTCTCAGTTCATCACCCCTCCTTCACCCAACCAGCTTCCCCCTCACCTGGCTTCACCTATCACATACCAGCTTGTACTCCTCCCCCTCATCCCTCACCTTCATATTCTGATTTTTTCCTCCCTTTTTCCCCAGTCTTGATTAAGAGTCTTAGCCTAAAAAAGTCCACTGCTTATTCCACTCTCTAGATGCTGCCTGAACTGCCGAATTCCTATAGTATTTTGTGTGCATTGCTCAATTAATGCTTCCTTCTGTGGTAAATCACCTCAATGCAATTTCAAATGTCCTTTTGACTCATTTCATAATTCTTCTGAGAGAAAACTAATTTGGCACTCGTGCTAAATGTGACGTTTTCCTGCATCTGAAAATTAACCAAGACTTTTGAACCAGCAGAGATAACTTCACTCAACTTCACTTGTCCCATCAATGAACTGTTCCCACAACCTACGCAATCATTTTCAAGGACTCTTCATCTCCTGTTTTCAATATTCACTGCTTACTTATAATAATTGTACAATAATAATTACTAATATTATTATTCTTTATTTTTCTTTTTATATTTGCACAGTTTGTTGTTTTTATTTGTACATTGGTTGTATGTCCATCCTGTTGGGTGTGGTTTTTCATTGATTCTATTATATTTCTTGTACTTACACTTTCCTGCAGGTGATCACAGTATCTCAGGGTTGTATATGGTAACAAAAATGTACTTTGATAATAAATTTATGTTGAACATTGAAGTACACTTTCTTGGCTATATTTTGCAAAACTCTTGGTAATTAAAAAATTTTTCCTTTACGCGTCCACGGCCAGAACAGTGGGGAAATGGAAACATCAATGTCATGACCTTGGGTTGTGGTGTAAACAGGAGTTTTTACATTGAAGCTGCAAACTGCTGATGATACACCTCTTTTAATGAGCCAGCCAAAGGAAAGTCATTTCCACTCTCTCCTCCATGCAGCTTAAACAACCATTTATCATAACTCTAATGATGTGATTTGTGACAATGCTGAGGTTGTACTTTTTTTTTCCCTCGCTCAGAAGCGGCACTCTCAGGGGAAATGTGACTTTCTTCTTATCACAATGATAGCACTTGCAGGCAAAACGAATGGAATCTAGTGCAGCCTGATATTGAGATTTCATCCATAAAACACTGTTCCAAATGTCTTTTCACCTAACATTTTAATTTGCCTTTGGAGGAACGATTGACCCTCGCATCATTGACTGTGATTATGTATCTACCTGGTAAATGAATAATTAAGTGCCGGTCGTAAATTGAAGATTAAAATCAGTTTTTGTGCATGTACATTACATTCACTATTAAAAACAAACCAGTTTAGCTGAAATTACTAATATGTGTATCATCTTTATTCAGATTAAACATTTATATTTACTTTATATTGCGATACAGCTTGGAATAGACCCCTCTGGCCCTTCAAGGCACGCTGTCCAGCAATCCCCCAATTTAATCCTAGCCTAATCACGGGATAATTTACGGTGACCAATTAACCGACCAACCTGTACGTCTTTGGACTGTGGGAGCACCCGGAGGAAACCCGCATGATCACGGGGAAGACGTATAAACTCCTTACAGGCAGTGACAGGATTTGAACCCAGGTCATCTGTACTAATAAAGCGTTATGCTAACCACTACGCTAAGGTACCTCTGCCGACTTACAGGATACATGAGAACCAACTTATATAAGATGATGGATGACTGTAGCACTCAATTAAACTATTACTAAAAATAAGGAAATATTTGTCTTCTGGCTTTGCATGCTGGTACAGACATGTCCCTATCTCACCAGAGTATGAGGCCTCGGGCTACCCTCACCTGGTTTAGCCCACCTGTCGGGGCAGTGCACCAGAGTGTGGTCGCTGCCGCATGCAAGCAGCTATTTGCAGCCGCAGGTGAGAGCTGAGTGTCCGGTGGGGACCAAAAGTTGAGTGAGCTGCCCCAGAATGGACATGACAAGCCCCCTTCACCAGAGGTGCTACCCCTCCCCGGGCACCCCATACACCCCAAAGTCAGCTCCAGTGGACTGGGTGAATGAGACCCAAAGGCTAGGAGGGTGGTACTAATGCGCTCCGAGGGCCTGACGGGCACACAAGACATCATGGTCTTTCACTGTCAACAAGGAAGACCCCAGTTTGTGTTGCTTTTTTAAACCACTGGACCCAGACTTCTGAGGTCGAGAGAGCGGAATCGACCCAGTGCAACAGCTTTCCCAATTTAAAAACTCTCCCGCACAGGTTTCCCGTCAGAGTCGGACACAATGGACAGCCGCCACATTTTTCAGATTGCTCTGCATTACTGTCCCTAAAGACAGAAACGGTGCAAAGAAGTATGTTCATCTCTGTATCACTCTAAATTGCAGATTCTATTTAATATATCAGAAAGTAACTTTTTAAATGTTAACACTATTAATTCAGGTGTAATGCTCACACTCAGTGTGCTTAAAATAACACTAAACAAACACCAGTTCTTCATCAAATCATTTTTAATAGACCAGCTTGTCAGAGTAAACATTTCACACAATTGACATACAAAATAGTGAATTTTCTGAGTATTTAAATCAAAGTATGTAGACCAGGCTAATCGACATGGCCACACCTTACCTGTCCAGCATTTCAGTAGGTCCTCACTAACAGCTGCTTTTGATGACTGTGGAATAAAAAGTATTAGTGATTTCAGCTATGATGCTGTCATTTGTGAAGGACTCTTGTATGTGATGCAACCCACACAAAATGCTGGTGGAACTCAGCAAGTCAGGCAGTATCTATGGAAATGAATAAACTGTCGTTAGTAATTCAGGAGAAGGGCCTCGTCCTGAAATGTTGACTGTTCATTCTATTCCATAGATACTGCCTGACCTGTTAAGTTCCTCCAGCATTTTGTGTGTTTTGTTTTGGACTTCCAGCGTCTGCAGACTTTCTTATGTCTTGTATATGATTTTGGCGTGTGGCCAAGTGGTTAAAGTGTCGGTCTAGTGATCTGAAGGTCGCTAGTTCGAGCCTCAGCTGAGGCAGCGTGTTGAGTCCTTGAGCAAAGCACTTAACCACACATTGCTCTGCGACGACACCGGTGCCAAGCTGTATGGGCCCTAGTGCCCTTCCCTCGGACAACATCGATGGCATGGAGAGGGGAGACTTGCAGCATGGGCAACTGCTGGTCTTCCATACAACCTTGCCCAGACCTGCGCCCTGGAAACCTTCCAAGGCGCAAATCTATAGTCTCACGAGACTAACGGATGCCTATTATTATTATATGATTTTCATAAAATTGCAGAGAATGTGATTAATAATTGTTTTCCTGATGAATTAAAGTTTTAAATGGAAAAAGCAAACATTCTTATATATACAAATAAAGATATGTACAAACGTGTAAATTCTAGACAGAAAATGCCTGAACTCTGCGAACTTGATGTGAAACCATGTCTGTGTATTGCAAATTTCAGAGTATCCCATTATCCATATCAGTATCAAATCAATAAGCACTTTGAAGTTGGAAGACTAGCAATCCAATCTAAGCAAGCTTCTTTAAATTTAAATATACATTCATAAAATAGATCCATCTCTGACCTCGCTTTCTTTTCCACATCTTACAAAGTATCAGAGACCAGAAATGTTGATTGTTTCTCTTTCTACAGATGCTGCCTGACTTGGTAAGCTTTTCCAGTGATTTTATTTTTTCTGCAGTACATATATTTATACAGTATATATACACCTCCGAACTAGGACATTCAACCCATGAACATTACCTCACTACTTTTTTTTTATTTATTTCTGTTTTTGCACTACTTATTCTACCATAACTAATTAATATACATAGATATACCTAATGTAATTCAGTTTTTTTCTATTTTTATCATGTATTGCATTGTACTGCTTCTGCAAAGTTAACAAATTTCAGGACAAATGCTGGTGATATGAAACCCAATTCTGATTTTATATATGTATACATACACACACACACATATATATATATACTCATGACTTCATATGTATTGTATATATCATTTACACACAGTTGCACATCTGAATTAGAATGAAATAACAAATATATTGTACAGTCTACAAAATAGCAGTCATTCATGTAACATAGTACAATAGTGCAGATATATGCAAATAGACCGATGTATTCCAGAAATAAAATGAATATTATGTTGATTCTAATTTCACAAGAGATAAGAAATTTTAACAAATTGACAATTAAATCTGAATCTAATCTGTATCAAGTGAACTTCCAGTTTTTAAGTACTTGGAAGTAGGCACAGGTGACTCATCTGTTCTAAGATTTGTCAGAGAAATCTTTCGTAGAGCCCATGTGTGTCAGTTTCACTACTGTATTCTTCATTGACTAATATTTGTTGGGCCTCAGGAAAATGCAGCAGATTTGTGGAGGAGGAAGAGCTTAGATCTATCACTTTAGCACTTAATAGCACTACTTGTGAGCCCTTGGCTGTAGCAATGTTTCCTCCAAGTTCAACAATCTACCCTCAAACAACCACGAGCACCACCCCCAACCCCCATTCACCAACAACCACCTGCATGGCCTGTTCAATGTCAATCTCTTCCCTGAAAAGAAACACTGCAGTTAAAACTCCACTGCATTCAGGAAAACCTAGCAAAAGCTCACTAAGTGAAATACTTCCAATCTCTACTCCAAACCCTCACCTCAGTACAATAGTGGGTTCTCAGGTTTTGGAATTTGGAAAACAGTTGAAAAGCGCAGGTCGCATTAAAGCTCGTTTTACTCCATGAAAACAGAACTAAGTTCTGCTTATCAAGGAGAAATGGACAAAGTGGATGAGGCCCTGAAGATTTATTACTCATGCGTCCTAATACTGCAACATCACACACAGGGCTCAGACACACATCGACATGGAGAATAAAAAACGTAGCTCATGTTGTTGCCCAGCTCCAGTCATCAAATGGAGAACTTTGTAATTTTACGAAAAGGGCTAATTTCTTTTCTTTCTAATTAAATTTACTGCTCATTCCAAACTTATGCATTTTTAAAATTAATTTATATAACTACATTTATAAGCATCATATAGTACCATTGGAACAACTGTATACAGGTGGAACACACTGAACAATGCAAGAGATTTGGCACAATGGATTTCCTTACCTTAAAAACATTTCTTACTGTGGTTTAAAATTCTCATTGCAACAGGGTTTACTATATTTAGATATAGCAGTTTCTTGCCATAAAGAACCAATCCAATCCAGCCTTATGTGTGCTTTACTCCACCCTGCTCTCCATTCAGTGTCGCATATCCAGGCATCACGTTTGATCCCACGTGGTTGTCAGGACCCGTGCGAAGGCCGTGGTACTCACTGGGGCGATGAATGCACAGCTGCAGCTGGTTGAAGGGGACCAAATCCGTGGCAGAGTCGATCTGGTTCTCTTTTACCAGCTTCAGCAAAGCATCTGCTTCTGGTGAAGATGGCCAAGTGCTGACAAATGTAAGGAAGCATTTCATATGTTGCACATCTGAAACTTCACAGCTTTGCTTCCTGATAAGAGGGCTGATTTTCATCACAGCAGATCCCTTTTGAGAATCCTTATTTAATTTTTCTGCTTTTCCATTTAATCATCATCACTCCCGTGTGGTTTGGGAATAGAGCAGAGGTTCCCAAACCTTTTTGTGCCGTGGATCCCTACCATTAACCAAGAGATCTGTGGACTCCAGGTTGGGAACCCCTAGAATAGAGGATCTTTTCTTTTTAAATCTTTTTATTGAATAAGTATACAAAAAGGTAAGCCATATAGGCACTAATACACTGTTAGAATATAATAAAATTACAGGAGATATTAATACAGAAAAAAAAGTGATACAAACAATGTAATTTAAACATAACATACTAAGGTAACATAATAGTATACTAATTTTATCTATATATATATATATATCAATAGAGAAAAGGAAAAAAAAAACCCCAAAAAAAACCCACCGTGCAACTAACTAAAAGCAAAGCAAAGCAATGGGCTAACTTGAAACCAAGTAGAGTTAAAGAACTTAAAATCACATCCTCAAACCCGAATAGAGCATCTAATAAAAATTACTGATAGATTACCACAGCTCCATTCAGGCTTGGATTCACCTAAAAGCATCAAATTAGAAGTTCGTACTCAACCTGGAAATGATTAATCTTGCAACTGGGAAAACAGAACAATCTTCAAAGCAAACTATTTCATCAACCCTGCTTTGAACTCCCAGCTCTGTATATATTGGATTCTCATGCTATGGGTTGGAGAAACAAAGAAAAGTACAGCTTGCTCTAATCTCATAACGGTAAGACCCAGGTAGGATTAAGATGTGTGAATGCAGTTAGACCATAAAACCATAAGACATAGGAGCAGAATTAGATCATTTGGCCCACTGATCCTGCTCCATCATTCCATCATGACTGATCCGTTTTCCTCTCAACCCCATTCTCCTGCCTTCTCCTCGTATCCTTTGATGCCCTGACTAATCAAGAACCTATCAACCTCCGCATTAAATACACCCAACGACCTAGCCCCCACAGGCACCTGTGGCAGCAAATTCCACAGATTCACAATGAGTTCCAATATCAGTCATGAGATCCAGAAAAAATGCTGGCTGTCCACTTTGAAGCGTTTTTCCAATGACCAAGCTTGTGTGGGTCTGGGATATAGAGGTGTAAGTCCACAGCCTCTCCTTTGGTCTATCAACATTAATGTATAGATCTTCAGATCCACAAAGTTTGCAACCATTACCCATCCTCCCTACAACTTGATGTTTTTTTTAGCCCAGTGATGATATGAAGATAGGTGGAGGGGCAGGTAGTGTTGAGGAAGCAGGGAACCTGCAGAAGAACTTGGATAGATTAGGATAATAGTAGTCATACTTTATTGATCCTGGGGGAAATTGGTTTTCGTTACAGTTGCACCATAAATAATTAAATAGTAATAAAACCATAAATAATTAAATAGTAAAATGTAAATTATGCCAGGAAATGTCCAGGACCAACCTATTGGCTCAGACCCTCCAAGGGAGGAGTTGTAAAGTTTGATGGCCACAGGCAGGAATGACTTCCTATGACGCTCTAATGACGCTATAATGGGAAATTAAGTGACAGATATAAAGAAGCGTATAGCTATGCACTTTGAAAGAAGGAATAAAGACAAACTATTTTCTAAACGGAGAGTGACTTCAGAAATGGGGTGTGTGCAAAGGGACTTGGGAGTCCTACTGCAGGTTTACTTGCAGGTTGTGTCAGTAGTTAGGAAGGAAAATGCGATGTTAGCTGTCATTTCAAGAGGACGAGAATATAAAAGCAAGGATATATTGCTGGGCCCTCTCCAAAGCCAGCACATCCTCTCTTAAGTGCCTTATAAAGTATCAGCGATATATTAGTCAGACCACTTTTGGTGTATAATGAGCAGTTTTGAGCCCCTTACCTAAGAGAGGATGTGCTGGCTTTGGAGAGGGTCCAGTGGGGTTTTGTGAGAATGAACCTGTCTATGAAAGGGGTAATGTATGAGGAATATTCAATGGCTCTGGGCCAATAGGTGCTGAAATTTAGAAGAATGAGGAAGTACAGTACAGTACCAGTCTTAGGCACATATATATATACTGTATATAGCCTAAGGCAGGGATGGCCAACCTATGGCACATGTGCCAACAGTGGCACACTGGATAATTAGAAGTGGCGCATTGCACCCCCAGTGATAATAACAAAAAAGTAAGCCTACTCATGCAAGAAGTATTAACCAAAAACCGATTTGTAGGAAAAAAATCTATAACAGGAATTCAAGTAGCTTAGAGCTAGAAATAGGTTTTACTGAGAATAAATCTAAAACTTAGCAATTATGTTCAGCGATTTTATTATTTCGTGCACATCTTTTGGTGAATGTTATCTTCTTTCACATTAATCCGTTTTCAATTTTAAAAGCATGTTCAATGAGTCAAACTAGGAAAGGAGGACTTTTGTTCTGCAGTCGTTCCTTAACTGTTCAATACACGTTTGATACTTGCTTCACCGAGGCACCAGGCGTCTGCACCAGCGGTGAGTCGCAGGTTTTTGCCAGTCAGTTTACAATTGACACTTGTGCACTATGGAGTCGTGCTTTGTTCGTCCTTTGAGAACATTTGCAGTTTTGTACTTTTTCGAAAATTAAGCCTTGTTTTTACATTCAATTACCCATCAGAGTGCAAAAGAAAAGCAGAAAATGATAGTAAGCGTGAATTCAATGAACAGTGGGAAAATGAGTTCTTATTCATAGTAGGTCTGTCAGGAAAACCGTTGTGCACTGTTTGTGAAAACACTTTCTCACATAATAGAAGACATGATTTTAATAGAGACCATAAAACAAAACTTCAGACTGAAACAGAAGGAAAACTGAACTGGTGCTTGGGTCTGAGTTACGGAAAGAATATGTGATTAAGAAAAAGAAAGAAATCAAAAGAAGACAAAATATGTTTGTTAAAAGTCTCATTAAGGTAAGTAACATTTATCTTGTTTTTATATTAAATCAATATATCATGTAAAACTGATAAATATGTCTATGTTAACATTTTTACAAGAATTGAATGGGGGTACAAGAGTTGTATGGCGCATCTGAACTCGTGCATGAAAAAATTGACGCATGGAATGTAAAAGGTTGGCCACCCCTGGCTTAAGGTTTTTGCACAGTACTGTAGTAGTTTTATGTATTACACAGTACTGCTGCCACAAAAAAAAACAAATTTCATGACATGTGTGAGTGATGATAAACCTGATTCTGATGTGGGTCTCTATTGTGGACTGAGAGTGGGAAGGGGACAGGGAGAGGGGAATCATTGTTGGGAAACGGGGAAGGGAGAGGGGAGGGAGCAGGAAGCACCAGACAGATGATCAGTAAACCTGTTGTTTGGAATCAAATGACCTTGCCAGGTGTCTCAGGGCTGGGTGTGGCTGCACCCACACCACACCCCTCCCCCAGCCCCTCAAACTCTTTCTCTGCCACCTGTCCCACACACCTCCCGTGGCGCTCCACACTCACTATTCCCAACATCCTTTGCTCCCGGCAGATTTGCAAACACGCTGTCCACTCCACGTTGACAAATTCAGCACTGTGCTAAAGTCTCAGGCACAGTAACTGTACCTCATTGTGGAGGGCCAATCCTTGGGTATATTTCAAGCAGGGATTGATAAGTTCTTATTTGTAAGGATGTGAAAGGTTGTGAGGAGAAGGCAGGATGATGATGTTGAGAGGGAAAATAAATCAGCCATGATCAAATGGGCCGAATGGCTTGATTCTGCTCCTATATCTTATGATTTTATGGTCTAAACTCCAGCCATTGCTGCTCTTCTGTCATCCCTGTTAGTGTCCCCTTCAAATCAACTTTGGCCAGTTGCCTCTTCCAGTTACCATTACTCAAATGTAATACCAATACATCTGATTTTAGCTTCATCCTCTCAAACCACAAGGTGAATTCTATAATATTTTGATTATTCTCTCCTGAAGCGAAGATGCTTTCCAAAAAATGAAATGAAAAGTTTCTAAACATCAAAAAAATACTATAAAGAGCAGTAAACGGTAAAAAACTAAATCAGTTCAACATTTGGTGTGATCCTCCTTTGCCTTTAAAACTGCATCAATTCCCTTAGCTACACTGCTGTGCAGTTTTATAAGAAAATCAGCTCATAGATTGTGCCAAGGTTGGAGAACTTGCCCCAGTTCTTCTGCAGACTTTGGCTGTCTCACTTGCTTCTGTCTCTCCAGGTAATTCCAGAGAGCCTCGATGATGTTGATATCGGAGCTCTGTGGAGGCCATACCATCTGAAACCATACACAAAAAAAATCTAGGGTGCTGAACATTTTTGCACAGTTTTGTACTTTCCCTCTGATATGGCCTCGCAATCAATTCCAAACTGAGGGAAGTTTGAGATAGACAATAAATTAAAAACAAAATAGCATTTTATACGTCTGAAACCGCAGGATCAATCTTGACACAGAAAAGTTGCACAGCGCTCACAGGAACACCAGAAAATAAGAGGAGTGGGCACCAGTCCCCTCAGGCCTAATAAACCACTCAATGTGGTCATGGTTGATCTAGGTTGGTCTTTACACTTCTGCTGTTCTCCACAACCCTCCATTCCATGATACTTTCAAATATTTATCCATCTCCAACTTAAATATATCTAATGACCTGGTCTCTTGATCCTTGGGCAGAGAATTCTCTGAGAGAAAAAAAATTCTATGCAAGACTGTTTTAAATAACTGGCCTTGCTTGTGGCTTTGCCGCTGACAAAACATCTCATTAACTGGTCCGTCAAACCCCCTTAGATATTATATGTTTGAACAAAGTCACACCTAATTATTGTAAACTCCAAGGAATACAGACGCAAACTACCTGGCTTCTGTTGTTAGGTTAACACTCTCAACCTAGGAACTCGTCTGGTGAATCTTTGGACTATCTCCAATTATATTATATCTTTGGTTCCTTAAGGTTGTCATAGCTGTGGGGTGGTAGGTAGTGATCTGTATCAGTCTCTGCCCCTCCTTTGGATTTATCAACTGCGTGGAGAGGTGGATCCTGCTATACGGGCATATGGACTCTGTATTGTACTGCCCTGCTTTGCATATCATATAGACAGCTACAGCACATTATCCACGGTCAACGCCAACTAATGGAGGGCCTCATTATATCCTTACTTAGCTAAGATGACCCTGTACAACTGTAACAAGACCTCCTGTTCTTACACTACAACCCCTTCGCAATAAAGGCTGATGTGTTGATGCCTTTTTAACTGTCTGTTGGACTTGCCTGCTAACTTTGTGCAATTCATGCATTACAGTACCAAAGTCCCTCTGAACTTCACTCATTTGTAATTTTCTCTCCATGTAGATAACAACCTGTCTTTTGATTCTGCTTATCGAAGCACTTAAACTCATTTACTTACTTACTGCCCGTGATGCCGCTTGGGTTTAGGGCAGCAGTGAAGGTCCTCCATCTCTGGTGGTATTCAGGGCTTCCTCCACCGTGTCGGTAGCTTCCTCTCAGTTTTCACTACCGTCGGTCATGCAAGTCCCCAGGTGGAGACTCAGGAATACCGTCGCACTCAGATGTAGGAGGATTCTTCATTGCTGTTTCCGCAACAATTTTGTTTTACCGTTCAGGGTTATTAGCCCTGATTTGTACCCCCAAATCTGGAGGTACCAGGTCTGTCCTCTACCCCTTGACCTATAGGGCATGGGTGACCTTACCAAGAGACAAAAGCATAAAGCCCTGACTCCAGCCAACATAGCTCTCCAGGTCATGGATGATTGCAGGCCTCCAAACTACAACAAGGTAAGTGGTCCGCCTGGAGGGCTTAACTTCACACCCCCCTCCATTTGCCAGGTTTTCACCCAATCATTCCCTCTATCTACAACCCACTGGAGGAACAAGGTTAGAGTTAGGGAGAAAATATATTCTAATCTGCATCCCAGAGTAAAGGTGTCACTCATCCTGGACAGGCATATGTCTGGCATACCTGAAAAACAATACTGCAGAGACAAGCTGAATCACTATCCTCGCTCTCAAGGCACGTTTCATTTTTTGCTCTAGAGATCGTCTCATAACGGTCATTCTGGATACTGGCTACTCCAGTCATCAAACAATCTCCAATTAGGATTCAATCAGGATGTGTCTTTCTACTAATTCCTTTCCTATTGATTGGAAGGCATCTAAGCATATAAATATTTACCCTATGACACCTTTTTCTATTACCGAGGCCATTTATTGATCTCTCTTGCAGAAAGGTGTTCAGTGAGTTTAGCAGTTGTAGGATTAATGAAGCTGCCAGGGCAAAAAATATACTCGGGTGAAAAGATAGACTGGAGCTTATAATGTTTTAACTAAAATAAATATCACAATGAACACAAACCAATATACTTAGTGTGTGTAATTAAACAACAGTCCTTTGATTAGCAGAACCGCACTGCATGGAAATAATGCCAAATACATTGGAAGCTTAGAATACCGAAGAGTACAACACAGTTCAGAGCTTTTGGTCCATGATCTTGTGCTAATGTTGTTTTTGTTTTGATTTCCTAAGTGAAACATTTCCAAAGTATGCTCAGTATTTGTTTTTGTGTTGGGAAGGGCCTTCGTTCGTATCGTTCTCACCTAAAATCCTTTGCATACTGCAAACTGCAGTTACTGTCTGTGTCACAGTTTTGCGCATAATCACAGTTTAAAACTGGAATATTTTCAGAATATTCTGGTCATTATCATCATCATTATGTGCCGAGTCGTATGACTTGGGCAATCATAGTCTTTAATCTGAGAAATTCTAATAATCTGTTCAAAACTTTTGCCTGTCCATCCCTTGTTGTAGCTCATGAATGTCATGCGCTGTCGTCTGCGACTTTTTCTGCATCACTTTTTCCTGTCACTGCAAGACGCTCGAGCTTCTCTTTCCTCAGTCCATGTTCCAGAAATTCCAGCTGTTGTTTCCTATTTGACGATATCAGCTCTCTCCTTATTCCGGCTTCTTGCAACACTCCCTCAATTAATACTCCGTCCTTCCACGATATTTTTTATCATTCTTCTCGAAAACCACATTTCTCAAACTTCGAGTCTTCCCTCATTTCGCTTTGATGTTGTCCAACATTTGCTTTCATATGTCAGTGTAGGAATGAACGTAGCACTGCAACACTGCGTACCCGGAGAAATTAGGTTATTTTGGTAGGCCCTGATTTATGGATGAACAGACGCCCCAATAACACTTGAACTCTAATTTTGAAGATTTGTGCCCTGAAACTAGATATAGTTCTGAGCGAGGTGTTCAGCACAATTGCACGATTAGCATCTAACTCAGAAAGAAGAAAACTGTCAGGCATGGACTCCCTAGGACATGCAGGACAAAGCCAGTTTACAAGCACCCTATTCTATACCATAAGCTAATTTGAGAGATACTAGTGACCATATCATCTCATTGACTACTGATCATTTACTGCCACAATGGGGCAGAACATAGAACATAGAAATCTACAGCACATTACAGGCCCTTCGGCCCACAATGTTGTGCTGACCATGTAACCTACTCTAGAAACTGCTTAGAATTCCCTGGCACATAGCCCTCTATTTTTCTAAGCTCCATGTACCTATCTAAGAGGTTCTTAAAAACCCTGTTGGATCTACTTCCACCACCGCCGCCAGCAATGCATTCCACGAACCCACCACTCTCTGTGTGGAAACACTTAACCCTGACGTCCCCTCGGTACCTTTTTCCAAGCATCTTAAAACTATGTCCTCTTGTATTAGCTGTTTCAGCCCTGGTAAAAAGCCTCTGGCTATCCACACAATCAATGTCCCTCACCATCTTATACACTTGAATCAGGTCACCTCTCATCCTCTGTTGCTCCAAGGAGAAAAGGCCAAGTTCACTCAACCTATTCTCATAAGGAATTGAGTGATAACATCTTGGAGGAACTGGGCTGATATAGCAGACAGTGTATTTACTACTGAAGCTCATGGGTTGGACATGTTGGATCTGAGAGACCATAGGACACTCAAAGCTGCTGCACAGTGTTGTTCAGAAGGCTTATGGTGTGTTGGCATTCATCAACCATGGGACTGAGTTCAAGAGCTGTGAGGTAATGTTACAGCTATATAAGACCTTGGTCAGACCCCACTTGGAGTACTGTGTTCAGCCCTGGTCGCCTCACTCCAGGAAGGATGTGGATACTATAGAGAGAGTGCAGAGGATACTTACAAGGATGTTGCCTGGATTGGAGGGCAGAGAAGTGTGCTTCTTAGGAAATTACATTTTAAAAGTCTGTGAAGCAGTCCTCAGAGTGTGCCTCTCCCTTAAATATTCTGCTTAAATTTTCTAGACCACCAAATCCTGCAAAGGAACACAGTTCCCAACAACGATTTGCTTAACTTTGGGTTAAAGTCAGGGCCTGGCTCTATTCTTGCATTATTTAAACTTCTACGAAAGCTCTTACAATGTCACTTGTGCTTAAAATTCTGCAGTCTTTCAGAAGCGGAATCAATTTTTATATCACTCACGTATGTCATGAAATTTATTGTTTGCGGCAACATTAGGGTCTTTTAAGAGACTCCTGGATAGGCACATGGAGCTTAGAAAAATAGAGGGCTATGGGTAACCCTAGGTAATTTCTAAAGTAAGGACATGTTCGGCATAGCATTGTGGGCCGAAGGGCCTGTATTGTGGTGTAGGTTTTCTGTTTTTAACATTACAATGAAATATATAGTAAAAATAACTATAAATTACAATAAGAAATATTCAGTATATAAAAAAATAACTTAAATAAGTAGTGCAAAACAGAGTAAACATAGTGAGGTAGTATTCATGGGTTTGTTCATTGTCTGTTCAGAAATTTCATAGCAAGGGGTAGAAACTATTTCTGAATCATTAAGTGTGGAATCTTTGGGCTCATATGTTGACTTTGGGTGAGTCGTACTGGAATGTAAAGTACAACTGAGGGGAAAATCTAGGCCATATTTTTGTGGTGTCATTGGCTGACTTTGAAAGCTATATATGGAATGAAATCATGTCATCTTGGGCCTTAGGAAAATCTAAGAAAGATGGAAGTTGCCTAAACCATGTATACCCTTATATGTCTGCTGATGACCGCACCCAAAGGGAAGAGCTGAGAACAAGTATTGTTTTCCCAGTCCTGTCACATCAGTAAGGAGGAAAACATTTCCTAGAATGGGACCAAACTGTTAAACATCCGTGTGGGTCAATATTCAAATTGCTTTGTATGCAACATGTTTTTTTTCCACACTGACATTCCTTGACTAGGAGGATGCTGTCTTTCTATCACAGGTAGCCTCCAAATTGAATTTTCAAAAAGATCAAAAGTTAATTTCATTATCAAAGTACAATGTAGTACATGTTACCATATACAACCCTGAGATTAATTTACCTGCAGGTATAGTCAGCAAATCTATAAAATAGTAACTATAAAAGGATGAATGAAAGATCAACTGGAGTACAAAAGACAACAAACTGTGCAAATGCAAATATAAATAAATAGCAATAAATGACAAGAACATGAAATAACAAGATAAAAAATTCTTAAAGTGAGGGTACCTGGCCATGTTCCAACTTCCAGAATGAGTGGTAAAACTCAGTAGAAGTGATGGCACACTTTTTTAATTCATTCATGTCCTTCCCTAATTGCCTCATTGTTGTTCAGATCAGTAAAACTGCCCACTCTATCTATGCCTCTCATAATCTTATAAACCTCTATCAGATCTCCCTTCAGCTTCTGGCGCTCCAGAGAAGACAACCCAAGTTTGTCCAGCTGCTCGTGATAGCACATGCCCTCTAAACCAGGCAGCATCCTGGTAAATGTCTTCTGCACCCTCCCCAAAGCCTCAGCTTCCTTCATACAGTCGGGCAACCAAAACAGCAAGCAATACTCCAGATGCAACATAACCAGAGTTCTATCAACTGGTTGAACCAGTCCATGAGTGGAAACAGCTTCCCTCCTTTTCCCCTTTTGTCCATTCTAAACTCTCAATTCTCTTACACTAATTCCATACAAGAGTTTTTTTAATCAACTTCAATTGATGTCGATGTTGAAAAAAAATGCGTAAATTGATAATTCTGAAATGAGAATGTGGAAATTATTAAGAACACAGCATTTTCACCTGCTATTGTATGAGTATTGACGAGCTGTAATTCAAACACTTCAACGTAAATTGTGTTGTGTTTCAGTCCATTTCCTCTTCAGTTTCATGTGAACTCCATACTAATGAGGCACATGTAAATTCTATTGCACATAATGCATTTTTTGTGCTTAAAGCACAGCAAGATGATAAAGAAAACAACCCAATTGCTGAGTGATATGGAAAACACAAAACTGAAGCTTGTTAAACCATGCATAAAAATATTTTTGCCAAAAATTCTCGGAAACAAGTGACTGTATTAACCTTTCAGGTGACTGGCCTTTTATAATTTTGATGAAAGGTTCCTGGACTGAAATGTGACTCGCTCTTTCTCTGCGCAGATGCAACCCAACATGCTGAATATTGCCAGCATTTTCCCTGTTCATTTCAGATCGCAGAACTCTGCGCTACACTGTTCAAAATAAGCTGCAGAGAGTTGTAAACTCATCATGGGTACCAGCCTCCCCAGCATCCTGCACACCTTCAAGGAGCAATGCCTCAGAAAGGCTGCATCCATCATTAAGGACCTCCATCACCCAGGACATGCCCTCTTCTCATTGCTACCATCAGGGAGGAAGGACAAGAGACTACAGGCACACACTCAATGATTCAGGAACAGCTTCTTCCCCTCTGCCACCTGATTTCTGAATGGACATTGAAGCCATGAACTTTTTTTTTATCTTTTAGGGCTACTTATTTAGTTTAACTTTTAAAATTATATATTTGTACTTTTACTAAATATATATAATTATACTTCTTACCATAATTTACAGTTTTCACCATTATGTATTGCAATGTACTATTGCCACATATCAAAACATTTCATGACACATGCCAGTGGTATTAAACCTGATTCTGATTCTGGTATTAAGCAATGTCTTGCTGGATCAAGAGTTCATTGGTAAAACCAGAGGGAAAATGTCTAATGCCAAACCACTGTAAAAGGAGAGCGTAATAACAAACAATACCAAATTAGTGAGAAACTCCAGCTAAGTATAGAACAAATCAGCAGATAACACACACAAAAATTGCTGGTGAACGCAGCAGGTCAGGCAGCATCTATAGGAAGAGGTACAGTCAATGAGGGTCCTGGCCCAAAACATCGACTGTACCTCTTCCTACAGATGCTGCCTGACCTGCTGTGTTCACCAGCATTTTTGTGTGTGTGTTGCTTAAATTTCCAGCATCTGCAGATTTCCTCGTGTCTGCGATGAATTAGCAGGTATTCACTTATGACACCTTCCATTCATGTAACCCCTTTAGCTTACCAAGTATCAGAAATCCTTCCCAGAAGCAAGGTCAGAACATGAACAGAAGAGATTCGGCACCTTCCAGTTTGTATTATTTCTGCTTCCCCAACCTCCTTCTTTTGAATTCTGTCCCCTTCCTTTCCAGTCCTGATGAAGGGTCCTGGCCCAAAATGTTGACTTTTGATTCCAACCATAGCTGCTGCCTGACTTGCTGAGTTCCTCTGGCATTGCGTGTGTGTGTGTGTGTGTGTGTGTGTGTGTGTGTGTGTGTGTGTGTGTGTGTGTGTGTGTGTGTGTGTGTGTGTGTGTGTGTGTGTGTGTGTTGCACAATATCAAACCATATCTCCAATGCTGTCATCGGAGAGGGTTCAAAGGAGGTTCATGAAATTTATTACAGGATTGAAAGGCTTGTCATATGAGGAACAAGCTCATCGAAGCCCATCAAATGGTGAGAGGCCTGGACAGAGTGGATGTGGAGAGGATGTTTCCTATGGTGCGGGACTTTAAGACCGGAGGACACAGAATAAAGAGGCATCCTTTTAGAATGGAAAAGAGGGGGAATTTCTCTAACTAGAGAATGGTGAATCTGCAGAATTCATTCCCACAGGTGGCTGTGGAGAGCAAGCCATTGGATATATTTAAGGCAGAAGTTGATAGATTCTTGATTGGTCCAGGCATGAAGGGATACAGGGAGAAGGCAGGCGATTGGAGTTGAGAGGGAAAATAGATCAGCCATGATGAAATGGTGGAGCAGACTCAATGGGCCAAATGGCCTAATTCTGCTCCTATATCTTATGGTCATATGGTCTAAAATCTAACAATGACACATAGAAAGTTGTTCTACGGTAAGTGATCAGAAACCTGTAAAAGTTGGGAAGAATGTCCTGAGAAAAGGTGAGTAAGAGGAAAGGACAGTGAATCTTTGGTGATTATTCCATGCCACAGAAAGTAGGCCGTGACAAGCAGACTTGCCAGTGGAGGAATAATTAAGTGGAGGAATAATTAAGTGGAGACTGCAGATGCTGGAATCTACAGGAGGAACACGGCAGATCGAGGAACATCTGTTGAGGGAAATGGACAGTTGAAGTTTTGGATGGAGACCCCCTTATGTGGACTGGAAGGTTCTTGAGTTGTTACCCTGGATCTGGAAGTATGGAAATCAGGAAAAATGGAAGAGGAGAGCAGAAGATAAAATCATTTGAAAAAAAAAACCCAGCAATTTCTCTGGTCTCACCTTCTCACATTAGTTGCACAGCCCTGTAGGCCACAATATTTCTTTGTGGTTTCTTTTCAATGTGATGAAGACCTCTGCTTCTACCATTCTTTCAGGTGGTTAATTCCAGATATCTGCCACAGTCTGGTTTAAAAAAAAATCCTCGCATTGCAACATTAACATTTCTGCCCATTACTTTAACCTCATCTCCCCAACATTTTATTCCAGATTTAATTGATTACTTCAAAATAAATACTCAGTGTTCATTGATGAGAGTTGAGCTAGTGTCCAGATCAATAGACTGAGTTCCTGGATGTCAGACCAATAATTTAACCACTACATCCTTGAGTATTGCTAATGGTTACAAAGAAGAGAAGAGTTTAAAATTTAATAATGAAAATGTTGGTAGAATCTAACAGAATGTTGGTGAACATAAGAGTAAGGAATTCATTGAGCTTTGTGTGAGCAACAGAGTTTTGAATATTTAGCTTCTGGTGGTTGGTAACTGAGATTCCAGTTTAGAAAGAGTTCGAATAGGCTCAAGATAACAAAGTTTTGATTAAGGGCTTCACCTCTGGCTGAGAGGGGTGATGTTATCAGTGAAAGAAGGGGGTGAACGTGTGTTTGTGTATAGGTACTCAATTTGGGCTCAGGAAGGACAATTAGTTTGCAAACTATCTGGTTTAGGACCAGAGAACATTTTGTGGTGGGACCAAAGGCAAGGGCTTTGGACTCTACAACATTTTGTTGTTGGAAATTTGTACTCATTCAAGACTTAATTTCCCATGGGAAGCATTTCATATCAGAAGCAGTGAAGTAGTTCAGAGATAGCGATGAGATACAGCTGGACGTTAGAAGGCTACACCTGGAACCTTAAATATCTGAAGTTGAACAAACATATGGAAGATCTCAGAATCACTCATTAGATGATGTACTCTGCAGTACAGTAACATAATAAATGTACAAGCTGCAAGTTATGCACATTTTGATTACTTCTCTACATGACAAATTATGAATAGAATAGTCCTCACAGGTCAATATACCCATTTGTAGCAACCTGAAGTTTTACAGTGGACATCAATAATCAGTGTTGTAAAAAAATTCCATTACCAAAAGCATGCTGCTTAGTACCACTAAACCGTTTACAAGAACAAGCAAGCCTAACATTACTGAAGCACATCCAACACATTTTCATAGAATTCCATCACAAATCTACTTCACCCACATGGAGATTCTAATAAAAAATAACCAAAATAACATATTAAATTACAACAGTATGATCAGATGAAATTATAACAAGCGTGCCATCCATTTTCAGAGATGTTAAGGAAAGTAGTAAAATTAGCCACCTCTATCTGGTACTAGCCTCCGTAGTATCCAAGACATCTGCAAGGAGCAGTGCCTCAGAAAGGCAGCTTCCATTATTAAGGAGCTTCATCACCCAGGACATGCCCTCTTCTCATTGTTGCCTTCAGGAAGGAGATATAGAGGCCTGAAGGCACACAACGATTCAAGAACAGCTTCTTCCCCTATGCCATCCCATATCTAAGTGGACATTTAACCCATGAACATTGACCCTCCTTTTTTTATTATTTCTGTCTGTTTTTGCACTATATTTAATTTATCTATTTAATATATATATATATTTACTGTAATTCATTTTTTTTCTATATTATTATGTATAGCCTGACCCCAGTTGGCGGCGTAGTGGCCTCAGCATCGGACTTCAGGACAAAAGGTCCCGAGTTCGAATCCAGCCGGCTCCCCTGCACGCTTTCCATCCGTGCTGGGCTACGAGCTGGTGATCTCCTTGGAAACTCACCCGGCAGAAGGCAATGGCCAACCACTGCTGTAACTTGCCTCGCACGCAGTTCCCCACTACGCCAGAGAAGCGTGGAGGGAAATCGTCCTCTAACCGGAGAAGTTTTGGATGCGACGAATCTTTCCTTTTATTATGTATAGCATTGTTCTGCCACCGCTAAGTTGACAAATTTCACAACATATACTGGCGTAATTAAACCTGGTGCTGATTCTGAGATGATCACTCGAATCTACAGGAAGAATTGGATGTCCATTTATGTATAAATTATATGCTAAGGACAGGAATCACTCTACAGCTTGGGAAAGCTAATTAGAATTCAGCAATTTTTTTTTCGGCTTTTGGTCTTTAACCAAATTCATTATTAAAAATTGGTTAATTTCCTGCCACTGCCTGTAAGGAGTTTATACCCTGTGACCGTGTGAGTTACCTCCAGGTGTTCTGGTATCCTCTCACAGTCCAAAGAACTACTGATTAGTGGGTTAATTGGTCATTCTAACTTGCCTTCTGATTAGTTTAGGATCAAATCGGGGATCGTTGCCTGGCTTGAAGGGCCAGAAGGGCCTATTCTGTACTTTATCTCAATCAATTTTAAAAAAAACTTTAAATGAGAACTTCAGAATTATTGTAGTCCAAAGAAAATGTGATACATATTACAGAAGAAAAATACATCAGCAACAAACTGAAAACAGGACAAGAATGTTGAAATTACAACCAAAAATCCACGTGGTTATTACTCATGGAAACGTTTCAACTGGTAGCTAAAGTTGGAGAACAAACTATAATGTTGTCTCAACTCGCAGGAATTAGAACTCTGGATAAGATTACTAATGTTCAGCAATAAACAAAATTTACTCTATATTCTCAGTTCATAAGTACACTGACACTATTGGAGACAAAAAAAATACTTGAAACTACGTGGTGTGTCCAGATCAAAACTTAATAGTCCAGGTATCTCAGAATTCTGATTCATGGATTATAGAATGAAGAGGAAATATCCAAACCACATTGTAATGGGAATAGCAGCAGTGGAAATTCCACACTATTTTCAGCAAATGACTTTCTCTTAATCTGAATTCTCTTCTGGGCATTCTCTATTTCATCCAAAAGATAGGAAGCAAAATAAATAAAAACTCTGAAGTATAAAGTGACTGACTAATTAAAACTGAACACAGATTAACCTTATTAATGTCCCACTGCTGCTCAGGAGCCCCTCCAGTAACTTGGCAAAATCAGTTTACGGTTTCCCAGCCGCACTGATTTAACTGATCTCAGTTCCTGTGGCAACAGAGGTTCTGCAACTAGTTTCCGCACCTTGGGCTCGGGGAGCAGAAGTCAACTGGTTGGTCAGCCTGTAACTGCTTTCAAGTTACACAAACTGAAAGGTATTTGTATAAAAATCCAATGAAATATAACCTGACTTTCTCACCCATTATCACAAGCCAGGATTAGAAGATGCCAAGGAATTAAAGCCTTCAGGAGAGGGAAATAGTAAAGGACTGAAGCAGCAAAAAAAACATTTTAATTCCTTTTTTTTTGATAAGAGCAGTGTTATTATTTATTGCCTATACCTGTTATTTTTTTAAGACACAGCAGGGAACAGACCCTTCTGGCCCTTCCAGTCGTGCCACACACCCTTGATTTAACCCTAGGCTAATCACGGAACAATTTACAATAACCAATTAACCTACCAATCTGTACGTCTTTCGACTCTGGGCAGAAACCCACGTGGTCACAGGAAAGACGTACAAATTCCTTACAGGCAGTGGCGGGAATTGAACCCGGGGTCGCTGGTAATGTAAAGCGTTGTGCTAACCACTAGGCTACTGCATCCAATGGGCATTTTCCATAAACAGGGATATATTGCAAAA
The DNA here is from genome assembly GCF_030028105.1 of Mobula birostris. Classification (NCBI taxonomy): domain Eukaryota; kingdom Metazoa; phylum Chordata; class Chondrichthyes; order Myliobatiformes; family Myliobatidae; genus Mobula; species Mobula birostris. Next base: position 12,398,582 of record NC_092399.1, read on the forward strand.
TGGAGAAAAGAAGTTGGGAGAAGAACAGCAACTTTCTGGGTCCCTTCCAAGAAAGCTGAAGTACAGAGTGTGATTAAATACAGCAGTTGTTGGGCTTTACACACTAGTTTCCATATGGACATTAAATACCTATTGTTTTCTCCTGCAGGAAAATGCCTGCCATACATGTGGTACCATCATTCCCCTTCACCCAGGGCTCACTGGGCTGTCATGACTCCTCGAAACATGAGCTTGATCAAAGCTATTGTAGACTCAAAGCCTCTTTGCCCTGTTCTATTTTTCTGATGCTGGGGCATTCAGATGAAAAAGAGTGGAAAACATGACTTGAAAATATTGATTTAAAAGGAAGGCATAAATCTTACATTTTCCTATCCCAAAGTGTTTCATTTCTGCTCATAAGCTTTCAAAATATTTTTTTCTTGGATGGCAAAATTGTGTTACATTTGACTTCCTCAGCAGTACTTTACGGTGAGGCAACTCACGATATGAATTCATTTCTCAAAAACGGTAAAGGAAAACACAAGTGTATTGAAAAAAAGTCTTCCTGTGTTTCCAAATAGAGGAGAGGCTGAAAGATTGACAGGCCTGACCTTTACATTGGTTCTTCAGCTGTCCTGTCTATATCCTGATTTTGGCCATGCTCTACACAAGAGTATGTCACCTGGTGAATATGTACCAGATCTGCAACATGCATCTTGTTCACTATTAGTCACAAATAGATTATTAACTGGTTACACATTTTGTTGTCTACTTACCAGCCTTTACTTACCTGGTCTCTATTTAGCTCTATCCTAATGGAAAATATCATCTGTGGACAAAGAGTAAATGCACTATTTAAAGTTAGCTTTAAGAAGACTTATTGGCCTACAGCAAGGGGTTCCAACCTCTTTTTAAACTTTGGACACCTACTATTAACCAAGGGATCCATGGACCGCAAGTTGGGAATCCTTGGCCTGCAGGCTTGTTGCGAGCAAATCTCATCACTCCTTCTATGAGTCTTTACTAACAAAATGCAAATTTCAGCTAGTGAATAGTTTTATAAACCTCTGGCCAGGGTTCTTCTGTAAAACTACATATTGGCCGTAATCGGATACATAAGAGATTCTGCAGATGCTGGAAATCTCGAGCACACACGCAAAATGCTGGAAGAACTCAGCAAGACAGGCAGCATCTATGGAGGGGAATTAACAGTCAGTGATTCAGGTTGGGAACCTTTCCAAAGAAGAGCTCAGAAGCCAGGAAGAAAAGTTGGTGGGAGGGCAACTGGGTACATCTGGAGAGATGAGGTGAGGGGGAAAATGGGTGGGTAGGGGGTGGGGGAATGCAGTATGAAGCTGGGAGGGGATAGGAGGAAGAGGTAAAGGGCTGAAGAAGAAGAAATCTAATGGGGGGGGGGGACAGTGGACCATGGCAGAAAGGAAAGAAGGAGGAGACCCATTTTATTTGGCTTTTGTCCCTTTATTTCCAGTCTCGATGAAAGGTCTCCACCCAAAACATTGACTGTTCATTCCCCTCTATAGATGCTGTCTGACTTGCTGTGTTCCTCTAACATTCTGGGTGCATTGCTTATAATCTGGTAACAGGGTGTGCATCAGCCTGAACTGACGAGTGATAGAAAAGATGATCAGATAACAGTTGAAACAGACATGTTGAATAATTAGGGAAATTTCAATAATGACCAATGCTTGAGCCTCTGAGAGGAAAAGCAGAGTTTTAAAACTATTCACTGGAAATAGATCCAACTATGCTTGAGCTGGGAATGCACTCTGGTCAAAGGAAACTTATATTAAATGAGTAATAATCTCTTCCCCATATCCTAACAACCGATAAGTGCTAATATTGTTTTCCAGTATTTGGCATAGAATTCCATAATTAGTAACTTCAGACATTTTTAAAACATTGCTGGTTTATAATGTGAAAACTCTATCAGTCTTGAATGTTGTTGGAGAGGATATTTCCTTACTAGGAGAGTATAGAACCTTGCTGTTCACAAGTGTGTCAACAACCATTACAGCAACAAAGCAGATTATTTTCCTTAGAGAGTTAGAAGTTATTGGAATTCTCTTCCTCCGGAAACGGAGTCTCTAAATATTTTTAAGGCAGAAGTAGACAGATTCTTTGTTAGGGCACATTCTGGAATTAGGGTATATAGCAAATAGCACCAACTAACTTCAGCAAACTAATCGTTAGACCAAGACGTGGATTGTGGATTAAATTTAAAATGCAGCCCTGGACAATACTTTTGTGGGGCTGTGAATGTCAGTTAACTGAAATCCAGACAATGCTGATTAACATTCATTTTGGGTATCTGGAGTAATGGTGCGAAGAAGAACGTGTGAAAATTATATGTAATTTAAAGGAAGCATTGTAGATACATTGTAACTGTGGAATTGTCCTTTGATCTTTAGCATGTAATACTGGGTAGGGAAGCCTCTTCCTCCAAAACTGTCACATCTTGTTGAATAAAACACTTCTGTATCCATTAATTTGAGTATCTCTCTGGTGACTTTGTTCACATTACAAAATTCTTGATAGATAAGGGGGTGAGAGTTTGCGGGACAAGACAGGAAAGTTGAGATGAGGATTCAGTCAGATCTGCCATCATAAATGCAGAGCAGTCGAGGGACCGAGTGGCCTACTCCTGCTCCTAATTTGTGTGCTTGTATGTCCAGCAGTTGGGATTTATGTGGAATGGGGGTGACACTTGAGAAGTGAGAATCATGCTCCAATAATTCTCAAATCTCATTTAAATCCCAATTCCTAATTTCAGAACTGTACTAATGGCAAGTGGTGAATAAACAGTCAGCCAAGAACCTCTGTGTTAAGTGGATTAACTTAAAGAAAGGGGTCAGAACTGTGAAAGAGTCCTAAAACTTTCTTCATCAGATGGTACTTATTCAGAAAAGTGATTCAATGACATTGTGGATATTTTATTGAACAAGTAATCCAGAAACTTGAACTATTGATCTGAAGATGTGCTTAAACCATGGCACCTGAAGTATTTCAATTTGATTAATTAAATTATCTGGAATAACAGATGTTATCATTAATGGTTACATGAAAGTATTGGATTTTTAATACAAACTTATCTAGTTCACTGAAGTCCTTCAAGGAGAAAATATACCTTCTGGACTTCAGATGCTGGGATTCTGAAACAGAAACAGACAATGCTGGATAATCACAACAGGTCAAACAGCATCAGCGGGAAGAGAATCAGAAAGAAAGATCTTCAACCAAAAAATATTAATGCTCTTTCTCTTTCCAAAGACACTTTCTTAACAGAACTTTCCTTAGAGAGTTATAAGTTATTGGAATTCTCTTCCTCCGGAAACAGAGTATTTTTAAGGCAGAAGTAGACAGATTCTTTGTTAGGGCATATTCTGGAATTAGGGTATATAGCAAATAGTAATTTTACCAACTAACTTCAGCAAACCAATCGTTAGACCGAGACGTGGATTGTAGATTAAATTTGAAATGCAGCCCTGGACAATACTGGGCCGAAGAGCCAGGGCAAGGTGTGTGGGTGTGCTGCTCTGAAAAGCTGCTGCCACACAGATCCAGGGACTGGGGTTCAAACCTGACATCTGTGCCTCCAGTGTGGAGTTTGTACGTTCTTCCTACAACAAGGGTTGCCACAGACTGCTGCGTTTTCCTCCCAAAATTCCAAATGCATGTGTGTTGGTAAGTTAATTGGCCACTATACATTGCACCTAGTGTGTTGGTGAGTGGTAGAATCTAAGACAGTGGCTGAGGTTGCTGAAGGGGGCAATAAAATGGATTCGAGTAGGATTAGTGCAAAAATAGGTTCTTGATGGTTAGTGCAGACTCACTAGGCTGAAACGCCAATTTCCATGTTTTATTACTCAATGATTCTATGAATATTAAATAAAAGCTAAATAATAAACATGAGCAAGTCACAAATACTGGAAATCCAAAGCAACACGCACAAAATGCTGGAGGAACTCAGCAGGTCAGGCAGCATCTATAGAAAGGAATAGTTAATGCTTTGAGCCGAGACCCTTCCTCAGGACTGAGAAGGAAGGGGGAAGATGCCAGAATAAAAATGTTGCGGGAGGGGAAGAAGGCCAGCTGGGAGGTGATAGGTGAGGCCAGGTGGGTGGGAAAGGTCAAGGTCTGGAGAAGAGGGATTTGACTGGGCAACAGTGAGAGAGAATAATTTGCAGGAGTGCCGGCAGATTGAGAGAAGGGGACACAAGTCTAATGGGACTACTCCCCATGGAACTGACGTGAACCATATGGGTTGAGTGGCCTCCTGAGTCATTATAAGTATAAGAAGAAACTACAACTGAGACTCATTAACATCAAATGAATCCATGCTGTGGATATAAACAAGGCTTTGTGTTGGTTTTGAAGAAGTGTCAGGGAACTATGAGAACAGTTGCTTTGATGGCAAGAAACTAGAGGTGAAATGGAACAAACAGAGGAAGGGAACATGGAGAAGCACAAGAAAGTCTGCTGAAGCTGGAAATCCAGAATAACACACACAAAATGCTGGAGGAACTCAGCAGGTCAGGTAGCATCTATGGAGTGGAATAAACAATCGACATTTTGAGCCAAGATCCTTCAGCAGGACTGGAAAGGAACAGGGAAGAAACCAGAATAAGATGATGGGGCAAGATGGCAGATGATAGGTTGGAACAGGTGAGGGGGAAAGGTGGGCGAGTGAGGAAAGGGAGACGAAGAAAGAAGCTGGGAGGTGATGGGTGGAAGAGTCAAAGGGCTGAAGAAGAAAGAATCTGACAGGAGAGGAGAGTGGACCATGGGACAAGGGAAAGGAAGGTGGGGGGAACAACAAAGGTAGGTGATGGACAGGTGAGGAGAAGAAGAGTAGAGGAGTTAAGGGGAAGGGGGAGGAAAGAAATTACCGGAAGTTAGAGAAATCAATGTTCATGCCTTCAGGTTGGAGGCTATTCTGATGGAACATGAGGAGTTCCAACCTGACAGTGGCCTCATCATATCCATGGACCGACAGGGGAAGTAACATTAAAATGGGTGGCCACAGGGAAATCCCACCTTTTGTGACAGGCAGGGTGAAGGTTCACGGCATATATATGCAGCAGATGCACTAATCATTAAAAAGTACATGCAGACAAAAGTAATCAGAAAGCAAATTATTTTTCTCTCAGGGGAATTAAACTAGGAGGAGAAATTGTCATTTTAAATGTTAGACATAGCCATCCGACTACCTGATTGAATTTTTGCCTATTGCAATTCAGGAAAGATATATTTGCCTAAAAAAAAGTTATGGTGCAATGGTATCATTAGGGTTAGATTACGAAGATGAATGTTTTAGTCAAGATCTTGAGGTTTCAGTAGGATAGACACAGAAAAGCTATTGCTGTGGTAGAGGAATTCAGAGCAAGGAGCTGAGCCATTGTGTAATAAAATTAAGAAGTATTTTTCCATAAATGTCAATGAAGATCTGAAAATATTTTCCACAAGAGTATGTCAAAACAAGACCAGGGCCGATAAGATTTTTATATGGTCAGAATTTGAAGAGAAATGGCAGGAAATTTGCACTTAGCTTCAGATCAGCCACGACCTCATCGACATGCGCTTGGGAGGCTGAACGCTTCTGCTCGTCCTGCGATTTTATATACTGGCCTGTTTGACAGAACGGGCTAAAAACTGCGATCACCCGAAGCCAGGCAGCTCGGGGCTGCGGGTGTGTCCCGGGCAATTTCACCAACCCACCCACCCATTTTGCCACATGTTATTCTAATTTGCCATGCAGCGCCACAAAATTATCACAAAAAAAGGCACCGCCTGTTAGAAGACAGACCGAAAAATGTTCACTTGAATTCAAAACTGAGAAAGACAGGATTAAAAAATAACAAACCTCAGACTTCCATCCAAGGCTGTGAGAAGTGACCCATGTTTACACTGCTCTGTGACAAATAGATAATTAGCGCCTGTCAGATGATCGTTGCTAAATTATTCAGAACGTTACAATATTTAATATTGGAAATAACAAGCTGATGGTAGCAATTCTCACTCCACAGTTGTACGCAAACTTTCCCCACCGCAGTGAAAGCTGTCGCAGTTGCCTCTGATTGTGTCCTTTTGTTTCCCTAAGGTTTTCTGATTGTTATTTTCCCCTCTGTCTTGTCACGGTCTTGTATAATTTATGTATAACTTATATTCTCTGTATCATCTGTAATGCAGCTGCAAGCAAGCTTTTCATTGTACCTGTGCCTCACCATACCTCTGCGCGCCACGATAAGCTTCATTCGACTGCTCTGGAAGCAGGTACTGCTGCCAGAGTTTTGAAAGATTGCCTTGGAAATGAGTTAAAACTATGGAGACTCAATGGAAATCTTTAACACAACAGTAGCCGTACTATTTCTGACAGCAGAAAGAGGCTGACAGTTTTTAGACAAACTCTCCGAGAAACAGGATCTGCAGCTTAGCATCTGGCACCTGCTTTGAGTAATCACGCAAGAATCAAGGATATTAAAAACTTACAGCTGTTGCTGGCTACAATCACTAGTCCCACTGTAACAACTAGCAAATGTTGCTTAACCGAAATCACTGTGGATCTGTGAGACGTTGAATAGTTTTACTGCCTCTCTCCCCTAACCCACCTAGGCCTGTTGTTCAAAACCATCAGCGGGGAAAATATATAGCTCTCAAGTCGCCTGAGGGATATTACTGGAATCTCCAGCAGTGTGACCCCCTTCCCTGTACCGCTGGCTGGAATGTCGTAGCATTGTTCCCAGTCTAGCCTCTCCCCCCGTGACTTTGATTTGAATTTGAAAGAACAAGAGGGTCCACAGACAACACCTTTCAGTATCGCAGCTGCTTCTACACTGGACATGGGAAGGAGGTGGGTGTGTGGGTTGGGAGGGGGGGGGTGGTCTTGGGTCTTGGTCGATTGCCTGTAGGAGAGAGGAAGTTAGTTTTATTTGAGTTCCTGTGCTGCATACATAGCAATGTTTTGCTCGAAAAGCCATTAAATATCGTGACATGGGACTGAGGTCTGCACAGGGATACAGCCAGCAGAGCTGCTACCACACATGATGGCCATGTCTGGAGAATAGGTTACAAGGAAAGAAATTATTGGGATTTGATTTGAAAAAAAAAATCGAATAGGTTAGAGGTTTGATAGATGTATACAAGCTTATGAAAAGGATTGAATAGGTTAGAACTTTATTCCCTAGAACGTAGAAGACTGGGGGGAGGGGGGGGGAGATTTGATAGAGGTATACATTATTATGAGGGGTATACATAGGGTAAATACAAGCAGGCTTTTTTTCCGCTGAGGTTGGGTGGAACTACAACCGGAGGTCATGGGAAGGTGAAAGGTGAAAAGTTTAAGGGGAACATGAGGGGAAACTTCTTCACTCAGAGGGTGGTGAGAGTGTGGAACGAGCTGCCAGTGTAAGTGGTGCATGCGAGCTCGATTTCAACGTTTAAGAGAAGTTTGGATAGGTGCATGGATGGTAGGCGTATGGAGGGCTATGGTCTAGGTGCAGGTAGATGGAAATGGGAAGTATAAATGGTTCTGCATGGACTGGATGAGGACAAAGGGACTGTTACTATGCTGTACTTTTTTATGACAATGACTCTATGAGCCAGTATTTGGACCAAAATAGTCTTTCTATATCACAAGGAAATCTGGAAATATTAACTCTGGCCTGCTTATACATGAAATTAAAGCAATGTATAACATGCAACATCTATTGACCCTCACTCAGAATAAATGAGGCCCGGAAGCAAATTCAACAGGGAGTGTTTGAAATACCTTTAACCATTCTAGTAGATGCATTCACTTGATCCAGAACAGGGAGTGTCTTGGATATTTATTAGTGGGCTCTTACACTATGCTGTCTTAAGAAGTTGTTGTTCGGTCATCTACTTAAGCAGGGAATGGCATACCTCACTGAATCAACAAGCAAATAAGTTCACTACAAAAAGGATCAGTTAATTAATATTTTGTTAGTCATGAACAGTTAGTTAACAGCTTCTGTGTCCAATAAATTGAGACAAAGCACAGGGTCTTCACCAACACCATCCCCCAGCTACCACAGGGACTGTTGTCAGACTCTGGATGTAGGTAAGCTCCCATATAAAATTATGAATGACTTTCACTGTAGACCATTTCTCAGTCTCGGCACCCACAGCAAGATCCTCATCAGAGCGCTGAAATGTGAGCAAGTTTTCTGTTGGAAATGCGCTACCTTACTGGAAAGCAACAAGACCATTCATTGGAATTATAGTTGCAAGTTTCTCGTCTGTTCATTGATCATGGTTTCTCTATGACGGAAGATATTCCACGCCACAAATACATACTTCTTTACATTCCATAGCCAGGCATTTCATATGGAGATATGAAGAAGTACGTAACTCTGGATGGAGTCTGACCCCCAAGGCCTGGATATTCCTTGCTTTGTCTTGACATTAAAAAAATCTCCTGGAAATATCTCTCTACATAAAATTACCAAGCATAGAATAAAGCAATTTTTAAAATGCGGTGGAAGAATCTCCACACTCCACAGAAATTTCCATCACTGAGGATACCAAGGAGGAAGTCAACAGACAACAGACCTTTCAATGAAGTGTTAAAGAGCAGTGGGGTTGTCACTGATACGTGCCTAAAACTGGTCACAAGATGAGTGGATTTTGGACTAGGCAGCTTTCAGAACTTCTCGAAACAAGGATAGTTGATGAGTCAACTTACAACTGGTCTGACTGTCATATCTTAGGACATTTAAGGAGAAAGCAATTATTCTAACGACTGCCATTTTCTGATAAGATGCCTATTTTTGAAAGCCTTGAGGCGAAGGTTCAAAAATGCCCTCCGTAAATGCTATACATTAACACAACTGTCGTCCAATCAACAGGTCAGGAGCATGAGGAATTATGGGAAAGTGAAAGGTGTAGCCATAAGCAAAGCCTCAATTAAAATTAGCTTTAGTGCTGCACCCCGTTAGACCAACATCTGAACATCAACAGAGGGAAGAAGCATTGTCTGTAATATGATACACTCCCATGCAACATTTCTAAGCATAACTGAAAATCAATTTAAAATTGCTCCATTTTTTAATTCATTGAGAGCTATCCAGAATATAGAAAATAATCATATCCACACGCCTTTCACACTTAGCATGAATAAATCTACAGTGGACAATTTTCATCCCATCAAATTATGATGATCTGTCACGATGCAGCAATGCTCAACCACTGCCGATTTTTTCAAAAGTTGACCCTTTAACTTCTATTTCAAAACCAGAAGAAAAATACATGCTACCAATACACACAGAAAATACAATGGAATAACAATCCTAATACATATTCATACGAACAAACACAAATGAACATGGTCAGAGTCAAATTTTCAAATATAAACATATGCATATTTACATAATTAAATTGCAATGCATGCACCTAGCCGCTTTGGAAAGCTAACACGGTGGGATGCCAACCTCAAAATTCATGTAAAAAATCTGATTCAGCACGTATTAACAGCCCCCAGCTCTCTCTACTAGTATCATCTGAGTCCTGCCCTGTGCACACTTCACAACTCACTGACTAATCATAGAATATTGAGCCTTGAAGCAGCCAAAGGATCAACAATCTAAATGAAAGATGGACAAAAACCTGTGTCAAAAGTAAAGCAAAGCATGAAAAAAATCTTTAACAATGTTTAAATTCCTTAACAAGCTGCCCACAGGCAAGGTTATTATAATATTTTTAGATGTTCCTGAGCCCGAGATGTGCCATTAATTATAGAAGTCGTCACCATCATTATGTGCTGTGTCGTATGACGTTGGCAATCACGGTTTGTTCTATGATTGCTCTAGGCCAATTTTTCTACAGAAGTGGTTTGCCATTACCTTCTTCTGGGCAGTGCCTTTTCAAGACAGGTGACCACAGCCATTATCAATGGTCTTCAGAGATTGTCAGCCTGGCGTCAGTGGTCGCATAACCAGGGCTTGTGATGTGCACCAGCTGCTCATGCGACCATCCACCAGCTGCTCCCATGGCTTCTCGTGACCCTGATTGATGGAAGGGGTGTGGGGTGTCTAAGCAAGTGCTACACCTTGCCCAAGGGTGACCTGAGGGCTAGCGGAGGAAAAGAGTGCCTTACACCTCCTTTGGTAGAAACATATCTCTGCCCTGCCACCCAGTTTTAGAAATAGCTAATTATATAAAAATGCCTTGTAAAACAAAAAAAATAATGCTAACTCACCAGTGACATGTGTGAAGTCTACTGTAAATGTTACCCCAGTGATACAATTCACAAATATCTGGGCAGAGGGTGATTGAACCTTAACTGTAAATTAAAACCTATCAGACAATGAAGATTCATTCGATGGTGCCAGTCTGTTTGCCTAGCTCATGTTTGTGGACTACAGAGGTGAAAGGACAGAGTTTTATCACACAGTCAGCTTCTGTCATCCTCTCTCCCTCCTCTACTAGAGAAAAGTCCTTCAGCTGCTCCGTTTGGCCTGGATTCAAACCCAGGTCCCTGAGGATGAGGCACTGTCTTCTAACTGAGGCTGCACCCAGGGTTTTGAACATTAACTGTCTTGTAAAAATAAATAAAACTATCACATATCTAATGTAGTACAAGACAACGACAGGATATATTACAAGCTCTTGCTGATGCAAACGCCTCTTTAAAATGACATAATAAGTTGGAAGCGTGTTTATTTCCTAATACAGTAATAATCGTTTAGCACTGACTTCTGTCTGTATAACATCATGGAGCATGACTGAAAAAAACTGCTTTGTAACCAACATCTAGAGCTGAAAGTTTTTTTTCCACTCCGACTAAAGCAAAAGTGTCTCACTAAGACCGTTTGCCTTATTTTAAAAACAGCTGAACGCTTAGACCCAACCTCGAAAAGCAGCCACATTGTTAGGGAAACTAAACTGACTCCCAGTTCTAAGCGACCTTAAGCTGCTGCTAACACAGCTGTGTGGTGAAACATACTCACATCGCATTCCTGGACAAAGCAAGAAGCCAGGAATCAAAACTCAGTATGGAGATAGCCCATCTTTAATAGAATGCAAAATGGCCCCTTTTATCACGAATCAGCCCCACCCTCAAAAGGTTTTGACTCGGATATAAAAGAAAACCCAGGCCGCATGCAACATACAGTTTTAAAAAAAAGTCTTTGATTAAGAAGCATGTTAGCCTATGCAACTCTCAACTGATCTCAATACAGCATTCTCATACCTTAAAAATCCCTTAAACAGTTAATGAGTGCTCTCCACCACTCTGACTCTCGCCCCCACCCTCCATTTAATACAGGCACAACTAATTCATATTTATGACAAAAACAAGCTGCATATGTGGCAAATATTACCTTAACAGTTGTTCACTGCTCTCGCTTTATTACATCTCCAGCGCAGCCTCAGCATTTAATTGCCCTGCTGGTGAGGTACGAGGCAACCTGACTACATCCCCAGGCGGCTGCCTGCAGCAGAAGTTTCAGGAGGTGACTTCTTGAAGCCATTTTTAAAGTCACCCGGTCCTGTTCCGAGCTGTCAGTTCATTTCTGCTGCGTCATCCGTTAGCAAGGGTCGAGAGAGGCGGGGTGGTGGGTGGTCGGCGGGGGGTGGGTTGTTGGGGGTGGTGGCAGAAGGTTCCTTGTACTTTCTGCATTCGGTTGGCTTGGGAGTGGCCTTGCTGTACCTCCCCCTCTCCCATTCATGGAAATATTACCAATGAACCTGATTCAGCACCTGTCATTAGCTGGAAAGCAGCTGACCAACCACAGCCCGCTCGGACACTGTATCAGTTCTTTTTGCTTGAACATTACCTCTCCCCCCCCTCCCTTCCCAACTGTCCTCAAGGAGCACATTCATCGTCCTTTCGCTGACTTGGAGATACCGTCGATTTTTTTTTGTTCCCCTCTTCCTCCTCTCAAAGTGCTGTAGCCCCCAATTAAAGCTGAAGGCTGCAAACAGTCCACTAATACCGACAGCAGTGATGAATATGCTGATGTTACAGGCCACAGGGACACGGGATAGTGCGAGGCAGAATCTCAGGATACACTCAAGGCAGCTCTCCTTTCCTGATCGTTACATTCTTCTGTTGTTCATTCATAGAATGCAAAAGCTGTATCAGCTTTCCCTCCCCCTCCAACCCCCTCTCTAGATCAATACCAACTCACCAGCAGCAAGGCAAAAAAAAATCCCTGGGCTGAACAGTTATATGATAATGAATATTACTCTTCTCTCGATTAGGAAATGATCCTGCCACATTGGTGCAAATTGTGACAACCTAACCCTCACAGACAGTCGCAAAGTCCAGGCAAGTTCTGTCTCCAGCATGGCATTTATCTCCCTTTGCCCCCCCCCCTCCCCCCCGCCCCAACTGTTTAATCTTTTAGCAAAGGCTAGTTATATTGGGATGACAGTTAATGGTCCCAGGACCCTGAATAAGTAATGGATTGCATGCTGAGCCTGCTTCTCCTATGTTTCAGCCATTTCAGAAAGAACTGCAGGTAATAACTCTTTAGTATCAGACTGTTGAAAGCTGGAGTCCTGCAACAGTAATAATGTGATCTTTTAAAAATTCTGAATTTTAATAAAAACCGTGATATTGCCTCTCCTTTTCAAATGTTACTCATACTCAAATGAAAAATTATTATTCACGCACAAACTCTCATCTCCAGTGCTCATTGGGTGTTGGTGACTGCAGTATTTAGTAAACTGAGCACAATGGGTTCTTGAGAATTGCTGCTCATGATCTCTCAAGAAAAGTGAAGATGACAAGGTTTCGGGCCAGTCTGCTGCCGTTCCCTTCAGATATGCATTCACCGTGGCTCCGGTTGCAATAAAGATATTCCCTGCAAATAAGTCAGACACTCCTTGCTGCTGGGGGATATTTATATGTGGGGAATACGCTGAACGTTTATATCTGCGTCAGAAGGAAATGGAAATAAAGTGCATGCCCGCAAATATATGCATTTTTAATACAGTCGCTAAGGCAAAGGACAGTAAAATATATTATTAAATAGCAAACAAATAGAGCTAGATTGAAGTGGGGCTTGAGGTAGAAATGCGCTGATCAGCAGTAAAAAAGACACAGACAACTGTATTAGCTATGAGGACTGTATCAATTACTGCTAATGGTCAGCTGAGGGGCCTAGACTGCAGTCAGCAGTAAGGAGTGCCTAGGAATCTTCAAGGAGAGGGTAGGGGTAACAGTGGCGATGAGGGATGGAACAAAATTTCAGGGAAAGCAAATGCAATAGTCAGCTGAGAATCTTAACATCAAATTCTTCTGGGATGAAGCATTTCAGTTTTCTAACAGTCCCACACAGTCTCTTAACAGTTCGTGCTTTGCAGTACTATGGTAACAAACGGAGTGTCAGCATTACTGGATAATTAAATGTTCTGACCAACATATGTCACTTCAGTAAGGTTTTCAGCTGGCAGCTTATGGGGCCACGGGGAGCGGGGAGACTCAGGAAGGAGTGGTTTGGAGCGTGTTTTTTTTGGATTGGTTACTTCATGCAGTACTTGAAAATAGACAATTCATGTACATATCCCACCTCAGACAAACGGTGTCACCCCACCTGCTGCCGGGGAACACTCTTCTGTGCAGAGCCACTGAGATCAGAAAGCAGCTGGAAGTCAACGCGGCTCAACCAGAAAAGCTGGGAAACTTTAACTCCATGAAAAAAAATTATAACTGTAATAAATCTAACCAAATATAGGAAATAATCCCTCTCCTTTCATCCATATTGATGGCTCCAGTCACGACTTTTTCTTTTACTTTGGTGTCGGGAATTGAGACTGGGAAAATAGGTAGGATTGGGATTAACTCCCCGCTGAATCCATCCAATAATGATATTAAGGAGTCAGTGGGTCAGCCAGGGCAGTCTAATGTGTTTCAACAGTGAACGCTGGTCATTTTAATCACAAACCTTAAGACGCAAGCTTTGCCTTTACAGCCGCAGGTAAAGTAGAAGTTGGAATGTCTTTGGCTCCTGTTAAGGTCAGATTCAACCATTTGGACAGAGAAGTTGGGGGTGGGGGTCACAACCAGTGGGATATGTGCTGTATGTATGTGAACCCAGACATATACACAGGGCACTCGAGCAGTTGCAGAGAGGTCAGCAGTTTTCTAGCCAAGTTCTACTGATAATTCACGTACTTCCTCAATACAACACAGAGACCTGTTGTGTGCATGCCACCTTCCATTAGAGCAGGGGCTTCCAGACTTTCCTATGTCATGGACCCCTACTATTAACCAAGCAGCTTGTGAACCCTAGGTTGGGAACACTAGAGTCTAGAGCAACCCCATCAGTTCTAGTCCACCTCTCCTAACTTCCCAAAGGCCCTGCAGCTTATACTTTCTCGCATGCCCTTCAGCTGTTCTTTGCCTCGTTTTTTGCCATATACCCAAGTGGGTGGTGGGGTGGAGATACGTCTCTACAAAGGAAGCATACGGTGATCTTTCCCTCCGCTAGCCTGCAGGTCACCCTTGGGGAAGGTGTAGCACCTGCTTAGACACCACCCCCACCAGATCAGGGTCATGTGAAGCCACGGGAGTAGGTGGTGGACGGTCGTGTGAGCAGCCAGTAGATATCACAAGTCCTGGTCATGCAACCACCGACTCTCGGTAGACAAGATCTGAAGAGTATTGATAATGGCTGGGGTCACCAGTCTTGTAAAGATGCTGCCCAGAAGAAGGCAATGGCAAACCGCTTCTGCAGAAACATTTGCCAAGAACAATCAAGATCACGACCACGATTGCCCACATCATACGGATTGGCACATAATGACGATGATGATGATGATCCATATTAAGAGGTGATTTACATTAGTCAATTAGTCAATCACCATCTCTTTGGCATGGGGAAGGAAACTGCAGCAACCAGTAGTAAAGTCTATACAGCCAGCACTAGGGTCACATTCAAACCCAAGGCCCTTGAACTGTGGAGTCCAAGTCATTTGGTATATTTAAGGCAGAGGCTGATAGATTCTTGATTAGCCAGGGCATGAAGGGATAAGGGGAGAAGGCATAAGACTGGAGCTGAGACGGATCAGCCATGATGAACTGGTAGACCAGACTCAATGGGCCAAATGGCCTAATTATGCTTCTATTTCATGTTAACCACTGTACCATTGCAGAGCAACGCAAGTGCAATAGTGCAATTTGTCTCCAACAGATAAACACTGTTAAATTAGAAGTGTAATAATTCAAGCATACTTCAATCACATATTTATATAAGATATTTTCCATTTTCTCAACTATTTTCTCTGCCATAAGACCATAAAACATTGGAGCAGAATTAGGCCATTTGGACTATTACGTCTACTCCTCTATTCCGTCATGGCTGATTTATTACCCCCCCCCCCCAACCCCATTCTTCTACCTTCTTCCCATAAACTTTAATGCGGTTATTAATCAAGAACCTATCTATCTCCTGGTGTGGGCTCGTGGCAAAGTGGTTAAAACATTGGACTAGCGACCTGAAGGTTGTGCGTTCGAGCCCCAGCTGAGGGAACGTGTTGTATCCTTGAGCAAGGCACTTAATCACACATTGCTCCGCGACGACACTGGTGTCAAGCTGTATGGGTCCTCATGCCCTTCCCTTGGACAACATTGGTGTCTTGGAGAGGGGAGACTTGCAGCATGGACAACTGCTGGTCTTCCATACAACCTTGCCCAGGCCTGCGCCCTGGAGAGTGAAGACTTTCCAGGTGCAGATCCATGGTCTCGCAAGACTAACGGATGCCTTTATCTATCTCCTCTTTAAATGCACACAGTGACTTGACCTCCACAGTCATCAGATTTTCTACCCTCTAACTGAAGAAATTCCTTGCATTTCCTTGGCAGTGCCCTCTGGTTCTATACTCCCTCCACTATAGGAAGCATCCTCTCCACATCTGCTTTATCTATGCCTTTCAATATTTGCTAAGTTTCAATGAGATCTCCCTTCATTCTTCAAAACTCCAGCGAGTACAGGTGCAGAGCCATCAAATACTCGTCATATGTTAACCCTCTCATTCTTGTGAACCTCCTCTGGACCCTTTCCAATGCCAGCTCATCCTTTCTTGGATCAGGAGCCAGTTTTTCACCTGTGAAGATAACATTGCACCTGAACATATATTTTCTAGCATGCAAAACGATGGTGAGCACCAGCAGGCTTTTCAACCACAAGTAACAAAGTGCAGGTGTTGAGTCGTATGACACATAAACAAAGCATTTGATCCATCACATTCATGCTGACCATCAAGTACTTTGCTATACAAGCCCCATTTCTCAACACTTAGTCTACTACATCTTAGTGATTCAAGAGTTCAGGCAGATGCTTTTTAAATGCTACGAGAGTACGTCCCACCCAAGCCTTCCTAAGCAGAGCATTCCTCACTGGGTGACAACTTTTCTTTCTCAGATCCCTTCTAAACCTTTTAATCCTCACCTTAAATCCATGTTTTCTGATTATAGATACCTCTGTCACAAAGAATCACTATCTATCCTACCTATGCCCCTCATAATTCTGTACCCATCTATCAGGCCTCCTTTGCATCCTCTGCTCTGAGGAAAACCAAACCTACCTCTTCAATCTCTCTTCATTACTGAGTCTAAACCATTTATGCGCTTCCAGAATGAATCATTGATTTAAGGTAAGAACTGCAGATTCTAGACAAAAATTCCCCTTCCAACCACAGAACTGCAGAGGTAAATAGTCTTGCAAGATGATTAGAGCGGGGGTTCCAACCTTTTTTATACCATGGACCAATACCATTAAGCAAGGGGTCTATGGTCCACAGGTTGGGAACCCCTAAACTAGAGACTGAATTTAGGATCTCCCACCTCTATACCTTTTCACTGGATAATGGTGTGCAACCCCCTGTTAGAAAGGGTTATTTAAAAATGTTAAGTGTTTTGGCCTATTATAAAATACTCACTGTTATTAAGGGGCAGGAGATAGCAAAGGTGAGTTCCAGATTCATTCACAAACTTAAAGATTATCCTTCTGGGAACCAGGACTAGTAAGGAATTAGTATAATCTGACAAATTTTACATCGTGCCTTTAGTACGTGTTCATCCATGATTTTTCAATTAGTGCCCTTATAGTAAATAGTTCTGCCAAGGAGGTCAATTTTCAACAATATAATTAAAATTCTTCAAAATATGATGATATTTATTAAAGCTGTAGGGACATGGTGTATTCTGAAGGCAAATGATTCCAAGTTTTTGAACCATTATCAAGTACTCCCAGCACAGAAAGCACTACATCCAGACTGGACTTGATGACAATTTTTATTGGAAAAAGAGGGGGAGGAAGTTCAATGTTGATTTTTTTTGACATTCCATGGATCATCAGTACAAACAATGAAGCAATGCAAAATGGCCGTTTCCATGAAAGGCAAACTAAGAAACTCTCAGTGATTATGAGCAAACATCTTCGTTGCCCATCAAGGAGAAAGATGTGGTGACTTAGGGCTTGCTTCACAAGGGTGAAGCAGCATTGCAAGACATCTGACCAGAGGTCATGCTTGCCTGAATGGATAAACAGGCAGACAACAGCCACAGGGCTAATTGATTTAAATAGAACCCAACATACATTCCTGTGCAAAAGTCTTAGGCACATAAATATTGCTAGAATTCCTAAGACATCTGCACAGTACTGTACCTCTCAACGTAGAGTGGGGAGCAAGTTTGTAAATCAGACAGGAGCAAAGGATGTTGGGAACGGTGAGGGTGGAGTGCCAAGGGAGGGGTGTGGGACAGGTGGTAGAGAAGGCGTGCGAGGGGCACAGGTACAGACACACCCAGTCCTGAGACACCAGGCGTCGTCATTTGATTCCAAACAATTGATTTATTGATCTTTACAGATTATCTCTCTGGTATTTCCTGCTCCCTCCCCTCCTTTCAGCTTTTCCCAATGACGACTCCCCTCTCAGTCCACAATAGAGACCCATACCAAAATCAGGTTTATCATCACTCACATATGTCATGATTTATTTTTTTTACAGCAACAGCAGTACAGTGTAATACATAAAATTACCTCAGTACCATGCAGAGGTCTCCGGCACGCTATCAATCTATCTGTGCCTCAGACTTTTGCACAGTACATGGCTGGGGGATTTCCACGCTCTGTCTCTCATTCCTGATGCTGTATAAAGATCATGCCAAAGAATAAACCATCTCTCTGAAGGCATACACGAGATTGCCCAAATAATCATGAATTACCGTGGCATCAAGAGGAAGAACAATGGTCAGATACTGTACCTCACACAGGCAAATCCTGCGCCAGTTTGAGAGGGAATCAGGTGGATATGCAGGGACTGCCAACACGAGTCGAACACAAGCAGAATAGCCAAGCCACTGGGCATAGTAACATATACCTTAAAGTAGAGTTTAAAAACGCAAACACGAGGAAATCTGCGGATGCTGGAATTTCAAGCAACACACATAAAAGTTGCTGGTGAACGCAGCAGGCCAGGCAGCATCTGTAGGAAGAGGTGCAGTCGACCTTTCAGGCCGAGACCCTTCGTCAGGACTAACTGAAGGAAGAGTGAGTAAGGGATTTGAAAGTGGGAGGGGGAGGGGGAGATCCAAAATGATAGGAGAAGACAGGAGGGGGAGGGATGGAGCCAAGAGCTGGGCAGGTGATTGGCAAAAGGGATATGAGAGGATCATGGGACAGGAGGCCCAGGGAGAAGGAAAAGGGGGAGGGGGAACCCAGAGGATGGGCAAGGGGTATAGTGAGAGGGACAGAGAGAGAAAAAGGAGAGAGAGAAAAAGAATGTGTGTATATAAATAAATAATGGATGGGGTACGAGGGGGAGGTGGGGCATTAGCGGAAGTTAGAGAAGTTAATGTTCATGCCATCAGGTTGGAGGCTACCCAGACAGAATATAAGATGTTGTTCCTCCAACCTGAGTGTGGCTTCATCTTTACAGTAGAGGAGGCCCCTCCTGTCTTCTCCTTTCATTTTGGATCTCCCCCTCCCCCTCCCACTTTCAAATCTCTTACTAGCTCTTCTTTCAGTTAGTCCTGATGAAGGGTCTTGGCCTGAAACGTCGACTGTACCTCTTCCTAGAGATGCTGCCTGGCCTACTGCATTCACCAGCAACTTTGATGTGTGTTCCTTAAAGTAGAGTGTTGGACAAACAATACCACTGTGACCTCCATGACTACATCCTTTCCACTTGCCATACAAATGGCTACTTCCACTACTTATGAGATGCCCTTCAGCTTCACACAATGTCAAACCACTTCTGTAAGCAGGATTGTGCTGTGACTCACCACCAGTAAAATAGGGGCAGGAATAATTGGAGTGTGTGTATTGTATTTCACCAATCAGTGGGATACATATGGATTTCCATAGTACAAATTTGACATCACTGTTCCCCGATTGAAATGAATGGCATTGTGCAAACAGCTGCAAGTCTCATTTGAAGCTGTGATATTAAGAGATACACTATGTAGCTATTGAATTATCTTTCTGTCCAATACTTTAAGAAGAGTTCACATAAGTGATGGGTTACTAAGTACATAATGAAGATTGTAGTGTAGATTCCCATTCAATGCCATACTGTGACAGACATACCAAATGTTACAATACCTCAAAGAATAATATCCTAAATCCAACCATACCACTGTTTTAGACACCGCAGGTTATCTTCAGCAGTAAGTCTTAACAATAAGATTTGTTTTAGAAGTTACAAAGAGAATGCTTGAGCAAATGGGGTATCCTGTTTCGAGATCTTGGACACCGTGGCGGACTGACAGAGGAAAATGAACACTCCGCTCTTAATTTGGGTGGTTCAGAGGAGTTCGTAAAGGTTGTAAGATTTCTGCAGCTGTTTTAGAAGAAGCCACAAGATTTTGAGGTGTGTTGCAACCGAAAGAACAAGTTTCCAAACTGTCTAATGAGAACTATTTACGCTAATCACATCCGACCAATCCAGAAGACTTGAAGCCATGATGAGGGCAACTGGAAATGTGCTCTGGGTTTGCAATGCGCAATTAATTCATGCCCTGTTGACCCACCGAAGGGTGAAACCACACAGTATTCACACTGCAGCCTTATATAGTGACTGGCCTGCCCTAAGAATGCCATCTATTCTCTTTAGCACATTACCTCTGGGCCCAGTTTTGAAAGTGGTTCACGCTAGTTCAGCCTCCTGAGCACTCGTTAAAGCCTTGCCTGCATCTCTTAAAGGGGAAGTGCTTTTTGGCAGCAAGCTATGTTCCGTGAGACTTGCTGAGGAGCCATGAGGGAAGGGTAGATTTCCCAGTTTTCCATGGCTCTAGAGATCTTTTTTTTGGAGAAGATTTCATCCCGCAGGGAACCAGGAAGAGCACCAGGCATAAATTGCTCTGCGGTAGTGGGAGTAAGTTAATAACGAAATGAAGCCAAAAAGTCAAACCTCAGTGTTGACCAAGAGCAATCTTTTCCACTCGGTATTTATCCTTCCCACCAGACCCTCACACAAGCTATCCGCCACATCTCACACCTTCCATGCCACAGCGGGCAAAAACTCTGCAAGATACTCACGTTATTCCCTCCTTCGTGCCATCCTGTCATCATCAAATCTTCACCCACTTCAATTCAGCAGCCTTACAAAGTGTTGCCATTTCTGGGAAGCGCTGTATAGGGGCAGTAGGGGAGGCAAATAATTTTAGAAGTCAGTTACGAAGATTTGATAACATTTAGTGGGATGACACGTGCACAGTTTTATCTTATGACTGCAAATATAAATACAGCTTGGAATATTGATCTGATTTTGTTCTCTTCACCACTGGGATCAAGGAGATACTGAGATCATGAGATCATAAGCAGCAGAGGAGGGAACAATGGAGGTAGAGGGAATAACAAATACAAGAGATTCTACAGATGCTGAAAATATTGAGCAACACACACTCAGAATTCAGCAGGTCAGGCAGCATCTACGGAGAGGAATTAACAGTTGATATTTCAGGCTGAGGCCTTCACCTTGTGAGATGTGGAGTGAGCCAAAGTCTTGGGTTTCCATTGGAAAGATCATAAGGAAACATCCCGTTGAAACATTGAGATTACAAGTTCGTTCATTCTCTCTCTCTCTCTCTCTCTCTCTGTTTATGCGACAACAGTTGGGATGTGCAAAATGCTAGGTATCTTGCACTTGATTAATTCTAGCTGGATTTTCATGGCCCATTTGGGAAGTGGTGGAACCAGTCAGCACCGTACAATAACTTTCATTTTATTCTGAAAATTCTGTACATTTATGGTACGAGTGTGCACATACGTGTGTATGAGTATGTGTAAGTGATCTTTGCACATGTGCACAAATGATTTGTGTAATAATTTGACCCTAAACAACATTCAAACCTCCCTAGCTATAGGCAGCAGGGAACCTAAATTTATGCCCCATGTGCCCATATACAGTAAACCTGAACTGAATGAAGAAAGATACTGTTGTTCTGTAAGTTTATGAAATCCTCCAACTGAATGCATTAACAAGAGCCAGAGACAAAGTCAGAAATCTAATTCTCTCAGATACAGCAAGGCTGATGAGAATACTGACAGGGTTAATAACATTCAGAATGCCTGCGATGGACAGAAGGATATAGATCTAAAGTAATGTGCAACTTTAAAACGGCTATCAGTGGTATAGAGTACATTACCTGGAGAAATGGTAGGTCTATGGTGACACTGCCTGCAGTACCAGAAGTAAAAATGTTCATCCCCTTTGGGGCGTTTTAGGAAAATCATGGGCACAGCCAAGGTGAGGATGTAGAGAGGGAGGAGAACATCTCCAAAAATATTCAGATGTTGTGTAATTTTTGTTTTGCAATTCAGTAGACCTCCTCGTCAGTGATGATTCACTTTTGTCCTTTTCGGAAATTTCTTTTACATTTTTGATGATTACATGAAGCTCCTAATTAGAACCGGTACATGACCTTGATGATGTAATACAATTCACCTGCAGTTTTAAAGAGGTAACATTAAGCTCCTTTTCATCTCTTTTATCTTCTTTCTGTACATCAAGTAGAGGATTTATCAAGCTGGTTAAGAACATCCATTATATTTTATTACAAGTGTTTTTCTCAGAACTAATCAGCAGTTTTGCTTTTGGTGGGCCCCACCTGATATAATTTCTATGACGAGGAAGATGGTTTTAATAAACATGAATGCAAGAAATTCTGCAGATGCTGGAAATCCTGAATTCAAGGGGTGGCATGGTAGCGTAGTGGTTAGCACAACGCTTTACAGTACAAGCGACCTGGGTTCAATTCCCGCCACTGCCTGTAAGGAACTCGAACATTCTTCCTGTGACCTCCTCCAAGTCCAAGGACCTACCAGTTAGGCTAGGGTTAACTCGGGGGTTGCTGGTCAGCACGGATCAAAGGGCCAGGAGGCCCTATTCCGTGCTGTATCTCAATAAATAAATAAAATGCTGGAGGGACTCAGTAGGTCAGGCAGCATCAACGGAAAGAAATAAAGAGTTGATATTTCAGGCTGAGACCCTTCGTTGGGTCTGAAAGGGAAAGGTGAAGAAGCCAGAATAAAAAGCTGGAGGGAGGGAACTAGTACAAGCTGGAAGGTGATAGGTGAAGCTCAGTAAGGAGGAAGGTAATTGGGTGGGTGGGGGGGATATAGCGAAAAGCTGAGAGGTGATAGGTGGAAAAGATAAAGGGCTGAAGTTGAAGGAATCTGATGGGAGAGGAGGATAGACCATGGGAGAAAAGGAAAGGCACATCAGGGGTGTGATAGGCAGGTGAGGAGAAAAGAAGACGTAAAAGGAGAGCCAGCATGGGGAATGGAA
This sequence comes from Mobula birostris, assembly GCF_030028105.1. Lineage (NCBI taxonomy): Eukaryota > Metazoa > Chordata > Chondrichthyes > Myliobatiformes > Myliobatidae > Mobula > Mobula birostris. Next base: position 12,421,337 of record NC_092399.1, read on the forward strand.
GAAGAGCGAAGGGGAGGGGGGTTATTAGAGGAATTAATGTTCATACTCTCAGGTTGGAGGCTACCCATATGGAGTACAAAGTATTGCTCCTCCAACCTGAGAGTGGTAGAGTGGTATATAGTCAACTGTTGATTTTAGAAGGAACTTTATTTCTTTCCCTGCATATCAAATCAAATTTACAAATAAAAACTTCATGCTTTCAAAATAGACCCATAAACTGGAGAATGTGGGATGATGGTGGAAGAATTAGGAGTGAGTTGAGGAAAAGGTTTTTCCACTCATAGTGTGATGGGGACTGCAAATCACTGCCAGATAGTGTGGTGGAGACAGATGCAGGCATCAAATATACCTGGATGAGCACAAGAAACATCTTAGAGAAGGGAAATGTGATTAGTCAAAGTAGCTCACCTGGGGCTTCAATAGATACAATAGTCTGAACTGGTCTACTTCTGCATGGCCAAGTGTGAAATACTATAGTGCCCATTCTACCCAACCTCAGTTTTCCATAAGCTGGAGATTTTTACGTTTCCCACTATCTCCTATCTTTTCTTGAAGGCACCAACACTAGGTTACTGCTTCAATGGTTTCCAACATGCTTCATCTGAGATGACATTTTCCATCTTGGAGCCTAGACAATGAATTGCAGCAACTGTACAACTGCCCATCTGAGAGTTCAACAATCCAGTGACCGCAGACAATCTCTGCCCCCTCAAAGTGAGCAACTGAGGTGTGGGAGTTGAAGCAAGGCAAGGGTTAAGATAATGTCCAGGCAAGGGTAGTTTACAGGTCATGTGCAGTCATCCCAGGCAAGAAAGGTCCTTGAGGAGCATAACTTCCCTTTGCACAGCAGGGGGACTGGAGCCATTTGGAATGCCAAGACAAGATAAGAATACAAATGAAGGATTTTAGAATGACACTTACTATGGCCAGTTACTCTACTAACTCTGAAGTATTACTGGCTTTTAACAAGTTGATTCTATTAGCTTTTAATACCTGTATTACTGTAGTATGATTGGTGATTAATCATGCAAATAAGGAATTTGAACATACACAATGTTACCAGTTGGTCAGTTTCTGTCTCCAACTAGTCAATTCTGAATAAAAATTATATTTCTTTGTTCAAACTTCAGAACAGTGTGGGTGACAGGAGCTGGGCTGTTCTCCTTCTGTACAAGCAAATGAAGTGTGATTGAGGAACGAGGTTGAGTTTTCAGCATCCAGTTAATTGGCGACGACAGGAGAATCATTTACATAGCATGAAAAATAATATGAAATATTCCCCTTAACTCTTCTGTGGTGTGATTTGCCAATGTGTCTGCTGCAGCTGAGGTGACTACACATCTGCCTCTGAGTCAGAAGCCTTTGAGTTCAATTCGTGAACTTGAGGCCTATTCACAAATATCCAGATATCCTTCTGTACAGTACTACTAGAAGTGTCATCTTTTAGACTACATGTTAAACCTGCAGTCCTATTTACTCCGTGTGGGCACGTGGCCAAGTGGTTAAAGCATTCGCCTAGCGATCTGAAGGTCGTGAGTTCGAGTCCCAGCCAAGGCAGCGTGTTGTGTCCTTGAGCAAGGCGCTTAATCACACAGTGCTCTGCGACGACACCGGTGGGTCCTAATGCCCTTCCCTTGGACAACATCGGTGTCATGGAGAGGGGAGACTTGCAGCATGGGCAACTGCCAGTCTTCCTTACAACCTTGCCCAGACCTGCGCCCTGGAGAGTGAAGACTTTCCAGGCGTAGGTCCATGGTCTGGCAAGACTAATGGCTGCTATTTACTCCTGATGTGGATATAAAAAAGAACTAAGGCACTGTATCCATAAGAGCAAAAACTTACCCCTGTCCCCTGCTAAATATCTATCACACCCTCAGTATTACCAAAACAGATCATCTGGGATGCAACATTCTTCATTTTTGGAGATTGTGCAACAATGGGGGAGTTTGGTTCTTCTTGATAGGTGGTACATAAATACGAGGCTTTTACCATAAACTCAGGAGGAACTACTAAATTGAAGTTTGCTTACAATGAAAATCTAGAAAGATGCACTAGTAATCAGTTATGAGCTTTCTTGAGTGATACAAATGTACGTCCCTTCGAAACGCAGAATATGCATGGGTAGATCTATAATAACCAGAACAAGATTACCACTCCCCACCCTGACCACTATTAACCTGGGATTCCCAGCACAGACTCTCTATGCAGATTGTACAGTTTCCATGCAAAGATGTAAATGAGGCAGGAAGGTGTATTCTCCTCTTCCTGCCTCTGCTCTCATTTGTAAAGTCAAGGCACACTGAAAGTGCTGGTCCTAAGCACACCGTCAAAGCCGTGTTTCAGGAGGGCCCTTAAGAGCAGTTGAAAGATTTACAACTTTGAATTAGACTGTGATTTGACCCTGCTTTAAAGATGTTGTATTTCAGCTGGGACCAGAAAATTCCAGGACTAATAAACCTACACTTATGACTGAATACCCATTCCTAGCTGCTTTCTGTGTATTTCCAGAGATAGATGAATGTAAGGAGACCTTCGTGGAGACACCAGTACTACACAGCCAGGAATCTCTGTGTCTGAGAATTCAGTTGTGTACCACAATTCAGCATACATTTCCTATTTAATCCCAAAGTGTCAGAGCGACCAAAGATAATCTATCTATATTGTCATTGTAATGTCTCTAATATACAAAATGCACAAGAATGAAAATAGAGCACATGCATTGAAGAAGTACAATTCTGCATGTTTTACAAATATTTGTTACTTAGCAATGCAGCACAGGGAGTCCCCTTGCAGCTCGTTGAACCATGTTGTCCCAACAACTCCAGACAACCCTGATAAAGCCTAACTTAATCATGGGACAATTCACAATGACCAGTTAACCTAATTTCAGTCCTATAGGCCTAGAGTTTTCTGGTCCCAGCTGAAATATGTCTTTGGACTGTGGGAGGAAAGCAGAGCACCCGGGGAAAACCGGGAAGGACCAATTCACTCAACTCACTTTTCCCTGGGTCTTGAAAGAAAATAGCTTGTATGTACGTGAGACTAAATACAACTGCTAAACATGAGTAATTTAAAGGCTTGTTAAACTCAACAACTTCCTTCTCATTTTTACAGGAACAAGTATTTCCCTAATAATTTCTCAGAAGCAATTGTTTCCCCTTGAAAAATTATTTATTTATTGAGATAAAACACAGGATAGACCTTTCCAGCCCTTTGAGCCGTACTGTCCAGCAACCCTCGAGTTAACTGTAGCCAGGTAACAAGACAATTTACAGAGACTAATTAACCTACCAACCAGTATTCTTTGGACTGTGGGAGGAAACCAGAGCACCCAGAGGAAACCCACACAGTCACGGGGAGAACATACAAACTCCTTATAGACAGTGGCAGGAATTGAACTCAGGTCACCTATACTGTAAAGCACTGTGCTAACCACTACCCTACCCTGCTGCCACAATACTTATCTAATAACCAAAATTAAATTTCACCTCTTATACACCCCGCCCCAACTGTTCTTCCCAACCTCCTCTCCACACCCTCCCCCTTCATTGAATCTCATGTACCTTGACTTCTTACATCCTCTCTATCCAATAACAAAATCCAGGGCTGCATTGCCTGGAAAGTGACTTTTCCATTGATGCACTCTGAGGACTATGGGAATCTTTATGTTTTACAACACCCAAAAACCTTCCTACCAATCTCTTTTAATGCAGCAAGTTACCCGCTTATTGCAAGTGGATCTGAATAAATTAAAGTTCTTATTGTGATATCAACAGCCACTTGGCCTAGAATTCTCAGCATGTGCTGCAAATCTATTATTGCAGCAACATTTTTACTCTGAGGTCTACCCAGATTCTTTTCTCAATGGAATGTGGTCCTTGTAATGAAAGCTATTTGGCAAGCAACAAATACCATCAAACACTAAGCTTTACTTTTTCTTTTTTTCAGCTTGAAAATAACACTGGCTGATTGTGGATTTCATATTTATTGATTGATTGATTGAGATAGAGCGCGGAATAGGCCTCCTGGTCCTTCAAGGCATGCCATCCAGCCATCCCCTGACTTAACCCTGGCCTAGTCATGGGACAATTTACAGTCACTAATTAACCTACTAACTGGTACATCTTTGGACTGTGGGAGGAAACTGGAGCATCCGAAAAAAAACCCACATGGTCACACGGTGAATGTACAAACTCCCCTTACAGGCAATGGTGGCAATTGAACCCCGGTTGTCTGTAATGTTAAATGGTGTGCTAACCATCATGCTACCGTACCAACCGTGGTATTCTCATCCAATAATTAGAGTTTCTCAATTATTTGCATAATTGATATCTATTAAAAGAATATCAAGGCCAAGTTTCACATTGCTTGCTAACAAGAAGCTGAATTATTCCTTATAATCAACTCACTTGCATCGTTCCGTTCCTTAACTTCCAATAATTTTGAAGGTTACCTGTTTCTACCTAATGGCTAGTGCCTGGAATTTCTAAGCAATAGATTGGAATGGGGTAAATCCAGGATTAAAAGGGACTTACTTTTATATAGCATTCCCAGGGAGTTCACAAACCACCTCAGTTCCAAAGAACAATGAGTGGGGTAAATACCATTGCAGCTTGTGCTGGCATGATCATACAAAGTGTAAAAAGGTTAGATAGTCCATAAATAAAGATGTTTATCTACACCATGAATAATGATGAAAGAATTTTTCAACATCTCAACACAGTAAAATTTCCTTCTATCTGCTACCAGGCTTAACAAGCCTTGACAATCATTAATATTACCATCGTTTTACTCGCTGTATCTTGCCACATGAAACAAAAACCAGCAGCTCCAAGAAGTTGTGTATTAAATTTGCAGGCTTCACTGTTAAACTATCTCAACACATTAGTATTCTCTGATTAACGTCAGCCCCTGTTTTTGCAGGTTCATGGAAAGTACCTCTAGCTTTGATAAGAGTTCAAACTTTATAACTTTTGAGTTCAAGTGACATTCATAAACTCTGACATTCATAAACTACTCACTCAGGCATAGTATCACATCTCAAGCCAATAGACCTTCAGACCACAACGTGCTCCAATAATTCAACTGTACTGTCTTTTCAATGCATATCTAATCATTAGTGAAAACATTCAATTCATTTTAAACTTACATTGGCTGTTGTTGATCCAGTGGCAATGCCAGTCTGAGCTCTACCATTCAATACCACAATCATATTTACTTAAAAGTAATCACAAGTTAAATAATCATCTACAATTTTACTGTCTGCATGCAACCGGTAGATTCTTTACAAGAAACTTTAACTCTGCCAGTGCACAAGCCACAATGTTAAACACAGAAACAAAAAAGGGAAGTTGAACCCTGCATGAAGCTGATATTACCTTATTCAGTTTTGTTCAAGAAGTGTTTCTGGAGCTCTTGTACAATTGGTAAAACAACAAATCTTCATTCATTTTCAACCAATGACAAAAAAGCTATTTTATTAACTCCAACTTAATGCACCAGTAAGGATCTGAGCATCTCACTGAGCGGCCACCCTCAACCTGTTTATATTTTATTCCAGGGCAGAGTTTCATTAACCCTGAAACTGCTGAATTCCCCTTAGTATGTAAACATTATTGAAAATTCCATGACACCTACTCATTATTGCAACGGATTATTATGGAGAATAAAAAGGGATAGTAATATACAGTACTGTGCAAAAGTCTCAAGAACACACATGTATATATAGCTAGGGTGCCTAAGACTTTTGCACAGTACTGTAGTAATGTTATGTATTGCACTGCTGCAAAAAATAATTTTGAAATATGTGAGTGATGATAAACCTGATTCTGATATGGGTCTCCATTATGAAATAAGGGTGGAAGGGGACAGGGAAAGGGGAAATCATGGTTGGGAAAAGGGGAAGGGAGAGGGAACGGAGTGGTAAATGGTCAATAAACCAATTGTTTGGAATGAAATGATCTTGCCTGGTGTCTAGGGCTGGGTGTGTCTGCACCCACTTCACACCCTGCCCCAGGCACCCCTTCTCTGCCACCTGTCCCACACCCCTCCTGTGGCATTCCACCCTTGTCATTCCCAACACCTTTTGCTGCTGACAGATTTACAAACACACTCTCCACCCCATGTTGACAAATACTGCACTGTGCAAAAGTCTTAGGCACCTGATATATATATTCCTAAGACCTTTGCACAGTACTGTATTTAAATGTAATTCGTAATATTGTATTTTCATACTTTAAAATTAAATGGACACTATATTAGATTTAGTTTTAAAGCTATCAATTCAACTGTAATACCCAGATTGCTGGAGTGTTACAGTGCTTGCTTATGAAGGCCATCACAAAAACCTTTACATACCCATACGCACTCTCTGATTGTCGTCGTGGCTATCGCTCGAGGTCGAGGATGATGATCTTCGTTCTGAAGAAGTGGCCCACTGAGCGAAGGCCCCTGTGCCTCTATTTGTTTAACGTGTACTTGATGTTGCTCTCCAAGAAGCACACGATACTTCACAAATCAACCAACTGATTCCAATGGCATGGAAACCACGACAACTGGGGCTATGGATTTGTTGCAGCCTTCATCCACCTTCACAGCCGTTGAGTTCGAAGTAACTTCGTCCGTCTGTTCCACCGTTGAGGTCTTGGTTGGATTGTTCTTTGTCAGGGACCTCACCCTCGACCTTACCGCCATGGGTGACCCTACCAGGAGCATAGCTCCAGACAGCATCACTCTCGGGATCACAGGACCACACAAGCTTCTCCACCGCGACAAGGTGACAATCCACGGAAAAGACACTCTGATATAGACACATACACATGTGCATATTTACGTACACACCGGTATTTACATATTCATAAAGTGAGCGGTGTTAGAACTCCTCCTTCCAAATTAGAAATGTTGTGCACCGGAAGCTGTGGTACAAATCTGAGCTGGCACTCCAATCTAGGAGTAGGTGCCTTCTTTTTGTGAAGTGAAGTGCTTCAAATAGAACATTAAACCAATGCGATCAGCTCCCTTGAGAAGAGGTAAACTCTCTCTGATAACTCAACTGTCCCCATTGTCAGAAATGTAAAAGAGGTATTTCATTATAAAAGTAATCTCTCTTCCAACTGAGAACCTACTATACATCCAACAAAACAGAGAGATTTTTAAACATGCTGTGGTACCGTATGCTGGGATCTGGAGGGCCACGTTGATAATAATGTCACAGGGAGCAAAGAAAGGCAAATACCCTGGGGAAGAAGGTGTTCATGCAGGAGCCTGTCTTGTGACATAATATCTAAGGAATAAGTATAGGAGAAACATGATTGTTTTCAACATGTAGATAAAAAGACTGAAGTTAAAAATTCAGCTGAGTTCTTGTGTATTTCCTACCCCAAGTAGAAACCGAGACCCAGCTCAAAATTTGGCACCAGCTCTCATTTCAATAACCTGGGCAAACTGTGCCTCAATAGGGCAATTCGGGCCTTTGGCAGCATTAATATTAAACCATTTGCTTAAGGGCTGCAATTCTCAGTATGTTCTGGGGAGGGAATGCAAGTAGAATCTGACTATGTGTGTTGTGAAGTTGGTAGCCTGCTCTTGTCCTGTGCTTGATCTATCACCCCATGAGCCTTTGCAATCACACATCATTCTCCACAGCTTCCTCCATCTTCAACAGGACCCTACCAACAAACACATTTTTACTTCCCCCCAACTCTCCGCTTTCTGCAGGAGTCACTCCCTCCGTGCTTCCCATGTCCATTCATCCCTCCCCACTAATCTCCCTCCTGGCACTTATGCCTGCAAGTGGCAGAATGTGCTGCACCTGCCCATTTCACTTCCTTCCTTGCCTCTGTTCAGGGCCCCAGGCAGTCCTTCCAGGTGAGGCAACATTTCACCTGCGAATCTGTTGTGGCTGCCTACCATATCCAGTGCTCCCGATGTGTCCTGCTCTACATCAGTGAGACCCAACTTAGATTGGGGACCACTTTGCTGAGTATCTCAGCTCCATCCATAAAAAGCAGATTTTTCCGGTGGCTAAACATTTCACTTCCAATCTCCATTCCCATTCTGTCATGTTGATGCATGGCCTCCTCTTTCGCCATAATCAGGCCTCTCTTAGGCTGGAGGAGCAACACCTTATATTCCATCGAAGTGGCCTCCAATCGAAGGCATGACATTGATTTCTCCAACTTCTGGTATTTTTCCCTCCCCCTTCCCTCTTCATCAGTTTGCTATTGTGGCCTTTTATCTCGTCTCCTCACCTGCCTATCACCTTCCCCTGGTGCCCCTCCTCCTTCCCTTTTGCTCATGATCTACTCTCCTCTCCTATCAGTTCCCTTCTTCTCCAGCCCTTTGCCTTTTCCACATATCACCTCCCAGCTTCTTACCTCATCCCCCTCTACTCCTGCCCACCTGGCTCCAACTATCACCTTCTAGCTTGTCCTTCCCTCCCTCCATCTCTTATTCTGACATCTTCTCCCTTCCTTTCCAGCGCTGATGAAGAGTCTTGGCCCAAATCGTCATCATTTCCTTAGATGCTGCCTGACCTGCTGAGTTCCTCCAGCAGCTTGTGTGTGTGTGACCGAAAGAGTTTTGCTTTAAGAATTACTTAAAATTTGTTCAGAGGGTACAAGTGCCTGTCCCTGGACCACAATGGTTCACTCTACATCTCCAGTTCTTCTCTTATTAAAACAGAGAGCCCGGTACCCCACGGTTGGTCAAGAGTTAACTTTTGCCCAAGCTCTTGCAGGGAATCATGCCATCCTGGATTAGTTACCACCTCTTTAGAGCATCTCGGACCTGAGTTGTTGGCATCTCCAGCTTCAGTATCACTTAATGTTTTTAAATGAAATCAGCCAACACAACAGAGAGAGGTCTTCATGGTATGTTACACAAAATGCTGTGGAGCTGCCATTGGACAATCACAACAGATCTCAGTAATTTCCTTAGCAAGTCTTACATTAGTACAGACATTCTGACCACAAGCATGTTTCTTCACAATACAATGAGCGATGGTTGCCTTGTGGGACTTGAAGCTCTTCCTGTCTACCGACCAACTTAGACAAAGTTCAATATGAGCACCAAGCTTGTGTTCTTATTTCCCTCAAACTTTATACAACCATGACAAATCATTGGGCTTTAAATGTAGTTTGCACAAAGAAGAAGTAATTTCAAGAAGGAGACAGATTTATTGTGCAAGGAATCAGCCAAAGTACTTTCATCCTGTACGTGAGGCTGTTTAGAGAAAAGATTGGCTTGAGTCGTTGAGGGGGTTAAACTCATTTTCTCTGCTTCAGTATTTGCCTGCTATTTTTGGCAGTGTTGAATGAAGTTCTCCCTCGTCTATTAATAATGGGAGCGTGAAATTCAATTGGACCCTGCTATATAAGGTAATGAAGATGCTATTCAAAGCTAAATATACTCATCAGTCCAGGAATGAAACTTATACCCAGAATAGTGGAAAGGGGGCTGCTCAAAAGCAAGCATAGTGTCAAAGGTGACAAGAACCAGAATCAGGGCTGTCAAGTGTCCACTTATCAAGAGAGATAAAGAATAATATTGCAATACCAATTGTAAAGACACATCCTGGTCCACAGATCTCCACTTTGAAAAATCAAATGTAAATTTTAAAGTCCATTCAGCGCACTTTTTTTTATTGCAGTCATGATTTTTTTGTTCCTAATTGTCCCTTCTAACTGTGCTTTAAGAAGAGTCTTATATAACTTTTGTTTTAAGAAAAGAGCTTAAAATATTCTAGCATCGTTGAAAGTGCTCATGCAATTTGTGTAATGGATTATTGTGTCTTGTGATTTAATAGCTGAGCTGCGATTTGCATAGTCCCTCAACCAGTGAATCTAATCTGCGAGGTGGTGCCTGGAAGAATAAAGGTTGGCAGGAAATTGAAGAACTCTCATTCCTCTTTTCCTACTTGAGAGGGTGCAATACGAGACGTATAGCAGAACACTAACTAAACTGTGGTTTGGAATCTTGTGTGCCTCATTGACCCGGAAAGCTATGTTGGCTGGAGTCTGGGCTTTATGCTTGAGCTCTTGGTAGGGTCACTCATGCCAAACAGGTCAAAGGATAGAGGCCAGACTAAGAGTGGTCTCCAGGTTCGGGGCTAACAACCCTGACTGGTTAAACAAATCTGTCACAGAAACAGCAATGAAGAATCCTTCTACATCTGAGTGAGATGTTATTCCCGAGTCTCCACCCGGGACTTGCATGACTGACAGTAGTGAAAACTGAAAGTGTAGAAGCCCTGAACACCAACAGTGTAACAGGCAGTAGGTAAGTATGAAACCTGTGAGATATTAATTCTTCACTCGCTTGTGTCCCAGCTCTCAGCAAACTACATGGGAGTAGTTATGAAAAGGCCTTGTATTTGGAGGAGGGGAAATTCGAGGCAGGGGACGCCTACATTTCCTTTGTTGACTAGGCAATCAAAGTAAGAAGAAACTGGAGCAGCAAAACCAAACCAAAACCAAAACAGAACAATTGCCACTGCCTGTGACCTCTATGGAGATGTTATACTTGCATGAAGCGCTCCCAGCTCCAATGGTGATCCAAAAGTCAAACCCTTTATTCAATCCTTTATTAGCAAGCAAGCTTACAGTGATGAAACTTAAGCATAGCCAAGTGTAAGCTAAGCATTATACAGCATTATCTCAGTGATATTAAGCAGTCAGCAAAAGATATGACCTTTGCAGGTATGATACACAGCAGATAGAGGACAGACCCATGGCTCCTAAAGGAACTATTCATGACCTCTGATTCATGTCCTCTACCTTCCTGGTTATCCACAAACTCATTTCTTCCTCTCAAAAGTGTGTTGAGCCCACTGACATTTTTGAATGTCCTTTTAAATTTGAAAATATTTTTTGCTGTGACTTCAATCAGGTCACCAAGGAATTCCAACACTGTATTTCAGTTCACACAATGGACTCAGTCCTGTCAGTTGGCAGTTGTGACTGCATCCAGTCGCCTCTGGCTAATGTCAGGGTATGGTACTGTAACACATTCAGCCTACCTGTGACTATAAAGGACTTGCCAACTGACACCTGGACCTGCATGACATCAAACCCCACTGTGGCAGCCAGGCAGTTTAAATTAAATAAATCTGGAATAAAATCCTTTGATCATCCATGGTAATCACAGAACTGTAATTGTTTTAAATCCTCAGTCCACACCAATATTTTTACTCCCTCTACAATGCACTCTAATTTTATTAAACGCTCTCTTCTGTGACACCTCATCAGCAGTTTCACCATTACTCATTCTGCAAGTTACATCCTCAAAATACCTGAACAAACCTAACAAACATGACTTCTGTTTCACAAATTCACGTCAACTCTCTCCAATCCTACTATTACGCATATTTCAAATGCTCTGTTTCCTCATCTTTAATAATAGATTCCAGCTTTCTTACAAACCACTGGTCTATAGTTCTTTGTTTTCCCTCTCCTTCCTTTTTAATTAGTAAGGTTACAATTGCAACCCTTCAATCTATAGGCTTTTTTTTACTTTTGAGATCCATCTTCAAGGAGCGATGCCTCAAAAAGGCAGCATCCATCATTAAGGACCCCCATCACCCAGGACATGCCTTGTTCTCATTGCTACCATCAGGGATGTGGCACAAGAGCCTAAAGGCACACACTCAGTGATTCAGGAGTAGCTTCTTCCCCTCTGCCATCACATATGACACAACAAATTTCATGACATATGCCAGATTCTGATTCTGATGAACACTACCTCACTACATTTTTTAAAATCTTTTTGCACTTCTTATTTAATTTAACTTTTTAGAGATATATATATTTCTTACTGTAATTTACAAGAAGAAGAAAGCCCTTAACTCCGAGTGGAGTCATCGGGACGCTGTCATGACGGCGTTTTTTGGAAGGCTTTTTTATTTTTACGAGGCCAAGTTGCTAGCTCGATGCTCAACCCAGCGTGGATGGAAAGCGTGCAAGGGAGCCGGCTGGATTCGAACTCGGGAGCCTTCGCTGCAAAGTCCGGTGTTGATGCCACTACGCTACCAGCGGACAATTTACAATACTAAAGTTTATTATTATTTATTGCAATGTAGTGCTACCGCATAACAACAAATGCCAGTGATATTATTCCGATTCTGATTCCAGAACAGGCCCTTTGCATCCAATGAGCCATGCTGCCTAGCAACCCACCAATTTAACCCTAGCCTAATCACAGAACAATTTACAATGACTAATTAACCTCCTAACTGGTAGACTGTGGGAGGAAACTGGAGCACCTGGAAGAAACCCAGGCAGTCACAGAGAGAACACACAAAGTCCTTACAGATGATGCCAGATTTGAATTCCGAATTCTGTAATAACATTGTGCTGCCGTGGTGCCCGTTCTACAAATTTGAAAGACAACAAATCCACCATTTCCACAGGGTCCACGTTCAAAACCCCAGAATGCAGATCATCAGGCCCTGATGATTTACTGCCCTTCATTCCCATTAACACATTTACAAATGCTATTTGAGCTTTTCATTTACTTTAGGCCTTTGGTTCTCAGAATTATTTTATGCCCTCTAATTCTCAACCTTATTTTGAGAGGAGAGGAGAAGATGGCGGCACAACACAGCGCGTGCAGCCGCTCCGAATTGATATCGTATTTGTGAAGTAGGATGCCGTGCACAATCCTGATTTGATGGAGACAGCCGTGAGAAGCACAGAGAAACATCCGGAGAAGCTTCTGAAATGCCTGCTTCGCTGCCACTGCTACTGTGCGATCAAGAATCTCCGGAGGGGAAGGCCCCAAATCCTCGGTTTTGCCTGTTGCCTGTTGCCGGGGCCAGGGTCGAAGCGCTCGGCAGAGATAGTGCTCGGTGCTCGGTGTCGGAGAGCTGGTCGGAGGCTCGAAGTTTTCAGATGGACTCAGAGTCGGACTGTGGTCGAGTGCTTCCAGGGTGCTGCATCAGCAAGTTTGCAGGCGCTGGAAGCTCATGGCAGGAAGAGAGTTTTTCTTCTTTCTACCGTCTGCGTGAGATGATGGGACTTTCGAGAGACTTTGAGACTTTTTTTACCGTGCCCATGGTCTGTCCTTCATCAAATTACGGTATTGCTTTGCAGTGTTGTAACTATATGTTATAATTATGTGGTTTTAGTCAGTTTTTCAGTCTTGGTTTGTCTTGTGTTTCTGTGACATCATTCTGGAGGAAAAAATTGTATCATTTCTTAATGCATGCATTACTAAATGACAATAAAAGAGGACTGCGTGTCCTCATAATCTAATCTAACCTTATCTAATGTACTCTTCAATGAAGATAGAGACACTCTATTTCATAGACCTTTCCTTGCTTCTCTCTGTAATAGATTATATTAACCTTTGTTATAACCACACAAGATTCTGCAGATGCTGCAAATCTTGAGGAACACATACACACACACAAAATGCTGGAGGAACTCAGCAGGTCAGACAGTATCTACGGAGAGGAATAAATGTTGACTGTTTATTCCTCTCTAAATGTTGCCTGACCTGCTGAGTTCCTCCAGCACTCCGTGCTTGTTAACCCTTGTTAATCCTTTCCCTTTCCCTTATCTTTAGAAGCTTTTATGTTTCTTGTTCGACTACTCTCATATTCTACTCTCCCTTCCTTTATCAAACACTAGAACATGTAATAGACCTTTGTTGGTCAATTTTGACTTGTTAAACAAACAGGAAAGGATTCTCCCCAAAGGTGTTTCTTTTTATTGTAAGGTGTGTTTAGCAGATCTATTTCCATCTCCAGATGAAAAACGTAATCCTAGGGTTCTTGGATATGCATATTTGGCTCAAAACTGTTGTGACCATATACACTGAGTGGCAACTTTATTAGACGCAGGAAAAGTATAAAAGTATAAAAGTAAAAGTATAAATACCTAATAAATTAGCTACTGAGGCTATGTTTGAGGTTTTCTGTTGCTGTAGCCCATCCACTTCAAGGTTTGACATGTTGTGCATTCTGCATGCTCTTCTGCACGCCATTACTGTAACAAGTGATGATTTGAGGTATTGTTGCCTTCCTGTCAACTTGAAACAGACCTCTCTGACCTCTCTTATTAACAAGGTGCTTTCACCTACAGAACTGCTGCCCACTGGTTGAATTTTGTTTTTCACCCCTTTTTCTGTAAACTCTAGAAACAGTTGCATGCGGCAATTGCAGGAGATGAAGAGTTTCTGAGATACTCAAGCTACCCCATCTGGCACCAACAATCATTCCACAATCAAAGTCGCTTAGACCACATTTTCCCCATCCTGATCTTTGATCTGAACAACAACTGAACCTCTTGACCATGTCTGCACACTTTGTGCATTAAGCTGCTGCCACGTGATTGGCTGATTTATGAGCAGATATACAAAGTACCTAATCAAGTGGCCATTGAATATTATAGTTGCAAATGTACTTAACCATCTGGATTATCCATCTGGATCCCTTTCAAAAATAAAATTGTAAAAAAAGAGTTGCCATAGACAAGCATAACACAGGAACGGGACCTTTGGCCCACAGTGTTGTGCCAAATTGGCCAAAGGGTAAATCAAATAAAAGCACCAAAAGCTAATCCGACCTACCTACACAATGCCCATATCCCTCCATCTTCCTCACATTCATCTGCCTAGTCTCTTAAAAGCCTTCAATGTATTTTGCAAACACGAGAAAGTCTGTAGATGCTGGAAATCCAAAGCAACACCGACAAGATGCTACAGGAACTCAACAGGTCAGGCAGAATCTATGAAAAAGAACAAACAGTTAACATTTCGGGCCAAAACCCTTCTTCAGGACTTACTTGCCTCTACCACCATACCAGGCTGCACATTCCAGGCATCCACCACTCTCTGGGTAAAAGACTTATCCCTCACATCCCCTTTGAAACTACCCCCTCAGACTGTCAATGCATGTCCCCTGGATTTCAGTGCAATTTTTTTTTACCCTTGAATTGCTGAGTTCCATATGAATGAATTACTCAACCCAAGGGCATAATGGCAAACTAGCATGGATACAGACATTAACCCAAATGTCTATCATTTAAACCCTGGGCATTAACTCAGCTGCTCCGCTCCGTCACTGCCCTGTCAGTCTCGGCTGCCTCAGAAAGCCAGTTCTTCCAATGATGACGTCATCTCTTGCCACTTAAACCATAAATCAATAAAGCAATCACGGCAGTGAAACACAAGTACATGTAATTCCAAATACTTGACATTTTCAAAAGGTGCATTGACAAGTAGACCTCCCCTTAAAAAAAAACCACCTTGTAAAATCTGTTAATCAACTAGGGGATTGTTGGCAAATCTTGTGAGTAATTGTTTGTCAATTTGCATCTTTCCTCGTTTTATGCTGCAGCTTACGTTGATCGATACTTACTCTCTCCCTGGAAATTGCCAAGGAAGCCACAATTTTCAGCAGAGTTAATAATTTGAAACATATGGGGTATTTTTCTCCTTTATAAACCAGGAAATCCATGGAAGGAAAGCTTGGGAACGAGAGACAAATGGACTGGAATTGTCTGGGAAGGGCATTACCTGAAGCAGTCATCTCGCCTGTCATACTCACTTCAATAAGTTTTCTGGTGAGCATACGTTTCAATCACTGAACCCTCATTCTGGCAAAACTGCCAAAGTCAAACACGTTGTAAATTTAAGAGACCTAATCTAGAAGTAAAAACACCATTGATCCTATTTAATCTGCATGCAAACTAATATATAATTTATCAGGAGCAGAGAATTAACAAGTCTCAAGCAAGACTAGAAATTAGAATGTTTCCCCAGAGTGCTGGTTATGTGAGATAGACTCGCCACTGTAGCAGACAGCAGTGTGTTGATAAACTGAATCAGACAGTGCAAATTACAAAGGTCAAGCGCTCGCCCAGAAAGCATTCTGGTTTTGTTCCAAATCCATTCAATCTGCTTAGGGTTCTCTACCTAATTTAACGAAGAAAGAAACAAACTGAAGAAACTCCCAATGCCATGGATCTTGGAGGGGAACCTTGTAATCGATGTGAGTGTGCTTGTGGTGCAAACCTACAGGCAAGTGTGTTCCTACGGATTCTGAGCTAGAGACTCTCCTTGTGGCACTATGAGGCCACTATCAGGGTGGAGGAGCAACACCTGATATTTCACCTGGGTAGCCTCTAACCTGATGGCATGAAAATCAATTTCTCTTTTTGGTAAAGAAGTTCCCTCCACACCCCACTTCCTTATTCTACTCTCTTCTCACTTGTCTATTACTTTCCCCTGGATTCCCACCCCCCCCTTCCCCTTCTTCTATGACCCACTCTCCTCTACTGTCAGATTCCTCCTTCTCCGGCCCTTGACCTTTCCCACCCCCCTGGCCACACCTATCACCTTCCAGCTAGCTTCTTTCCTGCCCCCCTCCCCACCTTTTTATTCTGGCTTTTTTCCTCCTTCCTTCTCAGTACTGAAGAAGGGTCTCGGCCTCGAAACGTAGACCATCTATTCGTTTCCATAGGTGCTACCTGACCTGCTGAGTTCCTTCTGCATTTTGTGCGTGTTGCTTTGGGTTTCCAGCATCTGCGGACTTTCTTGTGTTTATGGTGGGCAAATCCACCTGGTTCTAACTCCTGGATGGTCTACTCGTGGGCATCCGATAAGGACAGAGATAGACCAAATTACCTGCTAAAACACTCTGAAGGATGGCCGATTGGGGGAGATATCTGTGGAGCAATCTCTGACATGTTTCAAGGAGAAATAAATCAGCAGGAAATAGAAACTTTCACAACATCAGACACCAGATACTTGTCCTAATGAAAGACCTTCACCTGTGCTGAAAATAAATTGCAGGGAACAGTTTAGAATAGGAAACTCTGATTCTAATCTTTCATACCCATTTATTAAATCGCATTTTCTTATGTTACTGAAACATCCATTAACATTGTATTGCACCACACCAACAACTTGTGGTGGCATGCTGCCTGTTGGTAATCCTTCAATTATCTGCTTGGGTACAATGATGATTCAATAATCTGAGCCCAGAACAACAACCTGTCCACTGAGATTATTACTGTATGCCAACATCAGTGAACTTGACACCAGCTATCCAGAGGCTTTGCTCATTACAGCTGGGGACTTTAACCAGGCCAACCTCAGAAAGGCATTGCCAAAGTTATACCAACATGTCTCCTGCCTCACTACAGGCCTGAATATACTTGACCACTGCTACACAGCAGTCAAAGATGCCTACCGTTCCGTCCCACGACCTCACTTTGGAAAATCGGACCATCAGGCCGTACTCCTCCTCCCGGCTTACATACAGAAGCTGAAGCGGGAGGTCACGGTGTCAAAAGTAGTGTCACGTTGGACGGAGGAAACGGATGAGGTCCTCCGTGACCGCTTTGAATCGGTGGACTGGTTAGTATTCAGGGACTCGGCAGCTAACCTCGATGAGTATGCCTCAGCTGTCACAGACTTTATTTGGAAATGCACGGAGGACTGTGTGTCTCGCAAGACGATCCGAGTATTACATAACCAGAAACCTTGGATGAATTATGAGGTCAAGTCCCTTTTAAAGGCTAGAGCTGCGGCTTTTAGGTCCGGGGATACCAGTCGCTACACGGAATCCAGGCGTGAACTCTGGAAAGCCATTAAGGGCGCCAAGAGGCAATATCAAGCCAAGCTGAAAGTCCAGGCTAACCAAAGGGATGCCAGTAGACTATGGCAGGGTCTAAATGAGATCACTGGGCGCAAAGAAAAGGCTGGGAATATCAATAACTGCGGCACTTCTCTTCCTGACGAACTTAACGTATTCTATGCAAGATTCAAACAGAAAAGGAGCGTCCCGCTCCCTCTGGATGAACCGGACCTGGTGGCATCGAGATTCATCGTCACTGAGGAGGACGTTAGAAGGGCCTTCCTGAAGATAAATCCAAGGACGGGTCCAGATGGCGTCCCAGGACAGGTTCTCCGGGCCTGTGCAAGCGAGCTAGCTGGAGTGTTTGCTGACATCTTCAACTGCTCCTTGCTTCAGTCTAAGATCCCCTCGTGTTTTAAGAAGGCAACGATAGTCCCAGTGCCGAAGAAGAGCAAGGTAGCATGCCTGAATGACTATCGACCTGTGCTTCTGACATCAATTGCTATGAAGTGCTTCGAGCGATTGGTTATGGCACACATCAACCACAGCCTACCGGTCAACCTCGATGCTTTGCAATTCGCCTACCGGAGCAACAGGTCAACGGCAGATGCCATCTCTCTGGCCCTACATTCCTCCTTAGAACACCTGGAGAATAAAGACGCATACGTAAGGCTCCTTTTCATTGACTACAGCTCTGCCTTTAATACCATCATTCCAAATAAACTGATTCCTAATCTCCAGAACCTGGGCCTTAGCACTGAGATCTGCAGCTGGATCTTCAACTTCCTCACAGACAGGACCCAGGCTGTAAAAATAGGGGACAAGCTCTCCTCTACAATCACTTTGAGCGCCGGTGCCCCACAAGGCTGTATACTCAGCCCCCTGCTGTACTCACTGTACACCCATGATTGTGTAGCCAAGTTTCCATCAAACTCAATATATAAGCTTGCTGATGACACAACAATTGTAGGTCGTATCTCGGGTAATGATGAGTTTGAGTACAGAGAGGAAATTAAGAACCTGGTGGCATGGTGCGAAGACAATAACCTATCCCTCAACATCAGCAAGACAAAGGAATTGGTTGTTGACTTCAGAAGGAGTAGCGGACCGCACGACCCAATTTACATCGGTGGTGTGCAAGTGGAACAGGTCAAAAGCTTTAAGCTCCTCGGGGTCAATATCACAAATGACCTGACTTGGTCCAACCAAGCAGAGCTCACTGCCAAGAAGGCCCACCAGCGCCTTTACTTCCTGAGAAAACTAAAGAAATTTGGCCTGTCCCCTAAAACACTCACTAATTTTTATAGATGCACCGTAGAAAGCATTCTTCTAGGGTGCATCACAACCTGGTATGGAAGTTGTCCTGTCCAAGACCAAAAGAAGCTGCAGAAGATCGTGAACACGGTGCAGCACATCACACAAACCAATCTTGCGTCCGTGCACTCAGTTTACACCGCACGCTGTCGGAGCAGTGCTGCCAGGATAATCAAGGACACGACCCTCCCAGCCAACACACTTTTCGTCCCTCTTCCCTCCGGAAGAAAGTTCAGGAGCTTGAAGACTCCTATGGCCAGATTTGAGAACAGCTTCTTCCCAACTTTGATAAGACTGCTGAACGGATCCTGACCCGGATCTGGGCCGTACCCTCCAAATATCCGGACCTGCCTCTCGGTTTTTTTGCACTACCTTACTTCCCATTTTTCTATTTTCTATTTATGATTTATAATTTAAATTTTTAATATTTACTAATTTTAACTATTTTTAATATTTAAAATTTGTAATCCAGGGAGTGTGAAGCGCAGAATCAAATATCGCTGTGATGATCGTACATTCTAGTACCAATTGTTTGGTGACAATAAAGTATAAACTAAAGTAAAGTATTATGTGAGATACTTGGCTGTTAGTCAGGCTTTCATTCCTTCGCCTTTCTACACTCTCGTTGGCTGCAAGGACAATTGATTTGCACAGAAACAGGTAAGATGCAATTTGACATTCAGTATTTGTTCGCAACCCTACTGCTGAGCTACAGACTTCATACTTATCATTTGTTCATCATGTGCCGTGTCATATAGTGTAGACAATCAGGGTCTTTCCAAGACCATTATTGTTCTTGGCAAATTTTTCTACAGAAGTGACTTACCATTGCCTTCCTCTGGGCAGTGTCTTTACAAGACAGGTGACCCCCAGCCATTATCAATACTCTTCAGAGATTGTCTGCCTGGTGTCAGTGGTCACATAGTACAGAGATTCTTTTTGCATAGTAGGGGAATTAGGGCTTATGGGAAAAAGGCAGGTAGGTGGAGATATGTCCATGGCCAGATCAGCCATGATCTTATTGAATGGCGGAGCAGGCTTGTTGGACCAGATGGCCCACTCCTGCTTCTACTTCTTGTGTTCTTGTGTTCTTAGGTTGCATAACCAGGACTTGTGATGTGCACCAGCTGCTCATTTGACCATCTACCACTAGCTCCCGTGGCTTCACATGCCCTGATTCGTGGTGGGAGGAGAGGGGTGCTAAGCAGGTGTTACATCTTTTGTTGGCACGTGGCCAAGTGGTTAAGGTGTCGGTCTAGTGATCTGAAGGTCGCTAGTTCGAGCCTCAGCTGAGGCAGCGTGTTTGTGTCCTTGAGCAAGGCACTTGACCACACATTGCTCTGCGACGACACTGGTGCCAAGCTGTATGGGTCCTAGTGCCTAGTCCAAGGACAACATCGGTGGTGTGGAGAGGGGAGACTTGCAGCATGGGGAACTGCCGGTCTTCCATACAACCTTGCCCAGGCTTCAGTCAACATCGAAATCAATGGACTGCCGAAGAAGAAGCAGATATCTTGCCCAAGGGTGACCTATAGCCTGGTGGAGGGAAGGAGCACCTTACACCTCCTTGGGAAGAGGCATATGCCCACTCCACCACCCGATTACACTATTGGGGAAGTTAGTTTGCTGAGGCTCCTTTTGAACAGGTCAAGTGATTAGAATCATGTGTACATTTTGTGTTTTGCAGACAAAAAGAACTGTGGCCCCAGTGAGATTGTCAGAGTCTGTCTCCTACTAGCTTATGTAACTGTGACTATTTTCCTGAAGAATGTGCTCAGTGCATTTTTTAAGGGACAGAGAATAGAAAAGTAAGCTGGGGAGTTATGAGCTGAGCATTTCTAAACCATGTCCAGTCCAGTACCTGTATATAATTAACATGAATTTGATAACTTCGACTTTTGGGGGAACCTGGAAATAAGTACAGTTGATTTCTCAGTTCTCACAGTGGCTTTTCCAGAGGTATCATCGGTGGTTTCTTTTTTGGCTGTGTCAGTAATGTCTTAATCCCAGATTATTAATACCTTTTTCTTCCTACACAATATGGTAGAATTGGGGAAAAAACTGCAGAAACTCTCTTCACAGTGAACATAACTAGTTTTACACTTCTGCCATAAATGTTCTCAGCATGTTTCCTTCATGAGGAATTTCTTTAGCCAGAGGGTGGTAAATCTGTTGAATTCATTGCCACAGACGAATGTGGAGGCCAAGTCGTTGGGTATATTAAGGCGGAGGGTGATCGTTTCTTGATTAGTAAGGGCGTCAAAGGTTAGGGGAGAAGGCAAGAGAATGGAGCCAAGAGTGATAATATATCAGCCATGATGGAATAGCAGAGCAGACTCAATGGGCCAAATAGCTTAATCCTGCTCCAATGTTTTATGGTCTTATGTAACTTCTCCCACATTGATTTACCAAACCACCATTGACTTGAGAGAACATCAACAGCCAATTGTGAATAATAGGTCAGGAACACCAGGTAG
Organism: Mobula birostris; assembly: GCF_030028105.1. NCBI lineage: Eukaryota > Metazoa > Chordata > Chondrichthyes > Myliobatiformes > Myliobatidae > Mobula > Mobula birostris. Next base: position 12,442,709 of record NC_092399.1, read on the forward strand.
CTTCGACATGCTAAATTCCTGAACACACTGTCATTGATCCAGCATTTTATACAGTTATTATCTGATGGAAAATTTATCTATTACTATTATTGTTGCTTATTTATTTATTGGTATTATTTTGTTGGTGTTTTTATTATTTCACAGTTTGTTTTGTATTGCACATTGGTTACTTGTCTACGTGGTTGTGTCTGTGTTTTTTTTATTGATTTATTTACTGTAAATGCCCACAATAAAACAAATCTCAGGGTAGGATATGGTGACATATATGTCCTTTGTATTTTTTTTTGTAAAAAGGAAGTCATATCTTGACCGCTGCTTATGATACCATGCTTTCAGTGTCTAACTGCAATTGAAATGCAGTTGTGGAGACCGATGCATATATTTCAATGCAAGAAGTATCGCAGGAAAAGGCAGATGAGCTGAGAGCAGGGATCAACACCTGGAATTATGATATTGTAGCCATTAATGAGATTGGTTGCAGAAGGGACGGGACTAGCAGCTCAATATACGAGGGCTCTGTTGTTTTGGACACGACAGAGCAGGAGTGATGAGGAGGGGGGTGGTGTTACTATTCAGGGAAAATGTCTCGGCAGTGCTCTGTCAGGACAGATTGGAGAATTCATCTAGTGAGACATTATGGATGCAACTGGGAAATATAAGAAAGGTATGACCATGTTAATGGGTTTCTATTACAGACCACCCAGCAGTCCAATTGAGAGGAAAAAATTTGTAGCGATTTGTTGGCATGAACATTGAATTCTCCAACTTCTGGTAATTCCCTCCCCCTCTCTTCCCCCATCCCAGTTTCACTCTGCCCCCTCCTCCAGCTGCCTATCACCTCCCTCATGGTTCCACCTCCTTCTACTACCCATTGTGCTTTCCCCTATTCCTTCTTCACCTTTCCTGCCTATCACCTCCCTGCTTCCTCTCCCCTACCCCTTGATCTTTCCCCTTATTGGTTTTTCACCTGGCACCTACCAGCCTTCTCCTTCCCACCCTCCCCCCACCTTCTTCACAGGGCCCCTGCCCCTTCCCTCTTCAGCCCTGACGAAGGGTCTTGGCCCGAAACGTTGGTTGTTTGTTTCCACGGATGCTGCCTGACCTGCTGAGTTCCTCCAGCGTGTTGTGCGTGTTGGTTTGACCTCAGCATCTACAGAGTATTTTGTGTTTAAAATTTATAGACAGATTGCAAACTGTTGCAAGAAACATAAGGTTGTTATAGATTGGCGAGACCCGACGCAGACTGGGAGACCGTTTTGCTGAACATCTACGCTCTGTCCGCCAGAGAAAGCAGGATCTCCCAGTGGCCACACATTTTAATTCCACATCCCATTCCCATTCTGACATGTCCATCTACGGCCTCCTCTACTGTAAAGATGAAGCCACACTCAGGTTGGAGGAACAACACCTTATATTCTGTTTGGGTAGCCTCCAACCTGATGGCATGAACATTGACTTCTCTAACTTCCGCTAAGGCCCCACCTCCCCCTTGTATCCCATTTGCTACTCATTTTTATGCACACATTCTTTCTCTCACTCTCCTTTTTCTCCCTCTGTCCCTCTGAATATACCTCTTGCCCATCATCTGGGTCCCCCCCACCTTGTCTTTCTTCCCGGACCTCCTGTCCCATGATCCTCTCGTATCCCCTTTTGCCTATCACCTGTCCAGCTCTTGGCTCTACCCCTCCCCCTCCTGTCTTCTCCTATCATTTTGGATCTCCCCCTCCCCCTCCAACTTTCAAATCCCTTACTCACTCTTCCTTCAGTTAGTCCTGACGAAGGGTCTCGGCCTGAAACGTCGACTGCACCTCTTCCTAGAGATGCTGCCTGGCCTGCTGCGTTCACCAGCAACTTTGATGTGTGTTGCTTGAATTTCCAGCATCTGCAGAATTCCTGTTGTTTATAGTAGGTGATTCTAACTTTCCACATATTGACTGGTACTCCCATATTGTAAAAGGACTAGATGGGATAGAGTTTATCAAGTGTGTTCAGGAAAGTTTCCTTAATCAGTTTGTAGAAGTCCCAACAAGACAGTGTGTAATACTTGATCTGCTAATTGGAAATGAGACAGTGCAGGTGACAGAAGTTTACATAGGGAAACACTTTGCATCTAGTGATCACGAAGACATTAGTTTCAAAGAAAATAGGTCTGGTCCCCAGGCTGAGATTCGAAATTGAAGAAAGTCCTAAATTTCTCAATGGGATCAGAAATGACCTGGCAAGTGTGAACTGGGACAGGCTGTTTCCTGGCAAAGGTACATTTGGTAAGTGGAAGGCCTTTAAAAGTGAAATTTAGAGAGCACAAAGCCTGCATGTGCCTGTCAGAATAAAAGGTAAAGATAACAAGTGGAGGGAACCTTGACTTTCAAGAGATAGTGAGGCCCTGGTTAAGAAAAAAAAGGAGGTACATTGCTGATATAGGCAGGTAGGAACAAATGAGGTGCTATGGAGAATAAGAAATGCAAGACAACATTTAAGAAAGAAATCTGGAAGTCTGAAAGAAGGCATGAGGTTGCCCTAGCAGACAAGGTGAAGGAGAATCTTAAGGGATTCTACAGATATGATAAGAGCAAAAGGATTGCAAGGGACAAATTTGGTCCTCTGGAAGATCAGAATGGTTATCCTTGTGTGGAGCCAAAGGAGATGAGGTAGACCTTAAATATTTTTGTTTGCATCTGTATTTTCTCAGGAGATGGATACAGGGTCTATAGAAGTGAGACAAAGCAGCAACAATTTTATTGACCCGATACAGATTACAGGGGAGGAGATGTTTGCTGTCCTGGGGCAAATCAGGGTGGATAAATCCCCAGAGTTTGACAAGGTTTTCTCTTGGACCCTACAGGAAGCAAGTGCAGAAATTGTCAGAGCCCAAGCAGAGGTATTTAAATCTTCCTTAGTGTCAGGAGAGGTACCAGAGGATGGGAGAATAACCAATGTTGTTCCGCTGTTTAAGAAAGGCTCTAAACATAAACCAGGAAATTTTAGACCGGTGAGTCTGATATCAGTAATGGGAAAGATATTGAAAACATTCTAAGGAACTGGATATACAAGTATTTGGATACACATAGACTGATTAAGGATAGTCAGCATGGCTTTGTGCATGGTGGGTTACATCTAACTAATCTTACAGAGTTTTTCAAGGAAGTTACCAAAAAAGTGGATGAAGACAAGGCAGTGGATGGTGTCTACGTGGACTTTAGTAAGGCAGTTGACAAGGTCCTGCATGAGAGGTTGGTCGAGAAGGTTCAGTCACTCGGTACTCAAGATGAGGTGGTAAACCGGAGAGTGGTAGTAGATGGTTGCCTCTCTGACTGGAGGCCTGTGACTAGTGGAGTGTCACAAAGACTGGTGCTGGAACAAACAATAACACAAGAAAGTCTGCAGGTGCTGGAAATCCAGAGCAACACACAGGAACTCAGCAGGTCAGTCGGCATCTAAGGAAATGAATAAGCAGTCGACTTTTCGGACCGAGTCCTTTCCTCAGGACTGAGGAGGAAGGGGGAAGACTACAGAATAAAAAGGTGGAGGGAGGAGAAGGAGGCCAGCTGGAAGATGATAAGTGAAGCCAGGTGGGCAGAAAAGGTCAAGGGCTGGAGAAGAAGGAATTTGCCTGGGCAATTGTGAGAGAGAATAATTTGCAGGAGTACTGGAAAATTGAGAGAAAAGGGTCTCGGCCCAAAACGTCAACTGTTAATTCATCTTCCATAGATGCTGCCTGACCAGATGTGTTTCTCCAGCATTTTGTGTGGGTTATTATGTAAACAAGTAGCTATGAAAATAAACTCACTCAGTGGCCAGATTTTGTTGTAATTCCAGGTGCTTTAAGATCCATTGTCTTACTTTAATTGCCCATTTTGGCAACAATCTGATTCGGATTGGTTTAGGAGCACAAAGCTTTTCCACATTTCGCCTATGAGTAATTTCTAATTGTTTCAGAGTGCAGAGAGGTTGAAAAATAAACTCCAGTTCTTTACTCTGTTTGAAATGATTGTCTGAGCTAATTGGTGCAATAGACTGCTTGACTGCAATTGAAAAGAATCAACTGCTGGTTGAAAAGGTTTCACAAAGAAGTTCATTTATGCTTTAATTTATGACCCTCCCTACTATGGGTAGTAGTTGAATGAATACAATCATCTTTCTACAAAAGAATGATCCAGTCTCTCAGACACGTCAGCCCAAACTGCATCCTCAAGTCTCTAGAGCACAGTGTGAATCCATAATTATTTTTTAATTTGTTGCGATACAGCCCAGAATAGGCCCTTCCAACCTCTCTGGTCACACCGCCCAGCAATTCCTCAATTTAATCTGAGCCTCATCACGGGACAACTTACAATAAACAATTAGCCTACCAACCAGTACATCTCCGGACTGTGGGAGGAAACCCATGCGGTCACAAGGAGGAGGTATAGACTCCTTATAGGCAGAGCGGGAATTGAATCCGGGTCACCGGTACTGTAAAGCGTTATGATAACCACTACACTACCGTGCCGCCCCAATCTATTGACCTGAAGATTGGAAGTCTATTGGCTCCCCAAGGTATGGAGATTGGGTGAGTAACTATGAACATTGTATCTCTAAATCAAACCATTTGTGCGAAACACAGATAGTTGCCCTCTGTCTCACTCCTTACTGCTACTTGAGTGATGTAGATGTCTGTGGGACAACTGGCTCCTCTTTCCCCATGTGTCTATCAATAGTATCTACGGGAGGTTTTGCCTCAAGAAGGCAATATCCATCATCAAAAATCCCCACCATCTGGGCCTTGCAGCTCCCGTTGGGCAGGAGGTGCAGAAGCCTGAGGTCACACACCAATTGGTTGAAGAAAAGCTGCTACCCTTCTACCTTCAGTTCTTGTATTAACCCTTGAATCACTGGTTTAGCAACACTATAACTGTTCCGAACACTGCACTAAAATGGATATTTTTTTTGTTATAATTGCATTCTCCTTGTAAAAACAGTGTAAAATTTATATCTGACTTGTGTTTTCCTTGTGAATGCTGTTTATGTGATGCCATGTGCCTGTGATAATGCTGTAGGTAAGTTTTCCATTCTGCCTGCGTATGTGACAATAAACTTGACATTGATTTTTCGACCTTGCCTGTCCACAGCCACTATTAGAGTCATAGAGCCAGTCATACAACACAAAGACTTCACTTTAGCCCATCAATATCTGCCTGCACTACGCAGGTATCCTTCAACGCCTTGCCTACTCAAGTACCTGTATTAATGTCTCTTAAGCGGAGTGATTGTACCTGATTTCATCTTCTCCTCTCACAGTGAGTTTCGGATATGAAACGGTTTTTTTTTGTGTGTAAAAAATGATCCCCTCAAATCCCCTTAAAAATCTCATTCCTCTCAGCTTGTGTTTGATGCTCCAGTCTTCAGTCCACTTCCATCATGGAACCTACAGTAGAAAATTGAACAGAGAGCATTCAATAGTACAGCACAGTACAGCCCTTTTGGCCCATGATGTTGTGCCTTTTAACCTATTCTAAGTTCATTCCAAACATTCCCTCTGACACAGCCCTTGTTTTTCTATCACCCATGAGCCTAGCTAAGAATTTCTTAAGTATCCTTAATCTATCTGCCTCTATCACCATTCTGTGTAAAAAACTTACCTCTGACATCTCCCTTTACTATCCTTCAATCACCTTGAAGTAATACCCCCTGGTTTTAACCATTGTCATTCTAGAAAGAGGTCTCTGCCTGTCCACTTACTCTTTTTATCACCTTGTACATCTCTACCAGGTGACCGCTCATCCTCCTTCTCTCCAAAGAGTAAAGCCATAGCTTGCTCGACATCTCCTCATGGGGTGTCACGGTGGTGTAGTGATCAGCACACTGCTTTATGGTACCAGCAACCTCTGCACCACTGTCCTGTAAGGAGCTTGACCGTTCTCCCCGTGACCATGCGGGATTCCTCCCACAGTCCAAAGACATACCAGTTGGTAGGTTAATTGGTCATTGTAAATCAACCCCAGATTAGGTTTGCTGGGCAGCAAGGCATTGAAGGACCAGATGGGCCAATTCTACACCGTATCTCAATAAATAAATAAGGCTCTAACTGAGGCAGGATCCCGGTAAATGATAAACGTCCATGATATTAGATGTAATGAACATCCATGCTCTCAGTCACCCATAGAGAGTACAACTAATGTTCAGGCCAAATAAGTTATAGGTGCAAAGTCGGGTTGTCAGAGGTACCATGACAGGACAAACAGGCTTTGCAGGACTCTTGAAGGCTGAAAGAGTCGCGGATTGCACCAGAGTACTTTGTACGCCATCTCATTCTGAATTCACGATCAGCATCACTCATGTTAGTGGATAATTAAGTGACACCTACAACAATGAACTCAGTTTAAGGGAAATTAGTGTGGCACTGTCCATTGAATCTAAAGGACAACTCTCAAGAGGTTGCTGGGAGATCAATATCATATGCTGCCATGCTTTATGCAGGTACTAAGGATGAGGTTTGCAGTAATCTATGAAACAGAGCGGCTCAAGAATGTTGTTCACTATCACATTCTCAAAGGAAAGTAGGGTTGGACAATGTCCTACCAGAGACAACCAGATCTCAAAAAATGAACAAAGGAAATAAAAGCTGTATATTGATATAGTGAGATCTATGCAGTCAGCCGCCAGATCAAGCACAAACCATTGTTATGTTTTACGCATTCTTCAAAAGTCTGATCGATTTAGGATTCCTTGAAATGTAATCTGGCAGTCTCAAGTTTTGTGCTCATGCACTGCCTTTTGCAACAGTTTTGTCTTACAAGAAGCCTTTGTCATGGGGCCCCTGAGGAGGAAGGCCTTGATGTCAGAAAGGGGATCAGTTCGAGGAACAGATGAACAGGATGTAGAAATAATCCCATCACTGTCTGACAAAAATATTCATGCTATTGTTAAATGGGAGGCTTTCATAGACTTTCCACATGGAATTCTGCAGTACATTTTTCTTGCATCTTATTTCGTCTCAGCACAGATATTTCATCATCTAATTGCTTCTCAGTGTACAGTGACAAATTCCCAGTCCAAACTTGACAGAGCTTTAACGCACATGCTGGGTTTGATCATCTAAGCTTTGAGAAGCACTTAGGTGCTTGAACTGGGATCAGGGTCAGGTCAGCAGCCTGCAGCTCCTTATAAATAATCACTCTTGGATGTAAGCGTATGGAGTCAAGACTGAAAAGATGGGCATGTGGATACAAAGCACAGGCCTCGATACTGGGGTGAATGGGTGAGTTTTGCGTTTGTGAACCGGGAGTGAACAGATTCTTGGTAATAGAGTTCCAGCCTTGGCTTGGCTCTGTATTGACTGTGGCCAGAACAGCTGAAGGTTTGGTTTTAACTTTCTATTTGACCAGACTCTTCAAGATCTTGGGTGCAATGAACTTACAGAGCCATCTCGTCTCCACTTATGCCTTCCAATATTGCAATGAGCTAGTGCCACTGCGGAAAGGACTTCTGAAACACTGGTTCTTTTCTGGTGCATCATTTAAAGACAAATATAACACACAGCTCATTCATGTTATCCACCTGACCATCTTCAGTCCTTCAATAATCAGGTGATCTCAGTTAAAGCAGTTACTTGGATACAATTCAATCTCATAAATTACATTTAACTCTCATGGGGTTGAACTCTAACAGGAAATGTTAAATTATTTACATTGATAAGTGGCAATCCTGCCTGTAATTTTGAAGATTAGCCACAGCTGTGACAAATAAGGTACTTTTTGTCAACATCAAGGCTTTGACTTTGGTTCTTAGTCACTAAACCAAATCAGGTCGACTATATTGTCATATGCACACTTACAGTGAGGGACAGCTGCAATAAAAATCTTGCAGTAGCATTAGAGGCACATAGTTCAAGGAGCAGTACACAGAACATATTGTATGTTATGTATTAACTGTACATAAATTATGCAAGACAGCGAGGGATAAAAATGACTGCGAAACAAGACATGACTGTGAAAAAATACGACCAGGGTCACCTGCTGTGGCAACTAGTGAGCGACTTCCTGCTGCAACCTTAGAAGATCAGAAGGAATGCCCAATTGTTCACTTTCGGGTTACAATGAACAGGAGGTTTTGAGTGAATATGAACGTACTGTCTCTAATTCGGACCACTTGCATGAAACACAGATAGTCGCCTTCTGTTCCATTCTTACTGCTCCTTGAGTACTGTGACTGTGTGTGTGTGTGGGGGGGGGGGGGGCAACTGGCTACTCTTTCCCCATATGTCAGTTGAGAGAGAAGTGACCATTATTACTGCACCAAGTTCTGAAGTCTTCACTAAGGAACATAAAGAAATACAAACCTTATGAAATATGTAATTTGCTTACTTTTATTGTTTGGATGATTTGTTTTTTTTTCCCTGCACATTGGGTGTTTAATGGTCTTCCTTTTTAGTGGGTTCTATCGTTTTTATTTTGTTTTGAGGCTGCCTGTAAGGAGACGAATCTTGAGGTTGTGTATGGTATACCAAACTTGAAATTAAATGGGCAGAAAATAAACTGTTGGAGGAATGCCTTGGCTTGCTCAGCATCTGTGCGAGTGTTTGAAAGTTCTGGGCCTATACTTGTTGGAGAGCAGAAGAATGAGTTGGGGGAGGGACTCCCATTGAAACCTAATAGATATTGAAAGGCTTAGATAGAGTAGAGTGGAGAGAATGTTTCAAAGAGTGGGGGAGTCTAGGACCAGAGGGCACAGCCCCAGAGTACAAGGAAATCCCTTTAGAATGGAGATGAGGAGAAATTTCTTCACAGGTGAAGCTGTGGAATTCATTGCCACAAATAGCAGAGGAGACCAAGTCATTGGCTATACTTAAAACGGAGGCTGATAAGTTCTTTAGTAGTGACGGCTTCAAAGGTTCTGTGGAGAAGGCAGGAGAATGGGATTGAGGGGGAACATAAATCAGCCATAATCAAATGCGGAGCAGACTTGCGAGGCCAAGTGGCCTAATTCTCCTTCTGTGTCTAATGGTCTTATTGTTTAATGGAAAGGAGCTATCAACATTTCCAGTCAAGACCCTGCACCAAGACTGAGAGTGGAGAGGAGAGACAGCCAGTATAAAGCAGAGAGGGGGAGGGATGAGAGGTGATTGAGGGACCCACGGGGGGTAGACAGAAGGTGAATTGTGGGGGAGGAGTGGAGATGAGAGACAAAGGCACGTGGGTGACAAGTGGAGGCAGAAAAGGAAAAGAAAGGCAGATGGAAGCACATGAGGAGAGGGGAGAGTGAAGACAGAGACAGCTATGAGAGCAATAAGCAGGTTCACAAAAGCTACAAGTGCTTGAACCTGATGTAAGGAAGGTGATAGTGGAAGCTATTAGGGAGAGATAAAGAGCAGATAAAACCAGATGGGGAGGGGTAGGGGGAGGTGGGTGCCCTCTCTATCCTGACATTCCACACAAAATCAACACATACCTTTTAGAGCAGAGGTTCCCAATCTTTGCCATGGACTCCACCATTAACCCCAAGCGGTCTGTGGACCCCAACTGGGAACCCCTGATTTAGAGGATTTTCAAAAATGGAGACAGCCATCACATCGAAAATTAAAGTGACTCGTCAAGCCATGGTTAGTGTGTAAAACGACTGGGGTCTTATTTCCTCTCCCTCTCCCAATATGTTAAATTTCAACAGCAATATCAGGCCAGTTGTCTTCCATTATCATCATTGATTATCGATTTATTGAAGTTATCAATTATAATTCAGTTTTTTCACTTGTTTCCCTTAGCCAGGTGTGGAGTCCCTGTGTGACCATGTGACCTCTAGCAATCCGGACATTAAATCATCCCCTGCATTTTTTTTTTACTTATTTTGACACATTTTTGACCAGAGAAGGGGGAGGGATGACAGGTTAGTATTTTCACTTCAGCTGCAGAGAATTTATTTATTTATTTGGTGAGACAGCATGAAGTAAGCCTTCCTGACTTTTCGAGCCATGCTGCCCCAGAACCGCTGACAAACCCAATTAACCCTAACCTAACCACGGGACAATTTTACAATGACCAATTAACCTACCCAGTAGGTCTTTGGACTGTGGGAGGAAACTGGAGCACCCGGAGGAAACCCACACAATCCACGGCGAGCACGTACAGACTCCTTGCAGAGGATGCTGGAATTGAACTTTGAACTCCAGTAATAGCATTGCACTCATTGCTACTATATCGTGACACTCTTTCCTTTATCACCCTCAAGTGTTTAATAAAGAATACAAGTGACTACAAGCTTATTGTAGTCAGTCAACAAACTGGAGAATTGAAGGTGGATGAACGATTGAAACAACGGGAGCCAGACTGAGCCACATAGTGAAGTGATCTAAGAGAGTACTGACACAGAATCACCAAAGTCACAGATAAGGGAGGATGAATGATAATCATAAAGAGGCATCCCTTTGGAACAGGGATGAGGAGAAATTATTTTAGCCTGAGAGTGGTGAGTCTGTGGAATTCATTGCCACAGACGGCTGTGAAGGCCAAGTCATTGGGTATAATTAAAGCAGATGTTGCTAAGGTCCTGATTGGTCAGGGTGTCAAAGGTCACGGGGGCAAGGCAGGATGTTGAGAGGGATAATGATGGAATGGCAGAGCAGACTCGATGGGCTGAATGGACTAATTCTGCTCCTTTGTCTTATGGTCTTATAGGACTATTTGATAAGATTAGTATCTAAAACTGAACTAATGGAAATGAAATGCAGGGCTAAATGTTTCAAGGCTTTGCCACTCCCGTGATGCCTAGAGAGGGACTACAAACAGCTGATCTTGGTTTGTATCGGGTATTTCTCAGGAGCTGGAGTGAACTAGTATCAGAATGGCACACGGGGTAACTGTTATACCCACATATCCCCAGGGTTCACCTATGTGTTCAAGTAAGATTTAGAAACTGAGAGAAGGACTAATAGGATTTTGGAGAATGCTGCACTAGATGACATTCTGAATTTTGAAGAACCCTGACAATCTATAAATTGATTAAATGAATGGTTAGTAAAATAGAAGGTGAAACTCACACAGTGAAGTGTGTAGTGGCACACGTTGAATGCAAGAATAGGAGAATATCCTGTCTGCAAACCATTCACACTCTTTGTGATGGATAGTCTCTTTTTGGCCAGTAGGCCTCTTTCTCTTTTTTGGTTGTTTGTTAATCTCAGCTTTCTAAACACAGCATCTTCCACTTGTAAGATCACAAACAGACATAAGTAAACTTCCAACTAACTGTTATTTGACTTCTGGTCATAAAGGGAAGTCAGTCTTCAGTTCTTGAAATGTAAGTGGAAAGCACTAATCACCTTAAAGTTAAAATAAATTTTGTCTAAAGACCAGCTTTGCAAACAAGCTTTGTGGATAGTAGACTTTCTGACTGGGGAAGTAAAGTTTAGCTCACTACACCTGCTTTATTACTGCTCAAGATTCAGTATAAGACAATTGGTTGTTTCACTTGGGTTGTTTCAAACAGTCAAGCTGACTCTTAAGTTGTTTAGCTCAAGGAAGCTTGCAGAACAGATGGATAATATTGTTTAGCATATCAATAACTATGATGTGTTTACAGTTGGAAGGTTTTATGTGCTCAAGGAAGTTAGCTTCACAGCCTTACAGCATTAATTGTAGGTAGCTGAAGAATTATGTCTCAAAAATGCTTTCAGACTGTTAGTGTTGAAAGGACATCTGAAGAAATATCATATATATGTGAAGTCACCCAAGTGGTAGAAAAAGGTTATAAATGTAGACAGCAGTTCAAGCTTATTAGAAATGGTTGAAGAACATCAAAAAGAATGATAGGAAAACGGGGTGAATAGAATCCATTCCTCTAGCTTTGGTGTCTGTGACGGGCAACTTGCTTGTCAGCGTCATAGTATATATTTTCAGTTTATAGGAATTGTACCTATGTTTTGGAAATCCTTTGAGTTTAAGAAATGTTTTATGTTTTAGAAATGATTTGTAATTGGAAATAAACATTTAAGATAGAAACTCTCTGAGAATTTTAAATTTGTTTTACAAATATGTGGATTCAAATGTGTATCACTGTAAATAAATGAATTGTTTGTTAGACTACTTCGTTAGCTGGAAGTATCTTCTCCTTAATAGCCAGGAGGGATCCACTATTCAAATAGTGGGTATTGGCAGCTAAAACATACCATAAAGGATAAGCCAGGAAGTCAACTTGTCTTGGAAGATAAGGTAGTTTTCTCCCTTTACTGAGAATATTTGTGGTTATTTATATCCAATAGGGCTTAAGGTCTTTGTTTGAGTTTAGAAACATTGCAGTTAGCAAACCCAATATTATCACATCTTAAGCTGCCAGGTTCTCTACTTACATTGTGCACCATACTCCAGAGAGAACTGCTGAGGCTTCTTCTCAATCAGATTCCAAACCAACAAACCTTCTGTGCTGGTGGGCAAGTCTTCCAGACCACTCGCCATGCTGAACTGGACGTACGTCGTCATTCCAAAAGAATCTTGACCAGTTCATCATTCAATAAAATGGAGCAGGCAGAGGTATGTACTTGGGATTCGGAAATATAGGTATATGATTATAGCACAATTGATTGCAATGATACTCCCCAAATCCATAAGTGAAGTATTGCAGAAACTGGAAGTCCAAACTGAAATAGAAGTTTCTACTGTGGCGACAAAGAGTCATTGCTTTGGAGTTTCAGAGCTCTGATGAATATTCACAGACCTAAAATGTTACATCTGATTATCCCACTGCAGATGCTGCCTGACCTGCAAAGTATTTCTATCATTTTTGGTTTGTTCAAGATGCATATTATTTTCAGAAGTGTGTACTGTCCATGAATGTTCACTTGTACTCTTGAAACCCAAAATTTCTGGCTCGGCTTCTGTCTCCACTGACACTCCCTGACCTGCTGAATGTTTTAGAGGTTTCTGGTTTATCTATCTACCTATCTATCTATTTATTGATTTTATTAGTTTGTTATTGTGATACAGCATGGAATAGACCCTTCTAGCCCTTCAAGCTGCACCATCCAGCAACCCCCAATTTAATTCTAACTTAAAATTATGTTTACAAAATTATGAGGAGTATAGACAGAGTAAATGCGAGTAGGCTTTTCCCACTTAGATTGGGAGAGATAAATAAAAGCGGACATGGCTTTAGGGTGAAAGTGGAAAGGTTTAGGGGGAACATTACGAGAACTTCTTCACTCAGAGAGTGGTGGGAGTATGGAAAAAACTGCCATCTATGTGGTAAATGCCGGCTCACTCTTAAGTTTTAAGAATAAATTGGATAGATACATAGATAGGAGAGGTCTGGAGGGTTATGGACTGGGTGCAGGTCAATGGGACTAGCGGAATAAAGTTTTGGCACAGAGTAGAGGGACCGAATGGACTGTTTTCTGTGCTGTAGTGTTCTATGGTTCTATGGTTCTTTGATTCTAATCATGGGACAACTTACAATCACCAATTCACCTACCAACTGGTAGGTCATTTGACTGGGGGAGGAAACCAGGGCATCTGGAGGAGACCAAACGGTCATTGGGAGAAGGTACAAACTCCTTACAGGCAGCGGCGGGAATTGAACCCAGGTCGCTGGTAACTGTAAACTGCTGTACTAACCACTATGCTACCATGCCGCCCTATCTTGGTCTTCCAGCTTTCTGTGAGCATTGTGGGCGCCAGGACATGTGACAACACTTGCAGGCTGCCCCAACACATCCTTGGGTGCGTTGGTTGTTAATGTAAAAGACATTTCACAGTATGTTTTTATGTACATGTGATAAGTAAGTCTGAATCTGAATTTTCCAGCATCTATAGTATTGTACTTTTTATCTTAGAGGCGTTGTTATAGTAACTTGTACAAATCATGTATATTTATTTCTAAATCCCAAGTACATATTTACTTATCTGCACATACCTGCTACCATTTAGTTGTTGGGTGACGGGGCGGAGATAAGTCTCTACTAAAGGAGGTGTAAGGCCCTCCTTCCCTCTGCTAGCCTGCAGGTCACCCTTGGGCAAGGTGTAGCACCTGCTTAGCCCCCCGATCAGGGCCATCTGAAGCCATGGGAGCAGGTGGTGGACGGTCGTGTGAGCAGCCGGTGCATATCACAAGTCCTGGTTACGCAAACACTGAGGCCAGGCAGGCAATCTCTGAAGAGTATTGTTAGTGGTTTGGGTCAGCCATCTTGTAAGGACACTGCCCAGAAAGCAATGGCAAACCACTTCTTCATGGTCCGGTTCATGAAGTCATCATTCCGCTTCACGGTCCGGTCTGTGAACTCAGGACTCTGGGTCTTCCAGCTGTCCCTTGTTTGAGTTAATTATAGGCACCAGATTCCCATCTTGGGGCTTGGAATATAAGTAGCCTTGGGGTTGAGTGTGGGTGACTTGTCAGTCCCCCTTGGAGCAACCTGCCGATGGAAGGCAAGTGTAACCATTAGTGATCTCTAGACCTGGTTGGAGGACCACTGCTTCATGGAACCTTGTTGCCACTTGTTGGAGTAGTCTTTGCGGTATGGATTCGGCTGTTTCCCGGGCCAGCTAAGTGGCCGTCAGCCACTCTGAGCTAGGTAGGGATCCGGCTGTTTCTGTAGCCAGCAGAGGTTACTGGCTGTAACTGTGACTTGGAGCAACCCCAAAGCAGAGATGGAACTGTCTGTTGTTCTTTGGTGTTTGTCTCTTCTTGTCCTTGCCTCTGTGGGGTACATCAGACTGTTTTGCTGTTGCCCTGTGGGTGGATCTGTCTTGTCTTTTCCTCTGTTGGGTAAGTCTGACTATTCTGCTGTCACCCGACAGGTGGACCTGTCCCAACTTGGTGTGAAGAGGTTGAGTCCCGGCTTGTCTAAGTATAAGTCCTGGCGCTATGTCTACGTACTGTCCTGTCGCATGTTGGTGTTGTGTTAACAATGAGTCCGGACTTTTCGAAGGACAAGTCCCGGCTCTGTCCCGGCTCTGTTGATGTTCAGTTCCCAATCGGGGTCTCAGCTCCAGCCTCTGCATTTCAAGACGAGGATCCAGCCTCGAGGATCCCACAGCCAAGCTCCAAGAACACTAGCCTCAGGGATCCCACAGCCAAGCTCCAAGAACTCTAGCCTCGACGATCCCGCGGCCAAGCTCCAAGAACCCTAGCCTCGACGATCCCGTGGCCAAGCTCCAAGAACACAAACCTGAAGACCCCAGCCTGCAGCCAAGCTCATGACCCAAGACCCCAGCCTCAAGCTTCAAGCCTCAAGAGCAAAGACCCCAGCCTGTCTCCAAGCTCAGACCTCTAGACCCCAGTCACGTCCTGTCCTGAAGCCATGTCATGTCTTTGCCTGGTTCTGGGGTCCGAACCCAAGGCAAGACCAAGGTTCTGGGTCCTTGTCCAGTCTCGGGCTCAGAGTCGAAGCCTTGTCTCCTAGTCCATGGTTTCTAGTCCTGGTCCCGCTTTCCCTAGCCCAAGTCTGCGTTCTTGTCCCTGCCCCTGGTCTGAACCCTGTCACGTCCCTACTCTAGTCAAGTCCCGTTCCTTGTACTTCAGTGTCTGTGTCTTGCATTTGGGCCCGTTACCAGCACCCCACTGTGACACTTCTGTGGAAATAAAATTGCCAAGAACTATCATGATCACGGGAAGCACCGTGATTGTCTATGTCATGTGACTTGGCACATAAAGAACAAGCGAACCTTTTAGCTGACATTTTATTACATAATTCTTTTGTTCAAAGAAAGAACCACGATAGAACGTACAATTCATACAGAGAATAAGTTGAGAAGAGAAGCAGCAAGCAGAAAGATCAGGAAGAGCAACATGAAAAGGAACAGATCCAGACACCATTGACCAGAGGAAAGGAATAATAGGAAGAGGGACAGACTGAGGCAGGGGGACAGAAACAGACAACTGTGCTTCTACGGCAGCTCTCAGGGCAAAGCAGTTGCATTATTTGTCAGCCTGCCAAGTAAGTCCCCTGGCAAAGTGGTGCGCAGAGCTTTCCTCCACAAAGATAGGCATTGGTTGAACTGTTAAATCAACACAGAGGAAAGGGCACAGTTCCTTTCAAACTTCAGGATATTTTTCACACAGTTTATCAAAGTCTACTCGATAAAAGCAAGCCAGGGAAATTGTTGGCACAATGGAAGGAATTGATTTCATAGTCGGTTCCCTTAAAATTGTTTTATATATTTAAAAAAAACACCCAAACGGGTGGAAAAGCAGGCAGCTAGTAAGAGTGATGTTAGCAGGGAGAAAGTGATTTGTGTATATAATTCTGGCATATAATTTGTGCAGTCATTTCACCAAAGTAGACAACTTGCTATAATCCATTGCGTTAATACGTTACAGTGTAAGTATTCAGAAATGGAACACTGGATTTTCAACAAGTATACACGCACTGTGCTATTTTAACACACTCATTCTTGTTGAAATTATTCATTCACCTTATTTTAGTTCCAATGGCAATTTTTTAACATGTACAGGAGGTCCGTGCAAAAGTCTTACACACACACACACACACACACACACACACACACACACACACAGTGATTGATAAGTTCATGGCCTAAGGTAGAAGGAGTCAATTTTAGAAAACCTAGCACATTTATTTTTCAACATAGTCCTCTCCTACATTTGCACACTTAGTCCAGTGGTCATGGAGCATACGGATCCCTTCTTTGTAGAAGTCGGCGTCTTGGACCTCCAGAAAGTGGTCCACAGCAGGGGTGACTGATAAGTTCGTGGTCTAAGGTAGAAGGAGATGCGTTATACAGCTCTCGTTACATGCATGCGCAGTTCAACTCTTGAGTGAAGTTAATAACTCATCTCCTTCTACCTTAGACCACGAACTTATCAATCACCCCTGCTGTGGACCACTTCCTGGAGGTCCAAGACGCCGACGTCTACAAAGAAGGGATCCGTATGCTCCACGACCACTGGACTAAGTGTGTAAATAGAAGAGGGGACTATGTTGAAAAATAACTGTGCTAGGTTTTCTAAAATTGACTCCTTCTACTTTAGGCCATGAACTTATCAATCACCCCGTGTGTGTGTGTGTGTGTGTGTGTGTGTGTGTGTGTGTGTGTGTGTGTGTGTGTGTATACATATACACACACAGCACATAGCATATAGCTAGGGAGCCTAAGATTTTTGCGCAGTACTGTATTAATTGTATGTATTGCACCGTACTGCTGCCACAAAAAAAAACAAATTTCATGACATATGTGAGTGATGATAAACCTGATTCTGATATGGGTCTCTGTTGGGGACTGAGAGTGGGAAGGGGGCAGGGGGAGAGGAAGAATGGTTGGTAAAAGGGGAAGGGAGAGGGGAGGGAGTGGGAGACACCAGAGAGACAGAATGACCTTGCCTGGTGTCTCAGGGTGGGGTGTGTCTGCTCCCGCACCTCCCCGCCACCCCTGCCTCTGGCACTCTTGCCCCATACCCTTCCCGCAATGCTCCACGCTCGTCATTCCCAACATCCTTTGCTCCCGCCAGACTTATGTCACGTGACTGGCAACAATGAATATAGAATTGAATTGAGTCAGGTTTTATAAAACAATCAAACATTTATTAAACTCCGCTCAATATTAAAAAAATAAACAAACGAAAATCTTAATCGGAAGTAAACTGCTATGCGGCCATTTACCAAACCGCCACTCAGTACCAGTTCTTAAAGCGATAAATGTGAAAACAGTTCTTAAAGTGGTAAATTCAAACACAGTTCTTAAAATGGTAAATTTGAAAGTCCAAGAGATTTATACAGTCAATTAGGAGAGACTTTCCTGAAGTAAAGAATTCCTCGAAGATGCGACGTCAAGCCAGTCTCAGCCAGATCCTGCCTTGTCCGCACGTTTCACGACGACGGAAATAAAACGGTTTAAAGGCACTGACCTTCACTCTGGATAATAGATCCTGCACAGCCTTTTCTGCCACTTTTAGCAGAGGCTATCTCATACAGATCACCCTTTCCTGAACGAAGTCAGTAATGGTCGATCCTTTCAACAGTCGAATGATTCCTTCAGGTTCCTTCAGTTTTCACTCTCCAATACTACTGAAAAGATACATCAACAAACCTGGCAGAAATTGGTTAAACTGTCAGTCCAGCACTTTTGTATCTTAAAATAGAACGTAAAACTCCTTTTTAAATTGAAACTGCGTCGTAAGGCAAATACGTAACGGAGTGGAGTCTCGGGCTAACGTTCTAACTGGAAAACCCACTGCGTCACCCTAGGGGTCTCCTTTGATACCCGTGGTGAACATGTCATCACGTGACCTCACATCGGTGGGAAAATCACATCATGTGACCTCCAAAAGACCATTACATCATCCTCATAAGACAGTCACAAGATATCCATGAGGTATGTAACACTTACAAACCCTCTCTCCACACCACGCTGACAAATACAGGACTGTGCAAAAGTCTTAGGCACTCTAGATATAGATATGTGCATAGGACTTTTGTGCAGTGCTGTACATTTTAAGAAAGAAACCAGCTCACAGGGAGCTACAGTAAATATCAATCAGTCTTACTGTTAATTGTGAACTAAAAGGGAACTGGTGTTTGTAAAGAGTTCTGTCCTCCATTTATCCCTCTGTTACGCAGAAGGACTTCACTATGAAATATCAGATTGGGTCCTCGATGAGGGCAGCAAAGGAAAGACAACTTTGATCTATGAAATACAGAACACAGAGGTAAAAATCAAGAAGTATTTTTAGAATGAAAGAGCTTGATCAATTTTGCAAAGAAACTGAAAGGATCATGAATAGTGACAAAAAGTTTCTACAGAAAGATATTGATACATAGTGCCCTCTGAAACTTCTTGAAAACTTCCATCCTTCTTTATGTCGAAAATGAAGTTGCTGTTACGTAGGCAAAATATGTTGCAAAGTTGTGCATCAATGAATTGCTACAAGCAAGCAGGAGGCTTGTCTATTTTTAGATGGTTTTGTTTGACAGAGGAACATTAGTTTGGCTACTGAGGGAAACCTGATTCTCTCGGAGCAGCACCACGGGATTTGAAACATCGACTCAGTCGGGCCTTGCTTTAAAATCTTGTCGCAGATGGATCGTGCAGCCTTTCTGCTTCTTATTATCTGTTGTTGCTGGCTATATTAAAATAAAATTTTTATTAATTTTTATCTCTATGTACATGATTTCAAATTCTGTCACTGGGCTCTATTATCTTGGTAACCGTATTAAAGTTTTGCTGTACTGGTGTTTCTTACATTCAGGGTTTCATTTTTAATATGATAAATCTTAATAAGTTTACACAATATAACTGCAATCCTTTCATTTACTGGATGCGTAAATGATTCAGGCTCCTGCACTTCCTGGGATACAGTACTGTGCAAAGATCTTACACGTGCATAATGTAGCTATGGAGCCTAAGACTTTTGCACAGTACTGCAGTAATTTTATGGATTACATTGTACTGCTGCCACAAAAAATAATTTATTTCGTGACATGTGTGAGCGATGATGAACCTGATTCTGATATAGGTCTCCATTGTGGACTAGGAATGAAAAGGAGGCAGGGAGATGGGAATCGTGGTTGGGAAAAGCGGAAGGAGCGGGAAGCACCAGAGACACATTCTGTAATGATCAATAAACCAATTGCTTGGAATCAAATGACCTTGCCCGGAGTCTCAGGGCTGGGTGTGTCTGTTCGCGGTCCACCTCCCATCCCTACCACTGACACTTCTTCTCTGCCGCCTGTCCGACACCTCTCCCACGGTGATTCACGCTCACCATTCCCAACAGCTGGGGCAGGTCAAAGTTAAAAATGTGTACTTTGATAATAAGTTCAAGATATGCTCCCCTGAGAGTCATTTTCTTCCAGTCATTCAAAGCAGAACCAAGAAATACAGAAGAATCATGGAAAAACTACATGCAGAAAAACTAACAAATAACCACTGTGTAAAAGACAAACCGTGCAAATATAAAAATATAATAATAAATTAAATAAGTAAATAAATAGTACTGAAAACATTGAGTTGTAGAGTCTTTGAAAGTGGGTGTTGAATCAGTTCAGAGTTGGGGTGAGTGAAGTTAAGTTACACTGGTAAGTTATATAGTAACATAGAAAACCTACAGCACAATACAGGCCCTTCGGCCCACAAATCTGTGCCAAACATGTCCTTACCTTAGAAATTAGCTAGGGTTACCCATAGCCCTCTGTTTTTCTGAGCTCCATGTATCTCTCCAGGAGTCTTTTAAAAGACTCTATCGTATCCGCCTCCACCACCGTTGCCGCAGCCCATTCCATGCACTCACCACTCCCTGTGTAAAAAACCTGCCCCCGACATTTCCTCTGTACCTACTCCCAAGCACCTTAAAACTGTGCCTTCTCATATTAGCCATTTCAGCCCTGGGGAAAAAGCCTCTGACTATCCACACAATCAATGTTTCTCATCATCTTATGCACCCCTGTCAGGTCACCTCTCATCCTCTGTTGCTGTAAGGAAAAAAGCCAAGTTCACTCAACCTATTCTCATAAGGCATGCTCCCCAATCCTGGCAACATCCTTGTAAATCTCCTCTGCACCCTTTCTATGGTTTCCACATCCTTCCTGTAGTGAGGAGACCAGAACCGAGCACAGTACTCCAAGTGGGGTCTGACCAGGGCCCTATATAACTGCAACGTTACCTCTTGGCTCCTAAACTCAATCCCACAATTGATGAAAGCCAATGCACCGTATGCTTTCTTAACCACAGAGTCAACCTGCGCAGCAGCTTTGAGTGTCCTATGGACTCGGACCCCAAGATCCCTCTGAACCTCCACACTGCCAAGAGTCTTACCATTAATACTATATTCTGTCATCATATTTGACCTACCAAAATTAACCACCTCACACTTATCTGGGTTGAACTCCATCTGCCACTTCTCAGCCCAGTTTTGCATCCTATCAATGTCCCGCTGTAACCTCTGATAGCCCTCCACACTATCCACAACACCTCCAACATTTCTGTCAACAGCAAACTTACTAACCCATCCCTCCACTTCTTCATCCAGGTCATTTATAAAAATCACGAAGAGAAGGGGTCCCAGAACAGATCCCTGAGGCACACCACGGTGACCGACCTCCATGCAGAATATGACCCGTCTACCACCACTCTTTGCCTTCTGTGGGCAAGCCAGTTCCTAAACCTGTGGTGTGGGACCAAAGACTCTTGTACCTCCTGCCCAATGGTAGTGGCAAGAAGACCCTCTCCAATGCCTGTCCAATTTCTTAGGTATGGAACCCCCACTGCTCACAATACTCCAAATGCGGCCTGACCAATGCCTTATAAAGCCTCAGCATTACACCTTTGCTTTTAAATTCAAGTCCTCTTGAAATGAATGCTATCATTGTACAACGTTTGTAATTGCCTTTCTTACCACTGACTCAACCTGCAAGTTAACCTTAGAGAATCTTGCACAAGGACTCCCAAGTCCCTTTGCACCACTGATTTTTGAACTTTCTCCCCATTTAGAAAATACCCCATACTTTTATTCCTTCTGACAACCTGCATGGCCACGCACTTGCCTATACTATATTCCATCTGCGACTTATTTGCCCATTCTCCTAATTTGTCTAAGTCCTTTCTCAACACTACTTGCCCCTCCACCTATCTTTGTATCGTCTACAAACCTGGCCACAAAGCCATCAACTCCTTCATCCAAATCAGTGACATATAGCGTGAAAAGAAATGTCCCAACACAGACCCCTGTGGCACACCACTAGTCACTGGCAACCATTCAAAATAGGCCCCCTTTATTCCCATTCTTTGTCTGCTGCCAGTCAGCCAATCTTCTATCCATGCTAGTTCCTTTCCTGTGGTACCATGGGCTCTTGTTTAGCAGCCTCATGTGCAGCACCTTGTCAAAGGCCTTTTGAAAATCCAAGTACACGATGTTTGCTGACTCTCCTTTGTCTATCCTGTGTGTTATTTCCTCAAAGATTTCCAATAGATTTGTCAGGCAAGATTTCCCCCTGAGAGCACCACGCTGACTTTGTCCCATTTCATCATGTGCCACCAAGTATCCTGCAACCACATACTTAATAATAGACATCTTTCCAACCACTGAAGTCAGGCTAACAGGCCTATACCTTACTTTCTTCTGCCTCCCTCCCTTCTTAAAAAGTGAAATGACTTGAATTGACTTTATTTCTTACATTCTTCACATGAAGAGTAAAAATCTTAACGTTACATCTCCATCTAAATGTGCAAATTATATAATTTGTAATAAATAGTATGTACAGTAAGATATACAAAAGAACAGTCAATATAGCTTAGAAATACAATTGTGTCAGTGTGATTTAATTAGTCTGAAGGCCTGGTGGAAGAAGCTGTCCTGGAACCTGCTTTAATGCTGCGGTACCGTTTCCTGGATGGTAGCAGCTGGAACAGTTTGTGGTTGGGGTGACACAGGTCCCCAGTGGTCCTTTGGGCTCTTTTTACGCACCTGTCACTGTAGATGACCTGAATAGTGGGAAGTTCACATCCACAGATGCGCTGGGCTGTCCACACTACTCTCTGCAGAGTCCTGCGATTGAGGGAAGTACAGTTCCCATACCAGGCAGCGATACAGCCAGTTAGGATGCTTTCAACTGTGCCCCTGTAGGAAGTCTTTAGGATTTGGGGACTCATGCCAAACTTCTTCAACCATCTGAGGTGAAAGAGGCGCTGTAGTAATTTTTTCACCACACAGCCAGTATGTACAGACCACATGAGATCCTCAGTGATGTGTATACTGAGGAACTTGAAGTTGTTCACCCTCTCAACCCCAGATCCATTGATGTCAATAGGGGTGAGCCTGTCTCTGTTCCTCCTCTAGTCCACAAGCAGCTCCTTTGTTTTTGCGACATTGAGGGAGAGGTTGTTTTCTTGGGAGCGACATTTGCAACTTTACAGTCCTCAGGATCCATTCCAGAATCTAGTGATCCTTGAAAGATCATTTCTAATAGTCATAGTCATACTTTATTGATCCCGGAGGAAATTGGTTTTCGTTACAGTTGCACCATAAATAATTAAATAGTAATAAAACCACAAATAGTTAAATAGTAATATGTAAATTATGCCAGGAAATAAGTCCAGGACCAGCCTATTGGTTCAGGGTGTCTGACCTTCCAAGGGAAAAGTTGTAAAGTTTGATGGCCACAGGCAGGAATGACTTCCTATGACGCTCTGTGTTGCATCTCGGTGGAATGAGTCTCTGGCTGAATGTACTCCTGTGCCCAACCAGTACATTATGTAGTGGATGGGAGACATTGTCCAAGATGGCATGCAACTTGGACAGCATCCTCTTTTCAGACACCACCGTCAGAGAGTCCAGTTCCATCCCCACAACATCACTGGCCTTAGGAATGAGTTTGTTGATTCTGCATCCACAATCTCCATAGCTCCCTCTTTCAGAAGCCTGAGGTATAGTCCATCTGGTCCAGGTGACTGATCTACCTTCAGACTTCCCTGCTTCCCAGACACCTTCTCCTTAGTAATAGCAATGACATGCTCTTCTGCCCCCTGACACTCTCACATTTCCAGCCTACTGCTAGTGTCTACCACAGTGAATACTGATGCAAAATACTTATTAAGCTTGTCCATCATTTTTTGGTCCCCCATTACCACCTCTCCAGTGCCATTTTCCAGCGGTCTGATATCCACTCTTGTCTCTCTTTTTCTCTTTATATACCTGAAGAAACTTTTTGTGTTCTCTTTTATATTATTAGCTAGCTTACCTTCATATTTCATCTATTCTCCCTTTATGGCTTTTTAGTTGCCTTGTGTTGGTTTTTAAAAGCTTCCCAATCCTCTACCTTCCTACTGATTTTTGCAATATTGTTTGCCCTTTCTTTTGCTTTTATGCTGTCTTTGACTTCCCTTGTCAGCCATGGTTGCTTGCTCCTCCCTTTGGAATACTTCTTTTATTACTTTTATACTTTTTATATTGCTTTAAACCTTTAAACTCTGTGCCAGTGGAGTGTTTTACCAAGGAATTTTTACTTGCTTCCAGTACACATCCCTTACTGTGCCGCAGTTCATTCCAGTCCAGGGGCTTGGTGGATCTGGCACTTTGCATCTGCTGGGGAAGTGGGTCTGTCTGAGGTTTGGGTCAGGGTAGGTAGGTACAGAGCCCTGGGAGTGGCTGAGAAAGAGTTCAGAAATCCCAGAAGCGGCTCTGGAGCAAACATCCTGCCCTTTGGTGTAGAGGCCTGAAATTGCAGACCCCACCATTTTTTTTAGATTATGAGAACACTCAGTCCTCTTTTATTGTCATTTAGAAAAGCATACATGCATTAAGAAATGATACAATGTTTCTCCAGAGTGATATCACAGAAAAACAGGACAAACCAAAGACTAACACTGACAGAACCACATAACTATAACATATAGTTACAGCAGTGCAAAGCAATACCGTAATTTGATGAAAAACAAACCATGGGCATGGTAAAAAAAAAAGTCTCAAGCCCCGAGTCGATTGACTCCCGAGTCCCCGATAGCAGGCGGCAAAAGGGAGAAACTCCCTGCCATAAACCTCCAAGCACCGTCAACTTGCCAATACCTTGGAAGCAGCCGACACTGAGTCCATCCATCCGAAAACTTCGAGCTTCCGACCAGCCCCTCTGGTACAGCCTCCCGCGCACCATCCTCTGCTGAGCGGCTTTGACCTTGCCCCGGCCGCTGAAACAAGCAAAGCCGAGGATTTCGGGGCTTTCTGCCCCGGAGATTCTGGTTACCATACAGTAGCAGCAGCAGCGAAGCAGGCATTTCAGAAGTTTCTCCAGATGTTTCTATGAATCTCTATGAGTTCACTGGGGAGGTTGAAACCCAGTGTCTGCTGGAGTCTGTGTCTGCTGAAGGTTGGACTGGAGGGCCTGCACCATGTATCTACATGGGTGGGAGGGAGGAATGGGGTTTGTTTTTGCAATTAGTTTGCTGACAATTCCATCTAAAAATTTGCGGATGACACAATTGTTGGCAGAATTTCAGATGGTGACGGGAGGGTGTACAGGAACAAGATAATATCAGTTAGTTGAGTGGTTTTGTAGCAACAACCTTGTCTGTTCCACCAAAGAATTGACTGTGGACTTCAGAAAGGCTAAGATGAGAGAACACACACCAGTCCTCATTGAGGGATCAGAAGTTTAAAGGGTGACGTATTCCAAGTTCCTGACTGCCAACGTCTCTCAAGGATCTATCCTGGGCCCAACAATCGATGCAATTTAGGAGTTTGGAGATCTGGTATGTCACCAAGGACACTTGCAAATTTCTACAGATGTACCGTGGAGAGCATTCCAACTGCTCATTCACCATCTGGTATGTGAGGAGTTGGGTGCGGACACTGCACAGGACTGAAGTAAGCTGCAGAAAGTTGTGAACTCAGTCAGCTCCATCATGGGCACCAGCCTCCCCAGCATCCAGGACATCTTCAAGGAGAGATGCCTCAAAAAGCTGGCATTCTTCATTAAGGACCCCCATCACCCAGGACATACCTCCTTCTCCTCCCTCGTAGTTCTTGCTTTGTTGTAACCTTCGAAATTCCAGTCCTGACAACGGGTTCCGGCCCGAAACGGCGACCGATCTTTTCCACGGATGCTGCCCGGCCTGCTGAGTTCTTCCAGCGTGTTATGAGTGTTGCTTTGACCCCACCATCTTCAGATTATTTTGTGCTTACAGTTTTTATTATTATGTACTACAAAGTACTGTTGCAGCGTAACAACAAATTTCACGACATATAAACAGTGATATTGAACCTGATTCCAATTCAGCTCGTTGTGCCCAGAGTTGTTCTGCCAAGCATTGTGGGCAGGTTACTTTGGCACTGGAAGGTGTGGCGACATTTATGGGCTGCCCCTGGCACCCTCGGGTGTGATGGTTGTTAGTGCAAACAAGGCATTTCACTGCGGGCTTCAATGTACACGTCACAAATAATCTTGAACTTTCCACCATATAGATAGTATCTTAGATCAAGGCAAGTCCTATGACGGGGCAAAAGGCACATAGATTCACATTGGTAAAATCGAGACTGATATCAGAAACTACACATTCACACAGGGAGTGATCAATATACACTGTAGATAACATGGTTCAAAAAACATGAAAATGCTGGTGGGGGATAATGATTATTATTTGGATCTCTGGACACAGAGAATCCATATCTTATCCACACAGCCTGCAAATGACATACAAGATCCAACTTTTGTAGTGGTTTTAATCACCTTTGGTTTGTCTATGCTTTCCTCTTTTATATTTTTCACCAGAATCAGGGTTACTATCACTGACATATGTCATGAAATGTGTTGTTTTGTGGCTGCAGTATAGTGCAAGGCATAAAAAGTCATGATAGATAGATTGATAGATAGAGCGAGCAAATCTGGCAGGAGAGGGAAAGAGAGGTTCCTGAACCTTGAATGTAGTTCAATGCAGTTTACACTAGTAAATAAATTGCATTGAGCAGTAATTATATCAATTGTTTCATGTGGTTTAAGTTTCGTGATTAGACTGAATAGCTGGATCGCTGCCTCTTTCGCTGGGCTTTGATGCATGTTACAAATCCCGGCAAGTTAAACCACGAGGACAGTGCTCGCCATCAAGATGGGCTTTACAGTTTAAGATCTGGTGCCACCTCGTGGATGTAGTTATATACTGCATGAAGCAGTACATATTGCACAACTACACATGGACTATTATCTACTGTAGCAACACACACAAAATGCTGGTGGAACGCAGCAGGCCAGACAGCATCCATAGGAAGAAGCATAGTCAACATTTCGACCGCAGGGTCTCGACCCGAAACATCGACTGTGCTTCTTCCTGTGGATGCTGTCTGGCCTGCTGCATTCCACCAGCATTTTGTGTGTGTTGCTTGAATTTCCAGCATCTGTAGATTTCCTTGTGTTTGTATTATTTACTGTAGTTTATTTGGAAAATGTATTTGCTGTTCATCAGAGCTTAAATGTAACATTCACATTTAGAAGTGGTATTAAACATATAAGGTAAGACTTAATTCAACTTCCATTGAAAGGAATAGCACAATATCAATTTTTTTTACAAAGGGTTTATAATCTAATTAGGGGTTCCTAACCTGGGGTCCACAGACCCCTCAGTTAATGGTAGGGATCCATAGTATAACAAAGATTGGGAACCTCTGCTCTCGAACATCTTTGGCTACCTAAAGAATCTAAGTATGGTATTAGAATGAAAAAAAAGACATTAATATTGAGAAACACACACAGAATACTGGAAGAACTCAGCGGGCCAGGCAGCATCAACGGAATTGATATGGAATATTAGACTTAAGGACTGGTAGAAATTTAGATATCAGCAAAAAGGAATAAAATTAATAAAATGACTAAGCGCAGTAAAAAATATAAAATTTGAATACAGGCTTCTCTGCATGAGCAGAAAGGAAAAGGGTTTCAAAAGTAAATACTGGTTCCTGAGAAAATGAGATGGGAGAGTTAATATTGGGAAAAAAAGAAATGGAAAAGACTCTAAAAGGTATATTCTTTCTGTCTTCTTGGTTTGAGACACTAACAGAATACCAAGTAATGAGTAACTAAAAGGCAGAAGAAAACGAGGAATTTAACAAAGAAAAACCCTAGACACATTGAAGGGACTAGAGCTGGTGAACCATTAAACCTAATGCTCCATATTCAGGAGTTCCACAAAAGGTAGCTGCAGTCTTTTTTTTGTTGTCAACTTCCAAAATTTATTACATATTGGAAACACCAAGGCAGATTGTAAAATAGTAAATTTAATACCACACATTCAAGGCTTTATTACTAACTTAATTGATTTCTGCATTCATATTGCCACTCACATTAAACTCTGCTATTTAATAAGGGATTGGATAAATTGATTTTGAAATGTGTTGAAACTCATATACTCTAGCAAATTTACAGAGGACTTTGCAGAAATAGATGAAATTTTTTTTTAGAAGAAATAAGACATGGAGGAAGGAGGGGTAAGACGGAGAACACATACCAATCCTCATAGAGGGATCAGAAGTGGAGAGAGTGAGCAGCTTCAAGT
The DNA here is from genome assembly GCF_030028105.1 of Mobula birostris. Lineage (NCBI taxonomy): Eukaryota > Metazoa > Chordata > Chondrichthyes > Myliobatiformes > Myliobatidae > Mobula > Mobula birostris. The sequence continues at coordinate 12,470,653 of NC_092399.1, forward strand.
TCCTGGGTGTCAAGATCTCTGAGGATCTAACCTGGTCCCAACATATCGATGTAGTTATAAAGAAGGCAAGACAGCAGCTATACTTCATTGGGAGTTTGAAGAGATCTGGCATGTCAATAAATACACTCAAAAACTTCTATAGATGTACCATGGAGAGCATTCTGACAGGCTGCATCGCTGTCTGGTATGGGGTGGGGGTGGGGCTACTGCACAGGACCAAAAGAAACCACAGAGGGTTGTAAATTTAGTCAGCTCCATCTTGAGTACTAGCCTACAAAGTACCCAGGACATCTTCAAGGAGCAGTGTCTCAGAAAGGCAGCGTCCATTATAAGGACCCCCAGCACCCAGGGCATGCCCTTTTCTCATTGTTTCCATCAGGCATAAGGCACAGAAACCTAAAGGCACACAGTCAGCTATTCAGAAACAGCTTCTTCCCCTCTGCCATCCAATTCCTAAATCAATATTGAACTCATGAACACTACCTCACTTTTTTAAATATATTATTTCTGCATTTTGCATGATTTTAATCTATTTGCTTGCTACATACACCTGTTAGGGTGCATTCTCCAGTTACCTTATAAGGTAACCGTAGCCTTCAGCCAGGAGCAGATGTCATCAGGTGGTTCACAACCTTCAGCAAGTAATATATATATATATATACTGTAATTGATTTATTTATTATTATTATTTTATTTTTTTTTCTTCTTCTTCTATATTATGTATTGCATTGAACTGCTGCTGCTAAGTTAACAAATTTCACGACACATGCCAGTGATAATAAACCTGATTCTGATTCTAAAATCAAAAGTGTATCAAATTGTCTTTCCTGATTCAGGGCTTCCTTTTTATTGACAAAATGGTTGTGTAATATGTGTCTCCATGAAGAGTAACTGGAGGCTATGAACATAACAAAATAGTTCGTAAAGTTTAGCAATCAACTCACTTAACACTATTGCCGAACATAGAGCAGGAACCCAAACACGAGGAAATCTGCAGATGCTGGAATTTCAAGCAACACACATAAAAGTTGCTGGTGAACGCAGCAGGCTAGGCAGCATCTATAGGAAGAAGTACAGTCGACGTTTCGGGCCGAGACCCTTCGTCAGACCGGCAACTTTTATGTGTGTTGCATGGAGCAGAAATGCTGTTTTCCCTAACATTGAAACAGACTCAATCAGTAAACAGTGCGCCATCTGGTGGCCTATCTTATAACTAGTCAAGATATACTTATGTGGAGATTTGTGGCAAATATGACTATATCATATATATGTACAATATCTGAAATACATCTTATGGAAATGTTTGTTTGATGATGAACTTTAATAAAAAAATAAATTACAAAAAAAAAATCAGGCTGAGAATTCAACTTCTCACTCTTCAATGAAAACCTGGAATAAATACACCAAAAGTCTTCTTATTGCTAATGCAAAGGGAATAGATATTTTTGAGGCAACCAAGGAACTTATACGAGAACTTCGATTGCCAGGAATGTGAGGAATCAATAGAGGGCAGCACAGTAATGTAGTGGTTAGCACATTGTTTTACAGTACAGGCGACCTAGGTTCAATTCCCACCGCCGCCTGTGAGGAGTTTGTATGTTTTTCCCGTGACCGTGTGGGTTTCCTCCCACAGTCCAAAGACGTACCAGTCAATATCACTGGCATGTGTCATGTAAATTGTCCTGTGATTAGGCTAGAGTTAAACTGGGTGATTGGTGGGCAGCATTGCTCAAAAGGCCCGCAGGGCCTATTCCATGCTGTATCTCAATAAATAAATAAATACACAAATAAATGTATGTTAATGTCATGGGAAGTATGTTCTCAATATTTAGAAATCTATTGATGATTTTTGGAATGTTATTCAAGAATCAAAATGACATATACCCTCTGACATGTACAGTATATTGTGATAATTAAAGGAGTTACTATATTACCAAGGTTTCATGACGAAGCACTTAGAAATGATTAATGCAAGGAATAAAATTCTGACATTTCACCGCTGGGATTTGAATCCAGCACAGAGTAATTAAAAAATTTACTGAGATGTGTATTTGATCTACTGTATCTGACTCAGCCATGAAGCAGGTTTAGTTATGCGGAGCAAGCAATTATCTTAATGTATTAGTCTAGAAATGTTGAATGATCCACTTTGCCCAATCTGGAGTGAAAATGATATTTTCTCTGATCCCAAAGTGAAGCAATCTTCTATCAAATCTCCCCTCAATCTTCTACGTTCAAGGGAATAAAGTTCTAACCTATTCAATCTTTCCTTATGACCTCAGGTCCTTCAGAACCGGCAACATCCTTGTAAATTTTCTCTGTACTCTTTCAGTCTTACTTACACCTTTCCTGTACGTAGGTGAACGAAACTGCACACAATACTCCACATTAGGTCTCAGCAACGTCATCTTCCCCCTTCCCACTATCAGAGACCTAGACACTCATTCCAGGTGAAACAGTGATTCATTCTCTCCTTGAAGGATTGAAATAGCTCATTATATCCTTCACCTGAAAACCAGCCCAAAAGCTGAAAGTTCCACAGGTGAGGTGAAAGCTGTTGCCTTTGGCATCAATGCAGCATCTGACTGAGTCTGGCCAGAAGGAGCCTGGGTCAAACTGAAGGCAATTTGACTCAGGAGGAAAACAAGCCGGTGTTAAACCTTGTTCCAAGGAGGGTGGTTCTGGTTGCTGAATGTTAATCAGTCCAGACCGGGTTCGTCAGAGTTCCCAGGCCCAATCATCTTCAACTACTTTCAACAATGCGCTTCCTTCCACCAGAAGCAGGAATGTTTGCTGATGACAGCACTACGTTCAGCTCCGTTCATAGCTCCTCGAGAAATTGGAAAAAGCCATGCCTGCATTCGGTAAGCCTTGGACAGCATTCATTAAGCCCTAATCAGTGGCAAGTAATGTTCATACTGTGAACATTGATTATGGGGAGCAAGGACATGGCAGACCAATTGAATAATTACTTTGGTTCTGTCTTCACTAAGGAGGACATAAATAATCTTCCAGAAATAGTAGGGGACAGAGGGTCCAGTGAGATGGAGGAACTGAGCGAAATACATGTTAGTAGGGAAGTGGTGTTAGGTAAATTGAAGGGATTGAAGGCAGATAAATCCCCAGGGCCGGATGGTCTGCATCCCAGGGTGCTTAAGGAAGTAGCCCAAGAAATAGTGGATGCATTAGTGATAATTTTTCAAAACTCGTTAGATTCTGGACTAGTTCCTGAGGATTGGAGGGTGGCTAATGTAACTCCACTTTTTAAAAAAGGAGGGAGAGAGAAACCGGGGAATTATAGACCGGTTAGCCTAACGTCGGTGGTGGGGAAACTGCTGGAGTCAGTTATCAAAGATGTGATAACAGCACGTTTGGAAAGCAGTGAAATGATCGGACAAAGTCAGCATGGATTTGTGAAAGGAAAATCATGTCTGACGAATCTCATAGAATTTTTTGAGGATGTAGCTAGTAGAGTGGATAGGGGAGAACCAGTGGATGTGGTATATTTGGATTTTCAGAAGGCTTTTGACAAGGTCCCACACAGGAGATTAGTGTGCAAACTTAAAGCACACGGTATTGGGGGTAAGGTATTGGTGTGGGTGGAGAGTTGGTTAGCAGACAGGAAGCAAAGAGTGGGAATAAACGGGACCTTTTCAGAATGGCAGGCGATGACTAGTGGGGTACCGCAAGACTCAGTGCTGGGACCCCAGTTGTTTACAATATATATTAATGACTTGGATGAGGGAACTAAATGCAGCATCTCCAAGTTTGCGGATGACACGAAGCTGGGTGGCAGTGTTAGCTGTGAGGAGGATGCTAAGAGGATGCAGGGTGACTTGGATAGGTTGGGTGAGTGGGCAAATTCATGGCAGATGCAATTTAATGTGGATAAATGTGAAGTTATCCACTTTGGTGGCAAAAATAGGAAAACAGGTTATTATCTGAATGGTGGCCGATTAGGAAAAGGGGAGGTGCAACGTGACCTGGGTGTCATTATACACCAGTCATTGAAGGTGGGCATGCAGGTACAGCAGGCAGTGAAAAAGGCAAATGGTATGCTGGCATTTATAGCGAGAGGATTTGAGTACAGGAGCAGGGAGGTACTACTGCAGTTGTACAAGGCCTTGGTGAGACCACACCTGGAGTATTGTGTGCAGTCTTGGTCCCCTAATCTGAGGAAAGACATCCTTGCCATAGAGGGAGTACAGAGAAGGTTCACCAGATTGATTCCTGGAATGGCAGGACTTTCATATGAAGAAAGACTGGATGAACTGGGCTTGTACTCGTTGGAATTTAGAAGATTGAGGGGGGATCTGATTGAAACGTATAAGATCCTAAAGGGATTGGACAGGCTAGATGCAGGAAGATTGTTCCCGATTTTGGGGAAGTCCAGAACGAGGGGTCATAGTTTGAGGATAGAAGGGAAGCCTTTTAGGACCGAGATTAGGAAAAACTCCTTCACACAGAGAGTGGTGAATCTGTGGAATTCTCTGCCACAGGAAACAGTTGAGGCCAGTTCATTGGCTATATTTAAGAGGGAGTTAGATATGGCCCTTGTGGCTACGGGGGTCAGGGAGTATGGAGGGAAGGCTGGGGCGGTGTTCTGAGTTGGATGATCAGCCATGATCATAATAAATGGCAGTGCAGGCTCGAAGGGCCGAATGGCCTACTCCTGCACCTATTTTCTATGTTTCTATGTTTCTATGAAAGTACGAGGCAATGAATGACTCCAACGTGATTGAGTTTAAGAGTCAAGATTCTAGATAGTTCAATGTCATTCAAAAGTGTAAAAGAGAACAAAATTATTGTTGGTCCAGATCCAATGCAGCATAAAAAAACACAATAAGCATAAAGAACACAATAAAAAAGCACAATAAATATAAATACAGATACAATTCTATAAAATCTTTGTACAAGTAACTGTATTGATTTTATGTACATAAGGTGACACTAGGTGATGTGTATGTTTGCTGGTGGAGGGGTGGTGAGTTGGATTAATGGGTGAAGGTGTTGATCAGCCTTACAGCCTGGGGAGACATAATTTTTTTTCAGTCTGGCGGTTCTGGAACAGATGCTGTGCAGCCTCTTCCCTGATGGGAGTGGAACAATCAGTCCACATGTGGGGTGGGTGGGATCCTTCTTGAGACTGATGGACTTTTTCTGGCACCTTTCTGTATGTGTATCTCCTTGATGGTGGGTAGGTTAGTGTCAGTGATGCATTTGGCAGTTTTAACTGCCCATTGTAGAACCTCCCAGTCTGCCACAGTGTAGTTTCAGTACCACACAGCAATGCATGTTAGCATGCCCTCAGTTGCACATCTGTCGAAAGCCATCAGTTCTGGTGTGCATAAACCAAAATCAGAATCAGATTTAGTATCATCGGCTCATGTCATGAAATTTGTTGTCTTTGCAGCATATATAAAATAGCTAAATTAGATAAGTAGTGCAAAAATAAAAATTAAAATAGTAGTGAGGTAGTGTTCATGGGTTCAAAGTCCATTAGAGATCGAATGGCAGAGGGGAAGATGCTGTTCCTGAATTGTTGTGTAATGGCTTCTCTGTAATGTTAATTGCTAAGGCAATGGTTTCTCTGTAGCTGCGATGTTTGGGTTATGATGAGAGATAATGGGGCTTTGGTATTCAGGGCTATCCAATGGGAGAGATGTTATTCTTTCTTGTGTATCTGGGAACCGGGGCATTTCACGAGGCTTTCGGTCGAGGAGAAGGAAGAGGAAGGACAGGTGTGGAGAGCGCTGGCAGACCACCGGACGGCGGAGACTGGGATCTGAGGGTCCGAGTGTCAGCGACGTTTCGGCAGATGTCATTTGTGGAGGAATGCCTACTGCGTGAGCTCCGACGATTTTTGTGCACGATCTATTTAATAAAAGTGGCGCCTTTTTCTTTTATCTTTTGTTTCTCTACTAACTACATAGCCAAATTAAGAGTTATAAAGTGCAATCATTTAATCGCATACTGTGTACTGTTTGATACTTAGCATTGAGGGTTTGTACTGGGGTACATTACACAGCATCCACATAAACGTGATTACACCGTTTGGCGGGGCAGACGGTAGCTCCCCCTAGACGAACACGAGTTAATCGAGCCTGAATGTTACAGATGAGTGTGTGCCTTCAGGCTTCAGTACCTCACACCTGATGGTAGCAGTTAGAACAGGGCCTGTCCTGGGTGGTGGGGGCCCTTAATGATGGACGCCACCTTTGTGAGGCATCACTCCTTGAAGATTTCCTGGTGACTACGGAGGTTAGTGCCCTGACTAGGTTTACAACCAGCCCTCTTTACTTCTTAGATGTCCTTCCTGACCATTCAGTAGGGTTAACATTACCATTGCCAATCCCCCCCCTGACCAGCAGGAATCATGATCATCTCCATCAACCAGAACCTCAGCTGGACTAATGGTAAAACTGAGATGCCCATCAGCAGGTCAGAGGCTGAGTGTCATACTGTCTACAATACAGCTCCTGATACCACAAACCCTTTCTCCTATATGCAAGTTAGGACGGTGGTAGAATACTTGTCTGAAAGAGCGCACCCCCAGCAACATTCAAGATGCTCAGCACCATCTTAATTTGCACCCCCCCCATTACCCTAAACTTTCATTCATTCTGCTAGAAGCACATGGTGACCACAGTACACACGGCCTACAAAATGTACCCCATTTGCTTTCCTAAGCCATTCCCTCTGCACCACCACCTCCCGCCCCCACCCCCACCAAGCCAACAAGAAGGTTAAACCAGCAGGGAAGTGGGAACCTACGGATTTCCCTGCAAGTTACGCACATCCTGACTGGGAGGTATTTTTGCTAATTCTGCATCACTCTTGGGTCTAGCTTGTTTATTAATTGAGATACCACGTGGAACAGGCCTTTCGAGTCATGCTGCCCATCAACCCCCCAATTCAGTCCTAGCCTAATCACAAGACGACTACAATGACCAATTCACCTACCAACCAGTATGTCTATGGACTGTGGGAGAAAACCAGGGCACCCGGAGGAAACGGAGGGAGTGTATAAACTAGCGGGAGGGGAGGAGAAGATAGCAACGCGACGCAGCGCGGGCGGCCGCTCCGAAATGATATCGTATTTGTAAGTAAGTACTGTGCACAATCCTGATTTGATGGAGACAGACGTGAGAAGCACAGAGGAACATCTGGAGAAACTTCTGAAATGCCCGCTTTGCCGCCGCTGCTACTATGTGATCAAGAATCTCCAGAGGGGAAGGCTCCAAATCTTCAGCTTTGTCTATTGCCTGTTGCCGGGGCCAGGGTCGAAACGCTTGGCAGAGATAGTGCTCGGTGCTCAGTGTTGGAGGGCTGGTCGGAGGCTCGAAGTCTTCGGACGGACTCAAGAGTCGGCTGTGATCGGGTGCTTCCAGGATGCTGCATCGGCAAGTTTGCAGTGCTGGAGGTTCATGGCAGGGAGAGTTTTTCTTCCTTCTACCGTCTGCGTGAGGTGATGGGGCTTTCGAGACTTTTTTTCTTACCATACCCATGGTCTGTTCTTCATCAAATTACGGTATTGCTTTGCACTGTTGTAACTATATGTTATAATTATGTGTTTTTTGTCAGTTTTTCAGTCTTGGTTTGTCTTGTGTTTCTGTGATATCATTCTGGAGGAACATTGTATCATTTCTTAATGCATGCATTACTAAATGACAATAAAAGAGGACTGCGTGTCCTCATAATCTAATCTAAAAAAACTCCTTACAGACAGCGGGAGGAATTGAACCTGTGTTACCTGTAGTGTAAAGTGTTGTATTAACAACACCGCTACCGCACTGGTCTTGGAGCTCCTTCCCAATAACATTGTGGAACTACCTTTACCAGCTACAGAAAGTAGGACCAGGACCTTCTCAAGGGCTATTGGGATAATAAATTCTGCCATTGAGCTATGTCTTGAAAAACTCAATCGGAGAAAGTCGTCTAGTTGTGGTGTAAATTGTTCTGGCAATAAATACTGCTTTTTTCCACTTTAGCTGTTAAGAACTGATATCCTGCAGGCCTACCTGGACATATTATCTACGTTCTGTTAGCTATAGGGATCAGTGGATAAGACCATAAGATGCAGGAGCAAAATAGACCAGCTTGCCCATTGAGTCTGCTGCACCTCATCAGGTTTGATGTTTATTCAACCCCACTTTTACGCCCTCTCGGCATAACCCTTTATCGCCTTACCAATCAAGGACTTACTGATCTCTGCCTTAAATACATCCAGTGACGTGGCCTTCACATTCATGAGAGGCAACGAGTTCCACAAAGCCACCAGCCTCTGGCTGAAGAAATTCCTTCTCACCAACAAGAGAAAATCTGCGGATGTTGGAAATCCGAGCAACGCACACAAATTATGGAGGAACTCAGCAGGCCAGGCAGCGTCTATGGAAAAGAGTACGGCCGATGCTTTGGACATCCCTTTATTCTGAGGCCGCGTCTCAGATCCCAGATTCTCCTACTAATGAGGTACTCCTACTCCTCGTCCACTCTATCCAGGCCTTTCAATATCCTGTGGGTACTGTTGCGTAACCGGCCGCAATGACTATCAATCGAGTCAGGTTATATAAAAACAACCAAACATTTATTAAACACTGATAGACAATAAAAAACAAACGAAAACCTTAACCAGAAGTTAACCGCTATGCGGCCGCTCAACAAATCGCCACTCGGTACTGGTTCTTAAAGCGATAAATGAGAAAACAGTTCTTAAAGCGGTAAAGTCAAACACAGTTTTTAAAATGGTGAATTCGAAGGTCCAATAGATTCATACGTTCAATTGGGAGAGACTTCTCTGGAGAAGGATTTCTTCATAGACGCAACTTTCCTGCTGATTCTGTCCAAAGGATTACGATGAAGGAAATAAACAGCTTAAAACAACTGACCTTTCTTCTGGCGAGCAAATCCTGCATGAACTACCTTGCTCTTTTGACAGGAGTTATCTTTGATGCAGGTCGCTACTTCTTCAACGAAGACTCAATAAGGTCGATCCTTTGTTAAACTGCCAAACGATACCAACTTCTCTTAATCCTTCAGGTCCCATACTTCGATAAAGTCTTCACTCTCCAATACTACTGAAAAGGTAAATCAACAAATCTGGCAGAAATGGGTAAACTGCCAGTCCAGCACTATTGTACCTTACAATAGAACGTAAAACTCTGTTGTAAAAATGAAACTGCGTCATAAAGCAAATACACAACGGAACAGAGACTCTGACTAACGTTCTAGCTGGAAAAACTAACTGCGTCACCAGGGGTCTTCCCTTTTATACCCGTGGTGAAAATGTCATCACGTGACCTCACATCGGCAGGAAAATTACATCAGGTGACCTCCAAAAGACCATTACATCATTCTCACAAGAAAGTCACAGGATCTCCTTGAGGTATGTAACAGTACCAATGGGATCTCCCTCCCTCTCATCATTCTGGTTATCATAGCGGTTAGTGTGACATTGTTACAGCTTGGGGAATTCCGGAGTGGGCAGTTCAACACCAGCACTGCCCGAAAGCCGTGCATACGTTCTCCCCATAAACTGCAAGGGTCTCCTCCAGGTGCTCTGGTTTCCTCCCACAGTCCCGAGGCGTACCGATTAGTGGGTGGAACAATTATTGTAAATTGTCCCGAGGTTAGGCGAATGATGAACGGATGGGACACTGGGCAGTGTAGCCCATTGGACCGGAAGGGCCAGTTCAGTGCTGTATCTCTTAATAAATTTTTTTAAACAACATCAAGTACAGGTCCACAGACGTCAAACACTCCTTTCATTCCTGAGATTATCCTAAGCTCCGTCACTGGACCTGGGGAGGGTTTTAGAGGGCTGCAATATCACAAATGCAACAGCTCTGTTTAAGAAGGGAAGGAGCCAAAAGGCTGGAAATTACAGACCAGTTAGCCTGATCTGAGTGATTGGAAGATACTAGAGTCTATTATGAACGATGAAGCTTCGGATGAACATTGCACTATTCCTCTTCATTCTTCAGCATTAACCATTTGCGCATATCCTTGCTCAATCTGTTGGCTCTCTCAAATGCTTTACCTCAGGCTGTTCCAGACTTGCACTGATTCGCCACTTTCTTGCCTGAAAGTCCACTCCCTCCATTCTCTCTGCCTCGCTGTCACTTTCTCCTGCCTCCCTCACATGACCAGTTTTGGTGTCCACTGCAAACTTCTTCCCTGTAACTCCCAGATTTACATCCAAATCATTGATATAAACCGTGGAAAGCAAAGAGTGCTTCAGTTGAATTCCCATTGCTAATGGCTTTCCAGTCACCAAAACGTACAGCGACCTTTGCTTCTGGATACTTGCTATTGATGTCTGGACTGGAGTTTCTCATGGTCATATCTCCCTCTTTCCATCTACCTAATGGACTCATATGTGCGTACACTTATATTGGCACACACAGAGATTAATGGGAGTGTGATGGATATTCACTGTCCAGGGCCAAAAGGGGTCTTGTTTTTTGCCAAGCTCAGCTTTCTAAGCACAGCCACTGACACTTCTAAAGTTGTTTTTGAATAAGTTAGACTTCCAACTAATACAAACAGCAGATATTTTGCATATGGTAGAAATTGAGTGGAACACACTCAAAATGCTGGAGGAACTCAGCAGGGCAGGTAGCCTCTTTGGAAATGAATGAACAATGTTTTGGGCTGAGACCCTTCTTCAGGACCGGAAAGGAAGGGGGAAGATGCCAGAATAAAAAGGGAGGGTGAAGGGATGTAAGACCAGCCAGAAGATAATTGGTGAGGCCAGGTGGTAGGGAAAGGTAAAGGACTGGAAAAGAAGGAATCTGATAGGAAAGGAGAATGGGCCATGGGAGAAAGGGAAAAAAGAAGGGCACCTTGGGAAGGTGATAGGCAAGTGAGAAGAAGAGGTAAGAGGCTAGAGTGGGAAATAGAAGAAGAGGGGAGGAGAGGGAAAAATTACCAGGAGAAAACAATGTTCTTATCATCAGGTTGGAAGCCATCCAGACAGAATATGACCGGTGGGGGCGGGGCATAAAGATGTGACCAACTTTGTTTAGCTTCTGGTTGTAAACATGAGCCAGTTTTCAGATCTCAATGTAAGTGGTAAGCAGTAATCAGTTTAAAGTTGAAACACAGCCTTGCAAACAAAATCTGTCTACAAAACACAGGATTCCGCTCCACAGCACTTGGACAGGCTTCTCAAAAGGTGCAGATGTCATAAGGGGAGGGCATTGGAGGCGGGCCCAAATGCAAGACACAGACACTGAAGTACTAGGAACAGGACAGGACTAGAGCTAGGGACGAGACTGGATGCAGACCAGGAGTCGGGACAGGAACACAGACTTGGCCTAGGACTTGACTAGGAAAGTGGGACTTGGAGGAGGAACTAGGAACTTGGAACCTGGACAAGGACCCGAAACTTGGGTCTTGCCTTGGGTTCAGACCCTGGATCTAGGCGAGGACATGACGTGGCTACAAGACTGGACGAGGCTTGGGTTCCTCGAGGTGAGGATATGACGAGGCTTGGGTTCCTTGAGGTGAGGACATGATGAGGCTTGGGCTTCTCGAGGCAAGGACATGACGAGGTTTGGGTTCCTCGAGGCGAGGACATGACGAGGCTTGGGTTCCTCGAGGCGAGGACATGATGAGGCTTAGGTTCCTGGAGGTGAGGACATGATGAGGCTTGGGTTCCTCGAGGCGAGGACATGACGAGGCTTGGGTTCAGACTCCGAGCCAGACACTGGACAAGGACCCAGAACCTGGGTCTTGACTTGGGCTCGGACTCCAGAACCAGGCGAAGACATGACGTGATCTTTGGAAAACAGGAACCTCGGAACACAAAGCCGGAAGCCTTGACTTGGTCAAGGGAGAGACAGGAATGCAGAGCCTTGGTCGAGGGAGAGACAGGAACACAGGGACATGGAACACAGAGCTGGGACCCCTCCTTGGGAAGAGGACTTGGGGCCGAGGCTCTACACAGAGTCAGGACCCCCCCTAGGGAGCAGGACGTAGGGCCTTGACTCATACACAGAAGACAGAGACAGTTCCCAACTCAAGGTAGCGGCAAACGGCCAGACCTACATAGCGAAGGCGTGGACACAGTTCAAAACAACAATATACAGTTCCTTATCTTGCTCCGGCAGTTGAACTTGACAGTGGTGCAGGTGAAGGTTGCAGGCGAGAGGGAGGGGAGGGGAGGGGGTTTGGACAGGAACAATCCAGCAACTGAAGCTTCTTTTTTTGTTTTATGGCGGTTGGCAACCAGTTTTTCAGTGCATTACCACCACCTGCTAGACTTACGGTGTTCCAACCAAATATGTCCTGGAGTTCTCTACTTTAGACAATCTAGTTCAGCCTGCAGTTCTCTATTAGCATCACTCTGTAGTTGCAATTCCTCGTGAATGCTTAATGTGCTCATTAGATAGATAGATAGATAGATATACTTTATTGATCCTGAGGGAAATTAGGTTTCGTTACAGCCACACCAACCAAGAATAGAGCATAAATATAGCAATACAAAATCCTCTAACAATCAAACAACAAAATGCAAACTATGGCAGATGGAAATAAGTCCAGGACCAACCTATTGGCTCAGGATGTCTGTCCCTCCACAGGAGGAGCTACAAAGTTTGATGGCCACAGGCAGGAACGACCTCCCGTGATGCCCAGTGTTGTACCTCAGTGGAACATGGCCAGGGTCCAACAGCAAAAAGTTCAATATCCGGTCTACAAACACATTCCTCGATCGTAATATGACCCGGATTGCACCATCTGTTTTGTTAACCAGAACAGTAAGCACCCAACTCCTTTACGCTTACCAATCTCAGTGCACTTCCGGTCAGCCCGAACGGTCTGGAAGCCGTCCATGGAAAAGATTTGATCGGGTATGTCCTCGTGCAGCCCCATTCCAGTAAAACACATCACACTGCACTCCAGAAATGTTCTCTGACGCCTGGCTAGCGCCGTGAACTCATCCATTTTATTACCCACCGAACTCCTTTTCTCCATATGTCTCTGTTGTCTCGACCCGGTCCTCTTTCCTCGCCTTTTTGATCCCCCTCTGCATCCTCTGTGTGTTTTCCTCCAGATTTCAGCCGGGGTGTCCGCCGCTCTGCTCGCTAAACCAGCCGGCATAAACTCAATCAGCTGGTCCCTGGAATACACAATGCGACCATGCTTCTGCACTGCTGATGAGACGTGTCGGAATGTAACTATTTCCAGGGCTAAAAACCCAAATAAAACTCTCTCTACCAGCATGTTAGAGAGGGTGCAGCTTCAACGTGTTACCATGGGAAAAAAAATACAAAAAATAACATAAGTTAACAAAGTAAGAAGAAAAAAATAAGAATACTCGTCGGAACGGCTGTAATAGGCTGCATGCACGACCGGCGCATGTGCACTTGATGCCGCAAACTGCTATTCTTCCCTAATTTTGTCACGTGTTTTCATGTAGTTGCATAACCTCAATTACATTGATTTCATCTACATCCCTTGTAAGTCTAAAATCGTCTTGTTAAAGAATAGCAATTATCGCACGTTACACTTTTAAAATTGCTGTTTTTCCAAGTCCATCTGCTTTTTCAGGTTTTCCTTTTCTTGCACCATAGCCTGCAGTTGTTTACTGAGACCTTGGAGTTCGTCTTCATTTGCTTCCATGTTTTCATTTGATAATCTGAATGTAGATAATTCACCTCGCAACAAATTCCTTTTCCTTTTGTATCCTTGTAATAATTTCCTCCATTTTCCAATCTCTTTCCAACTCACAGTTGTTCTTGCTGGGTACTTCTATTTGTTGTTGGAGTTCTGCACATTTACCCTGGGCTCCAACCATAAAATCTGAGGATTTTCCTTAAGTTCTGAAACATATTTGTTAAATTCTTGACCATTTGCGATAAGTATACTGCCATTAAGGTTCCATCTCCCCTGCCTGTGAACTGTTGGATCCTCCATTCAGCGTTTCTTTGACTTCTTCCCACCTAATTCCTTTAATACCAAGATACTTTTCTGCAGACTTGACTATAATTTTAATTTTCTCAGTTCTTTTGCTTGTTTGCGCTGAACAATTAATTGCATCCACCATAAAAAGTACGAAATCCTTTCTACTCATTAATAGTGTATCCTTATTTTTCATATTACAGCCCTCACAATTCACCAGTTTATTATTCCCTGTATTTGTTTGCTTGACAACCTTTTTTTCATTAACTTCTTTCACTGCCTCTGCATAACTGATTCCTTGAGTTACTTTTCCATATTGTATCTCAGCCGCCTTCTTGCTATAAATGCACCCTCGAAAAGCTGCGCTGCGTTCCTCGCCGCAATTGTAGCATTTCAGCCTAGCGCCCGTTTCTCATTTCCCATATTCATCTTCTCCAGTATATCTCCCACATCTTTGTTTTCCTCTGCAGACCGCTGCAATGTGCCCAAACTTCTGACATTTATAGCATCTTAAAGGCGGTGGTATATATACTCTAACCGCATAACACATATACCCTAAGTAAACGTTAGTCGGCAATCTCTCTTCATCAAAGTTAATCATTACCGATAAACTATAATACTTCTTCCCATTTCTCGTAACTTTCAAACGTTTGGCCTCAATAATGTTTGCTCCTTTTATGTTAATCTCACCCATAGTAACTTTTGGTGGTATCCCCGAAATAACACCTCTAGTCCACTTTCTATTGTTGGGTATTGAGCATTGTACTTCTTTGTCATCTATTTTACTTAATCTTATCACTTTGCCTTGCTGAGCACTATCCCGACAAATCACTAATAGCAATCCATTTCGTAAAACCTTTGCTCTTTTAATCTCGCCTATCATTTTGTTGAGCATCTTCATCAAATGAATCGGGTTCCAATCATCAAAAGACACCCCATCTTCACTTAGTTTTATAATTGCTTTAATCTCATCTTCTTTCCATTGTTTTGCTGCCCTGCTTTGATCATCCGCTGACTCCTCAGAGTTTGATATCCCTTACCTCTGCTTTCTTTTCTTGCCCTTTCCATTTCACTCCTCTTTCCTGCTGATCTCCATCTCTAGTTCACTTCCACTCTCACCAAAAACTTCCTTCAACAGCTTGGCTCTTTCCTTCATGTTCTCTCTCTCTGCCATTTTCCAGTCAGCCGTCCCAACCCACTGTTTCCAACACACACTCCCAGCTCACCTACCACCAAAACAGCCAAGATCATGTCTTCAAACAGCAACTGAAGCTGAACCAAGGAGCTATTTAGGTAGCCAGCCCAAAATGTGAATCAGCTGCCTCAATTAGAGCACCCAACAGAAAAAGGGAAAACCAGAAAACCTGGAATAAGGAACAATGGACTGGACCGTGAACCAGAATCCGGACTTCATGGACCGGACTATGACAGCAGAATAAGACAATGGGTTGTCGAATTGGACTTGTTTCAAAACAGACAGCACTGGCTAAGTTGTTTATAGCAGTTCAAGGAGCCTTGCAGACCAGATTGATACTATAACTTAGCATATTGAATAGCTGATCTGTTAATAGTTGGAAGATGTATGTATTCAAAGAGTCAACCTCACAGCATTAATTTTGGGTTCTCCAGAAGCTTTTAGACCATTTGTGTTGAAAGGATATCTGAAAAAATATCACATGGATGTGATGTCAGCCAAGTGGCAAAAAGGGTATAACTTAAGAGAGCAGTTCAGGATTTTTTAGGAATGGTCCAGGAACAACAAGAAGCATGACAGAAACATTGGGGTAAATAAGAGTCCATTCCTCTGCTTCAGATTTCTGCAATGGTTCATCTTTTAGGCTTACAGGAATTGTACCTGTGGTTTAGAAATAGTTTGCAATTTGGAAATCTTTTATAAGATAGAAATATGCTGGGAGTTTTAAACATGTTTTAAGAATGTTTTTTAAATCTAAACATGAACCATTGAAAATAAAGGAACTGTGTTTTAAGCTACTTTGTTGGATGGAAGTATCTGCTCTTTAGCAGGGAAGGTTGAACCACTGCTCAAATTGTGGGGTCTTGGAGGCTAAACTCTCTATGGAAGATAAAGGGGAAATGTGAACCAATCTTTGAAGATTGGGTGGTTACAGTATAATCTCTTTTTACTGAGAGTACTCATGGTTATTTATATCCAATAAATCTTAAGATATGTGTTTGCATTTAGAACTTTGCGGTCAGCAAACCCAGTACCGTCACAGTAGACAATTAATATACAATAAACTCGCACACTTGGTTCTGTGGTGGTGCTGGTTTGGCGGACTTTCTGGACTATTGGATGCTATTGCAACTTGTTTTTACTTATTTATTTATTTAGCAAAACAATGCAAAGTAGGTCCTTCTGACTTTTCGACCCACGATGCCCCAGTAGTTCCTGATGCACCCGATTAATTCTAACTGAATCACAGGACAATTAGATGATTATTAGATTATAAGGACACACGGTCCTCTTTAATGTCATTTAGTAATGCATGCATTAAGAAATGATACAATATTCCTCCGGTGTGAAATCACAGAAACACAGGACAGACCAAGACCGAAAAATTTGTAAAAACCACATAATTATAACATATAGTTACAACAGTGCAACAATACCATAACTTGATGAAGAACAGGCCATGGCACAGTAAAAAAGTTCAAAGTTTCTCGAAAGTCCCACATCTCATACAGACGGGAGAAGGAAGAAAACTCTCCCTACCATGCCCGACCACAGTCCAACTCTGAGTCGTCCGAAAACTTCGAGCCTCCGATCAGCCCTCCGGCACTGAGTACCGAGCACCATCTCTGCCGAACGCTTCACCCTCGGCCTCGGTCACCAGCAGCAGGCAAAGCCGGGGATTTTGGGGCCTTCCCTCCGGAGATTCTTGATCGCACAGTAGCAGCAGCAGCAAACCGGGCATTTCAGAAATTTCTCCAGATGTTCCTCTGCTTCTCATGTCTGTCTCCATCAAATTAGAATTGTGCACGACATCCTACTTACAAATACGATATCATTTCACGGGAGAGCTGCGGGTTCTGCGTCATGCTGCCATCTTCTCCTCCCGATATTGGTCAATTTACAATGACCAGTTAAGCTACCGTGTACGTCTTTGGACTACGGCAAGAAACCAGAGGACCCAGAGAAAGACCACGCATTCCACAGGGAGGACGTACAGAAACCCAATACAGAGTTGAACTCTGAACTCCAGAGCGCCCCAAACTATAATAGCGTCGTGCTACCCACTACGTTTCCATGGCACCACTTTAGTTGCTACCTTACTGTTTTTAATTAGATGCTACATAGAATGATAATGAATTTTTCAGTCAACCAATTGAAAGGGAGCCCAGTAACCGGGTCCTAGTCGACTGAAGGGAGGTACGGGAACCAAGGACCTAATGGGATGAAAAGGATCATTGGAACCAGGGCCCAGTTAGAAAGAGGGTAAGATCTGCAGGCCCAGCGAGTGGGGGGAGAACAGAGCAAACATTCCCTCGTGAACAAGATGGTAAATCAATATCATTTCCAAATAGTCGGATAGCGAACCTCTGGAGTTTTGCCTGCTTCGAATTTCATTATGAGGCAGAGACATGAAATACCCTTTCCACAGTCACCCTTTTCACAGCAGATAGGAAGGAATCCGCTGACCGTCAGCACAATCATATAGCCCTGTCCCACCAAGAATCACCACTGAAAACAAGGACTAAAAACCAACTGGTTCCAACCCCAGATCTCAGCTGTTGTTCACCGCCTGAAAGGCCTTCTGGGTAAGTGGGCTGTTCGGTATTGGGGGTTAGGGTGGGAGGCTACTTCCTTCACCATAACCTTTATGAAAATCATAAACATATTGACAACTAGCCGATTTAATGAAGTCACAGTGCAAAGTTGAGAGAGGGAATCTCCCCTGATATACTCACAACATCCAGCACAGCTCATCTGGTAAAAATTCCAAATACAGGTGTCCCCCCCCCCCTTTTCGAACGTTCGCTTTACGAAACCTCACTGTTACGAAAGACCTACGCTAGTTACCTGTTTTCGCTAACGGAAGGTTTTTCACTGTTACGAAAAAAGGCAGCGCACGCCCCGAGCAGCCAAGCTCCTCCCCCAGAACTGCAATCTTGCCAGCATTGTTTAAACACGTGCCTGTGAGCAGCCGTTAGCAAGATGAGTTCTAAGGTATCAGAAAAGCCTAAAAGAGCTTGTAAGGGTGTTACACTTAGCGTAAAACTAGACATAATTAAGCATTTCGATTGTGGTGAACGAGGTAAGGACAAAGTGAGCTTGGCTTGTGGAAGTTGATGAAGATGATGTTGAAGAGGTTTTGGCATCCCGTGACCAAGAACTGATAGATGAAGAGCTGATGCAGCTGGAAGAGGAAAAGATAACAATCGAAACTAAATGCAGTAGTGAACCGACCGAAAGTGAAGTCGTCCAGGAAGCAACTGTATGAGATGATAGAAAAATGCGCGAGGATAAGCAGTCAAGCATACTTTCGTTTTTCAAGCCTTCCACATCAGCCACAGCAGACGACGAACCTCGACCTTCGACATCGAGGCAGGCAGACATAGAAGATGACCTGCCTGCCCTGATGGAAACAGACAACGTTGAGATAACACCCCAGTGTCCCACCACCCCAGCCTCCGGGCCACGAACCGATACATTGCCGCGGAGATTGTTTGCCTCTGATATGGGCCGACATTTACGTGCCGGGCAGCACCTAGTTAATTAGCTTGTTTATTTCGGCTTTTTTCTTAAAGATGTGCTGGGTGCGTCCCGGCCACCACTGTACCCCTGCATGCTTCGCGGATCGGTATCGGTCAGCAGCACAGAAGTTGGGGTCCACTGCACCACCCCAACCTCCGTCAACTCAGCCTAACACACCATCATCAGTGCGCTTGGCGCTGTCTTCCTAATTCCAGTAAGTGATACTAAACTGTACATACATTATTTCTACTTTATATAGGCTGTGTATTTTTATGTGTTATTTGGTATGATTTGGCAGCTTCATAGCTTAAAGGTTACTGGAGGGAGTGTTTTTGCCGAGAGCGCTTCCGCGAGATTTTCGCTATGGAGAACAGTGCGGCAATGATTGTAGAGAAGTATTTCTACTTTATATAGGCTGTGTATTTATCATATCCTTCCTGCTTTTACTATATGTTACTGTTATTTTAGGTTTTATGTGCTATTTGGTATGATTTGGTAGGTTACTTTTTGGGTCTGCGAACACTCACAAATTTTTCCCACATAAATAACTGGTAATTGCTTCTTCACTTTACGACATTCCGGCTTACGAACCGTTTCATAGGAACGCTCTACCTTTGGATGGTGGGGGAAACCTGTATTTGATATTGGAAATCGCATCCAAATCTGCATCATTGTTGCTCTTACAATATACGGCTCATGTCATCTACCACCACTCCCTGGCTTCAACCACTAGGAGGCGCATGAGTATTTCCATCGCTCAATGAAAACATCCAGTGGATGACTGGAGCCATTGCAGCAACAGACCACTGACTGCCGAATACTGGACCGGAACAGCCTCAGAAAATGGGCCTCTTCACCTCCAAGTCTATCAAACAGCACATTTCCACACACAGAAGGGAAACACCAGCGAGTAAATTCTTTGTGTTTTATCATAAACTTGTGCAAGTTGACTAACGCGGGGAGATGAAGACATGGCAATGGTCGCAATGTAGACTTTCAAATGTAATTAAATCGTAACTTTTGGTGAAATTGAAGCTTTTCAGCAGTTTGTGGTTTTCTGCTGCTGTAGCCCATCCACTTCAAGATTTGACGTGTTGTGTGTTCAGAGATGATCTTCTGCACACCCTTGTTGTACTGTGTGGTTATCTGACTTATTGTTGCCTTCCTGTCAGCTTGAACCAGTCGGCCATTTCCACTGATCTCTCTCATTAATAATGTATTTTCACCACAGAACTGCCACTCACTGGATGTTTTTTTTTGTTTTTTGCAAGATTCTGTGTAAACTCTAGAGACTGCTGTGTGAAAACCTCAGCAGTTTCTGAGATACTCAAACTACCCCATCTGGCACCAACAAGCATTCCACGGTCAAAGTCATTTAGATCACACTTCTTTCCCATTCTGATGCTTGGTCTGAACAACAACTGAACCTCTTGACCATGTCTGCATGCTTTAATGCATCGAGTAGCTGCCACATGATTAACTAATTACTTATTTTCATTGTTGAGCTGGTGTACGGTGTACCTAACAAAGTGGTCACTGGGTGTATTTACTAATGAAAAGAAAAACGTATTCATAGAACTGTCTTCCTTTCAGAATGAAGAGAGTATTTCCCAATATTTAGTATAAGAACTACTGCTGTTGGGGACACGAATGAGTGAGATTGAAAAGTAATTGAATAGTTGTGTATACATACATTGAAACTTGGAAGAGTAGCTAATATTGAAGAAGATTGCAGTAGATATGGTGGCGTGTTGGGTTAGCACAAAACTTTACAGTACCAAAGACACAGGTTCAATTCCCACGACTGCCTGTAAGGAGTTTATATATTTTCCCTGTGACTGTTAGGTTTCGTCTGAGCACTCCAGTTTCCTCCTACAGTCTAAAGACATGCAGGTTGGTAGGTTAATTGGTCATTTGTAAATTGTCCCGTGATTAGGCTTGGATTAAATCGGGGATGCTGGGCAGCGTAGCTTGAAGTGCTGAGAGAGCCTATTCCACACTGTATCTCAATAAATAAATAAATACTTCAACAAGTTGATGGAGTCAATAAATATAAGACAGAAGGAATCCAATACAAAAAGGATACAGTAATTTTTTTAATGGGAATAATAAGGGCAAGCGATGATACAAACAGAAAAACTAGAAATACTCGACTGGTCAAGCAGTATCCATGGAGAGAGGAACAGAGTTAACATTGTAGGACAATGGCTTTTCAATAGAGATGTCATCAGTGGGCTTGCTGAATACTTCCAACCTTGCCTACTTTTACCTCAGATTTCCTAGCATCTGCAATTCCTTATATTTCAGAGACAATCATACCATTGGGGAAGAGTAGAGAGAGTGAAAGCAAATCCATGTGGTAGGGCAGGTTAACCAACCATCTCGAAAGCCATATGGCTTTTCAGGCTTTAAAAGCATAGGTCTAGACCACAAGGTCAAAAACCTTTGTTCAGCTTATAATTCAGCATGTTCCATTCGACCTGGAATATTAGATACCAGAGTCTGAACTTGAAATATCGGAGTGTAGTTGACAGTTATAAAAATCACTTCAAAATAAGTATTTATAGGTCCATTTTGATTCTGATTCAGCCTCGTTGAGAAACTGATTGTAATTAAGTATTGTACGAATATATTTTACTTTTAATTGAAGACCAAAGATTAATCTCTTTAGTGCCGAAAACATAAAAACACACCACTTAAGAACAGGATTAAGCCACTTAACCCCTCCAGCCTGATTCACCACATGATTAGATCATAGTTAATCTGAGTGACCATCAATCTTGCCATTCCATCCATCCCAGTAACCTTTCACCCTTTGTTTATCAAAATTCTATCCACCACTGCCTTCGAATAATTCAAAGATTTTCCTTCGCTGCCCTTGGAGGAAGAGCGTTCCAAAGATTCACATCCTTTAAAAGGGCATCATTTTGCCTCATTTCTAGCTAAAATGGGCATCTTCTTATTTTCAATCAGTGGCTCTTTGTTCTAGATCCTGCAAACAACAGAAAATATTCTTTCTGCATCTACTGAAGACTGCTCAGAACCTTACATATTTCAATTAAGATCCATCTCAGCCACTGAAATTTCAGTGATTACCGGTTTAATCTCTCCAACCTTCCCACATAAGACAACTTGACACAATAGCACAGCTGGTAAAGCCACTGCATCAGAGGCCCAGGTTCAATCCTGAACCTGGATACTCTCCATTATGTTTTTTAACTCCAAAAACTAATTGAAAGAACAACACAGGAGCCTGGAGTTGTGTGTCTATTTTTTTCTTTCGTGAAGCACACGCATCTGTTGTGGTGGCATAATGACGTACGCCATTCACGTACTTTTACATATAATGCATAATGAATTATGTAAACAACATAGAACACTTAACAAACAATATATTTACAAGATTATTCAAATATTATTGCAATATTAAATACACAACACTCCTCTCTGCTTAGCTAAAGACTCCAACTCAATATAGAATGTATTCAGACCTAAAAATTTATTGGCTGTGAAGGATTTCTTACTCTGGTGGGGATAATGTCTTTCCTGAAAAGTGGGGTCATTCTGCTTGGCAGGTGAGACTTGTGGCTGTGAAACAATCTCAGGTTCTAGGGCCTCCTCCATGTTGGTTGTATGAGAGGACTCTGGGACTGCAGGATATGGTTCTGACAGCTCTGGACACCTCTCTTCTCTATCAATTGACCCTGCAAGGGCAATGCAGCCATTCGCAGAGATGAAGAGGCACTGCACTTGGATTTGCTGGATGTGTTTGGGTTTGGGGCATCCACCGCTTCTTGAATTTTCTCAGCATACTTGTGTAATTTTTGTGCGTCAATGGTGTGACCACAGTAAGTGATGCTTGGTTTAAAGAATTCACACTTGTTACATC
The DNA here is from genome assembly GCF_030028105.1 of Mobula birostris. Lineage (NCBI taxonomy): Eukaryota > Metazoa > Chordata > Chondrichthyes > Myliobatiformes > Myliobatidae > Mobula > Mobula birostris. The sequence continues at coordinate 12,493,164 of NC_092399.1, forward strand.
ATGCTCTGAGCACAAAATCTTCTAATCTTTTTAATACTGCTTGAGATTTTGGAAATGTTCCTTGTCATCCTAACTGGTAACGATTAAGTCGTCCAAGAAACACTGAGTGCCTGGGAAGCCTGGTCCACAGCTTGCCACCAGAGTGTAGGTGCAGATCCTACTCCAAAAATAAGCCTATTATAGTGATAAATCCCTTTGTCAGTGTCAACAATGAGAAACACTTTGGATTTTTTTCAGATTAGATTATGAGAACACTCAGTCCTCTTTTATTGTCATTTAGAAATACATACATGCATTAAGAAATGATACAATGTTTCTCCGATGTTACATCACAGAAAACAAGACAGACCAAAGACTAACACTGACAAAACCACATAATTATACCATATAGTTACAGCAGTGCAAAGCAATACCATAATTTGATGAAGAACAGTCCAGAGGCACAGTAAAAAAAATAGTCTCAAAGTCCCTGAGTTGATCGACTCCTGAGTCCCCGATAGCAGCGGCAAAAGGGAGAAACTCCCTGCCGTAAACTTTCAGGCACCGTCAACTTGCCGATACCTTGGAAGCAGCCAACCCTGAGTCCATCCGTCTGAAAACTCCGAGCTTCCGAGCAGCCTCTCCGATGCAGCCTCCCGAGCGCCATCCTCTGCCGAATGCCATCGACCTCTTCCCGGCCGCTGAAACACGCAAAGCCAAGGATTTCGAGGCCTACAGCTCCAGAGATTCCAGTTATCACACAGTAGCAGCGGCAGCAAAGCAGACATTTCAGAAGTTTTTCAGATGTTCTGCTATGCACTCACGTCTGCCTCCATCAAATCAGTGATTGTGCACGGTCCCCTACTTGACAGATGACAGATATTCATCACCGGAGAGGCCACGCGCGCTGTCATCTTCTCCCAATTTCTTCAATTTCCATCTGTAGCTAAGCCTCAGCTAAGTCAACTTTGCCAAAGTGTTTCCCTCCAGAAAGATTAGCAAAGGTATCCTCTATCCTGAGCAGAGGGTATTGATCTACTCTCTGTCCTGTCTCTCTGACCTTAAAATCACATGGTATTGCTTATGGAGTCCACTCAATTTGTAAAGAATTCTTTCAGTCTCCATGTGATCTAGCTCACTGGCTACTTTATCACAAATAGCATAAGGAAAACATGGACGTGGCATTTTCATCCTTGGTATGTTTGAGTTTTCTAATGCCATCCTTGGACACTGCTGTGGTATCATCCAGTACCTTGTTTAATTCACTTTCACTGGGGATGTGACATGCCAACGGTGGATGGATCTCCAATCAAGTTGTAGTTGTATCAGCCACACGCTCATGTTTTTACCACATACAAGCCCATACAGCTTGGTGGCTGTTGTGTTTCACTGTTATGAATGTCATTTCATGAGCAAATTCTTTTCTCAAGTGTAATTTCTTGGCTGGATAACTGTAGGCTTCAGATTAGTATCTCTGAAATGCTAATCAAACTCATTTTGTGTAGTGACTGAAATTTCCCCCCTTGCAAAGAAAAAAGAAATATGTTCTTTTTTAAAAAACGTGAATGTCTCTCTCCCCTTTTGAAGAAGAAAGGGTGAGGTGCTTTTTTTTTCCAACTTAAACATCTCACTGTGCTTCAACAGATAAGTAGTCATCTCGAGTTAGTTTAAAACTTACTCATTGCCACTGTTATGTTTGTCCGCTCTTGGACTGTATTCCTTGGAGTTTAGAAGAATGAGGGGAGACCTCATAGAAACATTTCAAATGTTGAAAGGCATGGGCAGAGCGGATGTGGCAAAGTTGTTTCCCATGATGGGGGAGTCTAGTACGAGAGGGCATGACTTAAGGATTGAAGGGCGCCCATTCAGAACAGAAATGCGAAGAAATTTTTTTTAGTCAGAGGGTGGTGAATCTATGGAATTTGTTGCCACGGGCAGCAGTGGAGGCCAAGTCATTGGGTATATTTAAGGCAGAGATTGATAGGTATCTGAGTAGTCAGGGCATCAAAGGTTATGGTGAGAAGGCGGGGGAGTGGGACTAAATGGGAGAATGGATCAGCTCATGATAAAATGGCGGAGCAGACAGGATGGGCTGAATGGCCGACTTCTGCTCCTTTGTCTTATGGTCTTATGGTCTTATTCCAAAAAGTAATTGAAAGAAAACACGGGAGCCAGGAGGTGAGTGTCTACTTCATTTTTACTTTTGTGAGGTACATATATATATCCTGGTGGCATAATGACATATGCCATTCACGTACTTTCACATATAACCCATGATGAATTCTGTAAACTACAAAGAATGCTTAATCAAACAATATTACTGAAATATTAAGTACACAACACTGTGTGTCGAGTTTGCATGCTCTGTCAGTGAATGCATGGGGTTTCCTCTGACTTCGCTAGTGTCCTGCTGCATATCAAAGACTTGCATGTTGGTAGGTTATTGTGAGGGAATTGATTACCGTTAGTTCTTTGTTGTGATTTTCCTCTAATATGTAAGTGTGGTAAAATCTGAAGGGAGTTGAAGAGTAGGTATATCTATAAGATGTAGGAGCAGAATAAGACCATTCAGCCCATTGAGTCTGTCCTGTCATTCCATCATGGCTAAATGGAGTGCAAACTGCTGGATGGACAAAGGAGGCATGCAAGATTTTAGATTATGAAGACACGCAGTCCTCTTTTATTGTCATTTAGTAATGCATGCATTAAGAAATGATACAATATTTCCTCCAGTGTGATATCACAAAACACAGGACAGACCAAGACTGAAAAAACTAACAAAACCACATAATTATAACATATAGTTACAACAGTGCAACAATACCTAACTTGATGAAGAAGTCCATGAGCACAGTAAAAAGTTCAAAGTCTCTCAAGTGTCCCACATCTCACGCAAACGGAAGAAGGAAGAAAAACTCTCCCTGCCATGCCGACCACAGTCCGACTCTGAGTTATTCGAAAACTTCGAGCTCCGATTCAGCTCTCCGACACCGAGTACTGAGCGCCATCTCTGTCCAAACAATTTGACCTCAATCTCGGCCACCAACAGCAGGCAAAGCCGGGGATTTTGAGGCCTTCCCTCCGGAAGATTCCCGACCGCGCAGTAACGACAGCAGCAAACGAGCGTTTCAGAAATTTCTCCAGATGTACCTCTGTACTTTTATGTCCGTCTCCATCAAATCAGAATTGTCCATGGCCCCTATTTAACGGATACAATATCATTTTTCTCCAGAGGGCTGTGCACGCGCGACGCGCTGCTCTCTCTCCTCCCGCCAGATGACAGGTAAATTTTGCCAGGTACAGGAGGAGAGCAGAGGTGGAAGCAGGAGACAGTGGAAAGTGAATATTAGTTGGAAGTAAAGAGAGGAAAGAGATAAAAGGAAACAAAAGCTGATAGAACAAAGTGGCCTAATCCCTGTTTTCACATTACAAATAAAAAAAATAAATAAAGACCAGTAAATGATAATTTAATAATGGTAATAAATTACTATCAGGTTGAATCATAAATCAAAACATTTCAGATCATCAATAAAGACTAAGATATCTGGGCTAGGAAACTGCCACAGAAAATCTGCAGGGAAATCCTGGGAGATGACTAAAATCAAACAACCAGAGTCATCTCACTTCATGCTAACAAAAACAAAACGATGGAGGAATTCAGCTGTCAGGCAGCATCTATAGAGTGGAATAAAGAGCCAATGATTCAGCTGAGGCCTTTCATCAGGAACTGACTTCTGAATTAGTTGGAATTCCATGAAGAGGACATTTTTGCATCATCAACTCATTACTTCACGTTGAAGAAGTTGCCATGGTAACGAAGTGGTTAGCACAACACTATTACTGCTTGGGTCATCGGGGTTCAGAGTTCAATTCTGGTGTGCTCTGTAAGGAGTTTGTGTGTCCCTCCCCATGAATATGTGTGTTTTCTCTGTATGCTCCCATTTCCTCCCACAGTCCAAGGCGCACCAGCTAGTAGGTTAATTGGTTGTTGTAAATTGTCCTGTGATTAAGCTAGGGTTAAATAGGTGGGTTGCTGGGTGGCATGGCTCGTTGAGCCGGAAAGGCCTGTTTCACACTGTATCTCTAACTCTAAAGCCTCCGTTGGTCAGAGTCGACCGTGGATGGTGCGACCTAGCTATCTAGATACACAAGCCAGGGAAGTATGATATGGAGAGCAAGCTGTTGCCCATGTAGCAAACTCCCCCCCTCCACACATCTGATGTACCCAAAGGAACGGCAGAGACCAACGCACTTTGGCACCAGCAGTGTCGCAAGAGTTGCCCTGGGACTGTCCCAGAGACTCCAGCTCCAGATATTTCCCTTGGGGTTAATCCCAAAGCTTTCCCCATGAGTGGATGTAGCCACAAGGCAGCGGAGGTTTCAAATCAGAGTTTTCCTTCTCTTAAGTGATCTGCCAACCATGACTGATGAGCCCCATCTGCCCAAAGGGACTGGTTTTAAGGTGCCAGTAACCCACCTTTGCCCCTTCTCCTGTCAGTAGAAATGGTTCCGCTGGGCTTAGTAGCTGAACCACATGTGAAGGCCAGGAGCTGGACTTAGTTTTTAGAGGCTATCTGAGGTGCACACCATAGGAGCATTTAATAGGTAGTGGGAGCTTGTCTCCATTACCATTCCTGCTGCAACAGCTTCAAGGAAGCTTTGCTATGATCTAGTGAATGTAGGGCCATTGGAGCGACTGGGCTTGTATACCCTGGAATTTAGAAGGCTGAGAGGGGATCTTATTGAAACATATAAGATTATTAAGGGATTGGACACGCTGGAGGCAGGAAGCATGTTCCTGCTGATGGGTGAGTCCAGAACCAGAGGCCACAGTTTAAAAATAAGGGGTAGGCCATTTAGAACGAAGTTGAGGAAAAACTTTTTCACCCAGAGAGTGGTGGATATATGGAATGCTCTGCCCCAGAAGACTGTGGAGGCCAAGTCTCTGGATGCTTTCAAGAAAGAGATGGTTAGAGCTCTTAAAGATAGCGGAATCAAAGGTTATGGGGATAAGGCAGGAACTGGATACTGATTGTGGATGATCAGCCATGATCACAGTAAATGGCGGTGCCGGCTCGAAGTGCTGAAAGGCCTACTCCTACGCCTGTTGTCTATTGTCTATTGACCATTAATCCCGCTTATTGCCTCCAGCGCTTGGTCTTGTCACAGCTTTAATCCTTGGCTTGAGTGTAATGATACAGTGAGGTCTACACTACGCCAAGTTACGTGGTATCGAGGAAACTATTCTGCTGCTGATGGCTCAGCTATTCCATTAACATTAATGAAGATGTCAGACATCATAATGAAAGGAATCATCTGGAAAACTATGCCACTTGGCCTCCACAAGGCTTAACTTGTGGTGACTCCTTCTGGTAGTGTTAATGGTGAGGACATTGTTCTTCTCTCACTCGCTGATGCAGACCACATCTCTGACAACTGTATCCTACAGAACCTCGACAGCTATCAAACAACCCTCAGCAACAAGCATTTTGACTCTTCCCAAACACGTTTTTGTCTTTGCTTCTTCCAAGTTCTGGTTACCAAGGGGAAGTCAACTGAAGAGGATAGGTGATGGTAAATAGCAATGGATTCCTACCAGAGTTTAACTTGAAAGCAAGATTTCAAGGTAAGTACTTTCAGGTTCCTCGGTATACCCGACGCTGATGATCTCACCTGGACTGTACACAGCGGCTTTGTGACCAAAAAGAGTATAACAGCATCTCTTCCATCTCAGGGGACTGAAGAAGTTTGGCATGGACCCCCAAATCCTCAAGACCTTCTACAGGGGCACCATTGAGAGCTTACTGACTGGCTGTATCTCCGCGTGGTACGAGAACTGAACCAACCTTGATCACTGAGCACTGCAGACAGCTCAGCTGGATGTGAACTTCTCTCCATTGACGACATTTATAGCAGCAGGTGCAGAAAGAAGGCCTGGAAGATCATCAGGGACACTAGTCATCCCAACCATAAACTCTACCAGCTGCTTCCATTTGCCCAACGCTACTGCAGCATTAAAGTCGGGACCAACAGGCTATGGGACAGTTTCTTTCTACAAGCCATTAGACTTTTAAATTTATGTCTGTACATTGCAACAGAGTCTTAATGCAAAGATTTTTACTTCCTCATGTTGTGGGATGGATATAATATTAAATAAGTTCCAATTCTAATTCAAGAAGTCCAGAATCAAGGTTGAATGATCCCAAAAGCCATTGCTTTCTCACTGTCTGCCAATCCACCACTAATCCTGGTAAAATCCCAGAGAGGCAAAATGTATCCAGGGAGGATGATGGAAGAGTCCAAGATGCTGGCTGAAAAGTATAATTCTGTTAGAAGCATTTTCCAAACTTGTGCTTTGTGTACCCATTCCCAGACATTCTGATGTTCCAGTGTCTCTCTATGAGCTTTATCTCTCTACGACTCAATAACCTACCCATTCCAAGTACCAGTCTACCAATGCAGTACACAATCTGCTGGAGGAACTCAGCAGAACACCAGATGAAGGATTTCATCCCAAAATGTTGATTGTACTTTTATCTCCATATCTGACCTGCTAAGCTCCTCAATACCTTACATGTGGCTCCAGGTTCCAGCATATGCAGTTTCTTGCGTCTCCATCAGTCTACTAACCCACCTCGACCAATACATTTTCATTCTTCCTTTCACAAGGAGGCCAATTACCCCTCGTAGTTTCAGTAGAAACCTTCTAAAGAGGATGAGAAAATTACTTGAAATATAAATGTTGCAGGGATCTGAGAACAACGAATGAGTGAAATTAATAGATTGTTCTTTGAAAGAGGCACTACAGACTTGGTAGGGTGAATGTCTTCTTTTTGTGTTGTACCATTTCATGATTCTATGCTGTAGACTTTGTCAAAGTGACCCGCAGTGTATCCTTGAAGGAGCATTAGTTTTGCCACTATATGTCCAGACCCATTGGGCGGTAAGTGCAATTTACATTGGAAATCCTTGTGAACCTCCTACAACTTGTAGGGTCCCTGAGCCAGCTATCAAATTAATTGGTCCTTTTGTTCTGGTTCTAGAATAAAAGATCCCACTCCCTTTAACAACTGTTTTGTTAGGCTGTCCTGGGGTCTCGAAAGATTTGTCCCTGCTGTACGTGCATTCCTTTTAATTCTTCACTATTTTATATTTGGTATCTTAGTCTTCTTCTCCCCCCCCCCACCCCGCCAATCGAACCAAGGCTTGAGAGAGAGCAATCCAAAAACAAATACAAAATTGGCTTGAGCAATTCGTGCAGTCAACTTGCATATTTACATCTGGAAGACATTATAACTTATGGAAAACAGATGAAAATCTCTCTGATAACTTTCCTTAGTGAGCACATATTAGAATGAAAACATGAATAGGTTTATCTATATGATATGGTTCTACCTGCTATGCTTTTGCTGTTTAAAAACATTTGGTGTTCATGGGCTGCAGAGAGGGTGGGAGTGCACTGGGGGAAGACCTAAGGTCTGCTTTGGAGAAGAGGCGAGAACAAAATGACTGAATGACTCCATCATGGCAATAGCAATTGGACCGCAAAGACTTTAGTATTAACTGGGTTAGTCTTGCTCAGAATTGGACAATTATAATTCTTCTCAGAGTCCTCAGAGTAGTGAAGAGGTTTGGCCAAGACACTGGCCTTTGATTGGCAGCCAACGTAGATCCTGATTTCCTATCACCTGGGCTTGAAATATACAACCACACTACTGTGGGTTCTGGGTCTGAAATTGCATACTTATCAATTTCTCAATTCTACGTCTATACGTTCTTTTTCATTCAGGTGCTGCCATTAACTTTGCCCTTACCCTACCTTCAACTTTCACCTTCCACAGTGTATCACTTCACATTTTATCATTTGAGTTCCATGTGCCACTTCTACACCCATCTCTGCATCCTGCCTATATCCCTTCGGCTTACAACGTTGTAATAGCCTTTTAACCTGTGTCAAGGTCAATCTAACCCTTTCTTCCTGTATCGTCCTCTATTTTTCTCTCAACGATGGGCCTATCTAACAATCTCCTGAATGTCCCAGATGTATCTGCCTCTACTACCAACCCTGGCAGCATGTTCCTGAAATCCACAATCCTCTGTGTAAAAAAAACCTAACTCTGCTATCTCACCCACACTGTCCTCCAATCACCTTAAAATTGTGCCCCTCGCCCCGGTATGAGCCACTTTCACCTTGGGAAAAGTCTCTGGCTATCCATTTGATCTATGCCAAATATGGTCTGACTATTTCCTTATAAAGCCTCAGCATTACAACCTTGTTTTTCTATACAATCCCTCTCAAAATGAATGGTAACATTGTATTTGCGTTTCTTACTCACCATGCAAACTAATCTTTAGGCAATTCTGCATATGGACTTCTAAGACCCTTTGCACCTCTGATTACTAATTTCACTCCTTGTTAGAAAATAGTCTGCACCTTTATTCTGTATTGCGAAGTGCAAGACAGTACACATCTCTGCACTGTATTCCATCTGCCACTTTGCCAATTCTCCTAATCTGTCCAAGTCCTTCTGCAGACTCCCTCCTCAACAACACCTGCCCCCCACACCTGTCTTTGTATCGTCTACAAACTTAGCCTCAAAGCCATCTATTCCATTATCCAGGTCATTAACATATAACATGAAAAGTAGCAGGCCCAACCCCAACCCCCTGCAAAGTACCACAAGTCACCGGCAGCCAACCTCGAAAGGTCCCCTTTATTCCCACCCTTTGCCTTCTGTCAGTCACTAAACCTCTGTCCATGTTACTAAGGTACAAGAAAAGGCTTTTCTTTTACATGTCATGTATGCAGACCATTTCATCACATCTGGGCATTGAGCTGGTAACAGAATGCAGAATAGAGGCTTAAAGTTAAAGAGGACATGCAGTGATGCCTGATAACAAGGTCAGAGTCATGACAAGGTAGATTATAGGGTGAAGAGTCCAATTTATCATGCAAGGGGGCCATTTAATAGTGGTCCCATAGTACAACCTGGTGGACTCTTCAATTCACAATCTTATGTAGCAACGGTAAAGGTTTCACTGCTAGTTGTAGGATATTTCATGTACTGGTCTTCCTGTAGAAGTACTGTTTGGGTTATGGTTAGAGATAGCGAGTGCTTCGGAATGTGAGCCATCCAATCAGATTTCTTTTGTGTGCCTGGCGCCAGTGTGAACTTCTGTCTTTGTTTGGCAGGAGATGAAGAGATAAGACATTGGAGGGAACCGGTCGTAGGATTCAATCGGGTGGGGACCGTGATTCAATGGAGCAAGGTGCAGGAATTTACTGAGGATCGATGAATATGACTTTTGGAAGATTTGAGCTCCAACTTGTGCACATTTGACTGTTTAATTATAATGGGCCCTTTTGTTTTTTTCTTTTCTTTACTAACCTTTTAGTCAAGTTGAGATTCATAAATATACTTCCTTTAATTATATGCAGTGTGTGGTACACTCACCCTAAACCAATCATGTTATGGCCCGGGGAGGTAGTTAGTGTGACGGGAAGCGCAATGGAGATTATGACAGGGTTTTGGAGCATGTTTTCACAGAAGCCCAAGAAAACAGGGGTTTCACTTATAACAGTGGAGTAGAAGCTGTCCTTGAGCCTGGAGGGAGCTGCTTTATAGCTTCAGTATATTCTGCCTGATGGGAAGAGGGGAGACGCGAGAATGTCTGGGGTGGTCCTTGATGGTACTGGCTGTTTTACCAAGGCAGTGAGAAGTGTGGAAAGAGTCCATAAAGAGGAGGTTGGTTTTCATGATGTGCTGGGTTGTGTCCACGGCTCTGCAGTTTGTTGTGGTCTCAGGCAGAACAGTTCCCATACCAAGCCATGATGCATCTAGGCAGGATGCCCTCTATGGTGCATTAATCCAAATTGTTGAAGGGCAATGCTGGAGCATCAGAAGCCTTCAGAATGAGCCATGCACAAATCTCTGCAATACAGAGTAATGACAAATGTTAACACCCCTCATATACAGGGCAGGTAACTCAACGTTTAGTCCAAAAGGTAACCTTTAAGAAGTCAGGGAAGGTAGGACGGCAATGTTGAGAAAGAGGTTTTAGAGGCAAGAATCTTAACAAATGCTTGCTTGATCTCTTTCAGATGAGCAGAAAGTTCCTGGAGCTAAATGCTGACAACACCAAACTATTTTTTTTCTGATTGCCACCAAAAAAAACCTCCTGTTCAGTGGGACAAAGGTATCAGATTCATGGAAAGTACCATGGTCTCTGTTCTTCATTTCAGACAAAATTTTCACTTAGATTTATGTCGCTGTCTTATCACCGTTGCTGGGAGAGCTCTGGGAGATGTAACTTTATTAGATGAGCTGCAACAGCTGCAGAAGGTGGTGTACCATTAAAATGTACAATAAGTGCTAGCCTTGGCAATGGGTAAGGAACGTTTAAAGGAACAACATCTCAATTTTGATACTCGTCTTTGCAGTAATATGATTGGTCTGTTTTTAAATGTGCAGAAATATCTACACATTGTCTCCTAGCAGGTACCAGAAGTACTATACAGAAAAACAACTGCTTCTCCTGCCAAGCACAACCGGAAGGCCTAGATTCACTTGCCGTTAAATTAGTTACTGCTAAGGCATGTTGTTGTTGAGGGAAAAAAACACATCATTCAGGATCTTGTTCTTCATCATTGTCTAGTAATTTATAACAGAATGCTTATATACACAATCCCATGTTATCAGGTTTGTCTGATAAATTTGTAAGTGTCAGCAAAGGCACTCACAAATTTCCATAAATCTACTGTGGAAAGCATTCTACCTGGCATGGAGTGGCAGGGAGGGTCACTACACGGGATCAAAATTAGCTGTAGAAGGTTGTGAACTCAGTCAGCTCCATCTTGGGCACTAGCCTCTGTAGTATCGAGGACATCTTCAAGGAGCGATGCCTCAAACTGGCGGCATCCATCATTAAGGACTTCCATCACCCAGGACATGCCTTGTTCTCATTGCTACCATCAAGGAGGAGGTACAGAAGCCTGAAGGCACACACACAATGATTCAGGAATAGCTTCTTCCCCTCTGCCAACAGACTTATGAATAGACATTGAACTGATTAACTCTACCTCACGACTTTTTTTTCTCTATTTGAACGATATATTTAATTTAACTTTTTTTAATATATATATATACTTGCTGTAATTTACAGATTTTAATAATTATGTGTCACACCCTGGGAAAGGGTTCACTGCTAATGTAATGGTTTCTCTGTAGCTGCAGTGTTTGGGTTATGACTAGAGATAATAGGGGCTTTGGAATGTGCACTGGCCAATGAGGGGAGGTGTTTTTCTTCCTTATGTGCCCAAGCGAAGGGATTTCGCAGGCTTTGGTTTGGGAGAAGATGGAGAGAGAAATGGGGAAGTCGTAGACTGGAGGACTGAGCGGACTTGGAAGGGGGTCGGAAGTCGACGACGCCCGAGGGAAATCGATGGAGATCGAACAGACGGGAAAACAGTGAGCTCCGATGTGCGCATTGGACTGTTTCATTAAAATAGGACCTTATTCTTTTTGTTTTTTTTTACTAACCGAATAGTTAAATTAAGAATTATAAAGCTCAATCGTTTAATTGCATATTGTGTACTGTTTGTTATTTCATGGTACTAGTTTGTGACAGGGGAACACATCACGTAGCATCCACCCAAACAAGATTTCTCAAGTTTGGCCGGGCCAAGGCTGTCTCCCCCTACATTAACAGGGCTGGCCAAATCTGTGGGTTACATATGTATTACAAGGTACTGCGGCCACATAACACAAATTTCACGACTTATGCTGGAGACATTAAACTTAATTCTGATTCTGTCACCTGTTGTCAAAAAGGCCAGTGATCTTGATTCTAAATATGATTGTGAGATGGACCATAGGCCAAGGCCTCATGCTCTCAGTATGCTGGGTGGAGGCAGACCTCTCAGGAGAGGTGGCAGATAAGTAAAAAGCAACAACTCTTTTGTAAAATTAGCAACTTCAGGACTCTTGATGGAATACACCATATCATTTAAAAATGACTTTTAGAGTTTGGAAGATCGGGTTCAGTTTCATCATCCTCATATCTTCTTACTTCCTTTATGACAGAGAAGGAGATCAGTTAGCCCTCAGACACTATGCCAGTTTATTTATTCAGTGAGATACAGTGTGGAATCGGCCCTTCAAGCTGCACCACCCAGCAATCCCTGATTTAACCCTAGCCTAATCACTGGGACAACTTACAATGATCAATTAACCTACTAACCGGTATGCCTTTGGACTGTGGGAGGAAATCGGAGAACACAGAGAAAACGCACGCACCCCACAGGGAGAACATTGGAACTGAACTCCAATGCCCGTTTGCCGCCACTCTGAGTTGGGAATTCTGTCTCTTCATGTTCAGCTGAGTGATTGCCGGCCGTTTGCCGCTTCATGAGCTACTCCGTGTCAAGACTCGTATTGTCTGTCATTGGTTGGTTTAGTCATCTCGTTTCCAGCTGAGTAGGTCTAGCCATTTGCCGCTACTCCGAGTTGGGTATTCTGGCTCCGTGTCCAAGTCCAGGTTCGAGTCCAAGTCCAAGTCCTGGCTTCAGGTCCAAGTCCAGGCTCTGTGTCCAAGTCCTCGTGCAGGTCCAGGCTTCAGGTCCAAGTCCAAGTCCAGGTTCGGTGTTCAAGTCCGGGTCAAAGTCCAGGCTCCGGATACAAGTCCAAATCCTAGTCCAGTCCAGACTCTGTGTCCAAGTCCAAGTCAAAGTCCAGGCTCCATGTCCAAGTCCAAGTCCAGGCTCCGGGTTCAAGTCCAAGTCCAGGCTCCAAGTCCAAGCTCCTCCTGTTTGTTGTCCAGCATCCTTGTCTGCTTAATCATTGTATCTTCGCTCCCCAGCTTTTCTGGCAACGACTAATAAAATACACTTCTGTTAATGTTATCTCCGTGTCTGTGTCCTGCACTTGGGTCCGCTCCCCAACACCGCATTGTAACAGTAAATGCATCACACTAACCACTATGTTACAATACCATTCCCAGAGGGATCCCTCCAGTGCCATTCACCACTCATTTCCCTTGACTCCCTCACTTGCCCAGTAAATCCCCTCTATTTCAAGTAACTGTAACTATACAATGATGCAGAGCTGTTGATCACTGCTAAATAAAAATGCCTCTCCATAAATCATCAATGGACCCTTACAGAAAACTGAATCACACTAACAAATATTGCTTAACGTTTATTCAAAGAAGTTTACCAGACATGGAACTCTTCCAACATGGTGCTCCGGTTATTCAAATATATACCATCACAAAATCTTAATTTTGTCAGATATAAAATTCCATTTGACTACCTTTTACTACATGTAAAATATGCAATATAAAGATTCCAAACACTTGTTCCAAGAAAAGAATGTCACAACACTCACTAAGGTGAAAACGCCTATGATTAATTGCCTATCAGGAGCTTAAACTGAATGTAAATTACTCACTTTTAATAGTAAAATATGTCATGTGGAAACAAAGGACTTGTTCATGTTTTTGCAGAACTTTACCCTGCAGGAAATACGCTACTGTTTCACCTCAAGCCTGATATAAATTATTTCAACATCTTTGATTCTACATCTGCCTTTGTCCTTTCTGTACTTCCCACAGATTTTAAGTGTTCCTCACCACAGCCACTGCAGGGCCTTAATAAACACTAACACAGAATTAACAATATAAATATGAAACCAAGCATTTACCTCAGTGACTCCAACAATAGGCATGATATTGCTTTGAAGTTCAAAGTAAATTTATTATCAAAGTATGTCACTATATAAAATCTTGAGATTCATTTTCTTGCAGGCATTCACGGGAAAGCTAAGAAGTGCAATAGAATCAATGAAAAACTACTCACAGACAAAGGCAGACAATGTGCAAAAAAGACAAACTGTGCAAATAAAAAAGTAAATAAGTAGATAATAATACTGGCAACGTAAGTCCTTGAAAATGAGTCCATAGGTTGTGGAATCAGTTCAAAGTCGAGGTGAGTGAAGTTACCCGTGCTGGTTTAGGAGCCTGATGGTTGGAGAGTAATAACTGTTTCTGAACTGGTGGTGCAGAACCTAAGGCTCCTGTACCACCTTCCTGAGGGCAGCACTGAGAAGTGTGCATGATCTGGATGGTGGGGTGTTGATGATCGATGTTGCTCTCTTGTGGCAGCACTCCTTGTAGATGAACTCAATGCCGGGGAGGACTTTACGTGTGATGGACTGGGCTGCAGTCAGCAGTTTGTGTAGATTTTTCCATTGTCGGGCATTGGTGATTTCATACCAGCCCACGATGCAACGAGACAAGATACTCTCCACTGAGCATCTATAGAAGTTTATCAAAGTTTTGGATGACGTGCTGAATCTGAGCAAACGTCTAAGAAAGTAGAGGCACTGTCGTGGATTTTTCACCATGTTTAGAAGTCAAGGATGAGATGAGGAGGAATTTCTTCTCTCATGGTTTTGAATCTTTGGAATTGTATAACTCAGGGAGCAGGGGGTAGTGAATCTTCAAGTATAAGACTGAAATAAATTTTTGGAGGGTTCTGGGGAATAGGCAAGAAAGTAGAGTTAAGTCCAAGATCAGTTCAACTCTAATCTCATTAAAAGGTGACGAGGTTTGAAGAACTGTACTGCCGTCTTCTGTTGCTATTTCTTATTTTCTGAATAAGACTTAGGTTTATTATCACTGGCATATCTTGTGAAATTTCAAACACGAGGAAATCTGCAGATGCTGGAATTTCAAGCAACACACATAAAAGTTGCTGGTGAACGCAGCAGGCCAGGCAGCGTCTCTAGGAAGAGGTACAGTCAACGTTTCGGCCCGAGACCCTTCGTCAGGACTAACTGAAGGAAGAGTGAGTAAGAGATTTGAAAGTGGGAGGGGGAGGGGGAGATCCAAAATGATAGGAGAAGACAGGAGGGGGAGGGATGGAGCCAAGAGCTGGACAGGTGATTGGCAAAAGGGATATGAGAGGATCATGGGACAGGAGGCTCAGGGAGAAAGAAAAGGGAGAGGGGGGAAACCCAGAAGATGGGCAAGGGGTATAGTGAGAGGGACAGAGGGAGAAAAAGGAGAGAGAGAAAAAGAATGTGTGTATATAAATAAATAACGGATGGGATACGAGGGGGAGGTGGGGCATTAGCGAAAGTTTGAGGAGTCAGTGTTCATACCATCAGGTTGGAGGCTACCCAGACGGAATATAAGGTGTTGTTCCTCCAACCTGAGTGTGGCTTCATCTTTACAGTAGAGGAGGCTCTGGATAGACATATCAGAATGGGAATGGGATGTGGAATTAAAATGTGTGGCCACCGGAAGATCCTGCTTTCTCTGGCGGACAGAGCATAGGTGTTCAGCGAAACGATCTCCCAGTCTGCGTCGGGTTTCGCCAGTATACAGAAGGCCGCACCGGGAGCACTGGACACAGTATATCACCCCAGCCAACTCACAGGTGAAGTGTCGCCCCACCTGGAAGGACTGTCTGGGGCCCTGAATGGTAGTGAGGGAGGAAGTGAGGAAGTGTAAGGGCATGTGTAGCACTTGTTCCGCTTACAAGGATAAGTACCAGGAGGGAGATCAGTGAGGAGGGATGGGGGGGTGGGAGAACGAATGGACAAGGGAGTCACGTAGGGGGTGATCCTTGCGGAAAGCAGGGGGTGGAGGGAAAGATGTGCTTAGTGGTGGGATCCTGTTGGAGGTGGCGGAAGTTACGGAGAATTATATGTTGGACCCAGAGGCTGGCGGGGTGGTAGGTGAGGACAAGGGGAACCCTATTCCTAGTGGGGTGGTGGGAGGCTGGAGTGAGAGCAGATGTGCGTGAAATGGGGGAGATGCGATTGAGAGCAGAGTTGATGGTGGAGGAAGGGAAGAACCTTTCTTTAAAAAAGGAGGACATCTCCTTCGTCCTGGAATGAAAAGCTTCATCCTGAGAGCAGATGTGGCGGAGACAGAGGAAATTTGTTGTTTTGTGGCAGCAGTACAGTGAAACACAGAAAAATCACTACAAGTAACAAAAGTAAATAGTGCAAAAGACCAATAAAGAGGTAGTGTTCATGGATTCATGGACCATTCAGAAATCTGCATGTTGCACATCGGGCCTCAGAGGACAGCCAATAAGCTGAAACAATTCTCAGATTCCCTTTCAGATTAGTGTCTAAGACCATCAGACTATAAGACATAGGAGCATATTTAGGTCATTCAGCCCATCGAATCTGCTGCGCCATTCCATCATGGCTGCTCCCAGATCCCACTCACCTGCCTTGTTGCCTTTGATGCCCTGACCAATCAGGAAACTATCAATACTTGCCTTAAATATGCCCAGGGTCTCGGCCTCCACAGCTGTCAGTGACAGAGCTTTCCACATATTCCCTACTCTCTGGTTAAAAAATTCCTCTTACTTCTGTTCTAAAGGGTGACCCCCTCCCAATTTTGAGGCTCTGCTCTCTAGTTCTGGTACCCCCACTATAGGAAGCATCTTCTTCACATCCACCTTATTTAGTCCTTTCAACATTCGGTAGGTTTCATTGAGATCCAGCCCCTCTACATTCTTCTAAATTCTAGTGAGTGCAGGCCCAAAGCTGCTAAATGCCCCTCAGATGTTAACCTCTTCATTCACAGAATCATCCTCGTGAACCTCCTCTGGACTCTCTCCAATGACAACACATCCTTTCTGAGATATGGGACCCCAAACTGCTGACATACTCCAAGTGTGGCCTGGCTTGTGTCTTATAAAGCCTCACCATTATCTCCTTGCTTTTATATTCTATTACCCTTGAAATAAATGCCAACATTGCAACTCCAGCCTATCAGCCATTCCTCTATCCATACCAGTATCTGTCCTTTAACACCATAGGATTTTATCTTGTTAAGCAGCTTCATGTGTGGCACCTTATCAAATGCCTGATGAAATCCAATTAATTAACATCTACTGCCTCTCCTTTGTCCACCCTGCTTGTCACTGCCTCGAAAAACTCTAACAGATTTGTCAGACAAGGTTTCCCTTTACAGAAACCATGCTGACTTTAATTTATTTTATCATTAGTCTCAAAACCTCATCCTTAATAATGGACTCCAATAATTTCCCAACTGCTAAGTCTAGGCTAACTGGCCTAAAATTTCCATTTTTTGGCCTTCTTCTCTTCTTAAGGAGTGGAGTGATATTTGCCATCTTCCAATCCTCCAGGACCATTGCAGAATCAAGTGATTCTTGAAAGATCGTGACGAATGCATCTGCTATCTCTTCAGCAAACTCTTTCAGGACCCTGGGATGTCGTTTATCTGGTCCAGATCACTTAGCTACCTCAAGACTTTTTGAGTTTGCCTAGCATTTTTTCATGTGCCTCCAAGTACCCCAAAACCACATCCTTAACATTTGACTCCAACATCTTCCCGACAGTGAGGTCAGACTAACTGGCCAATAATTTCTTTTCTTCTGCTTCTTTTCCTTCTTGAAGAGTGGAGTGACATTTGCGATTTTCCAGTCTTCCAGAACCATTCCAGAATCTATTGAGTCTTGAAAGATCATTACTAATATCTCCACAATCTCTTCAGCCACCTCTGTCAAAACCTTGGTCCAGGTGACTTATCTACCTTCAGAGCTTTCAGTTTCCCAAGAACCTTCTCCATGGCAACTCCTGTGACACCACTGGTGCCAAACCAGGGAAGCAACTTACCATCCAGGTACCTCTACCGCACCCACAGAACATTATCTCTGATCCTCTGAGTAAAAAATACTAGCTCGAAGCTCTGCTTTTTAAATCTTGAATCTGGACCTGACTGAAAGGTAAGTCTTTTTATGCATTGCCTCTTGCTGATTGGTCACCCCTCAACTCAGAGAAACTGCTTTGGGAATATCGATCGTTGCCCTGATTTAAAAGTAGCTCTTTTTATGCACCCCTGCTGTGGATTGTCCATCTTAAATAAGTTTAAATGTAATTGGTTAGAAATAAAAGCAAAGCCAGCCCAATCTTTGGAAAGTATAACTTTTCTACAATAAAAGATCAGAATTTGAAATTTGCCGTCAGAAAGAGGAGTGGATGTAGTTTCAGTAGAAACCTTCTAAAGAGGATGAGAAAATTACTTGAAATAGAAATGTTGCAGGGATATGAGAACAACGAATGAGTGAAATTAATAGATCGTTCTTTGAAAGAGGCACTATAGACCTGATAGGGTAAATGTCTTGCTTTTGTGTTGTACCATTTCATGATTCTACGTGTAGTGTTCTCTTGCAGTGTGTTGAAACTCTGACTAAACACCAAGTTAAACCAGAGCCGATGAAGACAGAGTCGTAGTAAGGTTAACTGTTTACTGTTCCCTCTTCCACATTAACATGGTATGGTGAGAACTGTTGATAAAAAAAATACAAACTTATACAGTGTCTGTTTCATTCTTGAGACCACGCGCGCCCCTTTCTTTCAGCGAGTGTCTTCAGCCGCCCAGGGGAGGGAGGGGTCGCATCAAACTGCCGCCGGGCTCGAGCTGACCCCGTGTTTGAAATTGAAAAGCTGCCACGTGTGCCACTTCAACTGCCACTTCCTTTAACAGAATCCGTGTTAATATTTTCACTTCAAATACTGTCATATGAACTTACGGCGTTGCTTCTATAATGTTTCTTTGTGGGTAGATATGGAGCTCTTCACGTTCATGCTGCACGCGCGGGACCCCACCTTTACACCTTCTCCGAACTGGAAGTTACCCCCCAAGACGCAGCGAAACCGGAGGTGACATCATCACATGCCGCGACATACCATAGACAATGAATTTTATCTTTAACTAGAAAATAGTTACAAACAAATTATTTAAAGCAGAAACCCAACAAAGCTAAACAAATGCCTTAAGGGCAACACACTCCCCGCCTGACCTTTGTAAGGTCACTATGAACACGGTTTAGAACTTCAGTCTCTAGATCAGTCTTTAGGTAGAAGTAGAACGACCTCTGCAACTGGTCTCTGTCCACTTCTGTCTTATTAGTACTTCCTTGCGAAATTGAAAGCTTTTCTTCTATATTGATAACAAATGTTCCAACACCTTCGTGAAGTATACGCTCAAAATTGTCTATGCTTTGAATTTCTATTTCTTCAACTGTATCCTCATTCTCATAGTCAAGATCTGGATCTTGACCGACACCATGGGCTAACAGGAATATCATTAAGTCCCTAGTTGTCCTCACATCTTCTAAAAGTTCTACTTTAGAAATATCAGGATTGTGCAAATTTATAAATGGGTTTCTGGCGATCACCTAAATTCCGTCGTTTTTTTCCCCATATGCTCCCGGGCTCCTTTTCCTTCTGATAAGCCAAATCTGTCCAAAATAAGATCCACAATTACCTGAGATACTACCTTGATTAGCTCTGGATTAGGATCAGGGAGTGGCTCAGACAACACTTTTGAATATCTTTTTTTTTTGTTTTTGACCCTTTTTCTATTTGTTGCTTTAGTCCTTTATCATTTGTTGTTTTGGTTCTTTATCCATTAGTGGTGCTGTATCCTTGTCCATTGATAGAGCTGATTCCTTAGTTGGTAACTGTGCTAACTCTTTGTCTGCTGGTGGAGGTGCTTCCTTGGCTGGTGATGGTGCTGACTCCTTATCTATTGGTGGAGTGAGTTTATTGTCGTGCTCAGTTTGGGTGAAGACTGACTGTCTCGGTGTCTTCTCAGTTACTTTACTATGCTTGTGCTCTTGTTCTGCTTCCTTGATGCCCATAACGCTTGTGCAGGGCAGAAAGGTTGCATGGCGGCCTCTCCCTAGCACGTTAGTCTTGAACGTGTTAACTGTCGGTTTGTGTACGTTGCCGGGGCACACCTCTCCTATCACCACCCAGCCCAGATCCAGACGTTGCGTGAAGGGAGCATACTTTATACTTTATTGTCGCCAAACAAATGATACTAGAACGTACAATCTCATAGCGATATCTGATTCTGCGCTTCCCGCTCCCTGGATTAAATATTAAAAATAGTAAAAATTAGTAAATATTTAAAATTTAAATTATAAATCATAAATAGAAAATATAAGAATGGAAAGTAAGGTAGAGCAAAAAAACTGAGAGGCAGGTCTGGATATTTGGAGGGTACGGCCCAGATCCGGGTCAGGATCCGTTCAGCAGTCTTATCACAGTTGGAAAGAAGCTGTTCCCAAATCTGGCTGTACAAGTCTTCAAGCTCCTGAACCTTCTCCCAGAGGGAAGAGGGACGAAAAGTGTGTTGGCTGGGTGGGTCGTGTCCTTGATTATCCTGGCAGCACTGCTCCGACAGCGTGCGGTGTAAAGTGAGTCCAAGGACGGAAGATTGGTTTGTGTGATGTTCTGCTCCGTGTTCACGATCTTCTGCAGCTTCTTTCGGTCTTGGAAAGGACAACTTCCATACCAGGTTGTGATGCACCCTAGAAGAATGCTTTCTACGGTGCATCTATAAAAATTAGTGAGGGTTTTAGGGGACAGGCCAAATTTCTTTAGTTTTCTCAGTAAAGGCATTGTGTGGTCCATTGACCTGCTGCCTGACTTTGTGCACCCTAAGAACGTCTCTTCCGCTTTGCAGGAATATTTCTGCTTCCGGATCCAGTTCTGGGATGTGCCTGGCAATGTGGTGGAGATGGGGCTGGTGTAGCATTGCGCTTGGCGTTGGAATCTCGGATCGGTTATTTAAGATCTCATTGCACTCTAAGAGTGGAGGGAGACTGATGACAACTTTGCCATCCAGCGACTCGAGCTGGAAGTCTTCTGCCTTCCTGCCATATGTTTCTGCGATGCCAGAGCAAGTTCTGAGGTAGTATGGGAATGGATTACTCTCTGCGCTGAACAACTCAAAGAACTCTGGTCTGACTAGTGAGCGGTTGCTCTGGTCGTCCAGAATTACATAGGCTTTGATGGCCTTGTCTTTGGCTGCCTTAGGGTATACCTTAGTGAGGCAGATCTTTGAGCACGAATGCCTCAACTGACCTGGACCGCAAATTTCTGTGGAGCTCGGGCTGACAATAGTGCTGTTGCATTCTGAGCACTTTAAAGGGAACGTACACTCTTTAGCAAGGTGGAAGGTAGAGGAACAGCACTTAAAATATATTCTTTTTTCCTTGAGAAGGGCCTTCCTTTCTCAAAGGGTTTGTTTCGAAACATCCTGCATTTTTTGAGGGGGTGGGGTTTGTTGTGCAATGGACAATTCTTGCTAGGGTCACCGCTGATTGCGGAGACTTCGGTTTTATGCACGGAGACGGGTTTATTGATGTTAAAATTGTTCAAATTGGGTTTGACTGGCCTAGTGTGAGTTGGGGTGCTGCCTTGATTCATGAAGCTAGGGTCATTTCGCTTCTTCGTCTCACTGCACACAAACCTACTAAAATACTCAAAGGGAGGGAATCGACCACTGTTCTTTTCCTTGTACTCTGAGCCAAAGACACCCATCTTTCCTGCAGCCCAAATGGAAGTTTGTCCACAATTGGTCCAATTCTGCATGAAGTATCCAGATACGACAGGCCAGTTAAATAGCCGTCTTCTTTAGCACCTTGAATCTCCATGAGTAAATCTCCGAGTTCTCGTAATTTAGTGTGGTCCTTGGCTGACACCCTAGGAAAATTCTCCAGCCGTCGAAATAGCGCCCTTTCAATAATTTAAGGGGCCGCATAGCAGTGCCAAAGTCTCTCCCATGCTTTGCATAAGGCTAGCTTGGGGTTGTTGGCGTACACTGAGCGTATGCATTTCACCTGTTCACTCGATTCCTTTCCCAGCCACTTAGTTATAAGGTCCAACTCTCGGATTGCTGTGAGCTGGACTCCACAGGCGGCACTGATGAATGAGAGTACCACGCACGGTGATTTCCAGGCCTATCGTCAAACTGGTACAGTCCTAAATTGACGAGGTCCAGTCGCGTAAATACTGTGCCAAGTTTCTGCTGCAGGTGGCGTGCTAGCTGGGGGAATATGTTGGGAGACATATGACTGAGCATGTACGTTCATGATGGGATTTGATGTTCTGACTTCAGTCTTTGTCTCTGCTCTCGCCGGATCTGGTAAGTTTGGTATCAGGAAGTATTCATAGTCAGCCCTTTCATACTTGAGTTTGTTGCAATGTTGCAATTGTGAGTTGTCTCCCCAGGTGGATGCGATGCAGCAAGGCTTCCCTGTGATTTCACACGAGATGGGATGCCAACAGGCAGATATGGAGAGGGAGAATGAATCTGCAGGTCAATTTGAGATTGGACATATTCACTGGTGCGTTCCAATTTGGCCCTTTCTGATATAGATTTTCCTGTTTCATCTAGAACGTGCATTTCTTCAGCGTTTTCCAACACTTGTGCTTCTACCGCGGCTGCATCAGCTTCTGGTTGTAGCGTCAGCACTTCTAACTCTGTATCTATCCTTGCCTTTTCTAACTGGCTTTCCGCTTCTCTGACAGCCTTTTCCATCTGGTTTTGTGCGTCTCTTGTGGTTCATTCTGCTTCTCTGGCAGCCATTTCCATTTTCAGTTTTGCTTCTTGGTTAGCGTATGACGCTCGCACCTTGGCGGCTTCTGCTTTAGCTCTTGCAAGGGCAGCCACACTTGCCGACGTCCAACTGCTCTTGGCGCTGAGTGCCAGCGACTTGATGTTGATCACAAAGCCATCATACCACTTGTTGAAACATCTAATGATTCCGCCTTTAAACTGTGGTGTTCTCGTGCACTGTGTTGAAACTCTGACTAAACACCAAGTTAAACCGGAGCCAATGAAGACAGAGTCATAGTAAAGTTAACTATTTACTGTTCACTCTTCCACATTAACGTCGTATGGTGAAAACTGTTGATAAAAAAAATACAAACTTATACAGTGTCTGTTTCATTCTTGAGACCACACACGCTCTTTTCTTTTAGCAAGTGTCCTCAGCCTCCCAGAGGGGGGAGGGGGGGTTGCATCAAACCGCCACCAGGCTCGAGCCGACCCCGCGTTTGAAATTGAAAAGCTACCATGCGCGCCGCTTCCTTTAACAGAATCCGTGTTAATATTTACACTTCAAATATTGTCATATGAACTTACGACGTTGCTTCTATAATGTTTCTTTGTGGGTAGACATGGAGCTCTTCACGTTCATGCTGCACGCGCGGGACCCCACCTTTACACCTTCTCTGAACCGGAAGTTAACCCCCAAGACGCGGCGAAACCGGAGGTGACGTCATCGCATGCCGCGATATACCATAGACAATGAATTTTATCTTTAACTTTAACTAGAAAATAGTTACAAATGAATTACTTAAAGCGGAAACCCAACAAAGCTAAACAAATGCCTTAAGGGCAACACACTATGCTTTAGACTTTCTCAAAGTGACCCGCAGTGTATCCTTGAAGGAGCATGAGTTTTGCCACTATATGTCAAGTCCCAATGGGCAGTAAGTGCAAATTACATTGGAAATCCTTGTGAACTTCCTACAACTTGGTCCCTGAGCCAACTATCAAATTAATTGGTCCTTTTGCTCTGGTTCTAGAATACAAAATCCCACTCCCTTTAACAACTGTTTTGCTATGCCGTCCTGGGGTCTCGAAAGATTTGTCCCTGCAGTACGTGCACTCCTTTTAATTCTTTACTATTTTATATTTTGTATCTTATTCTTCATTCCCCCCACCAATCGAAACAAGGATCAAGAATGATCAATTTCAAAACAAATACAAAATTGGCTTGAGCAATTCGTGCAGTCAACTTGCATATTTACATCTGAAAGACATTATAACTTATGGAAAACAGATGAAAATTTCTCTGATAACTTTCCCTAGTGAGCACATATTAGAATGAAAACAGGAATAGGTTTATCTATATGATATGGTTCTACCTGCTATGCTTCTGCTGTTTAAAAACATTTGGTGTTCATGGGCTGCAGAGAGGGTGGGAGTGCACTGGGGGAAGACCTAAGGACTGCTTTGGAGAAGAGGCGAGAACAAAACGACTGAATGACTCCATCATGGCAATAGCAATTGGACCATAAAAAAAATCTTTAGTATTAACTGGCTTAGTTTTGCTCAGAATTGGACAATTACAATTCTTCTCGGAGTCCTCAGAGTAGTGAAGAGGTTTGGCCAAGACACTGGCCTTTGATTGGCAGCCAACGTAGATCCTGATTTCCTACAATTTCTATATTTGTATATAGAAATTTTCCTATATACAAATTTCCCAGGTTGTATATTTCCTGGGCTTGAAATATACAACCACGCTACTGTGGGTTCTGGGTCTGAAATTGCATACTTACCAATTTCTCAATTCTATGTCCATACGTTCTTTTTCATTCAGGTGCTGCCATTAACTTTGCCCTTACCCTACCTTCAACTTTCACCTTCCACAGTGTATCACTTCACATTTTATCATTTGAGTTGGATGTGCCACTTCTACACCCAGCTCTGCATCCTGCCTATATACCTTCGGCTTACAACGTTGTAATAGCCTTTTAACCTGTGTCAAGGTCAATCTAACCCTTTCTTCCTGTATCGTCCTCTATTTTTCTCTCAACGATGGGCCTATCTAACAATCTCCTGAATGTCCCAGATGTATCTGCCTCTACTACCAACCCTGGCAGCATGTTCCTGAAATCCACAATCCTCTGTGTAAAAAAAATCTAACTCTGCTATCTCACCCACACTGTCCTCCAATCACCTTAAAATTGTGCCCCTCGCCCCGGTATGAGCCACTTTCACCTTGGGAAAAAGTCTCTGGCTTTCCATTTGATCTATGCCAAATATGGTCTGACTATTTCCTTATAAAGCCTCAGCATTACAACCTTGTTTTTCTATACAATTCCTCTCAAAATCAGAATCCCTTATTATCACCAAGTATCTGGACACATACAGGGAATTTGATGCTGGTTTCCCTGAGCTCTGGCTGTACAGAATCAAAAAACAAACAAAACAATAGTGCAAATAATTGTGAACTATATACGATGAGGTATACCTGTGTATGTCATTGTCATAGTCATAGTCATACTTCATTGATCCCGAGAGAAACTGGGTTTCATTACAGTTGCCCCAACCAAGAATAGAGTATAAATATAGCAATATAAAACCATAAATAATTAAATAATAATATGCAAATTATGCCAAGAAATAAGTCCAGGACCAGCCTATTGGCTCGAGGTGTCTGACCCTCCAAGGGAGGAGTTATAAAGTTTGATGGCCACAGGCAGGAATGACTTCCGATGATGCTCAGTGTTGCATCTCGGTGGAATGAGTCTCCGGCTGAATGTACTCCTGTGCCCAACCAGTACATTATGTAATGGATGGGAGACATTGTCCAAGATGGCATGCAACTTGGACAGCATCCTCTTTTCAGACACCACCGTCAGAGAGTCCAGTTCCATCCCCACAACATCAATGGCCTTACGAATGAGTTTGTTGATTCTGTTGGTGTCTGCTACCCTCAGCCTGCTGCCCCAGCACACAACAGCAAACATGATAGACCACAGACTCGTAGAACATCCTCAGCATCGTCCAACAGATGTTAAAGGTCCTCAGTCTCCTCAGGAAATAGAGACGGCTCTGACCCTTCTTGTAGACAGCCTCAGTGTTCTTTGACCAGTCCAGTTTATTGTCAATTCGTATCCCCAGGTATTTGTAATCCTCCACTATGTACAGGTGGGCTTGGTTTATAATAGACTAAAATTCAAGTGTTCATATGACTGATGGCATACGGAAAGAAACTGTTCTTGTGCCTATTTGTCCCGGCATTCTGTGATCTAAAGCACCTACCAGAAGGAAGGAGTTGGAACAGGTGATGTCCAGGGTGTGGTGGGTCTACAATGATGCTGCTTGCTCGCTTCCTGACTCTAGATGTATATAAGTCCTGGATCGAGGGCAGCTTCACACCAATAATCCTTTCCGCAGCCCTGACGGTTCTTTGGAGTCTATTCTTGTCTTGTTTGGTAGCTGATCCAAACCAGACAGTGATGGACAAACAGAGAACAGACTGGATTATTCCTGAATAGAATTGAATCAGCAGCTCCTGAGGCAGGTTGTACTTCCTGAGTTGGCGTAGGAAATACAACCTCTGCTAAGCCTTTTTGATAAGAGTGTCTGCGTTGGGTGTCCACTTCAGGTCCTGGGAGATTGTGACACCCAGAAACCTGGAGGTCTCCACAGCAGACACAATACCGTTGAGTATAGTGAGTGGGGAGAGTATTGGGGGGGTCTTCCTCAAATCCACTGTCATCTCCACAATCTTGAGCGTATTGAGCTGACCACACCAGAGGGCCAGCCGTTCCACCACCCGTCTGTATGCAGACTCATCACCGTCTCGGATAAGGCCAATGACAGTTGTGTCGTCTGCAAACTTCAGGAGTTTAACAGATGGATCCTGTGAGGTGCAGTCATTAGTGTAAAGGGAGAAGAGCAGTGGGGAGAGCACACATCCCTGGGGGGCACCGGTACTGATTGTCCGGGTGCAGAAATGATGATCCCCAGCCTCACGTGCTGCACCCTGTCAGTCAGGAAGCTTGTGATCCACTGACAGATGGCGGGGGAGAAAGTGAGCTGGATGAGTTTGGAGTAGAGAATTTCTGGGACAATGGTGTTGAACGCCGAGCTGAAGTCAACAAACAGGACACTCGTAGAAGTTCCTGGGTTGTCGAGGTGTTGTAGTATGTAGTGCAGTCCCACATTGACTGCATCATCCACTGACCTATTTGCCCGATAAGCAAACTGCAGGGGTCCAGCAGGGGGACCTGTGATGTCCTTCAGGTGAGCCAGCACTAGTCTCTCAAAGGACTTCATGACCACAGATGTCAAGGCAACAGGCCTGTACTCATTTAGTCCCTTGATAGTGGGTTTCTTAGGGACTGGAATGATAATGGAGCACTTGAAGCAATGAGGGACTTCACACAGCTCCAGTGATCTATTGAAGATCCATGTGTAGATGGGGGCCAGCTGATCAGCGCAGGTCTTCAGGCAGGAGTGAGACACGTCGTCTGGGCCTGGCGCTTTCCTGGTCTTCTGCCTCCAGAACAGCTGACTCACCTCCCTCTCACAGATCCTGAGTGCAGGTACAAGAGGGTTGAAGTGAAGAGGGGTAGGGGGAGCAGTTTTTGTAATGTGGGGTGAGAAAGTGATGTCAGGGTGATGGATGATGGGAGTTGCAGGTAGGTCTGTGTTTTGGTTGGGGGAAATGAAGGTGTCGAATCTACAATAAAACTTGTTCAGATCGTCAGCCAGTTGATGGTTCTCCACAGCCTGGGGGAATGGTTTCTTGAAGTTGGTGATCTCTTGGAGCCCCTTCCACACTGACACTGGGTCGTTGTCTGAAAACCTGTTTTGTGGTTTTCCAATGTAGTGCTTCTTCACTGCCTTAAACTCCCTTGTCAGTGTGTTCTTGGCTCGTTTGTACAGAATCCTGTCCCCTCTTCTGTACGCCTCCTCCTTCTCCCGACGAAGCTGCCTGAGCTGTGATGTCAACCAGGGTGTGTTGTTGTTGAATGTGCAGAAGGTTTTTAACATTCATTTTTAACATTCAAAATGAATGTTAACATTGTATTTGCGTTCCTTCCTCACCATGCAAACTAACCTTCAGGCAATTCTGCCCAAGGGCTTCCAAATCCCTTTGCGCCTTCAATTACTAAGTTCACTCCCTGTTAGAAAATAGTCTGCACCTCTATTCTGTATTGCGAAGTGCAAGACAGTACACATCTCTGCACTGTATTCCATCTGCCACTTCTTTGCCAATTCTCCTAATCTGTTCAAGTCCTTCTGCAGACTCCCTCCTCAACACCACCTGCCCCCCCCCCCCCAACACCTGGTTTTGTATCATCTACAAACTTAGCCTCAAAACCATCTATTCCATTATCCGGATCATTAACATATAACATGAAAAGTAGCAGGCCCAACCCCAACCCCCTGCAAAGTACCACTAGTCACCGGCAGCCAACCTCGAAAGGTCCCCTTTATTTCCACTCTTTGCCTTCTGCCAGTCACTAAGCTACATGTCCATGTTACTAAGCTACAAGATAAGGCTTTGTTTTACATGCCGTGTATGCAGACCATTTCATCACATCTGGGCATTGAGCTGGTAACAGAATGCAGAATAGAGGCTTAAAGTTAAAGAGAACATGCAGTGATGCCCGATAATAAGGTCAGAGTCATGACAAGGTAGATTATAGAGTCCAATTTATCATACAAGGGGACCATTCAATAGTGGTCCCACAGTACGACATGGTGCATTCTTCAACTCACAATCTTATGTAACACAGTAAAGATTTCACTGCTAAAGTTGTCAGATATTTCATGTACTGGTCTTTCTGTAGAAGTAGTGTTTGGGTTATGGTTAGAGATTAGGAGTGTTTTGGAATGTGAGCCATCCAGTCAAGGGAGCGGGAGATTTCTTTTATGTGCCTGGCACCACTGTGAGCTTTTGTCTTTGTTTGGTAGGAGATGAAGAGATAAGACGCTGGAGAGAACCAGTCGTAGGATTCAATCGGGTGGGGACCATGATTCAATGGAGCAAGGTGCAGGAGTTTACCGAGGATCAATGATTATGACTTTTGATAGATAGATAGATAGATATACTTTATTGATCCTGAGGGAAATTGGCTTTCGTTACAGCCGCACCAACCAAGAATAGAGCGTAAATAGAGCAATACAAAAACCACAAACAATCAAACAACAAAATGCAAACTATGCCAGATGGAAAATAAGTCCAGGGTCAGTCTATTGGCTCAGGGTGTCTGTCCCTCCATGGGAGGAGCTGCAACGTTCGATGGCCACAGGCAGGAACGACCTCCCGTGACGCCCAGTGTTGTATCTCGGTGGAATGTGGCCGAAGTCCGACAGTAAAAAGTTCAATATCCGGTCTACAAACACGTTCCTCGATCGTAATATGACCCGGATTGCACCATCTGTTGTTAGCCAGAACAGAAAGCATCCAGCTCCTTTACGCTTACCGCTCTCAGTGCACTTCCGGTCAGCCGGAACGGTCTGGAAGCCGTCCTTGGAGAAGTTTTGATCGGGTATGTCCCCAGTGAAACACATCACACTGCACTCCCGAAATGTTCTCTGACGCCTGGCTAGCGCCGTGAACTCGTCCATTTTATAACCCACCGAACTCCTCTTCTCCATAAGTCTCTGTTGTCTCGACCTGGCCCTCTTTCCTCGACTTTGTGATGCCCCTCTGCATCCTCTGTGTGTTTTCCTCCAGATTTCAGCAGGGGTGTCAGCCGCTCTGCTCGCTAAACCGGCCGGCATAAGCGCAAGCAGCTGGTCCCTGGAATACACAATGCGACCTTGCTTCTGTCCCGCGTGTCGGGATGTAACTAATTCCAGCGTTAAAAACCCAAATAAAACTCTGTCTACCAGCATGTTAGAGAGGGTGCAGCTTCGACATGTTACCATGAAAAAAATACAAAAAATAACGTAAGTTAAAAAGTAAGAAGAAAGTAAGAATATTGATCAGAACGGCTGTACCAGGCTGCATGCACGACCGGCGCATGTGCACTTTTTGGAAGATTTGAGCACCAAACTGTGCACATTTGACTGTTTAATTATAATGGGCCCTTTTGTTTTTTTTTTCTTTTTTTTTACTAACCTGTTACTCAAGTTAATATTCATAACTATACTTCCTTTAATTATACACAGTGTGTGGTACACTCACCCTAAACCAACCATGTTATGTCCCGGGGAGGTAGCTAGTGTGACGGGAAGCCCAATGGAGATTATGACAGGGTTTTGGAGCATGTTTTCAGAGAAGCCCAAGAAAACAGGGGTTTGACTCATAACTGTGCAGTAGAAGCTGATCCTTGAGCCTGGAGGGAGCTGCGTTATAGAAGGGCTCCCCAACCTTTTTTGCACCGCGGACCGGTTTAATACTGACAATATTCTTGCGGACCGGCTGACCGGGGGGGGGGGGGGGGGGGCGGGCTGGGTGTTAATCACAAACAGAATATAGGTGATAAGTCTCTTATAAGTGGCTAATACACTCAATTTCGTTCCTAAAGGGGTTTATCTGACAAATTTAATATTAAACACACAGTGCATATTTTCCTCGCATGAGTATAGTGATAAGTCAATTATAACGGTGGTTGCCAACCTCCGGGCCGCGGACCGATACATTGCCGTGAAGAATGCGGCAGTACAGCGGTGGCCGGAATGCACCCAGCACATCTTTAAGAAAAAAGCCGAAATGAACAAGCTAATTAATTACGTGATGGGCAGCACCTAATTAATTTGCTTGTTTATTTCAGCTTTTTCTTAGAGATGTGCTGGGTGCGTTCCGGCCACCGCTGTACCGCCGCATTCTTCACAGCCCGGAGGCTGGGGACAACTGAATTATAAGTCACTTGTAAGTCAATAGCATCATAACACTTTAAGTAACGTTTGGATATTAAACACACAGTGCATATTTTCCTCATATGAACATATAAAATCATTGCAACACACCAATATCGCTGAATCAGTGGGAGCCCTGGGCTTGTTTCCCTACAACAAGCGGTGATGGGAGACAGTGATACTCGAAGGGGGTTCCTTATGTCCAGTCTATTCCGCAATTTAGTTTTCGTTGCATTCATTGCAGGAAACTCCGCTTCACAAAGATATATTGGAAATGGAAGCAACGTTTTCAGTGCTTTCATAGCTATCTCAGGATATTCAGCCTTGACTTTGATCCAGAATGCCGGCAGAGATGTTATGTCAAACATACCATTCAGTGCACTGTCGTTTGCAAGCTCGAGGAGTTAAGCTTTTTCCCGCGCTGACATGGAAGGTTCACTGGGGACATTCACAAATGGGTCACGGACCCATCCCTTTGCACGTCTTGGGTCACTGATGACCTCGTGTGCGTTAAAGTTCAACAGTGGGCGTGACAGGGAATGAGGAAATGTGCAGCTGTTTCATATCGTTTCATATCGCCAAATCATATCGTTTCCGCACGGCTCGTGGCCCATGGCCCGGTCGCACATGCTTTGCGGCCTAGTGGTTGGGGGCCGCTGCTTTATAGCTTCAGTATATTCTGCCTGATGGGAAGAGGGAAGACGTGAGAATGCCTGGGGCGGGTGAGGTCCCTGATTGCACTGGCTGTTTTACCAAGGCAGTGAGAAGTGTGGAAAGAGTCCATAAAGAGGAGGTTGGTTTTCATGATGTGCTGGGCTGTGTCCACAGCTCTGCAGTTTGTTGTGGTCTCAGGCAGAAGAGTTGCCATACCAAGCCACGATGCAGCCAGGCAGGATGCCCTCTATGGTGCATTGATCCAAATTGTTGAGGGGCAATGCTGGAGCATCAGAAGCCTTCAGAATGAGCCATGGACAAATCTCTGCAATACAGAGTAATGACAAATGTTAACACCCCTCATATAAAGGGCAGGTAACCCAACATTTAGTACAAAAGGTAACCTTTAAGTAGTTAGGGAAGGTAGGACAGCAATGTTGAGAAAGATGTTTCAGAGGCTAGGATCTTAACAAATGCTTGCTTGATCTCTTTCGGATGAGCAGAAAACTACTAGAGCTAAATGCTGACAACACCAAACTATTTTTTTTCTGATTGCCACCAAAAAAAACCTCCTGTTCAGTGGGACAAAGGTATCAGATTCATGGAAAGTACCATGGTCTCTGTTCTTCATTTCAGACAAAATTTTCACTTAGATTTATGTCGCTGTCTTATCACCGTTGCTGGTAGAGCTCTGGGAGATGTAACTTTATTAGATGAGCTACAACAGCTGCAGAAGGTGGTGTACCATTAAAATGTACAATAAGTGCTAGCCTTGGCAATGGGTAAGGAACGTTTAAAGGAACAACATCTCAATTTTGATACTCGTCTTTGCAGTAATATGATTGGTCTGTTTCTAAATGTGCAGAAATATCTACACATTGTCTCCTAGCAGGTACCAGAAGTACTATACAGAAAAACAACTGCTTCTCCTGCCAAGCACAACTAGAAGGCCTAGGTTCACTTGCCGTTAAATTAGTTACTGCTAAGGCATGTTGTTGTTGGGGGAAAAAAACACATCATTCAGGATCTTGTTCTTCATCATTGTCTAGTAATTTATAACAGAATGCTTATATACACAATCCCATGTTATCAGGTTTGTCTGATAAATTTGTAAGTGTCAGCAAAGGCACTCACAAATTTCTATAAATCTACTGTGGAAAGCATTCTACCTGGCATGGAGTGGCAGGGAGGGTCACTACACGGGATCAAAATTAGCTGTAGAAGGTTGTGAACTCAGTCAGCTCCATCATGGGCACTAGCTTCTGTAGTATCGAGGACATCTTCAAGGAGCGATGCCTCAAAATGGCGGCATCCATCATTAAGGACTTCCATCACCCAGGACATGCCTTGTTCTCATTGCTACCATCAAGGACGAGGTACAGAAGCCTGAAGGCACATACACAATGATTCAGGAATAGCTTCTTCCCCTCTGCCAACAGACTTATGAATAGACATTGAACTGATTAACTCTACCTCACGACATTTTTTTTCTCTATTTGAACGATATAATTAATTTAACTTTTTTTAATATATATATATATATATATATATATATATACTTGCTGTAATTTACAGATTTTAATAATTATGTGTCACACCCTGGGAAAGGGTTCACTGCTAATGTAATGGTTTCTCTGTAGCTGCAGTGTTTGGGTTATGACTAGAGATAACGGGGGCTTTGGAATGTGCGCTGGCCAATGAGGGGAGGTGTTTTTCTTCCTTATGTGCCCAAGAGAAGGGATTTCGCAGGCTTTGGTTTGGGAGAAGGTAGAGAGAGAAACGGGGAAGTCGTAGACTGGAGGACTGAGCGGACTTGGAAGGGGGTCGGGAGTCGACGACGCCCGAGGGAAATCGATGGAGAACGAACAGACGGGAAAAGAGTGAGCTCCGATGTGCACATTGGACTGTTTCATTAAAATGGGCCCTTATTCTTTTTGTTTTCCTTACCAGCCATATAGTTAAATTAAGAATTATAAAGCTCAATCGTTTAATTGCATATTGTGTACTGTTTGTTATTTCATGGTACTAGTTTGTGACAGGGGAACACATCACGTAGCATTCACCCAAACAAGATTTCTCAAGTTTGGCCGGGCCAAGGCTATCTCCCCCTACATTAACACGGCTGGCCAAATCTGTGGGTTACATATGTATTACAAGGTACTGCGGCCACATAACACAAATTTCACGACCTATGCTGGAGACATTAAACTTAATTCTGATTCTGTCACCTGTTGTCAAAAAGGCCAGTGATCTTGATTCTAAATATGATTGTGAGATGGACCGTAGGCCAAGGCCTCATGCTCTCAGTATGCTGGGTGGAGGCAGACCTCTCAGGAGAGGTGGCAGATAAGTAAAAAGCAACAACTCTTTTGTAAAATTAGCAACTTCAGGACTCTTGATGGAATACACCATATCATTTAAAAATGACTTTTAGAGTTTGGAAGATCAGGTTCAGTTTCATCATCTTCATATCTTCTTACTTCCTTTATGACAGAGAAGGAGATCAGTTAGCCCTCAGACACTATGCCAGTTTATTTATTCAGTGAGATACAGTGTGGAATCGGCCCTTCAAGCTGCACCACCCAGCAATCCCTGATTTAACCCTAGCCTAATCACTGGGACAACTTACAATGATCAATTAACCTACTAACCGGTATGCCTTTGGACTGTGGGAGGAAATCAGAGAACACAGAGAAAATGCACGCACCCCACAGGGAGAACATTGGAACTGAACTCCAATGCCCGTTTGCCGCCACTCTGAGTTGGGAATTCTGTCTCTTCATGTTCAGCTGAGTGATTGCCGGCTGTTTGCCACTTCATGAGCTACTCCATGTCAAGATTCGTATTGTCTGTCATTGGTTGGTTTAGTCATCTCGTTTCCAGCTGAGTAGGTCTGGTCATTTGCCGCTACTCCGAGTTGGGTATTCTGGCTCCGTGTCCAAGTCCAGGTTCGAGTCCAAGTCCAAATCCAGGCTTCAGGTCCAAGTCCAGGCTCTGTGTCCGAGTCCTCGCCCAGGTCCAGGCTTCAGGTCCAAGTCCAAGTCCAGGTTCTGTGTTCAAGTCCAGGTCAAAGTCCAGGCTCCGGATCCAAGTCCAAGTCCTAGTCCAGTCCAGACTCTGTGTCCAAGTCCAAGTCAAAGTCCAGGCTCCGTGTCCAAGTCCAAGTCCAGGCTCCGGGTTCAAGTCCAAGTCCAGGCTCCATGTCCAAGCTCCTCCTGTTTGTTGTCCAGCATCCTTGTCCGCGTAATCATTCTATCTTCGCTCCCCAGCTTTTCTGGCAACGACTAATAAAATACACTTCTGTTAATGTTACCTCCATGTCTGTGTCCTGCACTTGGGTCCGCTCCCCAACACCGCATTGTAACAGTAAATGCATCACACTAACCACTATGTTACAATACCATTCCCAGAGGGATCCCTCCAGTGCCATTCACCACTCATTTCCCTTGACTCCCTCACTTGCCCATTAAATCCCCTCTATTTCAAGTAACCGTAACTATACAATGATGCAGATCTGTTGATCACTGCTAAATAAAAATGCCTCTCCATAAATCATCAATAGACCCTTACAGAAAACCGAATCACACTAACAAATATTGCTTAACGTTTATTCAAAGAAGTTTACCAGACATGGAACTCTTCCAACATGGTGCTCCGGTTATTCAAATATATACCATCACAAAATCTTAATTTTGTCAGATATGAAATTCCATTTGATTACCTTTTACTACATGTAAAATATGCAATATAAAGATTCCAAACACTTGTTCCAAGAAAAGAATGTCACAACACTCATTAAGGTGAAAACGCCTATGATTAATTGCCTATCAGGAGCTTAAACTGAATGTAAACTACACACCTTTAATGTCATGTGGAAACAAAGGACTTGTTCATGTTTTTGCAGAACTTTACCCTGCAGGAAATACACTACTGTTTCACCTCAAGCCTGATATAAATTATTTCAACATCTTTGATTCTACATCTGCCTTTGTCCTTTCTGTACTTCCCACAGATTTTAAGTGTTCTTCACCACAGCCACTGCAGGGCCTTAATAAACACTAACACAGAATTAACAATATAAATATGAAACCAAGCACTTACTTCAGTGACTCCAACAATAGGCATGATATTGCTTTGAAGTTCAAAGTAAATTTATTATCAAAGTATGTCACTATATAAAATCTTGAGATTCATTTTCTTGCAGGCATTCACGGGAAAGCTAAGAAGTGCAATAGAATCAATGAAAAACTACTCACAGACAAAGGCAGACAATGTGCAAAAAAGACGAACTGTGCAAATAAAAAAGTAAATAAGTAGATAATAATACTGGCAACGTAAGTCCTTGAAAATGAGTCCATAGGTTGTGGAATCAGTTCAAAGTCGAGGTGAGTGAAGTTACCCGTGCTGGTTTAGGAGCCTGATGGTTGGAGAGTAATAACTGTTTCTGAACTGGTGGTGCAGAACCTAAGACTCCTGTACCACCTTCCTGAGGGCAGCACTGAGAAGTGTGCATGATCTGGATGGTGGGGTGTTGATGATCGATGTTGCTCTCTTGTGGCAGCACTCCTTGTAGATGAACTCAATGCCGGGGAGGACTTTACGTGTGATGGACTGGGCTGCAGTCAGCAGTTTGTGTAGATTTTTCCATTGTCGGGCATTGGTGATTTCATACCAGCCTACGATGCAACGAGACAAGATACTCTCCACTGAGCATCTATAGAAGTTTATCAAAGTTTAAGATGACGTGCTGAATCTGAGCAAACGTCTAAGAAAGTAGAGGCACTGTCGTGGATTTTTCACCATGTTTAGAAGTCAAGGATGAGATGAGGAGGAATTTCTTCTCTCATGGTTTTGAATCTTTGGAATTGTATAACTCAGGGAGCAGGGGGTAGTGAATCTTCAAGTATAAGAATGAAATAAATTTTTGGAGGGTTCTGGGGAATAGGCAAGAAAGTAGAGTTAAGTCCAAGATCAGTTCAACTCTAATCTCATTAAAAGGTGACGAGGTTTGAAGAACTGTACTGCCGTCTTCTGTTGCTATTTCTTATTTTCTGAATAAGACTCAGGTTTATTATCACTGGCATATCTTGTGAAATTTGTGGTTTTGTGGCAGCAGTACAGCGAAGCACAGAAAAATTACTACAAGTAACAAAAGTGAATAGTGCAAAAGACCAATAAAGATGTAGTGTTCATGGATTCATGGACCATTCAGAAATCTGCATGTTGCACATCGGGCCTCAGAGGACAGCCAATAAGCTGAAACAATTCTCAGATTCCCTTTCAGATTAGTGTCTAAGACCATCAGACTATAAGACATAGGAGCATATTTAGGTCATTCAGCCCATCGAATCTGCTGCGCCATTCCATCATGGCTGCTCCCAGATCCCACTCACCTGCCTTGTTGCCTTTGATGCCCTGACCAATCAGGAAACTATCAATTTTTGCTTTAAATATGCCCAGGGTCTCGGCCTCCACAGCTGTCAGTGACAGAGCTTTCCACATATTCCCTACTCTCTGGTTAAAAAATTCCTCTTACTTCTGTTCTAAAGGGTGACCCCCTCCCAATTTTGAGGCTCTGCTCTCTAGTTCTGGTACCCCCACCATAGGAAGCATCCTCTTCACATCCACCTTATTTAGTCCTTTCAACATTCGGTAGGTTTCATTGAGATCCAGCCCCGCTACTTTTTTCTAAATTCTAGTGAGTGCAGGCCCAAAGCTGCTAAATGCCCCTCAGATGTTAACCTCTTCACTCATGGAATCATCCTCGTGAACCTCCTCTGGACTCTCTCCAATGACAACACATCCTTTCTGAGATATGGGACCCAAAACTGCTGACATACTCCAAGTGTGGCCTGGCTTGTGTCTTATAAAGCCTCACCATTATCTCCTTGCTTTTATATTCTATTACCCTTGAACTAAATGCCAACATTGCAACTCCAGCCTGTCAGCCATTCCTCTATCCATACCAGTATCTGTCCTTTAACACCATGGGATTTTATCTTGTTAAGCAGCTTCATGTGTGGCACCTTATCAAATGCCTGATGAAATCCAATTAAATAACATCTACTGCCTCTCCTTTGTCCACCCTGCTTGTCACTTCCTTGAAGAACTCTAACAGATTTGTCAGACAAGGTTTCCCTTTGTAGAAACCATGCTGACTTTATTTTATCATTAGTCTCAAAACCTCATCCTTAATAATGGACTCCAACAATTTCCCAACCACTAAGGCTAGGCTAACTGGCCTATAATTTCGATTTTTTGCCTTCTTCCCTTCTTAAAGAGTGGAGTGATATTTGCCATCTTCCAGTCCTCCGGGGCCATTGCAGAATCAAGTGATTCTTGAAAGATCATGACCAATGCATCTGCTATCTCTTCAGCAAACTCTTTCAGGACTCTGGGATGTCATTTATCTGGTCACTTATCTACCTCAGGACTTTCTGAGTTTGCCTAGTACTTTTTCCTTTGTAGTAGCAATGGCACTCACTCCTGCTGACTGACTCTCATGGACCTCTGGCACACTACTAGTTTCTTCCACAGTGAATACTGATGCAAAGTACTTTTTAAGTTCTTCCCGCCATTTCTTTGACCTACATTACTACCTCACCAGTATCATTTTTTCAGTGGTTCAATATCAATTCTCACCTGCCCTTTATTCTTAATATAACTGAAAAACCCTTTAGATCCTGCTTTATATTGTTGGCTAGTTTGCCCTCATATATCATCTTTTACCTTCTTCTGGGTTTTTTAATTACCTTTTGTTGGATTTTTAAAGTTCGCCAATCATCCAACTTTCCACTCACTTTAGCTACATTATATGCCCTTTCCTTGGCTTTTATGCAACCCTTAATTTCCCTTATCAGCCACGGTTTCCTACCCTTACCGCTTGAAAACTTGTTCTTCCGTGAGGCATATCTATCCTGCGCCATTTGAACTATTCTGAGAAACTTCAGTCACATCTGCTCTGCCATCATCCCTGCCAGTATCCCCCTCCAATCCATTTGGACAAACTCCTCTCTCTTGCCTGTATAACGCCCCTTATTCCATTGCGATACTGACTCTTCTGACTTGTGCTTCTCCCTCTCAAATTGCAGTATGAATTCAATCAATCAATCTCTAAAGGTTCCTTTATCTTGAGTTCCCTAATAAAATCTGGATTATTACACAACACTCAATCTAAAATAGCCTTTCCCTGAATAGGCTCAAGCACAAGCTGCTCTCTAAAAAGCCTTCTTATAGGCATTCAACAAATTCCCTCTCTTGCGATTTGACACCAACCTGATTTTCCCAATCCTCTTGCATATTGAAGTCCTTCATTACAATTGTGACATTACCCTTATTACGTGCTCTTTCCAGCTCCCTTTGCAATCTCAATCCTACATCCTGGCTACTATTTGGAGGTCTATATATGATTCCCATATGTTTTTTTCACCCTTGCAGTTTCCCAACTCCACCCACAAAGATTCAACATTCACTAACCTTCTGTCACCTCTTTCTAAAGATGTAATTCCATCTCTTACCAACAAGGCCACACCACCGTCTATGCCTTCCTGCCTGTCCTTTTTATACAAAGTATATCCTTTGATATTAAACTGCCAACTATGACCTTCTTTCAGCCATGACTCAGTGATGCCCACAACGTCATACCGACCAATCACTAATTGCGCTACGAGTTCATCCACCTTATTCTGAGTACTATTTACATTTAAATACAACACCTTCAGTCCTGCATTCTTTGTCCTTTTCAATTTTGCCTCTGTAGTATAATTTAACTCTTTGCACTATCTGCATGTGTACCCCAGTCATTGGCTTGTTCCCCTTGCATTCATGTTACACCCATCGTGTACTTGTAAGCCTGCCGGCTCATCCTCAGCTCTGTCATACTGATTCCCATCCCCTGCCATATTAATTTAAATCACCCCCAACAGCTCTATCAAACCTGCCTGCAGGGATATTGGTCCCACTCAGATCCAAGTGCAACCCATCCCTTTTGTACAGGTCACAGCTGCCCCAGAAGAGGTCCCAATGATCCAGAAATCTGAATTCCTGCCCTCCTGCTCCAACTCTTCAGCCATATATTTACCTGCTACCTCATTCTGTTCCTATCCTCACTGTCGTGTGGCACAGTCAGCATTCCCGAGATTACTACCCTTGAGGTCCTGCTTCTGAATTTCTTTCCTAACTCCCTGTATTCTGTTTTCTGGATCTCCTCCCTTTTTCTACCTATGTCATTGGTACTAAAATATACCACAACTTCTGACTGCTCACCATCCTTTTTCAGGATATTGTGGGCACGTTCAGAAACACTACGGACCCTGGCACCTGGGAGGCAAACAATCATCCGTGTTTCTTTTTCATGTCCACAGAATCGCCTATCTGTCCCCTTAACTATTACCGCTGCCATCCTCTTCAGTTTCCTACCCTTCTGAGCCACAGGGGCAGACTCAGTGCCAGAGGCACGGCCACTGTTGCTTCCCCCATGTAGGTCATTTCCTCCTACCCGCACCCAACAGGACTCAAAATGGAGTACTTATTGTTGAGTGGGATGGCCACAGGGGTGCTCTCCACTATCTGACATTTTCCCTTCCCTCTGGACAGTCACCCATTTATCCATTTCCTGTCACCTTGGGGTGGCTACCTCCATGTAGCTCCTGTCTATCACCTCCTCACTTTCCCTAACAAGCCAAAGGTCATCGAGTTGCAGCCCCGGTTCCCTAACATGGTCTCTAAGGAGTTGCATCTCGATGTGGCCATTAGGGAGGCTGGACGTCTCCTGGGAATCCCACATCTGGCACCCAGAATAGAACACTAGCCCTGCAGACATACCCCCTATTCTTGTAAGAGTTAAATAAGAAATAAGCTTACCTACTTGCCTTGCCTCCACCTGTTGAGCCAAAGTCTTACATCGCCGACTCAGACCACTGCAACGATGACCACTCAGCTAGACGCTATCTCTCTTTTATGGAGACTGGGTTTTTGAAGCTCCGCTCCTGACCTGCACAGAGTACGTCACCTGCATCTATGCTGCTGCCCAATCGAAGACTTCCGCTGAAACCTGACTGCTTTTTCAAGCTCCGCTCCAGACCAGCGCGGAAATGCTCCTACTGCATCTGCGCCGATGTCCAATCCTGTCCGGTCTACTTGGATGAAATGAAATGCCTTGCTCACATGAAGATCGCAGAGTAAACAGAACACATGGTAATAAAAAAATAACAATAAATGCAGCGACAAACACAAGACGACGGAATGGTGCTAAAATCATAATGCATTTTTAAGCAGAGCAAAAGGAAATACTGTAGTGACAATAATGGAATAACAAAGAGATGTTGAATTAAGAGTGTGAGAATGAATTAGCCGTGATCAAATGGCAGAGAGACTTGATGGACAAAATAGTCGAATTCTATTTGTATATCTACGGTCTTAACGTAGCAGAATTACCTAGAAGTGTGTGTGAACGGTGTGGCTGGTTCAGAAAGCTGGTAGCAGTGGGAAAGTAGCTGTCTAGTAATCTGGGCATTCAAGTTCATGTGTCTTCTCCCAAAAGGCAAGAGAGAGAAAAGAGAATGATCAGCATGACAGGTAATATTAGCCCTCCTGATGCAATGCACTGTGAAGGTGGACCAGGTGGAACGAAGAGATGGACCTGTGATGGACTGGGCTACGTTCACCACTCCCTGAAGAGCCATTGCCATACTAGGCTGAGATACAGCCCATCAGGATATTTTCTATTACACATCTGCAATAGTTTGAGAGAATCCTCATGGGCAAGCCAAATCTTCCCAGATGTGTCAGCAAGCAGGTACACTGCCACACTTTCTTGATCACTGCATCCGTGTGGCGAGACCTGGTGATATCAGTGCCAAGGAACTGGAAGCTGTCAACCATCCATTGATGAGGCTAGGATTATGATCACACTCTCAATTCCTTAGGTCAAGAACCAGCTCTTTATTCTTGCAAACACGAGGAAATCTGCAGATGCTAGAAATCCAAGCAACACACATAAAAGTTGCTGGTGAACGCAGCAGGCCAGGCAGCATCTCCAGGAAGAGGTACAGTCGACGTTTTGCGCCGAGGCTCTTCATCAGGACTAACTGAAAGAAGATCTAGTAAGAGATTTGAAATCTTTTCAAAATTTTTTACTCGCTCTTCTTTCAGTTAGTCCTGAAGAAGGGTCTCGGCCCGAAACGTCGACTGTACCTCTTCTTAGAGATGCTGCCTGGCCTGCTGCGTTCACCAGCAACGTTGATCTTTATTCTTGCTGCTGTTAAGGGCAAAGTTGTCGTTCTGACATCATGGCATGAGGTCTGTGATCCCTTTCCTGTACTCTGTCCCATCACTTTAATTGTTCCGCATACAACAGTGGTGTAACGGTGAAAGTAAAGATGGAGGTGGTGCTGTAGCACAAGGAGCACACAACACTGGAAGTACCAGTGTTCAGGGTCAGGGTAGATAAAATTTTACACCCAATTCTAACTGATTGATATCTGCCAGTGAGGAAGTCTAGAAGCCAGTACCAGTACAAGACTTTAGGTATGAACTCATTAATTAGTATGATGTTGGTTGTTCGTCCATCATTGACGTCGATGAAGACCTCGATACCATTATGATGGTGTCGAGACTAGCGCGTGATTTGGATTTAAGTGAGGGAGAGTTGCGCAGCGTCAGCCTCACTCTCTCTTCCCAATTCCCATCTGGATCCAGTGGCAAGACAGAGTCGAGACGGCTGGAGATGGGACTAGGCGCAGTGGATGACCAGGACGCCTTCTGTGTCTCGTCCTGCTCTACACGTTCCATGACGCTTGCAGAAACCGCCTTCTTGACCATTGGACCTTCCATTGGTCTCGTCCGCTCA
Organism: Mobula birostris; assembly: GCF_030028105.1. NCBI lineage: Eukaryota > Metazoa > Chordata > Chondrichthyes > Myliobatiformes > Myliobatidae > Mobula > Mobula birostris. The sequence goes on from NC_092399.1 coordinate 12,534,883, forward strand.
ATCCGCTGGAGTCTGTCTTCACATGCTGGGATAGACAACACCCTATCTCACCGAGGGTTTGAGACCCGTCGGCTACCCTCACCTGGTTTAGCCGGCTTGTCGAAACCGTTGCCCGGAGTGTGGCCGCTGTCGCATGCAAACAGCTACGGGGAGCCACAGGTGAGAGCTGAGTGCCAGGTGGGGACCAAAGGTGGACTAACTACCCTGAAAAGGACACGACATGTTCCCCCACCAGAGGTGCTACCCCTCCCTGACACCCCATACACCCCATGGGGTATGATGTTAGTTAAGCTGTAATAAACAAAAAGCATCCTGGCATATGTGTTATTACTATTGAGGTTATCCAGAGGTGAATGTATTGCAAGGGAGGTGGAATAATCCCTGAACCTATTTTCCCCACATGCAAAGTACAGGGAGGTTAGATTGTCAGTGAGGCTGGTGGTGATGTGGGGATTACCAGTCTCTCAAAGTATGATTGATGTTAGAACTGCTGGTCTGAAACCATTGAGTTAGGACACTTCACTTTTCCTGAGGTCTGGAATAATGGAGGCTTCATTGAAGCAGATGGGGAAAGTTCAAAGTAAATGTTATTTTCAAAGTGCATGTATGTCACCATATACCTGAGATTCATTTTCTTGTGGACCTAATCAGTAAATCTATAGAATAATAACTATATCAGAATCAATGAAAGACTGCCCAAATAGGGTGTTCAACCAGAGTGCAGAAGACAACAAAATGTCCACAACAAAAAGAAGAACTAATAATAATAATAAATAAGCAATAAATATTGAGAACATGAGATGAAGAGTCCTGGAAAGTGAATGCATTGGTTGTCGCTAAGAAGATGGCGGCACGACGACAGCGCACGCAGCCTCTCCGGTGATGAATATCTGTTATCTGTCAAGTAGGGGCCCGTGCACAATCCTGATTTGATGGAGGCAGACGTGAGTGCATAGCGCATCATCTGGAAAACTTCTGAAATGTCTGCTTTGCTGCCGCTGCTACTGTGTGATAACTGGAATCTCTGGAGCTGAAGGCCTCAAAATCCTCGGCTTTGCGTGTTTCAGCAGCCGGGGAGAGGTCGATGGCATTCGGCAGAGGATGGCGCTCGGGAGGCTGCATCGGAGAGGCTGCTCGGAAGCTCGGAGTTTTCGGACGGATGGACTCAGGGTCGGCTGCTTCCAAGGCATCGGCAAGTTGACGGTGCCTGGAGGTTTACGGCAGGGAGTTTCTCCCTTTTGCCGCCTGCTATCGGGGACTCGGGAGTCGATCGACTCGGGGGCTTTGAGACTATTTTTTTTTACTGTGCCTCTGGACTGTTCTTCATCAAATTATGGTATTGCTTTGCACTGCTGTAACTATATGTTATAATTATGTGGTTTTGTCAGTGTTATTCTTTGGTCTGTCTTGTTTTCTGTGATATCACTCCGGAGAAACATTGTATCATTTCTTAATGCATGTATGCATTTCTAAATGACAATAAAGGAGGACTGAGTGTTCTCATTATCTAAAGTGCTGAAGTGAGAGGTTGAAGGTGTTAGCGAAGGCAATGGCCAGTTGGTGCACAATTTCATAATCCATCCAGGGACTCCATCTGGAGCCAATTTCCAAGAATTTACCTTCGTGAAAACAGATCTGACTTGGCAGCGACTAGATAAGAACTTCAGGATTTGCCACACAACGATTGCATGAAAGTGACTGTTCGAAAATAATTTTCTTATATGGAAATAAAACTGAATTAAAATTAGTGCCACTCAGCAGTAAAATGTGTGGGTTTTATCCTATGTGAAAACAAAAGTCATTTTCATGGAAAGATTTGCAAAGCAATTAGTTTCAATGTGTTTGTTTTCAGTTTTGCTATATAGGTTTCTCTCAGTTTAAAATATATTTTCAGTCTTTGTCTCCTCCTCTACACATCATATTTAATGTTGCTAAAACCAAGTAAGCTTGTGGTGACTGTAACTGGTTACATCGTGTCTTGAGGTTTCTTTCGTCTTGGAACTGTTTTGAAACTTCAGACTCCACAGTAACTATCCAGGCCTACCTGTCCGGACACTGACCATCTTGTGCAGTAGTAAAAAATGTTTCAACATCAGAGCTCAGACCTTACTAAACAGATGAATTCTTCAGGAATCTGGTGGCACAGTGAGTTAAATCCTTGGCTGTTGGAAGACTCCCTCCCTCTGTAAGTCAAGGTAACAGCTAAACCAGCCGTATACATCTTTTCCAGAAACAGACTGAACTGCTCTAAATAACATTAGTGGAATGTCGAGGAGTAAAGTGTGCGTCAGAGTTTACTGACCTTGGATGGATACAACAAAAAAATGGTTCCATTTTTTCCAAAATATTGCAGGCTTGATCAAGGGTAAGGCTTGTGAAACACTGGGGACAATGTACAGGACTTTAAAGGCAAAAACATTTTCAAGGTAATTGAGTGAAATGTCTGTCTGGTGCTGTGAATGAAATCCAATAGCTAGTGAATTAGGGAGGGAGGGAGGGAGAGAATCCATAATTACGAGCCATTTCCAAAGACGGAGGAATACCGGTCATAATCGTTCCAGGAAATTGTCCACATTGACAGTAATCTGACCCGTCTCAAGAACTTGTTTCAGGCATATAATACAGGACACAGTTCTATGGCTGAAATGGTCCAATTTAATATCAGAGAATGTATACAGTATCATCATCATCATCAGGTGCCATCCCCATTTTGAGCTTTGACTGCCATGGCCTACACACTCCTGTCTCGGGTGAAGTGGATCAATTCATTGCTATTCATTTCCAGTTCTCTGGCTGCTGTCTCCATCATCATTTGTCTTTGTCTTCCTCTTGCTTTCTTCCCTTCAATCTTTACCATAATTACCGTGCATTCTAACCCCTCTTTCCTAATCACATGTCCAATGAAGTTATGTTGCCTTTTCATGATCTCATACATTATTTCTCTTTTTGTGTTTGCTCTGTTCATGACATCCTCGTTAGATATTCATTTCATCCATGATATTCTTTGCATCCTCATCAAAAACCACATCTCTGCTGCTTCAATTCGTTTCCTCATGTTACTAGATATTGTCCAACATTCGGAGCCATATAACATAACTGGATAAACGTAACATTTCAGTAACTGAGGCAGGTTGTCATGGTCATTGTCATTGTCATGTACTGGTCAGTATACTCTTCATTCTTGTAAAGGTGTCTTTTGCCATCCCTATTCTTCTTTTGATGTCCATGTCACACCTGCCATCTGATGTCAACAAGTTTCCTAAGTAGCAAAAGTTCTTTACTTGTTTTATGTCTTCCCTGTTTATTCTCAGCCTGCAGATAGGATTCTCCTTCTTTTTGGATATCACCATACATTCTGTCATTTTGCAATTGACAGATAAACCCATTTTTGTACTTTCTTTGCATACAGTATACAGCCTGAAATTCTTACTCTTCACAGACTTCTACGAATAGTCATAGTCATACTTTATTGATCCCGGGGGAAATTGGTTTTTGTTACAGTTGCATTTGATTAAATAGTAATAAAACCATAAATAGTAATATGTAAATGATGCCAGGAAATAAGTCCAGGACCAGCCTATTGGCACAGGGTGTCTGACCCTTCAAGGGAGGAGTTGTAAAGTTTGATGGCCACAGGCAGGAATGACCTCCTATGACGCTCTGTGTTGCATCTCGGTGGAATGAGTCTCTGGCTGAATGTACTCCTGTGCCCAACCAGTACATTATGTAGTGGATGGGAGACATTGACCAAGATGGCATGGAACTTGGCCAGCATCCCCTTTTCAGACACCAACGTCAGAGAGTCCAGTTCCATCCCCATAACATCACTGGCCTTACGAATGAGCTTGTTGATTCTGTTGGTGTCTGCTACCCTCAGCCTGCTGCACCAGCACACAACAGCAAACATGATTGCACTGGCCACCACAGTCTCGTAGAACATCCTCACCATCGTCTGGCAGATGTTAAAGGACCTCAGTCACTTCAGGAAATAAAGACGGCTCTGACCCTTCTTGTAGACAACCTCAGTGTTCTTTGACCAGTCCAGTTTATTGTCAACTCGTATCCCCAGGTATTTGTAATCCTCCACCATGTCCACACTGACCCCTTGGATGGAAACAGGTGTCGCCGGTACCTTAGCTCTCCTCAGGTCTACCACCAGCTCCTTAGTCTTTTTCACATTAAGCTGCAGATAATTCTGCTCACACCATGTGACAAAGTTTCCTACCATAGCCCTGTACTCAGCCTCATCTCCCTTGCTGATGCACTCAACTATGGCAGAGTCATCAGAAAACTTCTGAAGATGACAAGACTCTGTGCAGTAGTTGAAGTCCGAGGTGTAAATGGTGAAGAGAAAGGGATACAAGACAGTCCACTGTCAGCGTATCAGTGAATGTACTTGTATACAACCTGAAATTCTTACTCTTCACAGACATCCACAGAACAAAAGACCCCCAAAGAATGAAGGACTCAAACATCAGAACCCCAAAGCCCTCCCTCCCCCTTGCAAGCAGCAGCAGAAGAACCAGTCCTCTGCCTCCCCCTCTCCCCACTTGCACCAGCAAAAGCACTGACCTCCCCACTCCCCTCACCATGCAAGCAATAGCAAAATCCCTCAAAGATACTTGGATCTAGAGTCCATCAGAAACGACAGTCCATAACCCAGCACCTTGGTGCCTGAGACAGGCTATCTCTCCCTAGCGGGGGAGAGAGAGTTCATTCTGCAGCAACGAGAGCAAGAGACCAGCAGCTCGCTGTTCCGATGTTACAATCTCCCAGTAAGAGTACAGCCACATCTTATTCTCTTTTACCAACACAAGCGTAATTTAAGTCAACGATCACATTGTACAATTATTTTTCTGTAACTATAGCCTGTGTTTATACAACAAGAAACAGGAGGCAGGAAGGGAAACAAAGATGACCAAAGCAAAAACAAAGTGCTAGAGGAACTCCACAGGTTGGGGGACACCCGCAGAGGGAAAAGATTACATCAGCAATTCTTTTCCCTCCACATATGTGTCCAACGCACTGATTTCCTCCTGAAATTTGTTAATTGCTCCATATTCCATTATCTGTAGTTGCTTAGATATGGTTGCTCATCCCTGATAGATGATATATCGTGATGAATGGCCTAATTCTGCTCCTCTGTTTTATGATCCTACTTCTTATAACTAAAGCTTAGCTGTTGTAAGGTTTGTTAAGGATTTGCTAACAAGAATTAGGAGGAATGTTTAGAAAGTGGGCCCAGAAGCTGAGGTCTCTATGACCATTGGCAGATCAAAGAAAATGCATAAGGCAGGAGTTAAATAAAATGGAATATTTCAGCAGTAGATAAAGAACAGAAAAACATTGCAAAGGTGGAGGCAAACACATTCATAGAGAGAATAAATATGTTGACACATAAACTCTACTTGGACTTCCAGCCAGATCCAGTTGTCGGTTTTATCAACATTTCGATGTCAAACTCTGCCTTCTTCATCAGGGATGGACCTGGCTGGAAGTCTGAGAAGAGTTTCTGCATCATATATACCAGAAAAGCACTAGATCCTTTTTCAATGAGTACCTAGAGCAGAGATCTTGGGGAAGATAGGATTTCTAGGTGAGCAGTATTAGGTAGTGCTGAACTGATTAAAGACCCTGGAATGTAAAAGAGATCAGATGGTAAAAGCACCGAAGTGAGTCGGGGGCTGCAAATATTTCTGGGATGTCCACAGGACCTGAGTGGCTGCTTGCTTTATTCTCAGCTGATGGCAAGGACACTGGGTGACAACAGAGGCGAATTTGTTGTAGGTACCCAAGCTGATGAGTTTGCTTTCCCCAACAGTGAACTGCAAGGAACTGGAACTAACTCTAGAACTCATGTCAGGTAATCAGACCCATATACACCGTCTCCTGTCCCCCTCCACAGCTGTTGGAGACGTTAGACTGGGCACCAATGCTTTACACATGGAACCTGGTGATATGGCACTGGGAGAAATGCACCAAAGATGTTGCAAAACTCAAGAAGTGATACCAAATAAAGGTAGAAGTTCAAAGTTCAAAGTACATTTTTTATCAAAGTATGTATATTTGAGATTTATCTCCTTACAGGCAGCCTCAAAACAAGAAGCTTAAGAGAACCCATAACGAAAAGACTAGCAAACACCCAGTACACAGAGACAGGAAAAGAAACACAAATCATGCAAGCAATAAAAGCAGGCAACAGCATTTAGAATAAAACCGGGTCCATAAGACACGAGGTCCTGGAGCAGCCAAAGCAGGTCCACAGGCTCAGCCTCGGTTCATCGCACAGCGGGACACGTCAGCATGGAGCTCAGAAGCACGAAGCCCAGAGCAGGGCCACACCCTCAGCCTCAGTGCAGCAAAGACCAGAGCAAACATCGCACAGCAGTGAGCAGAACCAGCCCGACCCTCATTTCCAGAAGTTATTTCTGGAAATACAATGGTTTAATGGTCTCACCCTCACCCCGCAGGTGAAATCCCATCAGTTGTACTTTAAGATGAAACCTCCAAGTTAAAAAATATATATTCTTGCAGTTAATTTAATCTGATTCGGTGAGGGTCTGGGCAAATGTTTTTACTGGCTGGTGTGGGCTTTGTGTGATGAGCATCACTACTGGATTTTCTTTGGACCAACGCGATGTTTCACCGCAAGCGTGTATGAAGTGGTAACACAACAGTAAGAGGAGAGGGCAGCATCTAACCCTCACTCTGACCCGAGTGCATGACCATGGGGGAATGGGCCACTCATGACATTCAGGAATAGAGGAAAGCACAGATGAAGGAAATGATTTAAGTTAAAAATGTGCAGCAAAAGGAAAAGAAAAATGACAGAAAGGTAAAAAAAAAAATACATAGAAATTTAGCACTGAAGAAGATTGATGAACTATTTAAATGCTGTAGATGTCAAACTTCAAAATTTCTTTCTGGGCCAGTAAAGTTGAATGGCATGGTGGTAAGGGTACTTAGCTTGTCATATCACTCCTGTCATGCAGCAGAAAGTTTACTTAGTTTGTACTTCGAATACAAGTGCGTCAGTTTCCTCCTCTTCAGTAATGTTGGAGCTGAGGTTTACCAGGTAAAAACAGACAATTAAAAATTATCCAATAATTAATGACAGTTCATGGCCCCTAGTTTATTGCCCTCACCACAAATTTACAATGAGTTATTGTTCTGCTTGCAAATTCTGGCCTGTTTTCCATATTATTATATAAATTAACAAGTTATATTTTCAATTATTTAAATTAACTAAAATACTGATATAAGTTTTGCATTGTACTATAACAAAGGTGCTGAATTCCACTGGCAACAGAACTTGCACCTGCAGTTCCTAGTGGGCCCAGACTCAAAATCCAATGTTAAACCTGAATTTATGCCTGAAGAAACTGATGATACCAGGTATTTGCATAAATTGATACAATGCATTATAAAGCAATAAGTTTCTTGGTTACTGAGGGAAATCGCATGGTGATAAGTTACACCAAACGTATCATTATTCAACGATGCAAAGAACACTACCAATGCAAATCAGCATTTACTGTAAAAGTGTGTTAGTGGATGCAGGGAGAGGAACAATGGCCTAAGTTCATCACTTCAATGCAATAAGCCAGTATTTAATGTCTTTCTATAAAATACAATCTAGTCAGATCATATTGGTATCTGCTACCATTTTGAGGGTCAGGGGCCAGATTCAGCTTCAGGGAAAAGTAAGGCCATTTCCTTTAGCAACCACCCAACCAATATACTGGTCCCTTCACTAATTGGTTTGACTGCCTGAGCATCTGGTTTGGAAGAAAGAGTGTGTATGGCAAGAATTGGCCGGAGTGGATAGGCAAGGTCAAACAAAAACTTTAACGGTGGGCGGGGGAGGGAGCACCCTCTCCTCATGACCACCAGGTGTGATGCTTTCAGTGTTGCTGTATATGGTGTTCACATGGCCCACATCTGGCTCCTGGGCCTTGGCAGTAACTCGAGGTACCTTCTGCTTCAACTGGAGATCCATGAAGAACCAAATTTTCAGAATCAGAATAAGGTTTAATATCACTGACATATGTCGTGAAATTCGTTGTTTCGTGGCAGCAGTACATTGCAATACACAATATTTAAAAAGCTATATATTACAATAAGAAATATAAGGTATAAAAATTAAATTAAATTAAAATTGGGAAAAAATAGTGAGGTGATGTACATGGGTTCATTGTCTGTTCAGAAATCTGAAGGTGGAGGGGAAGAAACCATTTCTAAAATGTTGAGTGTGTGTCTTCAGGGTCCTGTGCCTTCCCCTTGATGGCAACACTAAGAAGAGAGCACGTCTTGGGTGATGGGGATGCTTATTGACAGATGCCTCTATTTTGGAGGTGTCCTCAATCCTGGGGAGGCTTGTGCCCAAGATGGAGCTGGTACAGTTTCCAACTTCCTACAGCTTTATCCAATCCTGTGCAGTGGCCCCTCCATACCAGACGGTGATGCAACCAGCTAGGATGCTCTCCACGGCACATCTGTAGGAATTTGCGAGTCCTTGATGCCTTAACCAAATCTACTCAAACACCTAATGAAGAATAACCACTGTCATGTCCTCTTTATAATTGCATCAATATGTTGGGCCTAGTTTAGATCTTCAGAGATGTTGACACCCAAGAAGATGAAACTGCTCACCTTTTCCACTTCTGATCCCTCAATGAAAACTGGCGTGTGTTCCCTCGACTTCCCCTTCTTGAAATCCATAATCCAATTCCTTGGTCTTTCTGACGCTGTGCAAAGCTGTTGTTACAACGCCACTGAACCAACTGATCAATCTCATTCCTGTCCTCGTCACCATCTAAAATTCTGCCAACGCCATCAGCAAATTTATAGACGGTGGTTGAGCTGTGCCTAGCCACGCAATTGTGGGTGTAGAGAGAGTGGAGCACGCATCCTTGAGGTGTGCCAGTGTTGATCGTCAGTGAGGAGGAGATGTGATTTCCGATCGGCACTGACTGGGGCCACCAAGTGAGGAAGTCGAGGATCCAGTTGCAGAGGGAGGTACAGAGGCCCAGGTATTGGAGCGCATTGATTAGAAGTGGGAGTATGTTGTGTTGAATGCTGAGCTGTAATCAATAAACAGCAATGACGTAGGTATTGTTATTGTCCAGGTGATCCAAGATCAAGTAGTGAGCCAGTAAGATTGCATCCATTGTGGACCTATTGTCGCGATAGGCAAATTGCAGTGGGTCTAGGTCCTTGCTTAGGCAGGAGTTGATTCTGGCCATGACCAACCTCTCAAAGCATTTCATCACAGCAGACATGAAGAAACACGAGAACATCTGCAGATGCCGGAAATCCAAAGCAACACACACAAAACGCTGGAGGAACTCAGCAGGTCAGGCAGCATCTGTGGAAAAGAGTAAACAGTCGCCATTTTGAGCCAAGAACCTTCTTCAGGACTGACTCCTTCAGAATCCTGAAGAAAGGTCTCGGCCTAAAACATGGACTGTTTAATCTTTTCCATAGATGCTGCCTTATCTGCTGAGTTCCTCCAGCATCTTGTGTGTGTTACAGTGGATGTGAATACAACTGGGTGATAGTTAATGAGGCAACTCACTCGGCTCCCCCGATGGAGGTGGGAACCACTGACTAAAGCAGAGCGAGATTGAAAATGTCCCTGAACAGTCCTGCCAGTTGGCTGGAGCAGGTTTACTTCCTTACCAGTAAGGCCACACTTGGAGCATTATCAACAGTTCTGGGCCCCTTATCTCGGAAAGGATGTATTTTCATTGGAGAGAGTCCAGAGGAGGTTCACAAGGATGATTCAGGGAATGAAGGGGTTAACACATGAGGAGCGTTTTGCAACTTTGTGTTTACTGGAATACGTGGGGATCTCACTGAAACCTACCGAGTGTTGAAGGGACTAGATAAGGTGGATGTGGAGAGGATGTTTCCTCTGGTGGGGGTATCCAGAACTAGAAGGCACAGCCTCAAAATTGAGGGTCAACCTTTTAGAACAGAAATAAGGAGGAACTTTTTTAGCCAAAGAGTAGTGAATCTGTGGAATGCTCTGCCGCCGACTGCAGTGGAGGCCAGGTCCATGGGTATATTCAAAGCAGAAGCTGATAGATTCCTGATTGCTCGCGGCATCAAGGGTAATGGTGAGGGGGAAGCTGTATGGGGTTGAATGGGATCTGAAATCAGCCACGATGAAATGGCGGAGTGGACTCGATGGGCCAAATGGCCTAATTCTGCTCCCATGTCTTATGATCTTGTACATCATCAGGGCCCGGCACTTTGTGAGGATTCACCCTCTTGAAAGATGTCCTAAAGTCAGCCTCTGAGATAGAGATCACAAGGTCAGAAGATGCTGTAGGGATTCACACAGGTGTAGTTTCATTCTCCCTTTCAAAACGTGCATAAAAGGCATTTAGCTCATCTGGGAGTGATCATCACAGCCATTTACGGTTAGGTTTGGCTTTGTAGTAAGTAATGGCCAGCAAACCCTACCAGAGCTGGCATACATCTGATCCCATTTCTAACCATATAACATATAACCATATAACAATTACAGCACGGAAACAGGCCATCTCAGCCGTTCTAATCCGTGCCGAACTCCTACCCTCACCTAGTCCCACCGACCTGCACCCGGTCCATAACCCTCCATTCCCTTCCTGTCCATATATCTGTCCAATTTAACTTTAGATGACATCGAAACTGCCTCAACCACTTCTGCTGGAAGCTCGTTCCACACAGCCACCACTCTCTGAGTAAAGAAGTTACCCCTCATGTTACCCCTAAACTTTTGCCTTTTTGCTCTTCAATTGGAATTTCTTTTTTGCTCTTAAAATATCGTTCCAATGGTCATACCTGGAATTCTTGTCTAGTTTTGGTTCACTGGTCTTGAATGTCACAGATCTAGCCCTCAGCAGGCTATGAACCTCCTGATTCATCCATGGCTTTTGGTTTGAGTACGCCTGGTATGTTCTTGAAGGCACACACTCACCCACGCAGGTCTTGATGGAATCGGTGACAAACGTGACATATTCATTCAGATTTAAATATGAATCCCTGAATATTGTCCAGTTCAGCAACTCAAAGCAGTCCTGGAAGTGCTTCTCTGCTTCCCTTGACCATATCTTCTTGGTCCTCGCCACTTGTGATGCAGTCTTTAATCTCCGCCTATACACTGGGAGTAGAAGTACAGTCAGGTGATCATATCGTGGGTGTGGGATGGCACAGTGAGCATTCTTATTAAGGACCATTATCAAAATAAAGTTTATTCATAATTTAAAAAAATTTACAAGGCTAAACTTTGCAATATCTGTTTATTCCATACATTCAGAGTGAATCCCTTCTGTATTGTCCCAAAACATTCACACACATCAATAGTACGGCTGCCACTCATGTGGCCCCCCCGAGGTGGTATACTACCACAATAATTGACGGGTTTCATGGTGTCAGATGGTTGTTGTGGCGCGTTTAGTGTGGTAGTGTGGCTTGACACTCCCGCTTTCAGCTTCCACCGCCGGCTAGCAGTCCCGCAAAAAGGAGAGTTGAGTGTGTAAGTCTCTCCCTGCCAGTACATAGCCTCTCCAACGTGCCTCCAAGCTGGCGACACAGGGAAACCGAACATCTTTCGGACTCAGGCAGAACTACAGAGAACAAGGAGGAGGTCCAGCCCCTGCCCACGTAGCACGCAGGCCCACCGGCGCGTGGGCACGTCCCGGTGCTCATGAACTAGATCCCCGGCTATGGGTAAACCCAGACAGGGAGAAACGAAGGCTATGGGGTAAACCCAGATAGAAAATCCACAGTGAAGCTCCTAAGGCAGCTGCACATCACTGAACACCCTTTGGGCAGCTCCTGCAAATAAGCTGGTGCCAAGCATACTGCTTCGCTTTCCTTTGGACTATACCAGTGAGCCCGAGGGGGAATCTTGACGACTGGGCATCCCAGGATCTCCATATCTTCTGCCCAAGCTTGTGCCCTGGAGAAGCCACTTACTCCATTGTCCTTCAAGACAGACGGATGCCATCATCATCGTCATAATCATCTCATCACCCAACCTGGCCCTTCCCTCTCCAGTAGCAGAAGAACCCTGCGCTGTGGTCCTGAATCAATTCCATCGGGTCATGATACGCAAATCTCCAGAGGGAGAGGAGGAAACAATCCCAACGTAACCCACAACCTGATGACCCGCCTTTGTGTGTGGGTGAATCAAGCTGTGCATAGAACCAAAGCATGCCAACAAATACAATCAGACGCTGAATTTCAATTTTCAAAGTTAAAAGTAATTATCAAAGTACAATTATGTCACCATAATTTCCCTGAGATTCATTTCTTACCAGCATTGACAGTAGAAAACTGACTACTACTACTACTACTACTACGTCAACTCAGGCCTAGGGGGCCGGCGTCGGGCACGATGACGGACTCTACAATTCTCCCTCTCCCTCATCAGTGTGTTCAGTTCATCTACATTAGCCGCGCCGCTGTCTTCTAGGAGCGTGTTGACCATAGTCTTGGGAGGGCGCCCAGGGTTCATCCTCCTGTGCTTGGGCTCCCAGATGATGACTAGGCTGGCAGGTAGCTCAGGGTGGTGTAGACAGTGCCCCGTTAGTTGCAGTCTTCTCGCCTCAATTTTAATGGTGAGCATCGGTAGGTAGGTCATTATAGAGCTCGACGTTCGTCAAGTGCTGTTGCCAGCTCATGTCAAGAGCCATCCGGAGCATTCGTGTATGGCAACCATCTAGAGATTTTCGCATAGTCTTGGTGAGTGTCCACATCTCGCATCTGTATGTGAGAATGGACTCTATGACTGCTATGAAAATCCTCTTTTTAAGCCCTCTGGTCAGTTCGACTTCCAGAGTTCCTTCGTATCATTCATAGCCCTCCACGCCAGCGCCTTCCGTATCTTTATGTCCTTCTCCGAACTCATCATTCTTGACCCGAGGTACTTGTAGTCAAAGACTTTCTTAATGGTATCATTCTTTACGGTCTTGAGAGTACCTTCGTCGCAGTTATACACCATGTACTCTGTCTTTTTAGCGTTCAGGTGAAGTCCAACTTTATTGCACTCAATTTCCACTTTTGTCAGTAGCTGCTGTGCTTCCTCCATCTGGTCAGAGAGTAGAACACAGAAATACAATAAAATCAATGAAAAACTACACAACAATGTGCGAAAGCAGACGAACTGTGCAAATACAAAAAGAAAAGGTAGATTGATTAATTAATATGAGGGACACATTATGATTATTTCACATCTTTGTCAATATGCATTGTACAGTCAAATCAATATTTTCAATTACAATGCATTCATACTACTTATGCTCCCTATTTGAACCACGGGGGGCTTTTGCATGATGGGGCGAAGGGGTATCGGTGCTTTTGCTGGTGCAGTTAGGGGGAGGGGGTATGTCGATGCCTTTGGTACTGCTTGTGCATGGGGGGACTTTGGGGTTCTGATGTTTCTGTCATTCATTCTTTAGGGTTTTTCTGTTTCATGGACGTCTGTGAAGAGTAAGAATGTCAGGTTGCATACTGCATATATTCTCCGATATTAAACTGAACCGTTGAACCCATAAAGTGTTTGAGCTGCTGCTTCACAGGTCCGAGTACTGGCATGGCCTCATTGCAACTCAGTGTTTCACTCAATTAGATCTTGCCACACCATCTGTCCTTCATGCTGAGAAACACCCAGGGCCACAAGTCAGGCAGGACCATCCTGCCCAGCCTGTGTGAATAGGCCATGGTGAATCATTTGAGAGGATTACCCAAGCATTTGGCAGAATGCCTCATCACCTGAACTCATGAGCAAGGATCAACTTCACCCGGCTGGCAGTGAGAAGGGCCCTCCCTGACAGATCCTTCCTGTACGGTCAGAGTCTCACTCTGCACACCATCCTTGAGAGGGCTGCGATGTGAATGTACCAATCACCCTCTTCATTGTGCACAATGTGTTTGCCGAGAACGTTCAGGAAAGGATGCAATATTCCTTGTCGAGGTGCGCCCCGAGAAGCTGTATAACAGAGGGGCATTGGATAAATGGGTTGTTCCCGACTGTGCATGATGATGTAAAGATCAACTGCTACTGGAAGCTCAATTCTGTGAAAGGTGCTGTTTTAGTCTGCCTGAAGTGTTTTCTTCTTCCACTGCAAGACAGGACAACAAGCAAATACTCCTGACTGGCATGTTCCATGGCGAAGGATGCACTGAATCTTTGTGGGGAAGGGCCACAGTCTAAGATCCTGCTACTACTGAACACTGAGTGACAGGGCCGTGTGAAACAGCTTCTCAATCACTTCATGGGCTCAGGATTTAAAATGAAACAAGAGGTATTGCTGCATTGTAATAGAATGTATTAATTTGAAGATCATAATACTTAGGAGCAGACCGGCTGGTGACGCAATGACATCAGCGCCAGACCCGGGAGCAGAGGTTCCTGGGTTCAAAACCACTCAGGTCCGCTCCCGAGTACGCTTTCCATCTGTGCCAGGTTGGGTGTCGAGATCGCAACTTCACCTTGTAAAACAAAGGGAAAAATACTGCGAAAATGTCTGTGTGAGGAGTGGCGTGCCACACAGTCTCTCTCTCTCACTCCGCGCCTTGTAAAAGCCATGAAAAAGACATCATCATGGACGCATGCACGCACGCACACATGGACACACAGACGCACACGCACGCACACGCACAGACTCGCACGCACGCAGGCACACGCAAAAAAAATACATAGGAGCAGAATTAAGCTATACGGCCTAGTGAGACACTCCACCATTCTATTATGGCTGATTTATTTTCCCTCTCAACCCATCCTCCTGTCTTCTCCCCATAACCTTTGATGCTCTTACTAATCAAGAACTTATCAATCTCCGCTTTAAATATACCCAATGACTTGGTGTCTGTGGCAATGAATTCCACAGAATCACCACGCTCTGGCTAAAGAAATTCTTCCTCATTTCAAAGGTTCAAAGGTTTCAAAGGTACATTTAATGTCAGAGGAATGTATACAATATACATCCTGAAATGTTTTTTCTTCGCAACCATCCACGAAAACAGAGGAGTGCCCCCAAAGAATGAATGACAATTAAATGTTAGAACCCCAAGGTCCCCCCCCCCAGCTCCTCCCTCCCGCGTGTAAGCGGCAGCAAGCAACAATCCCCCCTCCACCCACCGGCAAAATGAGCATCAGCACCCACCACTGAGCACTCGAGCGTGCAGCAAAGCAACAGCAAAGACACAGACTTGCAGTACCCCAAAGACTACTCGTTCACCTGGTATTCAACATAACATAGGCTCTCTCTCTCTCTCCCTAATAAGGGAGAAAGAAATGCCTCCATTTCACAGCGAGAGGAGAGACATAACAAACAGCTCACTGGTTTATGATGTTAAAAGTCTGTTGCGTCACTTTTTGCGAGCTCTGTGCCCAAAGATCTCAGGTCTCTGGGCACACAGCCATAGATCTTCAGACTCCCATGACACACCGACCTGCCGGGACACTGACCTTCGATCCGCCCATCTCCAGAGCCACGAGATCTTGGCCCTCTGAAAGCGAGCAGAGCTCTTAGGCCATGCCCTTGGCATGTCGAATAGCGGCCGGTCGTGAAACCCCGAGAGTGGGTCCCATTCCAGCAAAGAACCAAAGTCAGCGTGTAACACTGGGTCAGGGTCTTCAAAGTAACCCTGAAAGGGAAATATAGAGATAGTAAAGGTGGAAATAGAGCTGTTTCTGAAGATGCAAGCAGAGGAGTCGCCATTAGGCACTATTGTCTCCTTCTATTTTGAGGCTGTGCTCTCTAGTCCTACATGTGGATGGTGCAGGTCAATGGGACTAGGCAGGCTAAGTGGTTTGGCATGGACTAGATGGGCCAAAGGGCCTGTTTCTTTGCTGTCGTTCTCTACAACTCTATGACTCTATATTAGTGGAAACATTCTCTCCATGTCCACTCTGTCTAAGTCCTTCAATGTTTGGTAGGTTTCAATGAGATTCCCTCCTCATTCTTCTAAACTGTGCAGCAAGAACAAGTCTAGAGCTATCATATTCCTCACACTGTATGTTAACCCTTTCACTCACAGGATCATTCTCGCAAAATCCCTCTGGCCCCTTTCCAACACTAGCATATCCTTTCTCAGATATGGGGCCCAAATCGGCTCCCAGTACTCCAAATGTGGACTGGCCAATGCCTTATCAAGTCTTGGCATTACATCCTTGCTTTCATGTTCCAGTCTCCTCATATAATGAATGTCGAGAAAGATGTGAACTGGTTGTACTGTCTTCCCTATAAAGTCCAGTAATGTCTAGACTTTAGACTTCAGGGTAAAGTCTGTCTTTGAATTAAGGAAAATAAAAGACATTCCCAGTTTGTCCTTGAAAGAATCGTAGACTAATGAATTGAATTCTGCTGAGAAATGTCACCAGTCTCTGAATCACCACTATCAAATTGCCATCAAGCCTCTTCAAAACTTTTGGGAGGCTCAAGGCTCCCAGGAAAACATGCATGAATGCAGAAAACATTTTGAGGCATACTTCTGATAATATTTTGACTGTACCCTGATTTTGGCCTCTTCATGGTGTCTGGTGGCAGACGGCCAACTTCCTGAAATTCTCCAGAGATGTTGTTCATTGAGTTGGTACCAGGTGAGAGCTGGTACAGGTATGGCTATGCCATTCTTCTTAACAAAGTGCAACAGACAAGCATGCTTCAGTTAATTTATGCAATTTTATTTTAATTTAGCTAATCAATTTATTTAGTGTTTAAGCTTTTTCTAGTGTCTCTAAAAGTTCTGATTTTATTCAATTTTTTAACACTTTTAGATATTCATTTGGTGTTACAATATTTCAATGTACAGCCTTTATCAGTCCCAATTAATTTATACCCTTGACAGCAAAGTCTTATTATTTTCATTGGAATAGTTTTCATTCAAAAAGATGTTTTTAGAAGATCAAAAGCTTAGCTCCAAAGTAGTACAGGAGAAACATAACCAGTCAGCCAAACCAAAAGTGGTCGGAAACTCCAAGTCATTCTATCATGTATTGAGCGGTCTAATTTATATAATGTCTATGTCATAGTTCAAAAGATTAGCTGTACTTGTCACATGTGCATCGAAACATGCAGTGAGATGCGTCATTTGCGTTAGATCAAATCATTGAAATTTGTGCCGGGCAGTCCACAAACGTTGTCACAGTTCTAGCATCAAAATAGCATGCCTGCAACTCCCTAATCTTAACCATATGTCTTTGGAATGAGGGAGGAAATTGAAGCACCTGGAAGAAACCCATGCAGTCATAGGGAAAACGTACAAATTCCTTACAGGCAGTGGCAGGATTCAAACCCCTATGAGGGTTGCTGGCACTGAAAAGTAATATGATAACCGCTACATTGCCATGTTACACATGATAACCTTTGAACTTAGGAAGATCACAATCCTGAACTATCTTGAAATAGCTCTGAAATAATCGATGACACCTAAATTTTTCATTTATTAAATTAATTATTGTGTAACACTTAATTGAAAAAGATATCAAGCATGCTTACAATGTGAATAAGTCAATATTTCAACATAATTGATTGGAACAATTTCTAGGCAGCAACAACCAAGCCTGATCTGCCATCTGGAACTACCTGTCCTGAATGTGGAAGAACTTTCAAAGCCAAGATTAGACTCTACGCTTCTTTTTGGATTCCAGACCTAATCAGTTCCCCTCTACCACCACTCTGCTCCGTCTAGCGGAATTAGTCCTTACTCTTAATAATTTCTCCTTTGGCTCCTCCCACTTCCTCCAAACTAAAGATGTAGCTATGGACACCCGTATGGGTCCCAGCTATGTCTGCCTTTTTGTTGGGATTGTGGAACAATCTATGTTCCGTGCCTATTCTGGTATCTGTACCCCACTTTTCCTTCGCTACATCGATGACTACATTGGTGCTGCTTCCTGCACGCATGCAGAACTCGTTGACTTTATTAACTTTGCCTCCAACTTTCACCCTGCCCTCAAGTTTACCTGGTCCATTTCCGACACCTCCCTCCCCTTTCTAGATCTTTCTGTCTCTGTCTCTGGAGACAGCTTATCCACTGATGTCTACTATAAGCCTACTGACTCTCACAGCTATCTGGACTATTCCTCTTCTCACCCTGTCTCTTGCAAAAACGCCATCCCCTTCTCGCAATTCCTCCGTCTCCGCCGCATCTGCTCTCAGGATGAGGCTTTTCATTCTAAGACGAGGGAGATGTCTTCCTTTTTTAAAGAAAGGGGCTTCCCTTCCTCCACTATCAACTCTGCTCTTAAACGCATCTCCCCCATTTCACGTACATCTGCTCTCACTCCATCCTCTCGCCACCCCACTAGGAATAGGGTTCCCCTGGTCCTCACCTACCACCCCACCAGCCTCCGTCTCCAACATATTATTCTCCGTAACTTCCGCCACCTCCAACGGGATCCCACCACTAAGCACATCTTTCCCTCCCCCCCCTCTCTGCATTCCGCAGGGATCGCTCCCTACACAACTCCCTTGTCCATTCGTCCCCCCCATCCCTCCCCACTGATCTCCCTCCTGGCACTTATCCGTCTAAGCGGAACAAGTGCTACACATGCCCTTACACTTCCTCCCTTACCACCATTCAGGGCCCCAAACAGTCCTTCCAGGTGAGGCAACACTTCACCTGTGAGTCGACTGGGGTGATATACTGCGTCCGGTGCTCCCGATGTGGCCTTTTATATATTGGCGAGACCCGACGCAGACTGGGAGACCGCTTTGCTGAACATCTACGCTCTGTCCGCCAGAGAAAGCAGCATCTCCCAGTGGCCACACATTTTAATTCCACATCCCATTCCCATTCTGACATGTCCATCCATGGCCTCCTCTACTGTAAAGATGAAGCCACACTCAGGTTGGAGGAACAACACCTTATATTCCATTTGGGTAGCCTCCAACCTGATGGCATGAACATCGACTTCTCTAACTTCCGCTAATGCCCCACCTCCCCCTCGTACCCCATCTGTTACTCATTTTTATGCACACATTCTTTCTCTCATTCTCCTTTTTCTCCCTCTGTCCCTCTGAATATACCTCTTGCCCATCCTCTGGGTCCCCCCCACCTTGTCTTTCTTCCCGGACCTCCTGTCCCATGATCCTCTCATATTCCCTTTTGCCTATCACCTGTCCAGCTCTTGGCTCTATCCCTCCCCCTCCTGTCTTCTCCTATCATTTTGGATCTCCCCCTCCCCCTCCAACTTTCAAATCCCTTACTCACTCTTCCTTCAGTTAGTCCTGACGAAGGGTCTCGGCCTGAAACGTCGACTGCGCCTCTTCCTACAGATGTTGCCTGGCCTGCTGCATTCACCAGCAACTTTGATGTGTGTTGCTTGAATTTCCAGCATCTGCAGAATTCCTGTTGTTTGTTATTAGACTCATAAGCCACTTGAGAGCCCATAAGTAGATCAACAGAACAAAGACCATCATCCTCGACCTCGAGGGATAGCCACGACGACAACCCCTAACCATCAGGCTCTTGAACCAAATGGAATAACTTCATTCAAATTCACTCGCCCCTTCACTTCCTATGACCTATCAACTCACTTTCAAAGACTCTTCATCTCATGTTCTCGATATTTATTGCTTATTTATTGATTATTATTTATCTCCTTTTGTATTTGCACAGTATGTTTTCTTTTGCACACTGGTTGAATGCCCAAATTGATGCAGTCTTTCATTGATTCTGTTATGGTTATTATTCTATTATGGATTTATTGAGTATGCCCACAAGAAAATGAATCTCAGGATTGTACATGGTGATGTATGTGCTTTTGGATAATAAATTGATTTTGAACTTTAACCTTCACTTTGCAGCAGAGCTGTAGAATGCACCCTGACTGAGCTGCCACAAATTCTGTATAGTGTCAACACAGAAGATGGTGGCTTGAAGAAGATGGCGGCAAAGAACAGCGCTAACCGGAGGTGATATTATCAAGATTGTTTACAAAGCTACCCCTTTCACTTCTTTTGCTTCTTCCTTTTATTTCAGATGTGGTCCTGCTCCTGTTGGAGCCTGTGATCTACCGGTGGTGTGTGTTTGCTGTCTCTGAGAGGATCCCACAAGCATGCAGTGCCGAGTCCGGGAAGCTGGAGGTGGGGCACAGGCCCATGGTCGACTCCATTTCTCACCGATCTCACCGATTGAAGCACCGAGGAAGAGTGAAATGGCCGAGGCGGGTGCGGAGGACCAGCGAGTGTTCAGCGCCATCTACCAGCGTCTTGCTCGGTGCTGCCAAAGGAAGTTGTCTCCATGTGATGGCCTCTCTCTCCTTCTCACTCACTGCTCTCAAGGGAAGGTCCTTGCATTCGAAGAAGTTCTCTCTCTCTCTCCCTCGACGCTGTTGGAGGATGGTACCAGAGCAAGGTTTAATCGCTCTGGTTTGTGGATTGTGAACTGAAACACATTATGATGTGTTTCTAGTTCCTCTGGTCGTTCCCTTTCTTTTGCTGCTGGTTTGGGCGATTTTGAATTGGGGCGGCCTGCTGATAAGAAACACTGAGCTAAACTGTAAAATGCCTTTTGATTTTGTGTTTTATTTTCTGTGCTTCTCATTTGTTTCTTTTTTGTATGTGGGGAGGCAGGGTGTTTTTAGAAACACAGAAACATAGAAAACCTAAAGCACAATACAGGCCCTTGGCCCACAAATCTGTGCCGAACTTGTCCTTACCTTAGAACTTCCTAGGTTTACCCATAGCCCTCTATTTTTCTAAGCTCCATGTATCCATCCAGGAGTCTCTTAAAAGAGCCTATCGTTTCTGCCTCCACCACCGTCGCCAGCAGCCCATTCCACGCACTCACCACTCTCTGCGCAAAAAACTTACCCCTGACATCTCCTCTGTACATACTTCCAAGCGCCTTAAAACTATGCCCTCTCTTGCTAGCCATTTCAGCCCTGGGAAAAAGCCTCTGACTATCCACACGATCAATGCCTCTCATTATCTTGTACACCTCTATCAGGTCACCTCTCATCCTCCGTCGCTCCAAGGAGAAAAGGCCGAGTTCACTCAACCTATTCTCATAAGGCATGCTCTCCAATCCAGGCAACATCGTTGTAAATCTTCCCTGCACCCTTTCTACGGTTTCCACATCCTTCCTGTAGTGAGGCGAGCAGAATTGAGCACAGTACTCCAAGTGGGGTCTGACCAGGGTCCTATATAGATGCAACATTACCTCTCGGCTCTGAAACTTAATCCCACAATTGATGAAGGCTAATCCACCGTATGCCTTCTTAACCATGGAGTCAACCTGCATAGCAGCTTTAAGTGTCCTATGGAATTAGAAAAAGATCCTTCTGATCCTTCACACTGTCAAGAGTCTTGCCATTAATGCTATATTCTGCCATCATATTTGAGCTACCAAAATGAACTGCCTCACACTTAACTGAGTTAAACTCCATCTGCCACTTCTCAACCCAGTTTTGCATCCTATCAATGTCCCACTGTAACCTCTGACGGCCCTCCACACTATCCATAACACCCCCAACCTTTGTGTCGTCAGCAAACTTACTAACCCATCCCTCCACTTCCTCATCCAGGTCATTTATAAAAATCACAAAGAGAAGGGGTCCCAGAATAGATTCCTGAGGCACACCATTGGTCACCGACTTCCAGGCAGAATATGACCCGTCTAGAACCACTCTTTGCTTCTGTGGGCAAGCCATTTCTGGATCCACAAAGCAATGTTCCCTTAGATCTCATGCCTCCTTATTTTCTCAATAAGCCTTGCATGGGATACCTTATCAAATGCCTTGCTAAAATCCATATACACTACATCTATGGGTCTACCTTCATCAACGTGTTTAGTCACATTCTCAAAAAATTCAATCAGGCTTGTAAGGCACGACCTGCCTTTGACAAAGCCATGCTGACTATTCCTAATCATATTATGCCTCTCCAAATGTTCATAAATCCTGCCTCTCAGGATCTTCTCCATCAAACTACCAACCACTGAAGTAAGACTCACTGATCTATAATTTCCTGGACTATCCCTACTCCCTTTCTTGAATAAGGGAACAACATCTGCAACCCTCCAATCCTTTGGAACCTCTCCCGTCTTCATGCAAAGATAATCGCCAAAGGCTCAGCAATATCCTCCCCTGCTTCCCACAGTAGCCTGGGGTACATCTCATCCGGTCCTGGTGACTTATCCAACGGTGCTTTCCAAAAGCTCTAGCACATCCTCTTACTTAATGTCTACATGCTCAAGCTTTTCAGCCCTCTGCAAGTCATCCCTACAATCGCTAATATCCTTTTCCGTAGTGAATACTGAAGCAAAGTATTCATTAAGTACCTTTTTGATGTTTTCTTCTTTGAACGGGCACCATGTTCTTCTTGTTCCATGGCTGTCTCTGGGGAAGTCGAATCTCAGGGTTAGAAACATAGAAAAACATAGAAAACCTACAGCGTAATACAGGCCCTTTGGCCCGCAATGCTGTGCCGAACATGAACTTACTTTTGAAATTACCTAGGGTTACCCATAGCCCTCTATTTTTCTAACCTCCATGTACCTATCCACGAGTCTCTTAATAGACCTTATCGTATTCGCCTCCACCACCGTCACCCGCAGTACATTCCACGCACTCACCACTCCCTGCATAAAAAACTTACCCTGATACCTCTTTTGTACCTAATTCCAAGCACCTTAAAACTGTGGCCTCTCATGTTAGCCATTTCAGCCCTAGGAAAAAGCAGTCTGACCAGTGCCTTATAAAGCCTCAGCATTACAACCTTGCTTTTGTGTTCTAGTCCTCTTGAAATGAATGCTAACATTGCATTTGCCTTCCTTACCACGAACCAAACCTGCAAGTTAACCTTTAGGGAATCCTGCACAAGGACTCCCAAGTCCCTTTGCACCTCTGATTTTTGAATTTTCTCCCTATTAGAATATAGTCTACACCTTTATTCCTTCCACCAAACTGCATGACCATATACTTCCCTGTACTATATTCCATCTACCACTATTTTGCAGCTTCTCTTAATCTGTTCAAGATCTTCTGCAGACTCCCTCCTTGTTCAACACTACCTGCCCCTACACTTACCTTGGTTTCTTCCATAAACTTGGCCACAAAACCATCAATGCCATCATCCAAATCATTGACATATGACATGAAAACTTTGACCCCTGCAGAACACCACTCGTCATCGGCAGCCAACCAAAAAAGCTCCTCATTATTCCCATTCTTTATCTCCTGCCAGTCAGCCAATCTTCTATCCATGCTAGTATCTTTCCTGTAATACCATGGACTCTTATCTTGTTAAGAAGTCTCATGAGTGACAGCTTGTCAAAGGTCTTCTGAAGATCCAAATAAACAACATCGACTGAACTATAACTGAACTATAATTTTGTAACTACAATATTCAGAATAAAACATTGCTTCGTTTTGAACACATTGTGGTCTGACTATTGTTGTGCTCCAGCAATTTCATTCCCAAGGTACTTTGTGCTTTCCAAGGTCACTTGCAGATAATTTTGAATTTGTGGAATGACGTGACTGAAGGTCCAAAGTGTTCACAGTTATTACGTGGACCTGCACAGTTACTAATTAATTAGAGACTAAAGTGAAGCATATGGGTGGCGGGGTTGAGATACGTCTCTACTAAAGGAGGTGTAAGGCGCTCCTTCCCTCTGCTAGTCTGAAGGTCACCCTTGAGAAAGTTGTAGCACCTGCTTAGCCCTCCTGATCAGAGTCACGGGAAGCTGTGGGAGCAGATGGTGGATGGTCATATGAGCAGCCGGTGCAGATCACAAGTCCTGGTTATGCGACCACTGACACCAGGCAGACAATCTCTGAAGGGTATTGATAATGGCTGTGGTCACCTGTCTTGTACTGACACTGCCCAGGAGAAAGCAATGGAAAATGATAACTGCAGAAAAATTTGCCAAGGGCAATCATGATCGTAGACCATGATCGTGCATTTCATACAACACGGCACAATGAAAGTGAAGCATAGGGGACGTTGAAACTGAAACCAAAGGATTATGGTGAAATGGTAGCAGTCTATTTCAACCTAAATCTTAGATACCGTGCAAAATCAACAGTACAAGATTCATTAAAATCTCTCAGACAAAAATAAGCTGTGCATGTACCTGGGTTAATAAATTTTGTTATCAGAGTACATATATGTCACCATATACAATCCTGAGGTTTATTTTCTTGTGGGCATACTCAATAAACCTATAGAATAATAACCATAGCAGAATCAATGAATGGCTGCCAATCTAGGGTTTTCAACCAGAGTGCAGAAGACAACAAACTGTGCAAGTACAAAAAGAAGAAATAATAATAAATAAATAAATATCGAGAACATGAGATGAAGACTCACTCCTTGAAAGTGAGCCCATCGGCTGTGGGAACATTTCAGTAATGGACAAGTGAAGTTGAGTGAAGTTATCCCCTTTGGTTCAAGGGCCTGATGGTTAAGGGGTGGTAACTGTTCCTGAACCTGGTGGTATAAGTCCTCGGAGTCTTGTATCTTCTTCCTGATAACCGCAGTGAGAAGAGGCCATGATTTGTGTTGGGCACGTGGCCAAGTGGTTAAGGCGTTGGCCTAGTTACCTCAAGGTTGCTAGTTCAAGCCTCAGCTGTGGCAGCATGTTTGTGCCCTTGAGCAAGGCACTTAACCACACATTGCTCTAGTGTCTGTGCGAGGAGTGGCGCCCTACACAGACTTCCAATCTGCACCTTGTAAGGTATGAAAATGCCCGACGCAGGCCTCTCATGGTCTGAGTCGACGTTCCCTTGGGTGGTGGGGGTCCCTGATGATGGATGCTGCTTTCCTGTGAGAGTGCTTCGTGTACATGTGCTCAATGGTTGCAAGGGCTTTACCCATGATGAATTGGTGAAAAACACTACTTTTTGTAGGATTTTCCTTTCAAGGGTATTGGTGTTTCCATACCTGCCTGTGATGCAGCCAATCAATATACTTCCCGCTACACATCTATAAAAGTCTGTCAAAGTTTGAAATGACATGCCAAATCTCTGCAAACACCTATGGAAATAGAAGCATCGTCATGCTTTCTTCGTAATTGCACATACACGCTGGGTCCAGGAGGGGTCTTCCCAAATAATAACACCTCAAGCTTTTTGTGTGTATTACTTTGGATTTCCAGCATCTGCAAAACCTCTTGTGTTTTTGGAGGGATACCATACTGCCGGGAGGATTTATAGAAATCCAGCAGCTCATCTCACATTTTGTAAAGCAATCACTAACTGACTGAGCATGCATTCCTCTGTTTTATTTCAGGTAGTCAGCAGGACCTGATCTTTATAGGGAGGTTAAGTAATTATTAGCATGGACCCTGACTGCATTTACACTAGATTTCTACTGCAAGTAGTAGTTCACATGCATCTCTCTGTAATCTGCTCCTCTGACTGTGGATCTGGTGACTATATTTGACAGGATGTACAGTCACCAGGTACTGCACCACAGGTGGTAAACAAAGGCTAAAATTTTTATGTTGCACATTCTTCACATCACATTAATTTACTTGTGTGTCAGCAGCTTCTAAAATCATTCTTTTACTTGAGCCATGTTTTTGTAATCTACAGTACTATGCAAAAGTCTTAGGCACATTTACACACCTAGATGCCCAAGGATTTTGCGCAGTACTCTATTTGTCAGCATGGATCAGAGAGCGAGTTTGTAGATCTGGCCGGAGCAAAGAATATTGGGAATGGCGAGGGTGGAGAGCCGCGGGAGGGGTGCCCTTCTAAAATGTGAGTTGTGCTTCAGTTAGGAACTACTTTTGAATGTTTTGTTCTAAGATTTCACAAACTAAACAATTTCTCAGTGCATCATTCCATCACTGAACTGAAAACGCATGGACAATTTCCTCAATTCAGCCACCTAAGCTGAAATGGACTCCTCTTCTTTTTGATTCTGCTTATGAAACCTAAAGCATCCTGCAATCAACAATGTTTTTGGCTGTAAGTGTTCCTGCATTACATTTACAATATCTGCAAAGCTCATTTCGGCTAGTTTGGTTCGAGAAGTTAAACTTCTAAGCAAACTGTATGCTTTTGCACCCATTGCACTCAGCAACACTAGCATTTGTTTTTCTTCCACTATTTCATTTGCTTCAAAATTCTGCTCAATTCATTCAGTATACACCAACCAGTTATCTGTTGTGCAATTGAACTCGTCAATCTTCTCCGTGTAGCCAGCCATTTCTGCTTTTTATTTATTAATTATCATTATCATCCAGTATTTATTGTTTATGAACACTCATGGCTTGTTAATTTCATCTATTTTCTGCCTTTTATTTTACTTGAATATCTCTCTCCCCTCGTGAAGATAACCATTGCTGCTATTCAACAGGTGGGTAGTTGTCTCAAATTTGTTTTAAAGCTTCCTCATCTCCACTATTACATAATCATAAAAAAAACACAGGAGCGAGGATACTTGCCTACTTAGTTTTCTTCCTTTTATTTTTTTTGGGAGACGCTCACATATGATGTGGTGGCATAATGACATATGCCATTTACATACCTTTACATATAACCTATGTTGAATTATGCAAGCAAATGAATGCTTAATCAAACAACACACTTACAATATTACTGAAATACCAAATACACTACATAACTGACAGAAGAGTTATGCAAAATGGTGAAGGTGGAAGTGTCACCCTTATAATAAAGGATGGCATAAAGACAGTAAAGAAAAAAACAATGCTAGCTCAGAAAATCTAGAGATGGAATCAGTTTGGCTGGTGATAAGAAAAATGCAAGGGTAGAGAGCAATCGAATGTGAATTACATAGGACAATAAGTTTAATGAGTCATATCACCAAGATACTTCTAAGAATTTTTATGACAAGAGCTAAAAATAAGATACAATCTGAAACAGGCAAAGAACAATGTGGTTTTGTGAAAGACGAAGGTACAAGAAGAGCAATATTGATGTTAAGGATACTAACAGAACAAGCTATTCAAGTGCAAAAAGGTTTGTTTCTTTTATCAACTGCACAAAAGCATTTGATAAAGTGAAGCACAATAAGTTATTTGAAATATTACAGGAAACTCCAGATCTAGATTCGAAAGACCTACACCTAATCAGAAATCTGTACTGGGAACAAACTGCCGCTGTAAGAATAGATGGAGAAGTGAGTCGGTTTATGAAAATCAAGAGAGGAATTAGACAAGGGTGTGTTTTCTCCCCTGATTTATTTAATGTGTACAGTGAAACAATATTACAAAAAATAAGAGACATCTTGGGAATCAAAGTTGGCGGTGAAAACATCAATAATTTCAGATATGCAGATGACACTGTGTTAATTGCAAGTACGGAGGAAGAACTACAAAACTTAATTGATATAATTGTTGAAGAAAGTGCAAAAATGGGTCTATCTATCAATTGCAAAAAGACAGAATGTATGGTGATATCCAAAAAGAAGGAGAATCCTATCTGCAGGCTGGGAATAAATGGGGAAGACATAAAACAAGTAAAGAACTTTTGCTATTTAGGAAGCTGGGTGACATCAGATGGCAGGTGCGACTTGCACATCAAAAGAAGAATAGGGATGGCAAAAGGCACCTTTACGAGAATGAAGAGTATACTGATCAATACTAAACTAGGCGTGACAACCCGCCTCAGAGTTCTGAAATGTTACGTTTATCCAGCTATGTTATATGGCTCAGAATGTTGGACAATATCTAGTAACATGAGGAAACGAGTTGTAGTAACAGAGATGTGGTTTTTGAGGAGGATGCAAAGAATATCTTGGACGAAATGAATATCTAACGAGGATGTCATGAACAGAGCAAACACAAAAAGAGAAATAATGTATGAGATCATAAAAAGACAACGTAACTTCATTGGACATGTGATTAGGAAAGAGGAGTTAGAATGCACGGTAATTATGGGAAAGATTGAAGGGAAGAAAGCAAGAGGAAGACAAAGACAAATGATGATGGAGACAGCAGCCAGAGAATTTGAAATGAATACCATTGAATTGATCCACTTGACCCAAAACAAGAGTGTGTGGGCCATGGCAGTCAAAGCTCAAACTGGGCATGGCACCTGATGATGATGATGAGAAAGCATTAGTGTGGAGCTATCTGTAGCCTGAAACAGTGGTAGTTCTGGGTAAGGTGTAAGTCAGGAAATTACAAATGTATGTAACAAAGATAACACGGTAATCATGAGTAACTTTAATCTGCCTGTTGATTGGGAAAATCCATTTAGCAGAAATCGTAAGGATGAAATCATGAGGGGTGCGAGACTTGGTTGACCAGGTGAGTATCCAGAGGTACAGGGTATTTCAGATCTGGTAATGTGCAATGAGAAAGTGTTGATTAATTAGCTGGTGGTTCATGCAGCTATCAGCGAAGAATAGTCATGATATGATAGCATCTTACATAAAGATTAAAAGTAATTTAGTACCATCTGAAATCAGGGTCTTAAACCTAGGTGAAGCAAACGATGAAAATATGAAGAATGAACTGGTAAAATGGGAAAGCTACATTTAAGATGGATAAAGAATTGTCTAACTTTGAAATAATTAATACAGTATATAGTTTACAGGTAATATACAGTACATCTACATAAGAGTACGTAGATTACAGATTGGTAATGAGAGACTGTGGGTGATGGTAAAGGCTTGATTTTGTGATTGGATGCCTGTGGCCAGTGGTTTTCAATTGGGACCCATGCAGTTTGTAATACAGGTATACATTAATGATTTGTATATGGATGTAGGACTGGGGATCCCAACCTTTTTCTAAGCCATGGACCGATACCATTAACCAAGGCATCTATGGACCACAGGTTGGGAACCCCTGATTGTTCTCAGTAAACTAGCAGATAACACTGAGCTGTTAACAGAGCAGAGAATAGTCTGAGATCACAGAGTAATATTGACATGTTAGTAAAATGGCTGAGACATGGCAATTGGAGTTTAATCCTGATAATAGTGAGGTGAAGTACTATTATTGGGGAATATTAATAAGGCTAGCATAGACCATGAATTGTATGGTTCTGGGGAATATTAATGAAAAGGGACTTTGGAGTGCAAATTCAAGGATGTTAAAAAGGTGGCAGTTAGATGATATGCTTAATAAGACATTCTAAACATGCTATATACTTTATAGACACCTTGGGCCAAAGAGCCAGTTTCTGCATTGTATAATTCAATGGCTCTGTCGGATACTGAACTTCATTAGACAGGGCACTGAATACCTGAGGAGGGAGATGATGCTGTAACTTTACAAAACGTTGATCAGACCTGAACCAGAGTACTGAGTGCACTTCTTGTCACCATACTATCAGAAGGATGTGAAAGCACTGGAGAGGATGCAGAGAAGGTTCAGCAACCAGGATGTTGTGGGAGATGGAGTCCTTGAATTACAAGGAGAGTGCAGAGAGGCTAGGTCTGTCTTCCATGAAGTGGAATAGATTAAGAGGAAGATACATGTGATTTGTGTACAACTCTGTTCTACCTATTCAAGGGAGGTACAAGATCCCTTGGAGGTTCGTGATAAAGGCATACAGCAAAGGTTCACCAGATTGATTCCTGGGATGGACGTTTGCCCCATTAGGAGAGATTAAGCAGATGGACCCTCTAGACCGGGGTTCCCAACCTTTTTTACGCCACGGACCAATGCCATTAAGCAAGGAGTCTGTGGACCTCAGGTTGGGAACCGCTGCTCTAGACTTTAGAAGGATGACAGATTATTTAATGGAAGATAAAATCTTACAGTGATTGACAGTAGATACAGGGATAACGATTCCCTGCTTGTAATGCTTAGAACCCAATTCACTGTCTCAGTATAAGCATTTGGTTTTTCAGAACTGTGATTAGAAGAATTTTTTTTCAGCCAGAGGAGAGTGATTCTTTCAAATCCACCATCTAAAGGTGATGGGGAGGTTCAGACACTAAATACCCTCAGGACAAAGACTGAGATGTTTCTGCATATTAAGCAATTTAGCGGACACAAAAAAAATCTGGAAATCTAGAGCAACACACACACATAAAGGTGCTAGAGGAACTCAACAGACATCATTTTGGCCCCACCCGCTACCTACCTTCCCTCGTTCACCTGGATTCACTATTCCCTTCTATGTCTTGTTCCACCCTCTCCCCCACCCATTAATTATAGCTTCTGGCCTCCTTCTTTCCAGTCTTGTTGAGCGGTCTCAGCCCGAAACATTCACTGCTCATTTCTTGAGTTCCTCCAACATTTTCTGTATGTTGCAACAAATCAAATGATACAGATTAGTGCAGGAAAGTGAGGCAAAATATCAACCATGACCATACTGAGTGATGGGATAGGCTAGATGGGCAGAAAGGCCTAATTCTTATGTTTTTATATTAGCAGCTTTGACAGTGGTCTGTGTTCTGCCCCACACCCTGCTGGCTGTTACAGCTGCCAGGATTTTCAAATGTTTCTAAATGTAAAAATATCTGTATAAATGCTATAAAGAATTATAAATATGTATGTTTTTTCATAAATTTTATTGTATTTCTTTACTTTCTTGTAAATGCTTGCAAGAAAATGAATCACAATGTAATATAGTGACATATACATACTTTAAAAATATTATTTCGACACTGACTTTGGAAAACAAAACAAAGCTTTAAACTTAAATAAATCAATACATAAAATAAAGAACATAATTCTTTCTAACCTTCGGCAGGACTCAAGGGTTTATTCCCCAATGTAACTGCTGTGATTGGGATTATCCAACTCTAGCCCTAAGAACTAACAATAGTGTATCAACTTAATGGTATCTGTAAAAATTTTCACTGAACTGAAACCTTACAGAATTACATAGGTATCCAAAGTCCCCTTTACCTCAGCATCATTTTAATGTTTTACTGTGATATTACAATATTTTTCCAAATGTCACACCCAGAACCTCTTCCTGTTCCACCTCACTAAATGGCACTTTGCTCTCTTGTGTTGATAGGCTGTCAGAGTATTAAAACATCTATGAAGATCTATGAACAGAGTATTAAAACATCTGTGGGATGCCCTGCGTCAGCCATGTCCAAAGTAGAGTGGAATGTGTGCAGAGTAGCATTAAACTATTAGCTGGCATGAACAAGTTACTATTTGGTCTGCTTGAGAATAAAAACAAAAAAAGAACCAAGCAACTGCGGCTTTGGTAATTTACACAGCCTCAATCTTCATCTCTTTATCATGTAAGGTAAACGCTCACAGGCCTCTGTAATACGAGCATGTAAGTACATATCAATTTACTTTTGGAATTCATGTACATTTGCCCCATGGCTACCTGGGTTTCCTCCCACATTCCAAAGATGTACATAGTAGTGGGGGTTAGCAAGCTGTGGGCATGTTGGTGTCAGAAGCCCCGAGCATATATATTCAGACCGCGTAGGTCATTGACACAAGTGACATGCTTCATTGTATTTTTCGAAGCTTTGATGAATGTTTATTTATTTAGATACAGCGCGGTACGGTATAGGTCCTCCTGGCCCTTCAAGCCACGCCGTCCAGCGGTTCCCCAATTTTTAATCCTAGCCTAATCACGGGACAATTTACAATGACCAGTTGGAATCTGGGAGGAAACCAGAGCACCCGGAGGAAACTGACACCGTCACGGGGACAATAAACCAAACTCCTTACAGACAGCAACGGGAATTGAACCCTCGTGGCCTGCATTGCAAACCACTGTGCTAACCACTACCCTACAGTGTCATTGCTAAATATATGGGAGGCAAATGTACTATACATTGGTACTTCATAAAAGTTTTTGGCATTTGAGACTAAGCCATATATTAGGACAGAAGTCCATAGTGATCAGGGACAGGGTTATAAGGAGCACTTTAAGTAGGAGAGACAGAGAAGAGAGGAATATCATAGCTTAAGAACTTGAATTGCTGAAAGCATGGTGCATCAATTAAGTTCAGAGATGTTTATTGGAGGACTAGATAGTCTCACTATGGAATAAACTTTAGAGATACAAATATGCAAATGGAAATGGAAATGGAAGTGGTTTGGCCACACCTTGAAGAAGATAACCTATGATATCACCAGGCAGGCATTAAAAAGGAATCTCCAATGGAAGAGGAAAATGGGACATGCAACGATCAAATGGAGGAAAGACATCGAGGCCGAAATTAGACAATGGGCACAGTCCTAGCCCACCCTCAAGAAAGTGGCTCAAAACAGAGGACAATGGAGACAGGTGGCCTGTGGTCCATTAGAAGTTAAGGGTCTAAGAAGAGATGGAATAAACTTAAATCAAAAACTTTGAAAAAATTACTAAACTATCTTCTTCCATGTAGAAGTTAACTTCAGACTGATAAATTATTTAGTCCCAAAACCAGTGAAATTGTACTTTTTGAAATTTAGCCTTGAGCATTTTAAATTTCAAATATTGGGGGTGTCAATTATCTATAGCTCTCCAACATTAAAATTGAACTTGCTGGGTGCTGTGAAGCTTTGCACATGGATATATGTACATACATAAACCAAGGACTTTCAAACACAGGAAGAATGCAGCTGATTACCAAAAATACATTCCTAGTGCCAATCACCAGCCTCTGCAAGCTTAGAGCAGCCTTACCAAGCATAATTTTCTTAATGTTGTGATTGGACAGCTGATTATAATTAGCGAGCTCACCCTACTTGATGTTAAAGCTATTTTACACAGGTAGCTTCCTGCACTTTCACAGTCCCTTCCCCTACCACTCTACCTCCACCCCAAACAATATTTCTGCAATTTTATTGGTAGGATGTAATTCTATAATATTGAAAGAAAATTAAAGGGTGAAGTTTTAAAAGCTATAACTTGAATGAATAGTGATGCTATAGCAAAGGACTAGTTCCAACATGAACTTTTAAAACCTGGCACTGAAACAGACAAAAGATTGCACAAAATGGATTAATTGGCTGATGCTGTTTGCGCATAGAAGTTTCAGAAAAGCTGTTCACGGACATTCATCAGTTACAATTATATCATCTTTAGATGAGGGCAAATTTGTGGCGACGTGCAATTATTCCAAAGAAATAGGAAAACGTTCCATCATTATTAAAACCTCCAGCAGTTTTGTTTGCCTATGTAAGGTGAAAAATATTAAGCAGCATTTCTAAAATTACTCTCCCTTGATAGCAGCAGGTCAAACAGGTGCCAGACATTGGGAGGTGCACTCTGCAGGCAGGTTTTTACTGGCAAGGAGTCAAAAAGCAGTCCTAAAGTGAAGAGGAGAACTCTGCACACGATGGCACAGGTGTTACTGTCAACAGAATTGGACTGGACTCTATCACAACTAATCAGGAAAAATTTGGGATTTTTTTTTGCAATTAACCTACACTCATTTTTTTTAAATCCTGTTCACAGATAAGGAGGTTTGAGTGCAACATTTTATGCAATTTCCACATTGAGAAACCAAAAAACCCTTACTGTGTAACAAATTGTTTGTTAATTCCAAAACCATTAGGAATCAAGAGTATCCTGTCTATACTTGATAAAATTGCTCTCACATGGTAGTGTTATCAGGTGTAAAAGGTTGAGAATGCAGCAACCATTATGAAGCAGGAGTGGCAGGCTGGGAGTGCAGGAGCCATTTGTAGTACATGGTTCTGGTCTGACAACATATTAAAACAAGCAGTCTTTCCTTGGAGATAATATAAACTCAATAACTTCAATATAAACTCAATAGCCCCTTTATTAGATACTCCATCTCCAATACCTAATAAAGTTGCCACTGAGTATATGTTTGTGGTCTTCTGCTGTTGCCCGTCCACATCAAGGTTCATTGTGTTGTGTAGTCAGAGATGCTCTTCTGTACACTACCATTGTATTACAAAGTCATAGTCATAGTCATACTTTATTGATCCCGTGGGAAATTGGTTTTCGTTACAGTTGCACCATAAATAATAAATAGTAATAGAACCATGAATAGTTAAATAGTAGTACGTAAATTATGCCAGTAAATTATGAAATAAGTCCAGGACCAGCCTATCGGCTCAGGGTGTCTGACCCTCCAAGGGAGGAGTTGTAAAGTTTGATGGCCACAGGCAGGAATGACTTCCTATGACGCTCTGTGTTGCATCTCGGTGGAATGAGTCTCTGGCTGAATGTACTCCTGTGCCTACCCAGTACATTATGTAGTGGATGGGAAACATTGACCAAGATGGCATGCAACTTAGACAGCATCCTCTTTTCAGACACCACCGTGAGAGAGTCCAGTTCCATCCCCACAAAATCACTGGCCTTATGGATGAGTTTGTTGATTCTGTTGGTGTCTGCTACCCTCAGCCTGCTGCCCCAGCACACAACAGCAAACATGATAGCACTGGCCACCACAGACTCGTAGAACATCCTCAGCGTCGTCCGGCAGATGTTAAAGGACCTCAGTCTCCTCAGGAAGTAGAGACAGCTCTGGCCCTTCTTGTAGACAGCCTCAGTGTTCTTTGACCAGTCCAGTTTATTGTCAATTCGTATCCCTAGGTATTTGTAATCCTCCACCATGTCCACACTGACCCCCTGGATGGAAACAGGGGTCACCGGTACCCTAGCTCTCCTCAGGTCTACCACCAGCTCCTTAGTCTTTTTCACATTAAGCTGCAGATAATTCTGCAGCTTACATAGGTATTTGAGTTAATGTCGCCTTTCTGTCAGCGTGTACCAGTCTGATCATTCTCCTCTGATCTCTCTCATTAACAAGGTATTTTCACCCACAGAGCTATCACTCACTGAATGCTTTTTGTTTTTCATACCACCCTCTGTAAACTCCAAAGACTTGTGTGTGGAAATCCCAGGAGGTCAGCAGTTTCTGAGATACTCAAACCACCCCGACTGGCACCAACAATGGTTCCAAGGTATAAGACACTTAGATCACATTTCTCCCCCAATTTGAAGTTTGGTTTGAAGAGCACTGAACCTCTTGGCCATGTCTGCATGTTTTATGCATTGCGTTGCTGCCACATGATTGGCTGATTAGATATTTGCATTAACAAACAGGTGTTCAGATATACCTAATGGGGGGGGGAGGGCGGGGGCCACTAAGTGTAGCTGGCAGAGCAACACGAGGATCACTGCACCGAAGCACCAATATGTAGGGCCGAGGAATACAGGTTCGATTTTGCACTGTGCTAAATTACTGACCTGAGCCGCACTGTGGTAATACTAGAGAGCAGGCTCTTTTGCATTGTTCCCCCAGGGGCCTTCAAAACAACTGTGAGAGGTCTGGGGCCAAATTAGCCAGCTGCTCCCCTTTCCCCACAGGTGAATTCAGAAGAAGCGAAAAGTAAATACTCTTTGATTGCAGAACAGATAACTGGATGAAGTATACTGAATGAATTGAAAGGTATCTTGAAGCAAATGAAATAGCCAAGAAAACGCAAGTGCCGGTGTAGCTGACTGCAATGGGTGGAAAAGCGTACCATTTGCTTAGAAGGTCAACTGCTCCATCCAAGCCAGGTGAAATAAAGGTTGATGATATTGCAAAAGTAATACAGGAACATTTAGAACCAAAACCATTGTTGATTGCAGAATGCTTTAAGTTTTATAAGTGGAATCAAAAGGAATGCCATCACCTTTTTCCCATCTTTTTGCCATCTCTACATAGTCATAGCCATGGAGATCTTCAGAAGGACCAAGATTCTAGAATAAGAAAAAGAAACTGAGAAATACAGCAGCACATCACATTTCATGATTCAATATGCAATCTAATTGTGGTCCATGGATATAGAAAAACTTTTAGTATTTAATTTTAGTTTAAATTTAAGCAAATTTCAAACAAACAGCAATATTCTTTTTTTTGTAATTTATTTTTTATTGAATTTCATCATCAAACAAACATTTCCATAAGATGTATTTCAGATACTGGACATATATATCATATAATCATATTTGTCACAAATCTCCACATAATATTTATCTGAGGTATACACTTATAGAAAGGAGAGGAAAGAAAGAACAATCGAAAAAAGAAAACTGTACATAGTAGGGAGTGATTTTTTTTACTGCATATTCATTGACTTATTCTAAACCCGTGGACAGATTCATAACATTAACACTGGATCCCACAAGGAGTTCAGTAACAGACCTCCACCTGGCTGAGATTCTACAGTATTTATGCTACAGAAATTTGTGCTGGAGTCAGATGTAAAGATCCATGTCTGTATTACAAACAAGAGAAAATCAACACACACAACACCTGTGTTAAGCCAGTGTCCAATTCCATTTTAATTAATTTGTTGTTCGCTTCTGCTGCAAGACACACTGCTTGTCTCTTGTTAGTTTTCACATTATAAATCTCAAGGCTACCCAGCTCTGAGTCACTCTCATCATTATCAGCGGTTTCATGAACAGCATGTAGACTAGTGCCCTTTTTGAAACTGCAGCTTAGCACTTTATCTTTTTTTCTCTTCCCTGAACAGTTCATTTACTTTTGCCTGCCCAACATGTTCTTGATGAGCACACCCTTGCATCGACGTACTTCCTCCATAAGAGGAACTATTATGAATAAACGGACGAAGAGGCCACAGGATCACCTGTGTCGTTGGCTATTGCTAATTTCTACATGGAGAACTTTGAGAAGAGGGCTAGTTCATCATCTTTACGCCCCAAATGCTTCTTCGAATATGTCGATGACACCCTCATAGTGTGGCCTTATGGATTCCAGGCACTCCAAAGGTTCCACAACCATCTGAACAGTATATATCCAAACATTCAATTTACAGTGGAGATGGAGAAGAAAGGTTGCTTGCTGTTCCTGGATATTCTAATACAATGGAAACCAGACAGTAGCCCTGGACATGGCATCAATCAGAAACCCACTCAGACTGACATACCTCAACAATAACAGCCACCATCACGCCTTCCAATGTAGAGCAGTTCTTTTTGCTTTGATTAACCGCATGAAAACTATTTCAGACCTGGAGCGTCTCCCCAAGAAAAAAAAACGATTACTCATGACATTCCTACAGAATGGCCATAAGGTGAAGGAAATCAATCAGGCCCTTAAAAGAGCCGACAGAAAAACCCGGAAGCCTAACTACAAGGAGCAACCTGTCAATACTGACTGTTTTCCGTATATTTCCACGGTTTCCGGAAGGATTGCTAGATGCCTACAGAGAAGAAGTCATCACCCTGACACAGTGGTGTCAAGAAAACAACCTCTCCTTTAATGTCACAAAAACAAAGGAGCTGGTTGTGGACTGCAGGACGAATGGAAACAGGCTAACCCCTATTGACACCTGTTGAGAAGGTGAACAGCTTCAAGTTCCTCAGTATACACATCACTGAGGATCTCATGTGGTCTGTACATACTGGCTGTGTGGTGAAAAAATTACTACAGCGCCTCTTTCACCTCAGATGGTTGAAGAAGTTTGGTATGAGTCTTCAAAACCTAAGGACTTTCTAGAGGGGCAAAATTGAGAGCATCCTGAGTGGTTGCATCACTGTTTAGTATGGGAATTGTACTTCCCTCAATCGCAGGACTCTGCAGAGAGTGGTGCAGACTAAACAGGGCATCGGTGGATGTGAACTTCCCACTATTCAGGACATTTACAGTGACAGGTGCGTAAAAAAGGCCTGAAGGATCACTGGGGACCCTAGTCACCCCAACTACCAACAGGCACCAGGACAACTTCTTCCACCAGGCCATCAGACTGATTAATTCACACTGACACAATTGTATTTCTAAACTATACTGACTGTTCTGTTGTATATCTTACTGTACATACTATTTATTACAAATTGCTATAATTTGCACATTGCACATTTGAATGGAGACGGAATGTGAAGATTTTGACTCCTCATGTATCTGAAGGATGTAAGAATAAAGCCAATTCAATTCAATACAAATACCAGATTTGTACCATCCCCAAACCTGTAAGGAAGTGCAAATCACGGCTTATGTACACACCTTGCAAGCAAAACAAGTGCTACACCTGCCCCTACACCTCTTCCCTCACTACCATTCAGGTCCTCAATCAGTCCTTCCAGGTGAGGCAACACTTCACCTGCAGATCTGTTGGGATCATCTACTGTAGGGCCTCCTGTATATCGGTGAGACCCGACATAGGTTGGGGGACCACTTCGCCGAGCACCTACGCTCCATCCACCAGAAAA
Source organism: Mobula birostris (assembly GCF_030028105.1). Lineage (NCBI taxonomy): Eukaryota > Metazoa > Chordata > Chondrichthyes > Myliobatiformes > Myliobatidae > Mobula > Mobula birostris. Next base: position 12,572,927 of record NC_092399.1, read on the forward strand.
ATTGGGATATCCCATTGGCCACCAATTTAAATTCCCATTCTGACATGTCAGCCCATGGTCTCCTCTACTGTCACGATGAGGCCTCACTCAGGTTGGAGGAGCAACACCTTATATTCCATCCGGGTAACCTCCAACCTGACAGCATGAACATCGATTTCTTGAACTTCCAGTAATGGCCTATCCCTCTTCACTATTCTCCGTTCCTACTTCCCCCTGTCTCCAATCTCCTTACCTGACCATCACCTCCCTTCCCTTTCTTTCATGTCCTTCTGTCCTCTCCAATCAGATTCTCCCTTCTCCAGCCCTTTATCTTTTTCACCAGTCAACTTCCCAGCTCGTTACTTCAATCTTTCCCCCCTTCCAGTTTCACCTATCATCTTGTATTTTTTCTTCCACTCTCCCCTCTTTCTAACACTAGCCTCAGCTTTTATTCTCCAGTCCTGATAGAGAGTCTTGGCCTGAAACGTCGACTGTTTACTCTTTTCCATAGATGCTGCCTGGCCTGCTGAGTTCCTCCTGCGTTTTGAGTGTGCTGCTTGGATTTCTAGCATCTGCAGAATTTCTCTTGTTCCTCATTAAGTGGCAGAGCAGTTCTGAGAAGGCGATAATGGAATACTGTTCCTAACTTGTATGTATGATACTTTCATTATATGATTACTAATGGAACAAAGATCAGCCACAGTAAGCCATGTCCTGGTTGCAGACAATACAACGCGGATCGGGAAAGTAAACTGTGATGAGATGTAGAGATCTAATATTTGGCAGGAAAGTGTGTTTTGCCCTTTATTGCAAATGCTGCCACACTGAAGGGCTTTACTTGGAGCACTTCATTCAGCTTTCATGGCAAAGGAAGGATTTACCGGCCTAAAGGTTGAGCTGGGTTTAGTAATGGAGAGGGGACTGTTGCTTTATGAGGCAAGTCTGAGCAAAGTTGATCAATGCCCACTGGAGTTTAGATCAGTTAAGTATTGTGTATACTGTAGATTGTGGAAGGAAGTGCTAATATCGATGTTGAGAGACTTCACTGTATCTAGAGAACCTAGAAGTGGAGACTTTTTGTGATTAGGGGTCGGCTATCTCTCTGTATAGTAGATTATAAATCTTCTCACTAACTGCAATGGATGTTAAAGACTAAGATAAGAAGATTTTCAGACATTAAGGAATCCAGGAGAGACAGGGATATGGAGGCAAAATGAACTGTCTATCTGATCAGCTGCAAATGAATGGCTTAGCAGGGGCCTGGGTTATGAATGTTAGTTCCTCTAACTTCCTGTAATTTCTCCTCCATTCCCCATTCTGGCTCCCTTCTCTCCCCTTCTCTTCTCCTCACCTGCCTATCACCTCCCTCCTCGGCTTCCTCCTATGGCCCACTCTCCTTTCCTATCAGATTCCTTCTTCTTCTGCCTTTTATCTCTTCAACCTATCACCTCGCATCTTCTCACTCCGTCCTCCCACCCCCACCCACCTTCCTCCTCACCTAGTTTCGCCTATCATCTGCCAGTTTGTAAACCTTTTCCTCCCCTCAGTTTATTATTCTGGCTTCTTCCTCCTTCCTTTCTGGTACTGATGAAACGTCTTGGCCCAAAACATCAATTGTTGACCCCTCTCTATAGGTGCCGCCTGACCATCTGAGTTCCTCAGGCACTTTGTGCTTCTGTTTGTACCCCAGCTCTGTTTCCTCTGATGTTATACATACCATGAGGAAGGCTGCTTTTGAAAATGTTCAATGTCACACCAATGATGTAAGAGTTGCCTTCAGGCAGAATGGGAGAGCTCGACTCTACGGAGCCAATGTGTCCAACTCCGACACAGAAATTTGTTTGAAGCTCCAATTTCAACTAATGAAAAGAAATATCAGCTGAAACATATTCTGAAGGTTACCAAGGACAATCATGGTCATGAGGCCATGATCACCCACAATGATGACGGTGGTGAGCTTCCAGAGGGGTGCTTTAGAAGTGTAGGCAGCTCTTAAAGCTAGAAATACAGCCTGCTAGTTTTGCTAATGTACGTACCATTATCTGACCTCCTCAGAATATGCTGGTTCCCATTTCAATAAATACTTTACACTTAGCACTCTTTATCTAAAGCAGAGTAGGCACAGTTTTTGCACAATCTAGTGTTCTTTCAGCTCTGCATAACGTCATAAAAATGTCAGTAATATACCAGCTGATGGAGCAGTTTCGTAGCAACAACCTTGCACTCAATGTCAGTAAGACCCAAGAGCTGATTGTGGACTTCAGGATGGGTAAGACGAGGGAACATGAACCAATCCTCATAGAGGGATCAGAGGTGGGGAGAGTGAGCAAATTCCTGGGTGTCAAGGTCTCCAAGGACCTAACCTGGTCCCAACATATCGATGCAGCTATAAAGAAGTCAAGACAGTGGCTATATTTCATCAGGAATTTGAGGAGATTTGGTTTGTCACCGAAAGCACTTGAAAACTTCTACAGATGTACTGAGGAGAGCATTCTGACAGGCTGCATCACTGTCTGGTTTGGGGGAGCTACAGTGCAATGCAAAAGAAGCTACAGAAAGTTGTAAAATTAGTTAGCTCCATCATGGGTACTAGCCTCCGTCGTATCCAAGACATCTTCAAAGAGCGGTGTCTCAGAAAAACAGCGCTCATTATTAAGGACCCACATCACCCAGGACATGCCCTCTTCTGATTGTTAAGGAAGGAAGTACAGAAGCCTGAAGGCACACACCAGCAATTTAGGAACAGCTGCTTCCCGTCTGCCATCCAAATTCTAAGTGGACATTGAACCCATGAACTCTACCTCACTACTTTCGTTAAATTATTTCTGGTTTTGCACTACTATTTAATATAGATATATATATACTTACTGTAATTCGTTTATTTTTTTCTCTATTTACCATGTATTGCATTGTACTGCTGCAATACATTCCACAACAAATACTTATACTTTATTGTCGCCAAACAATTGATACCAGAACGTACAATCATCACAGCGATATTTGATTCTGCGCTTCCCACTCCCATGATTACAAATATTAAATATTAAAAATAGTAAAAATTAGTAAATATTAAAAACTTAAATTATAAATCATAAATAGAAAATAGAAAATCAGAAAGTAAGGTAGTGTAAAAAAACCGAGAGGCAGGTCTGGGTATTTGGAGGGTACGGCCCAGATCTGGGTCAGGATCCGTTCAGCAGTCTTATCACAGTTGGAAAGAAGCTGATCCCAAATCTGGCTGTACGAGTCTTCAAGCTCCTGAGCCTTCTCCCAGAGGGAAGAGGGACGAAAAGTTTGTTGGCTGGGTGGGTCGTGACATATGCCAATGATATTAAACCTAATTCTGATTCTGAAACAGGAGCATTGAAGGGTCTCTGATCATACTGTAAAGGTTCTCATGAACATCAATTAACACCACCTTCGGGTTAAACACCACAGCGCTTCTCCACTCTGCATCAGAATAGGCCGCTCACCGCCCAAAAACCCCCAATTTAGCTCTAACCTAATCACAGGACAATTTGCAATGACCAGTTAACTACCTGGTACGTATTTGGAAATTGGGAGGAAACTCGCGCGGTCACAGGAGCAACATGCAAACTCCTTACAGGGTGCAGTGGGAATTGAACCCAGATCGCCTGTACTATGAAGGTCTGTACTAACCACTACGCTACTGTGACACCCTCTGGGCTTTGGCATATACTCCTCGGCAAGGAAAGGAGACAGCACCTCATCCAACAACCTAACCCCTCAAAATCATTACAAGAGCAGCAAAAGTACCTGCCTTTCCAATATGGAGAGCTGGCTGGTGGCATAGTGGCATCAGCGCCAGACTTTGGAGCGAAGGCTCCCGAGTTCAAATCCAGCGGGCTCCCTTGCACGCTTTCCGTCCGTGCTGGGTTGAGCATCGAGCTAGCAACTCAGCCTTGTAAAGCCTGCTAAAAAAAAAAGCCATCATGATAGCATCCTGATGACTCTACTCGGAGTTAAGGGCTTTCTTCTCTTCTTCTTCTTTTCCAATATTGACATCAGAATCAAAGTGAATTTTAAAAGAAGTATCCATGCTAGATACAAGCATTCATGAGCAAGCTTTGTGTTTCCCTTTTGATACAGTTAGTTCACTGCCTCCCATCCCCAAGAATCAAGTATCAATTTTTAACAAAAAACACTCAGGGTTTTTGACCCGAAATGTCAACCAATTCCTTTCCCCATACAAATGCTGCTCAACCAACAGACTTCTTCCAGCAGACTTATCCTCCAGATTTGGGCATCTTGTGCCTCCAAAGAACCAATCTTTTCTGCCCTACCCAGCTTTGCCACCACCCACTCACTGGTGGATGGGGTCTGGAGCTTTTGAACCATGGCACATTCAGGGTTAGCACAATGAAATACTTATTTTTATTTATTGAGATATAGCACAGAAAAGCCCCTCCTGGCCCTTCACGCCATGCCACCCGGCAATCCCTCAATTTAATAGTAGACTAATCACAGGACAATTTACAACGACCAGTTAACCTACCAACCAGTTTGCCTTTGGACTTTGGGAGGAAACCAGAGCACCCAGAGGAAACACATGCAGTCACGGGGAGAACGTACAAACTCCTTACGGGCAGCAGCAGGAATTGAACCCAGGTCCCCTGTACTATAAAGCATTGTGCTAACCACGATGCTACCATGCAAAGAGTAGTTTTTCTGAGCAATAACCTGTATGTTTCAGGTATCTACTTTCCACTTCTGAATTCAACTGTGGAGAAAAGGGATCAGCTGGTTAATTTGGCCCCAGACACCTCACAGTTGCTTTGAATGACCGGGTGGTCAATGCCAGCCTGAAGAAATAGTATCACCCTCTTTCAGCAATTTTTTTCCCTCTTGGGAAGTGCCTTGTCTCCGGTGGTGCTGCACAGTGCTGAATTCCACATCTTCTTGGCCCCAGATATTGGTGGAAATTTTCTACCAATCGTTTTTGCTAGCATTTCATTTCCCACCAATTTCCACCCTGGTTCTATTTTTATTCCTTTGTTCCATTTCGGTTGCTTACTTTTGTTTGCCTTTTCCTTTTATCCGTGGGCTGCCGGAGCAGCAAATCTCTTAGAATATCGCCGCATGGAATTCCAAATTGCAGGATGGAGGAAGTTTTAGACTCTTCCTCTGCGGCGCGTTCACAAGCCTTGCTGCTTGCTCCAGAAACTGCGGATGTAATAATGGAGAGTGATTTATCTGTTTATGTAAATGCACTCTCTCAGTTCAGGAAGTGTCATGCTGCAATAGGGCCGATTAGGAAACTGTGAGGAGAAAGATTGGAGTTCAGGGCACAGCTCCAGTAACTGAATGACGCCGGCGGAATATGGGTTGGCACGAGTCACGAGGGTAAAGGTCCACTCACACCCAGAGAAGCACACACCCAACGGACTGCAGGCAAAACTGTTGACTTCCTTTCCTTGTGTTAACATTTGACCTCCATTTGATTGTACTTCCTTCCTTTCTCTTTTGCACCGGTCGCATTACTGTCCACTCTTGCAATCCTTTCTGTTATCCTGTTTTGATCACTGCCCCTGTTTTAAATCTTTTCTGAAAAAAGTAAAAAGTCAGTGGCTGACATGCATGACACACTGTAATATGTGGTATGTTACCTCCCAGTCCACCACATTTCCATTTCATACATAACATGTTCACAATCATGTTCTGTTAAGGAGGTCTATACCTACCAAGACCTTTCATGTTTCCCTTAAGGAGGTCTATACCTACCAAGACCTTTCATGTTTCCCTTAAGGAGGTCTATACCAACCAGGACCTTTCATGTTTCCTTTAAGGAGATCTATACCAACCAGGACCTTTCACGTTTCCCTTAAGGAGGTCTGTACCAACCAGGACCTTTCACATTTCCCTTAAGGAGGCCTATACTGACGAGGACCTTTCACATTTCCCTTAAGGAGGTCTATACTGACGAGGACCTTTCACGTTTCCCTTAAGGAGATCTATACCAACCAGGATCTTTCACGTTTCCCTTAAGGAGGTCTATACGGACCAGAACCTTTCACGTTTCCCTTAAGGGGGTCTATACCCACCAGGAACTTCAGTTTCCTGATTTTTCTGTTACCTTTTAGTCCTGTGGTATTTCTCTCTCAGTTGTCACCCAGAAGATGTAATATGCTATTCAGTTTCAACATGATATCCTGCCATTTGAGCATCACTGCTTCAACAATTAAAGGTCTTATCTGAATAACTTCAGAATCATTAAATTCTACTTACATTGCAATGTATAACTTGATTGACAAGTCACTCTGCTGATCGGTTTTGAAGGAGTTTATGAGAAAATTTAGCCTAACACACAGGAAAAAAATGGGGGCCCAAATTTACTTGTGAAACCAATCAGCCACAATTCAGATGGTGACCTGCGATGACCACCTCTAAGGGGAGACAGAGGGACACTGGCATGGGTCACAGCAGAGCTGCTATGTCACAGTTCTGACAACCTGACACACCAGACCATATTCCCATCAACTATGCCAAGGATCTACCACTCACCAATGCACTAGGGGCAATTTGTAGTGGTCAGCTAACGTACACATCTCTGGAATGCAGAAAGAAACCAAGGCACCCAGGAGAAACCCAACAGTCGGCACCAGAGGTCTGGATCAAAGCCCAAATTCCTGGGTCTACGAGGCAGCAACTCTACAAGCTGGACTCCTGACTTTATCCAATTCATCCACTCATTCCTACTGATATTTTAATGAAAGGGTTTTTTTTTCAATATACTGAGTCTGCATGCATCTGTGAGTCAGGAAACAAGATAGCTAATTCCAGAAGATAAGGTGATCCAGGATACCCCAGTGAAATACCTGCTCTGCTTTGTGGGAATGTAACATTCAATTTCAGCACAGCGAAGTCCTACAAACCACAAACAGATAACAAGCAGTTGATCTATTTTAGTCAGGTTGTGCAACTGATAAATATTGACTAGTACTCAAACAGCCTAACCAATCAACCTGAAAAAGTTGCTCTTCCTGGGTAACAGGAGCACCAGCCTAGGGTCCACGGACCCCTTGGTTAATGGAAAGGGTCCATGGCATAAAAGAAGTTGGGAGCCCCTGAGCTAAAATAAACAGGAACAGCTGATGCCTTGCCACAGGTGACTATTATAACTGAGGAACCGGTTTGTCCGATTCATAGCTATTCCAAAGTTCAAAGTTTAAAGTAAATTTTATTATCGAAGTACATATATGTTACCATATACAACCCGGAGATTCATTTTCTTGTGGGCATTCTCAATAAATCTATAGAATAGTAACTATACGAGGGTCAATGAAAGATCAACCAAAATGCAGAAGACAACAAACTGGGCAACTGCAAATATAAATAATGAGAACATGAGATAAAGAGTCCTTCAAGTAAGATTATTAGTTGTGGGAACGTCTCAGTGATGGGGCAAGTGAGTGTAGTTATCCATTTATTCAAGAGCCTGATGGTTGAGGGGTAGTAAGTGTCCGTAAACTCTGTCCTTGAGCATCAGAGTCCTGAGGCTCTTCTACCTTCTACCTGATAGCAGCAACGAGAAGAGAGCATGGCCTGGGTGGTGGGGATCTCAGATGATGGATGCTGCTTTCTTATGACAGCATTTTATGTAGATGTGCTCGATGGTCAGGAGGACTCTACCCATGATGTACAGGGCCGAATCCAGCACTTTTTGTAGGCTTTGCTGTTCAAGGGCATTGGTGTTCCCACAGCAGGCTCTATTCTAGTTCAAATTAGAATAGCAATGTTTAGTAGCTGCCATCATCATTCTGGCAGGTTAATAGTCTCACCCTTTTCATTCTACACTTTCCTGATCCGCAGTATATATGATGATTTAATTTTTGTGTTGGCTTTACTCACAAACATGGTTACTGTCAGTTCCTCGCCTTCCATACCCGGGAAACAGGGCCTAGTGGAATGAGTTCTCACTACGGTCCCTTATCTGCTAAAAACATGGACTCTGAATCCAGTTCGCTGGTATCGTACTGAAATAGACACTGCCCTCAGTGACGAAGAAAACCTTTCCAAATCAAGTGCTGTTTACCTCTTACCCACCGTACAATCAGACAGGGCCCATGCATTATCAGGCCTTAAATCAAACGACCATCTCTTGGGGTAAAAGGTTAACCACATTAAACAAACATTGCAATCCTAGGTACTGATTGCTTTGATAGGTAACCATTTTCTTTATTTTACCAAAATATTTATTTTTCTTCAACGATTAACTTTAACTAATTGTATGTGGATTGATTGCTTATTACTCAGTAATCCAGCGCTATCCTGAAAACTATATCTGATCCTGCAGGCTGCTCCCAGACACTTAATGCAAAATAAACAGAGATACTATGTTTAGTGTTTAACCCATGAAAGCATTCCCATAATGCCTTTTAGCACAAGGTATGTTTATCTCTGGAAATGCTATCAAATGTCAGACCACGATTTCATCACTGGACATCTATGTCGCAGTGAGGAATCAACAGACGGCCCTGCTGTAAATGGAGCTAGGTTGCCATCTTGACAAATGTTTTATTATTTCTGTTTTATGATGTCATAGAGTCATAGAGTTCTGTAGCACAGAGAGAGAGGCCCTTCAGGCCATTTTTTCAATGCTGTACTTTTATTCTGCTTGGTTCCATCGACCAATGCCTAGACCACGGGTTCCCAACTTTTTTTACATCATGGACCCCTAACATTAACAGAGGGGTCTGTGGACCCCAGGTTGGGAAGTTCTGACCTGGAGGAACTCAGCCAGCCAGGCAGCAACTATGGGTAAGAGTAAACAGTTGGCGTTTCGGGTCTAGACCCCTCGTCAGGAATTTTATTAATGCAGGCTCTCTGCAGTGGGAGAGAGTGTAGTGAGGGGGGTAATATTTTAACAAAAGGATAAAAAGTAGGTTAATATATTAACACCCAGACATTGATTAGACCACCTCTGCAGAGCAACCTGTGCAGCCTAATTTGCCCGCTTCCTCTGAATGTGTGGTGTGCACTGGTCATGTCCCAGGATGGCTTGGGAGCTAAGGAAGGGCATTCATAGGTTTTCAGAGGCAGCATTTGGAGAAGGCTCAGGTGATGATAGATGTGCCACAGTGGGGAAGGAAACCAGCTCATCCTCCCATCACCCCTATTTTTTCCTCCTGCTTCAAAACAGCACTTCAAAACTTCAACAGCAAGTGAGAAGTAAGAGATGATAAATGCTTAAGTAACACTTGAAATTCCCTATTCCTTCAACTTAACCCACAGTCATTAAGTCAAGTTTTTCCAGACCAGGGCGTAAAGCACAGTAGTACACATAATTCACAATAACTTCGGAAAGCAAGAATTAATCTACAAATGAATTACACATAGGTAAACAGAGTAGAATGAATAAATTAAATATTGTAGGGTACAGTGCAAACTACCCAATGACACTTGGAATGTGATGCGCCAGTGAGTTGGGAAGCCTAATGGACTGAGGGAAGAAACTGTTTCCCATCCTGACCATTCCTGTTTTTATCCATTGGAGTCTCCTGCCTGATGGTAGAAAGTCAAAGAGGATGCTGGATGGATGGGTGGGATCCTTGATAATACTAAGGGCCCTACCAATGCAGCGCTCCTGATTAATGTCCCCGATGGATGGTAGGGAGACCCCTGTGATCCTTTCGGCCGTTCTCACAGTCCTTTGTAGAGACTTCTGATCCGATGCGCCGCTGCTCCCATACCAGACGGAGATGCAACTTGTCAGGCTGCTCCAAATTGTGCTCCTGTAAAATTCAGTTAAAATGGGGGGAGTGAGATGGCAGCGACAAGAACAGAGCACGTCCTGGGCGATGGGGTTCCCTGATGATGGATGCTGCTTTCCTGTGACAATGTTTCGTGTAGATGTGCTCGATGGTTGGGATGGCTTTACCCGTGATGGACTGGACCATTATCCTTGACTTGTTGTAGGATTTTCCATTCGAGGACATTATTGCTTCCATGCCAGGCTGTGATGCAGCCAGTCAATACACATCTATATAAGTTTTAGGTGCCACGCTGAATCTTTGCAAATTCCTAAGGAAGTACAGGTGATAACAGGAAGTACATGTAATTGCTTGAGAACTTACATAACAACTTCTGTGAGAAATACCATGGATTGCCACCAGGAAAATTCACAACCTTCCAACAAATGTTAACTATCTTCCAACAAATTTACAACAAGGTACTGGTGCTCGACATCATCTGCAATCCGGATATTTTTCATTCCAATAACATTTCCACCAAGCTAAAAAGACACAAAAAAAATCATCAGGAAATCTGGTAAAAATAGGGAATAGGTGATTTTTCTGCCTACCATGCTTTCCACAAATTGGTGCAGGTTGTCATTTTAATTACTTGACAACAGACATTCAGTCAAGAGACCGTCCACAGTGTAAGGGAGGATGGGGACTATTTGCTATGAATGTTCAGATTTCAAAACACGGCAAGTACTTTAAAAGCCTGGTGAAATATGTCTTGTGAAAATAGTTCAAAAATAAGGTTCTGCCTGTTTCCACATTAGGACCATTTGAAAGAAAAGAACAGCTCCATTACAGAAGAAAACTGAATCACATGAAATTAATGCAAGAACGCGTTTTTTTTATATATGTGTTGTGTATCCTTCTCGCATGCATCAATTACTAGGTCTGATCCCAGCAATCGCGGGAGCTAATTGACAAAGAGGAATCCCAGCAACTGCACAAACAAGAGGAGAGGGAGGGGCTCTCATGAAACACGAGATAAATATTAACTCTTTCAAAGCTGACTTCCTCGGGATCCCCTTATAATATCCAGGCCGGCACCGCGGCTGTTGCAAACTCTGAGCGTGTCTGTGACTTAAGCAACTCTACTAAGACCTCGTAGGTTATTTGCATAAAAATCAGCAACATTGATTGTGATTCTGGGTGCCACGGCTGCTATATTTCATTAGGCGTTTGAGGAGATTTGTTATGTCACTTAAAACATTCACAATTTTCTACAGATGTACCGTGCATCACCGTTTGGTATGGGGGGAGGGGACAGGGGACTATGCTCAAGATCGAAATAAGCTGCTGAGAGTTGTAAACTTAATCAGCTCCATCATGGACACTAGCCTCTGTGGTATCCAGGGCATCTTCAAGGGCCAACGCCTCAAAAGAAAGACCCCCATCACCCAGGACATGCTCTCTTCTCATCGCTACCATCAGGAAGGAGGTAGAGAAACCTGGAACCACACACTCAACAACTCAGGAACAGCTTCTTTCCCTCTGCCATCCGATTTCTGAATGGACATTGAACCCATGAACACCACGTCACTACTTTTTTTATGGATTATAGTACTACTTACTTAATTCAGCTAATTAATATATAGATGCTAACTGTTGTTCACAGTATTTTATTATTATATATTCCATTGTACTGCTGCCGCAAAGTTAACAAATTCCACAACATACGCCGAAGATCTTAAACAGGATTCTGATACGACAGCGAACAATCTCCTGATATATTTACCATTGCATGTCAATCACATGGAGATCATGTGCATAGGCGCTTCGCTGCCAATGCAAAGGAATGAAGGAGAAGAACTTCTCACTTGAATTTAAACATACATCAATTATAATGCAGTGTTACAATCAAGCAGACAGAAATATTTTTATATCTTTTTCTCAGAAATCGTTTTATTTCTCTCACAACTAGATTGCAACACTTTCCCTTAATTGTCGATGCGAGCCTATAGAGGTGGGTGTAGACGTTTGGCTGGCTGCTCGCTGTGCAGATCCTACTCTCTCCCCTCGGCCTTACGGGGCTGCAAACAAATGAGCCATCAGTCCTCCAACCTCCAGGTGACTATGGATCAAGAGGATTGACCTGTGGACCAGTTCTGCTGGGACGCAAGCCATGGTCTGATCAACCCCGGGCTGGGTCGCCTGAGCGTGAGTGTGTCTGATGTTGAATGACCCGAAACACCTGATGACTCCAGATTTCTTCTCTGTTGATGTGTCCCAGCACTTCCTAGGATGTATCTCAGCATCTGAAGATAATGCTAAGTAATATACTTTTGAAAATGAGCAACTTTTGCCTTAGGTTTTTATATCTCTTTTTTCGGCAAACCCCAATTTTGCAACCCGGGAATGTATTCAAATTCCGCAGAACCTCTTCCACTGCAGGAGGAGGGATTATTGTTCCAACTTGCTCCAACATGAGGTTTCAACTCTGGACATGGACTATAACCCGCAAATCAGAGCTCTGGGCGCTGATCTGCCTTCTCTTTATCAGGCAGATTCTGCTTGCAAGTATTTCGCGCGACTCGTGCTTTGCTAGGAGTTGAGGAGTGCAGCAGAATGAACTCTACTGTGATGTCACGATTGCACAGAAGGCTGCCAAAGACACTGATCCTTGTAGGCAACGTGGGTGTCCGCTGCCCAATTGCACCGTATAGTCGTTGTTCACTAAAATCATTTCACGAAGACGATTCCTCGTCAACATCTCCAGGACAATTGTGGGAAATATCAATAACAATGACCACATCTCATGAATAAGTAAAATACCCTTCACGCCACAAAGTTCCTATCTTATCTTCCTTCTGCTGCTGACTACCTTGTTATTGACACGACCAAAAGCAAGGATGACCCAAACAAGTCAACATTCCAAATATTAATTATTCATTGAAAACAAAAAAAATATAGTAATGGATAATTACCCTTGTGTAAACCCTTGGTTCTTGTGTTCTGCATGTTGAAATACATGGGAAACTGAACACTATCAAAGAAACAGCAGCCTGATTGATTGACATCCTTTTCACCTTCAGTTTTCGTTTTTCCTATCACTGTTCCCAGCGCCCTTCGTCAATAAGCCGTAGGGAGGCACTCAGCAAGGCTTCATCAACGGTACCAACCAGACCAATGGCTTCTACAAATTATTGGGACAAGGGAAGTAAATATATGAAAACAGCATCACCTGCATTCATTTGAAAATTGGCAAAATAAAGTTTATTTAATGAAATAAAGAATCTCAAGGTTATACTCTATATGGTATAAGTACCTTGATAAAAAATTATTTTGCACTTTGAAGACCTTTTCAAAGTTCAACATTCAGAGTAAATTTATTATTGAAGTATATATAGGCCACCATATACATCTCTGAGATTCATTTTCTTGCAGGCATACTCAATAAGTCCAATAACCATTATAGAATCGATGAAATACCCCACGCCAACGGAGTGGACAACTAGCATGCAAAAGACAACAAACTGCAAATACAAAAAAAAAAGTCATAATAAAGTCACATTAAACATTTAGGCCTACACACCTCCTTCCTCATTCAGTGAGAAGTCCTGGAGCTTCCTCCTTGACACCATTCAGATCTGTGCAGCACAAAGGCAGCATCAGTTAGACAGCCAGAACAGCAGCTTCTTCTTAGGAACTGATCGGATTTGGCAAAAAATGGTAGCCTTGCCAGCAACACCCACATCCTGTGACTAAATAATATGTAAAATAAGAAACCAATAGGAAGGATACAAGAAGAATTAAATCAAAAACAAGAGTCCAAAGTTAATTGAAAAGAAAAATATATTCTTGCAAAGAGATCTGAAGGAATGACTGTAATGTACTGAATTTTAACTTACAGTGCAAGGACAAGACATTATGTTTAAAACTGGAGAACATTGATTTAAAGAGATGGGAGAAATATTCAAGAGGAATCTTTTTTCATACAGTGGTTGGTGTGTACCTAGAATGAGCTACCAGTGGAAGGTAAAGATGTGGGTGTGATTATAACATTTCAAAGATGTTTGGACAGGTACTTGGATAGAAATGTTTTCAAGGGTGAAGGGAAAAACGCACCTCACAGAATCCAACCCAATGTCCCTGTCACAAGAGGTGGAAATGGGTAAGGCTGGCCAACAAGGCTCTGGTGAAGCTGTATCAGTCAATCTTCTGTACAATGAATACAATGGATTGCAGAAGCATTAATGAACTCCGGCCATACTCCATTGACTTTGGACGATGGAGGCAGGAGGTCATCAATGGTCTATGCTCCTTTGGGGACTAAGGGCCATGAAGAAGATGCGTCAAATACAAGAAGGCAGGACATGCACAAGTTGAGGAATAGAAATATGATCTGAACATGTATCTCAAGTACAAAAAGCATTTATCACAATGAGCCGAGGGAAAATAAGGATTAAACCACTGTAGCTACGTCACAAGGAATCAAAAAAAAATTAGAAAGGGAGAAGAAGTGTCAAATTGCACCAGTACTCAGGTGATGAATAAGGCAAGGTCAATAAAGATAACAGACGTCCACTGGCTACTTCTTTCCATGGATTATACCTGACGCAAAGTTCTTCCAGCATTTTGTGTGAGTTGCCAAGATTACAAGAATCTGCAGAATCTCTTGCTTCTGAAGGTCAATAAAGGTAGTTTAAAAATCTCTTATATAAGACTGATAAGACGCTGTAATAAAAATTTAGTGAAGAAAATAGAGTGGCAAATGTTCAGACAACCAGTAAAGTATTCTCCAAATAAAAATCAGTTTTCCACTAGGTATGTAAACTGATTGTCTATGAGGATAATGCAATAGGTGAATTGTCTAACTGCAATCATTGACTGACAAAGTATGAGGAGAAATATGAGAAATAACATTTGCATCCCCTTGCACTTTCTGAGTCTGAAATCACACAGGGGTCGATTGAAGAAACTAATGGTGGGTAAGGCAAAGCACTGATTATCTTCAGCCTCCATGCGGGTGACTTTGGACTCCTGGCGCAGATAGTTTCCAGAGATCACAGCAGGTCATAGGGGACTGGAAAATAACAAGCTGAAGCTCCTGCCTTCGGGAGGTTAGGGATGAGCCATCTAATTTTAGACTTCCAAGTAACAACGTGAGAAACTTGTTTAAAACAATGCTTAGAGACTTAAGAAGAGACCACCTGACAAGAGCAGATTAATGCAGTGGGAGATAGAGTTGGTAAATAATCTGGAATTTGTATTGTATTTGTCAGTGTAAATTCTTGAATTTTATTTATCATTAAAAAATATTGCTGCTCAGGATTCCATTATTAAATGCAGAGCACCTATTAAAATTTACTAGTGGAAAGAAAATATGAGTCAAAGTAATTAAGAATGGGATGGAATTAACTAAGTGGTGGGATCACTGTTATTCATCTTGTTTTTAAATGGAATCAGTTCAAAGTTGTCTCTGTTTACAGATAACACAAAAATGGGATCACTGAGGAAGGATTACAGCCTCAAAAGGCTTTTCGAGATATTGACCCAAAATTAATGGTCACTCACTACAAACCCCAAAGAAAGTTTCTCACAAGATTATTGTTGCTGAGAACTTCCCCTTATCTGTTAATGGCTTCTGCCATTTCAAGTACATCACCAGCTTCTAGCAACCAGTTATATCAAAGAATTCGCATAACTTGCAAGGGGGCAGGATGTAATTTTCTAATGCTTCTAACTTTTTACAGATTGGTAAATTCAGCCTGGAATAAAACAAGTAATTAAGATAGTATCTGCAATATCACAAATAAACTTAAAAATGAGTTTTAAATGCCTTAAATTTCTAATATAAATGTAACAGAATTAAATCACAGATAAATGAAGTTTGTTCGGTTTTTTTAAAGGGTCAAATACTCTGCCAAGCTGTAATTATGACTGAGTGTAAAATTAAAACCTTGCGTACATGATTAAGATTTTCAGCATATTTTGTAATGGGGCTAGTTCTTAAAAATAGCTTAACTTAATATTATTACAGATGACACCCCCCCCCCTCCAATTCCATCTTAAACAGCTGCAAACAGTGCAGGCTATAGAGGAAGCTTGAACCAGTCACTTCAGTTTTTGGAGTTCCACATTAAACTAGGAGAGTGCAGGAATCCCAAACCTGGTGCCAGTTCCATGGGTTTTAACAGCAATGTTAGTAAATTCAGCCTCATTGCTGCATGAAACTTTGGACAGAAAATATGGGTTTGCAGGAAGAAAAATGGGTAAAAATGAAGTAATGAATATTATGAAAGGGGGAGTTAACATAGAACAGGCATCCAATAGGAACAAATAGAAAAAAATCAAAGTCGAGTTGTGATCTTGAAATACTTGAATAGGAATCTGGCAATGTAAAACCTAGTATTTCTAAGTAGTGTTAAAAAAGTATGAGTGACGTAACAAAGGGTGTCAGGTATGAATTGAAAAAGGATTTTAAAATTATACAACCAACACACACAAAATGCTGGTGGAACGCAGCAGGCCAGGCAGCATCTATAGGAAGAGGTACAGTCGACGTTTTGGGCCGAGACCCTTCGTCAGGACTAACTAAAAGAAGAGCTAGTAAGAGATTTGAAAGTGGGAGGGGGAGGGGGAGACCCGAAATGATAGGAGAAGACAGGAGGGGGAGGGATGGAGCCAAGAGCTGGACAGTTAATTGGCAAAAGGGATACAAGGCTGGAGAAGGGGGAGTATCCTGGGACGGAAGGCCTTGGAAGAAAGAAAGGGGGAGGGGAGCACCAGAGGAAGATGGAGAACAGGCAAGGAGTTGTTGGGAGAGGGAAAGAAAGAGAGTGAGTAAATAAATAAATAGGGATGGGGTAAGAGAGGGAGGAGGGGCATTAACGGAAGTTAGAGAAATCAATATTCATGCCATCAGGCTGGAGACTACCCAGAAGGAATATAAGGTGTTGTTCCTCCAACCTGAGTGTGGCTTCTTCTCAACAGTAGAGGAGGCCATGGATTGACATATCAGAATGGGAATGGGATGTGGAATTTTCTGTTGGGGGATGGAGGTATATAGGGACTGTTCCTGGTGGGGGATGGAATTTTAAATTATACCATGTTTTGCTACAGTAGTCTGGAATATCCCTACAAAATGCCGGAGGATCTCAGCAGGCCAGGCAGCATCTACGGAAAAAGTACAGTCGACGTTATGGACCAAGACCTTCTGGCAGCCCTGAAGGCGGTCTTACTGAAGGGCCTCAGCCCAAAACGCCGACTGTACTTTTCTCTGTAGATGCTGCCTAGCCTGCTGAGTTCCTCCAGCATTTTGTGTGTGTTGCTCGGAATTCCAGCATCTGCAGATTTTCTCTTGCTTGTTCCTAGACTATCCCATCCATTTCTGGCCTGCAAATTAAATGGGATATACTATTAAACAGGGACATTTGGTGGGGGCTTATAAGAAAACCAGATGTTAAAAGGGTGAAAAGGAATTGAATTGATGCTGGAAATCTGAAATTTAAAAAAAAAATAGAAACTGCTGGAAATATACAGAAGATCAAGCAAAAAATATCCCCAAGCAGGGTATAAAATCGATAACTTTTTTATACTTTTGATTTCCAGATAGATTAAAATTAGTTCTAATTCCTATCTTGTTCATTCGGTAGGGGGATATTTACATTGTTTTGAAGATAACATGCCTCCCTTTCCCCTCTCAACACACAGGCAAGAGTCAATGTTTCAGATACAAGACTTTCCGAGAATTCTACCTGTTCCCCCACCCCAACATCTTCTGTTTTTATTGATGAAAAGTAATTCCCAGCATAGATGTTTTCTTTCTGGTTAATACTTGTCAGAGCTCTCTTTTAGATTATGAAGGCAGAGGGAGATAGATAAGCAATGGTTTGAAGGGTGATAGTGGATAGACAGGGATGCACTGTCGACCAAGGTAACATTATAATGAGATCAACTACATCTCGAGGTTAGGTGATCATGCTCCTGCTCCTAGTTTGTATGATTCATTCTTTTGATTCAGTAAGCCGGTAAAATCGATGTTTGCTCATGATAAACCAGAGATCAAGGGTAGAAAAATCAAAATAAATGAGCAATTCAACCAAAAGTGCAAACTAGGTGATTTGGTTGTCCAAAAGTGTGTGAAATCAACCCCAAACTTTGCAATGGGAAACTTTAGCTCATCAATTCTTATCTTTTAAAAGGATCAAACATATAAATAGTATTTCACTGGAATGAAAGACAAAATAAATAAAAGAATAAATCATTTGAAGTAAAAAAAAATTTTAAAATATACCAATTTGGTGTTCTTGTACATCAGTCACTGAAAGCAAGCATGAAAGTACAGCAGGCAGTGAAGAAAGCTAATGGCATGCTGGCCTTCATAACAAGGGGAATTGAGTGTAAGAGCAAAGAGGTCCTTCTGCAGCTGTACAGTGAGACCACACCTGGAGTACTGTGTGCAGTTTTGGTCTCCAAATTTGAGGAAGGACATTCTTGCTATTGAAGGAGTGCAGCGTAGGTTCACAAGGTTAATTCCCGGGTTGGCGAGACTGTCATATGTTGAAAGATTGGAGCGACTGGGCTTGTATACGCTGGAATTTAGAAGGCTGAGAGGGGATCTTATTGAATCATATAAGATTATTAAGGGATTGGACACGCTGGAGGCAGGAAGCATGTTCCCGCTGATGGGTGAGTCCAGAACCAGAGGCCACAGTTTAAGAATCAGGGGTAGGCCATTTAGAACGGAGTTGAGGAAAAACTTTTTCACCCAGAGAGTGGTGGATGTATGGAATGCTCTGCCCCAGAAGGCTGTGGAGGCCAAGTCTCTGGATGCTTTCAAGAAAGAGATGGGTAGAGCTCTTAAAGACAGCGGAATCAAAGGTTATGGGGATAAGGCAGGAACTGGATACTGATTGTGGATGATCAGCCATGATCACAGTGAATGGCGGTGCTGGCTCAAAGGGCCGAATGGCCTACTCCTGCACCTATTGTCTATTGTCTATTGTCAATACTGGAAATCCAAACTCAATGCAGGGAATGCTGGAACTATTCAGTCAGTTACTTCCAATGAGGTAAAACTTAACAGCGTAAATGGCAGTGCACAGGATGACAAGGGGCTGTAGAGACAGTTAATTCCATCACGGACACAACCTTCCTGCCATCAAGGACGTCATCAAGAGCTGATGCCTCAAGGAGGTAGCAACCATCATCAAGGAGCCTCACCACCCAGGACATACCCTCCGTGCATTACGACCACCGAAGAGGAAGAAGAGGAGCCTGAAGACCCAGTGTTTTAAGAACAGCTTCTTCTCCACTGTGAATGGTCTATGAACCCATGAACATTACAGTTTGTCTTATGCACGATCGACTGACTTATGTAACTTATGGCAAATTTTATGCATTGCACTATACTGTCGGAGCAAAACAATAAATTTTATGAAATATGCCAGTGACAGTAGACTTGACCCTGATGTCGAGTTTGGCCGCTTCCATGGAAAGAGAGAGAAAAAAAAATCCATTGACACTAAGTCTGCTTCTCATCCCAAAGATGCCGCCTGACCAGCTGATTATTTCCTGCATTTTCTCGGTTTGTTTTAAATTGTAACGAATGGTATTCTCCTGCCTGAAATATACTTTTCCTCTTCATAGATGCTGGATTCTCCCAACATTTTGTGATTGTTGCTCTGGATTTCCAACACCTGCAGAATCTCTTGCGTTTATTCCAGACATATATTTTATTCTGTGGCATTAATTTGCCTAGTAATTTAACATATGTAAGTAGGTGAATTCATTAAAAAAGCTCCATACCTCCAAAAGTAACCACGATCCCTATTTTGCTATCTTTCAGGTTCCTGAATTGGCAATTATTTCCTAATCACAGCTTTCAGGAAATTGGTCAGAGCCTGATGTGGTTCCGCACAGTTTATTAAGGTAAATTTATGACTCATAATCTAAGTATTGGCCTACAAATGATTTTAAATAAGCAGGTTTGAAAGTAAAAGCACAGGAACCAGAAACACACAGGATGATTTATTGACTTCCACTGGCATTGAAAATACTCTTGCAGCTGCGTGCAAGGTTGCCTCTGCCTTTTGCATACTGTAATCATTTAATACAAAGATAACTGATGCATGCACGATAGGACGACTCTGAGAAAACCTTGATGTCTGAGATGGTTTTGTTTAAACTCGTTGCTAATTGGGCAAGTTCTACAAATTCCAATGTGGCAAGGCACTTAGGGAGGTTGTTGCTAAAACACGGGATTCAAACTTCGATTTTTTTTCCAGAAGTGAAATAAATGAAGCCACAGTTAGTTGTGGAGGAGGGCTGCTTATTGAGCAATCTGTACCAGAGAGAGACAGCACACAGTCCATAGGGAAGATGACTTTGAAAAGCTTTCTCCTTCCAAACCCTGGCAAGGAAAGGAACATAAACAAAAGACACAGTGATAAGAATAGAGAGAAAATACAGAATAATGGAGAGAAAGAGAGACAAGAAAATGTCACACAGACGAAAGACACACATGCATTAATAAAAAAGCTTTTCTTAAATAAATCACATTTGATTTTAATTTTTTACCATTCAATTAAACTTCTGATGTTGGGGAAGAGGTGTGTTTAAAGGCAGTAAAAAGTAAACATTTTCTGGACAATTTCCATTTGCAGTCCGAGTATTTAAATATTATATCGTATAGTGTTTCGTAATAAATTGTAACAATGCTTACACCCAAATGTAAAAATTCCTTGATGCGGCAGTCTACTTTGTCCATACTACTTTACGGTATCCTTATATCAAGAAATCAATTCAGTTTAGGAAATGTGAAAAACAAGCATGCAATCAGGAAGCTGATGTTGATAATCAGCAAACATTATGACAGTTTATAATAAACAACACTATATGAAGATTATTTTGGTCTCCTAATAGATGTGATGATAGTTAAGCATGCTGCAAGTAAGAAGAATGACAAAGAATATTACTGGTTTGGTAAAATTGTGCCTTGTGTAAGTAATGGGACCTCAACCCTAAGTTATCAAAGAATGCTATGTACACACAAATTCCAATTTAAGAATAATAGTTAAAATTTACAATCAGTGACCCTTCTGGTTAGTCATCACTGTAAATGGAAAGTAGTTCATGGATTCGCTATGACAGAATTATTACTACAATAACTACATTCCAAAAAATACCAGCAACACATATCAAAGTTGCTGGTGAATGCAGCAGGCCAGGCAGCATCTCTAGGAAGAGGTACAGTCGACATTTCGGGCCGAGACCCTTCGTCAGGACTAACTGAAGGAAGAGCTAGTAAGAGATTTGAAAGTGGGAGGGGGAGGGGGAGATCCAAAATTATAGGAGAAGACAGGAGGAGGGGGGATGGAGCCAAGAGCTGGACAGGTGATTGGCAAAAGGGATATGAGAGGATCATGGGACAGGAGGCCGAGGGAGAAAAAAAGGGGGAGGGGGGGAAAAACCCAGAGGATGGGCAAGGGGTGAGAGGGACAGAGGGAGAAAAAGGAGAGAGAGAGAAAGAATGTGTGTATAGAAATAAATAACGGATGGGGGTAAGAAGGGGAGGAGGGGCATTAGCGGAAGTTAGAGAAGTCAATGTTTATGCCATCAGGTTGGAGGCTACCCAGACGGAATATAAGGTGTTGTTCCTCCAGCCTGAGTGTGGCTTCATCTTTACAGTAGAAGAGGCCGTGGATAGACATATCAGAATAGTAATGTGATGTGGAATTAAAATGTGTGGCCACTGGGAGATCCTGCTTTTTCTGGCGGACAGAGTGTAGGTGTTCAGCAAAGCGGTCTCCCAGTCTGCGTCGGGTCTCGCCAATATATAGAAGGCCACGTCGGGAGCACCGGACGCAGTATATCACCCCAGCCGACTCACAGGTGAAGTGTCGCCTCACCTGGAAAATACCTCTATTTTAATTTTATTGAAATTCAGCATGCAACAGGCCCATCCGACCCCTGAACCTCACCACCCAGCACTCCCCCCATTTAATCCTAACCTAATCACAGAACAATTTAGAATGACCAATTAAACCGCTAACTAGTACATCTTTGGACTGTGGAAGGAGACCAGGGAACCCAGAGGAAACCCATGCATTCCACAGAAATGAAGTACAAACTCCTGACGGGCAGCGACAGAAATTGAACCAGGATTGCCTGTACTGTAAGGTGTTGTGCTAATCACTGCTCTATGTGCCGTCCTTAATTGGTAGCAAAGCACTTCGGGATGTCCTGGTGTAGTGAAAGCTTCTTTCTTCCTTCTCTCCCTCTCTCCTTTTCATGCATTCCTTCTTTCCTCTCATTATTCTATCCCTCCCTCAATTTTCCTTCCATCCCTTAAGCATTCCTTTGCCATTGTCACTGTATGGATCAACAAGATAACTGATTCGAGGAACATTCAATGAATAAAATAGAGATACCTGTTATTATACAGAAGCCCTTGGACAATGAATGCTGTCTCACAAGAATGGCACACAACGAGATATAATTGGACAAAAGTGGAAATTCTTCTGTTCAATCCGTTTAAGCAAAAATTGTGAGCATCTATCTATAGTCAGACCGTGGTATTTTAATGAAAGTTTGATTCATCTGTCCATGGTCTTGATCTCTTGGCACTTCAGTTCTAAAGACCAGCAGGAAGAAAGCAAGACAACTATCAATAGATACAGAAGTAGCTGATTCCATAGCTCTAGCAACTGCAGCACTTTCCCCTGTTACAATTGTTCTCCAGATCAATCCTATTTGATGAGCCAATTAAGTTAGTAATTATCAAGTTAATAATGTCAATATCCTCCACGAGGACCACAACTTTGACGTGGTTTGGAAGCTTGCGTGCCTGAATGACCCAGTGAGCTGTGTTGGCTGGAGTCAGGGCTTTATGCTTTGGCTCTTGGTAGGGTCACCCGTGGCAAACAATTTAAAAGGGTAGAGGCCAGACTAAGAGTGGTCCACTGGCCCTCCAGTTCCAGGGATTCAGCTCAGGGCTAACAACCCTGAATTGTTCCGGAAACAGTAATGAAGAACCCTGACTGCGACAGTATTCCTGAGTCTCCAACTGGGACTTGCATGATGGACAGTAGTGAAAACCAAGAGGAAGCTACTAGTGTGATAAAGAAAGCCCTGAACACCACCAGAGATGGAAGACCTTTATTGCTGCCCTAAATGCCAGCAGCTTCACAGGCAGTAGGTAATATCAATGAAACTATTTGTATGTGACACATCCAAACTTCTTGATTTTTATTTTATGCTGAACTCATTAATTTATTTGGTTAGCAGTTCAGTGTAACTAATTTCCTGTTTCACCTTTGCTGGATTTTTCCATTCTTTTTATGATCTGTGCTAACGTTTCCAATGTAAGGGGTTTCACTGGAATATTGGGCGCTAGCATTTTAGCCTACTAACCAAACTGTCAATATTTACTGTGCGTGATAAATGGCTTCATAATTAGTTGCATTCTTAAACATGATATTGTTAGCTAAAGGGAAGCTCAGTTGCTCACTTGCATTGCAATATTGCAAACCTTCTGTTGCCCTTATCAATGTAATACTAAAGGAGTTCTATACTAATGTTATACCAACAATGAAGCATTATAATGTCACATAGGACGATAGTGACAATCCCACCACACACCTACAGACAATGGAAGGAGTCCTTCTACCAAGGCCGCTGGTTTTCCCTTTTCTGATATACTTCAAAAAGATTATGCGGTTGTTAACACGTTGCTGTTTGTGGGACCTTGCAGTATACAAACGGCAACAGGGACTACGCCTCAGCAGTACTCCAGCAAAATACTGCTGATGTTGGCAGCATGAAACAAAGAAATTATGTGCTGAAAATCTCAGCAGGACAGGCTGTGTCTGTAGACATAGAAATGGAGCTAAACTTTCAGGTTAATGACCTTGGACACTGGCTGTTTATAGAGATGTTATTCATTAAAAACACAATAGATTATCACCCTCACTCATAAATCAATTTCAAACTATTACAGCATATGGTCAAATATTAATATTCCATCATTTAATTGTTAACTTATTTTTCAGATTGTTTCGGCAAACACGAGAGATCCATTACTCATCTTCAGTGTATTCTGTTGCAAAGTAACATTATTTCCAGTGTCCTTTCGTATATTTTAATTTTTTTCCCTTTTTTTAAGTATCTGAGATGATGCTTGTTCATTCCTTGTTTTCATCATCTTCTCCAAATTTCTCATTGTCTGTGTCAGCTACACGGCTGGTAACAAACTCACCTCTTCACCTGTACGTTGAAAACTCTTTTCATATTCCAGAAACGTGGCCACAAAAACCTGCACTGAATCTCAGGGACAAACAAGAGAAAATCCGTAGATGTTAGAAATCCAAGCCAAACAAATAAAATGCTGGAGGAACTCAGCAGGCCAGGCAGCATCTATGGAAAAGAGTACAGTCAACGTTTCGGGCCAGGACCCATTGGGCTGAGTCCTGATGAAGGATCACAGCCTGAAATGTCAACCGTACTCTTTTTCCATAAATGCCTGCTGGGTTCCTCTGGCATTTTTTCAGTCTCAGGGAGGCTGTTTTGTGCTTTGGGGAGTATCTTTTAGTTAAGATATTAAACTGAGGCCTCGTCCACTGCCTCAGGTGAATTTATTAGATTCTTTAATGCTATTTTATAAATGTTCTCCTGTGTCATGGCCAACATTTATTCCTCATTCTATTTCTGGTCATTATCACGTTGTTGATTAGGCAAATTGGCATGTACAATTCCTACATAATAAATATAACTGTACTTCAAAAGTGCATCATTAGCTGTAAAATACTTTTGGGACATCTTGGGAACACATAAATGAAATGTTTTACTTTGTTTTATGACAATTTTCTAGTTGTGAATGTGATTGTAAATTCTGTTGAACTTGCCACAGTGGTAACGTCATCGGCAATCCCAACCTGACCCTCAAGAGTAGCTGGATGGACACTTGGAAGGGAATCAAACCAGTTTAACTCCCACTCAATTTAAGAGCATTGGAGCAACCCATAGACCATTTACCAATTCATTGGTCATTTACTATTACCCAGCAGGCAGTGGATATTTGACCAATGGGTATACTCAGGACAGGGATGGATTCCTTCAGGTATTTGTGGGCTAAGGGAAACTAAGGTGGATGGTGTGGGATCAATTATGTTTTTACTGGATAGGTGAGCTGACTCAATGGTCTATTTGTGCCACAGTGATCTGCAGCAAACCATAATTTATTCAAAAACATCATTAATTAAGTAATGTAAACACGATTAATCATATAACCATATATAACCATATAACCAGGCCATCTCGGCCCTTCTAGTCCGTGCCCAATGCTTACTCTCACCTAGTCCCATCTACCTGCACTCAGCCCATAACCCTCCATTCCTTTCCTGTCCATATACCTATCCAATTCTTTTTTAAATGACCAAATTGAACCTGCCTCTAGCATTTCTACTGGAAGCTCATTCCACACAGCTACCACTCGCTGAGTAAAGAAGTTCCCCCTCGTGTTACCCTTAAACTTTTGCCCCTTAACAAAAGTTGAGTAAGTAATATCTTTTATTTAAATATATTCTGGGTTCTAAATTAATTAAGTTCATATTCAATCACTGGTTGCCTACCTTATTCTGCTATGGACCCCTACTATTAGCCAAAAGGTCTGTAGAGCCTAGGTTGGGGACCCCCTGTTTTAGATGCATTAAAAATTCTTTTGGGGTCATTTTCTCTGGCAAGAATGTTCAGCAACAATGAAATCACAGCAGGATTTTAAATATCCAATCTTAAGTGCTCTGAAAATGTTATTGTCTGCACCCAACATGTTAGTATCTACTTCCTCTTTGAGTTATGTTGAAGGAAAATTAAACTAATTAAAATACAATCTTATGAACTAGCAAAGTGGCACTTGATTATTTAAATCTTAAACATTTCACATAGTAATGTAATTTTAATTTTAATTATAGAAAGTTATATAAAGATTATAGAGATAATACATTATATAAAACTGTAGATTGTATTTACCTTGTGGTCTAAATAACATCCACAAACTATTTAAAATGTACTCTTGTTGTCTGTTACTCTGTCTAAATTCTGATAATAAATGATAGTCTTACTACTTAGTTGCCCATTTTGCAAATCTCTCTCAGGTGATAGTAGAGTCCAAGAAATTACCTGTGAAAGACTGAAATGATGGGTTCTCAATAAGTAATATTTTGTTAAATCTTTGCTGCTTATGATTTATAATTGGGCAATGCTGTGTGAGAGATGTTAATTACAAATCTTAAAATGGAATCCCAGAATAGTTACAATACAAAATAAAGAGCTTCAGCCCATCACCCAGGACATACTCTCTTCTCGCTGCTGCCATCAGGAAGAAGGTACAGGAGCCTCAGGACTCACACCACCAAGGTTCATGTCCCCTCAACCATCAGGCTCTAGAACCAGAGGGGATAACTTCACTCAACTTCACTTGCCCCTTCACTGAACTGTTCTGACAATCTATGGATTCACTTTCAAAAACTCTTTATCTCATGCTCTCAATATTTATTGCTTATTTATTCTTTATTATTATTTTTCTTTCATTTTGTATTTGCACAGTCTGTTGCCTTCTGCACTCTGGTTGCTCGCTTGGTTTGGTCTTTCATTGATTCAATTTTGATTATTGGCTTTATCGAGTATGCCCATAGGGAAATAAAACTCAGGGTTGTATATGGAGACATATATGCACTATACTAATAAATTTACTTTTACTTATTTTTACTTTTTTATTACGTTAGCTCCTTGATTTCCTCCATTATTTGTCTAGGGCCACCATCAAAGATATTTTAAATAATATCTATCTACCTCATGAAACCTTGATTGCTTCTATTTCCCAAACCACTTCAAGCAATAAGGTCCAGATCATTAACACGCTCGGAATTAAAATGAATTCTCACATTGTCCTTGCAAGATTTTTCCCATCACGTTGTATCTACTGCAGATTTAAATAAAATATTAGTTCCCTTGCCTTGTCTTATTCTACATCTTCTGCTATCTGCTGCAGTCGCTGCATTATCACACAGTGCACCCACCAATCAGAGTCATTTCAGTGAAAGCGAGATCCTCACGTTTCCTGTTGAACCTTAGGTCAGCCAATGATATCAAAATAGCAAAATGAAATTGCAGAAGGGAGGAGCCATTAAACATAGTAGATGATGTCAGATTGTCTTAACACTACACATTGAAAAGATAACTTTTTAGTACAGCTCCACTGTTTAAATCGATTTCAGATTATGAATATTTTGTTTTACCTACAGCTCAAAAAAGAACATCCGTTTCATTTTTCATGCTTTCAAAACTATTAGACCTAAGGCATCATGAATTTAAAAGCTATTGTGTCATGGGAGCACAGTGTTAGCAAAACGCTTTACAGTACAGGTGATTGGGTTCAATCTGTCTGTAAGGAGTTTGTACCTTCACCCTGTGTTTGCATGGGTTTCCTCCGGGTGCTCCAGTTTCCTCCCACAGTCCAAAGACATACCAGATGGTAGGTTAATTGGTCATTGTAAATTATCCTATGATTCAGTTAGGGTTAATTCGGGGGTTGCTAGGCTGTGCAGCTCGAAGGACCAGAAGGCCCTATTCTGCTCCGTATATTAACAAGTATTGCATTGAATTGAATAAGAGTAAATCATATTGATATTTGGTGGGGAAACCTAATATCTTTACTTTTATAAAAGTGATCAGCCAGTTTCAAAATATAAACAAGCAACTTCCAGAAAATGCAGATCATTTACTGTCTAGTTTTGCACATTCCATGTCGTTTCCTGAATGATATTTCTGCATTTGTTATTGTCATGATTTAAGAATGCTGGGTGGCTGGTTAATCATGAGATTAGGATATTTAACTTTGCATAAATACCATTAAGGTCTGTTGGACTAAAAGATTTACATAATGTTGTTTTAAGCCTTTATTAGTAACTCTATGCTCCCCGTTGTGTTATATTTATATGCTTACATTTTAAGGGAATCATATTCCACTCTCTAATCTTGTCAGCTCATGTCATGAATTTTGGTAGAAAGTGAGAATCATAAAACATTAAACTGATAATTTTATTCCAAAGAATAATGGTGTTAATATATTTTATTGAGTTTGTTCATGATTGAGAAAGTACCTGGAAAATGCAGATAATGTAACTTCTAGTAATTTGTGTTGTCTTCCAGAATATACCATGACTGTGTGGCTGTCACCAAACCTTGACAAGCTAGCTAGGAGACATACTGTATGACAAATTTTATCTGAATATCATCAAACGAGGCATATTGAGGCTACTTTCATGTTTAAAAAGCTGCCTAAACGCATGATGTTTAAAGTAACATGATTTAAGAAATAGCATTACTCAGAAATTCGAAAGGGAGCAAAAATAATCCCTGTACATTCTTGTGACATTAACTTCGCTTTTTTTTATTCTCACCTTTCCACAACATTTAAACTTTTTTGTTCTTTTGTGATGTCTTAAAGCACAACAGAAGAAATCACATATTCAAAAATGTTCTTTACCTTCGGTTCTCTTTATCTTGCAATTTCATGCTCTCGGTATTTATTTGCTATTTATATTTGCATTTGCACGGTGTATTGTCTTCTGTGCTCTACTTGATCTTTCATTGATCCTTTTATAGTTACCATTCAATAGATTTGCTGAGTATGCCCGCAGGAAAATGATCTCAGGGTTGTATGTGGTGTCATATACGTACTCCCATAATAAAATTTACTTTCAACTTTGAACTTTGAAATGGTCACGGAAAAGATTCACGGTAGCTCCTCCGATCATCTCTCAAAGGGAATAGTTTGCTTTTTCATGACCTCTTCCAAAGCAATCGGATTATTTACTGCTTAACTAATTTTATGATAATAATTGCTTATAAGTATGACTTGATAATGTTTCTTATACTATGATAAAACAAGATCATATGACAGTTTACTAATTGAGGTTTTAATAGTTTTCTAACTACTTCCCTATCAATATTGTAATTACCAGCGACAAAAAAAGATCTCTGCAACACTGCCTTTACAGGTCCCATTTTTCCACTGTGTATCACCTTGAGTTTTATTATTAGAGTCTTGTGCTAGCTAAGGAAAACAACATTTTCTTTTGCTCAAACATCTTTTGAACGGATAGATAAAATGTGCTAACAATCATTCTCAAACAGCGTTAAGTTTGATGATTGTAATTAATGAGGTGAATGTGAAAAGAAGTTCACCTGACAATGCAGAATAAATGGAACAAGTGTTAAGCAGCCTTCACACCTATCTCCTGACACATTTTTATCGCGCATGGAAGGGGAGTGGTGTCCTGTTTAATGTGTCGCTTAAAATCAATGCCAAAACCAACACTTTTAACATAAAGAGGGTCAAACTGTGCCCCGTGACTAACTTCCAGTGGTTGAAAGGGGTGTTCCTTCAATATGTAAAAGTCTTCAGTGATTAGATTAAGAGATGCAAAAGGTCTAAATTGACTAAAGAATGATGTTAAAATCCACAGTAAACACATGTTTTTTCTCAGCACTTAAATACGGGGATTTAGTGAGGTAAAATGATATGTAATGTAATGGGGTTAATCTGTTCAAGGGCAGAAAGTATGTACATTAATGTTCAGGTATTTATATTTTCTCACCCAGGCCCCTGTCAGCTACGCACTTTCAAAACTGATACACATGAGCCCAACCTTTATAACAGTAAGAGAGATACGTCATATTCAGAGTTCAAATTTCAAAGTAAATTTATTATCAAAATACATATATGTCACCATATACAATCCTGAGATTCATTTTCCTGTGGGCATACTCAGCAAATCTATAGAATAATAATCATAACAGAGTCAATTAGAGGAACCAACTGGGCGTTCGACCTGTGTGCAAAAGACATCAGACTGTGCAAACACGAAAAGAAAGAAATAATGACAGTAAATAAGTAAGCAGTAAGTATTGAGAATGTGGGATTATCAGTGCTTGAAAGTGAGCCCATTGTTATGGGAACATTTCAGTGATGGGGGAAGGGAAAATATTCCCTTTGTTTCAAGAAGCAAAAGGGTAATAATTGTTCTTGAACCTGGTGCTGTGAGTCCTGAGACTCCTGTCCCTTCAGCAGCGAGAAGAGAGCATGTCCTGTGTAGTGGGATCCCTCGCGTTTCCTGCGACGACAGTCGTGGTGCAAAAAGTCAAAGACTACCTGATGCACAAAACCTTCCAGCATCTCAGTGTCAGACTTGGTAGTGCTCTGTCTTCGCGCGGAAGCAATGAACCCCAACCTGGTTCATTCCATGCGGGGCAAATACCTATAAACAGAAGTTCTTCTAACGCCAGCGCCATCAAATAAAGCGGTAAAGTCTAACAACAAGAAAGTCACACACATCAAAGTTGCTGGTGAACGCAGCAGGCCAGGCAGCTTCTCTAGGAAGAGGTACAGTCGACGTTTCGGGCCGAGACTCTTCGTCAGGACCACCAGCAACTTTTATGTGTGTTGCTTGAAATTCCAGCATCTGCAGATTTCCTCGTGTTTGCGTTACAAGAAGAAAGTAGGTGGGTAAGGTTGTGCCTGTCCGTGGTTGATAATATTATTGGGTAAATCGTTTTTTTTTATTAGAAAAGACATTCGTGGGATTTGATGTTAATGTATTTGGAGCTTTCAACAATGAGCAGTTTGTAGACCGTTTCCAAAGCACAGTCTAGATCAGCAGGTTAAATGTCAGTTTGGATTAATTCAAAGACTTAGTCCTATAACAAGCACCTCAGTTTGCCCCCCGTCTATCTGCCTTGTTCCGTAGATCCATTCAGCTGAAGGAAGATTTTCAGGCCACTGCAAGGGATCCCTTCGACCCAATGAGTTTGCACCCGCTGCGAGTTAGCACAAGGCGAAATTAATCACATTTCATACCCTGGTTTCAAGTTTGTCTTCCTTCCAACCATCTTTTA
Organism: Mobula birostris; assembly: GCF_030028105.1. Classification (NCBI taxonomy): domain Eukaryota; kingdom Metazoa; phylum Chordata; class Chondrichthyes; order Myliobatiformes; family Myliobatidae; genus Mobula; species Mobula birostris. Next base: position 12,603,565 of record NC_092399.1, read on the forward strand.
GGAATATCACTTCGTAAAAAAATAATTTCCTCACCTTTCTCCTCAAACCCATAATGATAACTAAATAACCGACTCAGTCAGGAAGCAACTTTTCCTCACGAGCAGTTTAAATTCTCGAAAATGTTTAAACAAATGCAATCCTTAAACCTCATCATAATATTTATTTTTTTCTCTCTCTCTCTTTCTCTGTGGCATTCGTCCCAAAATCTCACGCCTTCCTTCGACGACCATAACGTTCTATTCTTCAAATTGCCGCGATGAATCCGCGCTAAACGACCCGTGTGTCATTTGTCTCCTTTCTGTAACGATACCTAAAACTGTACGGAAATCTGGTGTGGCCTTGTATATATTTATGGTCATCTTTCCCTTAATGTAAAAGTAGAATTCTGCTTCGTTCTGGAGCCATCTCAGGGTGCTTTAGCTGGATTGCCTATCGGCGCGTTGGGGCAGGGGGTTATATTTCCTTAGTCTAGACCATTTACTGACTTTCCACAAAGTATAAGGTCCCAATTCTTATTTTTCAAGAGTTGCATGAGAGAGAAAAATATATACTAGGTGGACTCATGGCCACAGTTTACCTAGTCTGTTCCAAACCGAGATACAGTACGATTAGGGTATCGCTTTGGAATAACATCAGATGAACGGTTGTCAGTGCTGTTGGTTCGTATCGCTCCGGTGTAACATAGAATTCACTTGATACCAAAGAAAATTAAAATATGTTACAAGATCTGAGAATTTATTTTATTCGATTAAATTTTTCGTCGAAAGAGACTGAAGATCCCCAAGTAAAAGTATTTAAGTTGAGTAAGTGTCCATGTGTTACCATCAGTTTTATAATTTAAATAATGGCTTAATATTTTCAACATCACGACCGCCCGGCACAAATCTCTGCTGATTTTACTTTCATGAACTGTTAGCCCAGGTGGAAACCTCGAAGTCTGAACGTGCCGCCATGTTCCCAGGTCAGACACAACGCACTTGTCTCGTGTACTTGCATCTGCCCTGAATCTTCGGTCAAACTGGGTTATTTCTGTCGCTGCCGTTTTTGCCTCTGGGTGAATTATTGTCCGCTGTCATCACGCGTATTCCTGCGTAAATGAAAAGTTCATCAAGACCTCTTTTCAGATTTTGCATGGCATCAGAATATTTGAAGTTTAAATGTTCTCGCTCGCGTACTCTCTTAATCCGGTTACAGCCATGTAGAATAAAAATAACAGAAGACCGGTTATAGAAAGAATGGGAATCTTGAATCTACTAGCCAAAAAGAGCAATTAGAGAGTTAGCAGCAAATCAAAAGAAAATTTTACAGGTTGAATTGGGCACTCCTTTCTTGAAATCAAAATCCTTATTTGGATCATGTTATTATAACGACAAATAATAATATTTGCGAGCCTTTCGTCCTGCTAAACAGCCATATGCAGCGCCGATAAACGAGGTGGGTAAAGGCGCGCGTTCCCGCACCTGGAGAGCGGAATCTGCCGGGATTCCAGCCGGCTGCAGACCCGGGTAAACAGGGCAGAATAAAGACCGCCCCGGGAAGTTGAGTGAGGGCTGGGGCTGAAATAGTTAAATGGCAGATTGACAGCGAGATGCATTCACTGGGAGACGTTGGCAGGTGGGAGGGTCCTCCGAAATCCCCCATGATTTGACTTCCATTTCCTTTCCCTTTTTCCTTCGATCTTTGACCAGCTGATGAACTCTGCCTCTCGCTCTCTCACTCGCACCCTCTCTCAGTAGTTCTGTCAGTCAATCCCCTCCCTCGGCGGATGTCAGTGGTCTGGATCTACTCTCCTGCTTTGGGACGGACTCGGAACCGGCACCATTTGGCACCAACTGAGATCGCCAGGACTTTCCACTAAAGGACATCTATATTCAGTGAGAGGGGGTCGACGCTGTGCGTCCCTGAGACGGGTCCCGGTATCCCGGGACATCAGGCGGGTGGCACTGCTGAAGTTTCTCCCGGTGCGGGACGGCGCTCCCGTTGCCCGGTACCCTGCCCCGGAGATGTACCAGGGTTTGGCCAATCCCTCGCCGTACACGGCGCACCCTGACCCGGTCGGGGCTTTTCTGCACTCAGCCAGTTCCGCCGTCTACGTCCCAGGTACCAGGATGACCAGCGGGCTCTCGGGTTTTTCCTACCTGCAGGGCGGCTCCCCCCAGCAAGGCAGCCCGGTGTCGCCGCACCCATCTTGGGCTCAGACGCAGGCTCAGGCGGCGAGTAGCGAGCCTTCGTGCAGTCGCAACCATGGTTCCTACTCTTCCAGCCCGCCCATCTCCAGCGGAACCCCCGCCTTCGGCAGCCCTCTGTCCATCTCCTCGGCCGCCGCCGCCGCTGCCGCCGTGCGGGACCAGGTCAGCATTAGCTGGACCCTCAGTGGCTCTTTCCCCAATCACTACCCACAGTACCTGAGTTCAGAGGCGGCTACTGCCTGGAGTTCGGCTCCCATGGACAATGCTGCCTTCAGTTTCCTCCCGGGTCGCAGGCACGGCGAAGGTAAGGCTGGAACTGGGTGTTTGTGGATTGGGGAATGTGGGGAAAATGCTCCAAAACAAAAGAGCAACGCGAAGGGGCTGGGGCTGCATGAACCCATTTATTGTTCGCCAGAATAACTGTTCAGGATCTTTCCCTTGTTCTGTCCGCCGGCTGGCCACGACTACAATTCATTTGTTACTTCCTAAGCAAAGTAGAGTTCCAACGAATCTTGTTATTCGTAGGTTTAGGTACGGAAGAAAATCAAGACACGTATTTCTAATGCTTAATGTTGGCATTTTAATTTGCGTTAGCTGCAATCTACAATTTAGAAACGTTAAAAGCGATTGTTATAATTAAAGTGTTGATGCTATCTACAGCTTTATAAACATCACAGGTTTCACCGTGAGGGTTCCTGATCGGACTAAAATTGATCATTCTGATAACTTTAAAGAAACTGTCAATGTAACTGTACTTAGTTTCTCCGTTTCATTAATGGAAAGATGTTAAGGACGAACTGTGTCATTCTCGCCTACTTTTGAAAGCGACAGATTATATGACGTGGCCAACTAATTTTGTAATTTTTTTCAGGCGTTTTCGTAATCTGTGTTTTCACAGATTGTGTTCAAACCGTGATGTCAATTAACTGGAGTAGATTAGGACGGAGCACAAATTGTGCTTTGAATCCAATCGAAGGGGGTTGATTGTACCTCAGTTGCTGAGGAAGCGCAACTGAGGCCTTGTAGAAGTTTGTAGCGATTCTATGCCTGGTTTAAGCAGAACGTACACATTGGAACCTGAGATTAAGAGAGAGACAGCCGAGTCCGCTTTTTTAAAATAAATTCGCAATTCAATAATTAAAATGAGGATTTAAAAACATGGAAGTTAACGAACAAGTCGCCGGGCTTCAATTATTAGGCCGTCTGTGCGGAGCAGAATCATATCCCCGGGAAAAAGAGAAACAAAACGTTTCTGACGCGGTGAAGTTACGTTAGTTTAGGTTCCAAACCTTATTTTGTTGTGTGTGTCTTAAATGTTATGTAGCTCTGCTACTCCGATTACGGTTTGTGCCTATTGACGTTAAAGTGATCAAACTGTTAGGGGAACTGATCAGTTTGCCACAGAGCCCGGTTGGAGATTGGCAGCGTTGCTAGGGTAAAGCTTCCAGTAACTTAAAGGTAATCGAGCGGCGACTTTACAGTCAAACCCTTACTATGGTGAATGTTGTCCACTTTGCCCCCTTATGAGTTACAAGCTCATTGAGTGGGTAGTGCTATCCCTCAGATTTAGAACATGCTGGGAAAGGGATCGGGTAACAACAAGAAGCCCGCAAACCAATAACTGGAATTCTGTATCCAGAATTCCCTTAATACTTGATAAAGTATATATTTTCTTAAGGACCAATGCCACATATTCCAAGTAAACAGAGCACTTTCCCTACAATTCCTCCCTGATTCCTTGATTTGCACTTTAAGGGTCGGTAGCAATGGCTGGCCGCAGTGTTTATTTTCGTAGAATTGCGTTTAAGTTTTCATATTCTTCGAGTGAGGTCTGTAATTAACTTTTCAATGTAGTCCGTTGTGACGGTCCAGTTCTGATGTAAAACGCCTTTATTGTACATCGTGCATAATAGCAGAAAGTGCAGGAGTGAGTGAGGTTGGGAATGGGATAGGTGCTGGGCCCATTGAAAAACATAACACTGTTGACGATATTAAAATATATTTTACCAAAGCACGTCAGGTTTGCGACTTTCCTGAGACTTTCGTTCTCCAACTCCCCGGAAATGCGGTAAGAGAGAATCTGTGTATGCGCATTTTGAGATATTATGCAACCATATTCTTCAGCCATCTTGTAAGGTATAGATAATTTTAAAAAATCGAAAGAGTGAAGAGTGAAGAAAATTCGCGTCCAACATCCAATCTTACACTTTTTTTTTCCGTGTTAGACGAACCAGTAGAACGTAGAGATCCAGAAGTCCTGTAACTACTAAATGTCAAAAAAAGTTCATATATATCCGTCTACTGCTTCGGTCTGTAAGCAGGCAACGGAAAGTAAGGGTGATTTTCCTGAACGTTTTACTCATTCTGTTCAGTCTCTGCAGGCCGTTTTGGAACGGCGTTGCTGCTTAGTTTAAGGGGAGTCGATTTCCTTTGTAGCTACAGAATGATATAGCTGTGAGTGGGAGAGTTACCGGAAAAGGTGTTTGGCAGGAGCGGTACATGTTTTGTATCAGGAAGGGAATCATGGAAAGTTCTGTTTTTTTTAGCTGAACTTAAAAGATTTCGATTGTTGAAATATAAATCTTTACTGAATGTTGTTTTTTAAAAAAAAAACAGGGCCTATAGGCAGTGCCTTCGCGTTCAGAGCTCCGGCCCACACAGCAGTGATTGAAATACATGGTCATTTTTTCTCTTAGATATTTCTTAAATGGCCAGACCTACCTATCACATACAAATAAAGTAAGCTGCTGTTTTTCAAACAGAATTTTCAAAAGATTAATTAGTTTAGTTTGCATAGAACGGTGCCATATTGTGTGATACGTGTAAGTATGGCGGTTCGCGAATTGGGCTTGAGAACCTTTCTTGAATTAATCGATAAATAATGGTCGACTTGTTGCTGAATATTCTCTTTATAAAAATGCCCAGACCGCAATTCGCTCCCATTAAAACCTTTGACTTAAAACCACGTCCTTGCAGAAATCAACTGTACCTTCGTCTGTAGTTAGAATTGGTCAGAAAATTAAAACACCACTGGTAATAGACCATGCAGGGAATTGTTTGTGTGTAGGTTCGAAATCTCACAAATTTTAGCATGTGTAGGTACACAGGGCTCTCTGTCCATTGCAAAATCAGCCAGGCCCTAACAGATAAGATTTGATCCCGCGGTAATATCCCCGAAAGGAGTGAGGCCTCCGTCGTCAGATTTGACCATGGGCATTGCTTCCTAGTTGACTATCTACGCACACCTGAGCAGTACGATATGGGGAGCAAGCTGTTAATCCCAAAATAATGCCAATGATAATCGTCGCCCAGTTCTAATTTGTGATCTTTTTTCCCTGTCTCATGTGAAGGCGAGCCTCGTGCCTTCTGTAAAATAAAACCTAACCCTAGGAGGGTGCAAATTGATTCCTGCACCACTCCCTACCCCAAATTATCGCTGGTTAATTTAGGGTTCAAGGCCCGGTGAAACGATAGTGTGAAAGCAAAGGGCAGGAGCACTACAAAATGATCAAAGCCAGTTGAGAAACGATTATATTAATTGCCTTTCCAAAGACATAATTAATATAGTTATTTCTAAGATCAAATCATATTTTTGAGACACAGCAGGCGAGCTCAGTCGATTGCGATGCGACGACTACTTGCGGCGCGAGGGAGGGAAAAGCTTCAAGACTGCATAAAGCTGCTGTGATCAGTGTTTTGTGTCGTATTGTAGAACACTGCGGGACATTCTGAGCGGATAATGTCTCGGGACGGTTGACACACTTCCTTTATTACACACTTTGGGAGGGAAAGGCAGGTGAGGGGCGAGGGGAGGTCGCTGTTGTGCGAAATGGAGCACCTTGCGTGTTTAGAGGTAGAGCCGGGTATGTATGAGCCCGCTTTTTCCCTCACCGGTCCACAGCCAGCCATCCCTTAACCCTCCGTCCTCTTTGTGACGCTATTACGGACCTAGAGGTCCGAAGAGAGATCATTTGGGAAATGACTGAAGACTGGATGCGAGGGTGCAGTTGGGCCGGGGGATGAAGAACGTCACTACCCCAACCCACCTCTTCCAGATATTAATTGATTCTGTTTCTATTCCGCTAATATGGCGATATACAATTCGGAATGGAAAGGACTGCCGATTCTTTTATAAAGATGGACCCTTTGGGATATTCAATCGGACAAGCATCAGGTGGAATTACCTTACCAATTTCCATTGCGGGCGAATCGGGAATTGATTTATTCTGCAATCTAGCTACCAACGTGCCTTCCTGATTTTAATGCAGGATGGTTGGTAATTAAATCCAGTAATGCAAAATTGTAAAATACAGAGCATTCTAGTACCTGGGCTTACGACAGGTGTTACTGTCCAACATGTTCCGGAACTTACCGTCGAGATCCCTCGCGATCAATCACTTAAGGCCACGTATCAATTTTACATTTTGCGAGCTTCCCCATCATGGGAGAATATGCCCAAAGTCAATTATTATTTGCATTTCTTTCGGAATAAAAATGCATCCTTTTTCTCCCCTGCTGAATTTCAGTAAGACTTCGTGGTCTTGGTAAACTCCCGCTGCCAACAACTGTAAGGAAAGAGATAATATGGGGGCTCTGGCAGCGACCATGGAGGGAGAAACTGTTAAAAGTTTCAGGTCCGAGACCCTTCGTCAGCACTGATTTTGCTTTTCGCCAATATAGATTGGGCACGTTGAGGTTTGTCGGTGTTTAAATTCATCTGAAGCTGTTGCTAATAATTTAGATATTGCAGGAATTGAGAATTGTTTCGGGCCCGCCGATAATTCGGCGCCCAGGGAAGTCTGATTGTGTAAACATTTCCGCCCTTTCACCGGTCCGGGCGCAGCGGCGATGGGAGACAGTAGCACCCTCCGGACAGAATCACCTCTAGTATGAGCAAAGCAGACGGAGCGATGAACGGTTCTCCTTCCCTGGGAGATTCGCCTTCTGTGGAATTCGGATAGAGACTTATTTCTTTTAAACTACACCCAGCGCCTCGGCAGTGCACAGATACACGAAGGACTGCATAGAGATTGACAGTGTGGCCAGGTTTATAATGAGGACAAAAATGTTATTATAGATCAAAACGAACAATTTCTTGCCATCACTCAATGGATAGCAGGGGGCCGATTCATCAACTCCGTTTTGAGCTGGAAAGTCAATGGAAATTACACGAGATTGGGAACAGTCCTTAACAGTCCAGTAAACTGCTTTTAATAATGCCCTTGGGAAGAATAATTCATTCATTAAGCGAAGTGGATGAGGGATTAGGAGCGACTGGGAAGGGAGGAGATATAAACTGGATAAATAACGGAAGCTAAGGGGGAATTTGCAGTGGGGTGGATATAGATGAACCGCCGGCGACTGTCTGTTTAACTTGCACTTGAGACTCAAAATCACTTTCGCACTTCTGCTCCTGTCCTCTCCGTAATTTGCGTCACAAATGTCGCCCACAAACTCACAGCTGCCAAGATATTGAAGTCAATCCGAGGATTTATTGAAAGCCGGAATTATGTATCGCGGGCACTTAAAATTTTGAGAAAGCTGCAGTATTTCAGACGTAATTAAGATTGCTTTTCCGATAGTCTGGAATTACACGCCGACTCCGCCAACAGCACAGAAGCACTGGTTCCGTTTTAACAACGTAAATGCAATGCCTCTTAAAGAATAATTCATTAAACCCGTGTCTTTTTTTTCACAAAGCACAGACGTAATTAAAGTTTAAGGCAAAAAGTAATTTTCTTTCCAATCATTTTGCTTAGAGATAACCGCGGCCTGGACACGTTGGGAGAGGTCAAAATCACAGCTCGCAATCGAAGCAGAACTTGAAAACACCTCCTAAAGTTCTCCTCAGTAGTTCTGTCTTGAACCAATCCAGGTCCTCTGTATTATTTTCATTTCATAAATATAATGAACACGTTTTTTTTTAAATTAACAGCTGACTACTGCTTTATTTGACCCCCAACGCCCATCCATATTCTGGCCAAGGTCTACCGCTGCTCGCCAATTAACACATTTTCCCCGTCTCTGCTACAAACGACAGACGTGTTGGTCCGGCAGGCCGGTCTTCCTTAATGATGTAATTTTACAATTTTATCTCTTTAAAATCCAGCTCATCTGACGTGATTATTTTTACAGCTTCTCAAGCTGAATATTAAATATCGCAGACACCGGCTGCTTTGCTTCATTAGAAGCACAGAAAACACTTTTGTTCAGGCGCATGGAAATAACTTGACGAGCGTTAGGCAGTAAATTAAAGGACCAAATATAAGGGACTGTTGGTTTCTGGAGGATAGGGTCGCATTAGCACGCTGTTCCATATCTCCGCCGTTTCTTTCATCAGATTATACATGTACATGCCCCCAGATCTTTTGACCGCCCTCCCCCAACTTTTGACCCTTGTTGATTCATTTTGTCAGATAGACGAGGCATGTACATTGCGTACCACTGGACGAAGAAAATGTGATCTCCGTTCACTTTTCCAACTGAAGTTCAAAGTAAATTTATTATCAACGCCATGTAAAACCCTGAGATTCACTTCCTAGCGGGCGTGCTCAGTAAATCCAAGAGCCGTAATAGAATCAATGAAAGACCGCACCGAACAGGACGGACAAACAACCAATGTGCAAAAAAAAGCAAGAAACTGTGCAAATACAAAAGGAAAAAAATGATAATAAGAAATAAATAAGCAATAAATATCGAGAGCAGGAGATGAAGCCCTTGAACATGAGCTCATAGGTTGTGAGAACAGTTCAGTGATGTGTCGGGTGAAGTTCTCCCCACTGGTTCAAGAGCCTGGTGACTGGGGGGGGGGGGGTAATAACTTGGTGAGGTTGCTGACGTGGCAAAATCCAAATCTAATCCCTGTCCCTTAGGGGGGCAATATGGACAGAAGTGAATTAAGAAAGAGGATTAATTTTTATTGAAATCTTTCCCCTACATCAAGCTCTGAACACAGAGATTCGCTAATATTATGTGAGTTATGTGAACAATAAATCGCTGATGGAGATGAATTCACGTCAAAGATAAATGAGCGGACGAATTGTTTTTACAACACCCGGTCGGAAATACGCTGACCGGCTCCTGGAGAAGTATTCTCACCTTGGTTAAGTGACGGAGTGAGGGTGGGGGAAAGTACACGAATAAGTGAGGAATACCTGGCAACTGATCTACAACTAAATCAGGTCTTCGATTGAAATAAGGGTCTGACTGGTGCTCGAATACTGTGAACTGGGTGCTTGCGATCGGTGTTTAGAGAAAATTGAGTGCAACCTAATATTGAAATGGGCGCAGATTAAGATCTTATCCACCAGTCCCCATCTGTAAATCCAGATAAAGATTGGTAAAGTTACCGACACAGCCAAAATGATTGTACAAGTTACTTTAGTAACGTGGTGACATCTTTACAGAAGACCGTCAGTTATTTCTTTTATCTGTTGTACATGAAAGTTATACTGAAATTCGGTGCAAACAGTGATTTCATCAATCATTCCACTTCAACCAAGCCGAGGTGAATGAACTGCAACCAACGGGCAATTGTGCGATTTGTACTTGAATTTCACCTGAATTGCTCATACGATGGTGGGGGGGGGGGGAGAGGGGGGAAGAAGTATTTAGTCTGGGCTAGTTACGTAGCAAGATGTTTTAATCTTTTTATCTCCGAAACCAGAGAATCAGAATCAGGTTTAATATCACCAGATAATGTCGTGAAATTTGCGGTCTTTGCAGCAGCAGTGACATGCAATACCGAATAATAGATTGTAAAAACTGAATTACAGTAAATATATATACCGTTTATTAAATTAAATCAGTAGTGCAATTTTTTTAAAAAAGTAATGATATAGCGTTCATAGGGTCACAGTCCATTCTGAAATCGGATGGCGGAGGGGAAGAAGCTATCCTGAATCGTTGAGTGTGTGGAAGGAGATACGCACCCCCTTCCTGATGGAAGCAACCATTAAAAATGCTATAATGAACTTAATTGTGCGAAGAAATTTATTTTCAGTCGGTAGCAACCGATATATGATACATTATTCACACGGTCAGTGAGGTTCATTATAACCGTTTTAATCCGTTTTCAACTAAATGTAGTCTCAGACTACGACTGATATTCAAAGAAGGGTCAGAGGTGATAACGTAGAACCGTACTCGAACTGGATTTGTTGTTTTGGACTGCCGTTGGGGGCAGATGAGCGGCCTTATTATTTGTAACGCGTTATATCTGAGCTGGGAGTTATTGATAATTAACTAGAGGCACTCAAAGTAACTAACCGGTTCCAACCATCAACGTTTTCTTGAACATTGGAAGAGTACGGCCCCGTACAATCCATGGGCGAGCAAGTGGCCGTAGTTCACATCACGATGGCTTTTCCACGTTTTCCCCACTTGGACTTGAAAGCATCTCTTTCTACCCAGTGCTGTGCTTAATATAATAAATATTTCGCCTCCTGGACAAAATCGTACCGAATTTAAGCGAATTGGAATCTAAAGTCTCTCACTGCTTGCTGAATTGATTGACCTGTGATTATTTTTAAAAAAGCGGCGAACACTATAACGAACTGTGTACTACCGATAGAAGAAAAGAAATGACAGAAGTCAAATGACCTTCAGGTCAACATTAAGGTACAACTTAGCACTAAAACCAAGCCGAGTAAGATTCTCTGGACGAATTACAGCTTGTCTAAAATTTTAAAACATGGGCCAAATTTAATGTTGGCATTCGGGCAGCTGGGACTGGACACTACGATAATTGCACTGAGCTTGATTCCATTCCAAGGAGCAGGTCTGAAACAGTGACCTGAAGCACAGTCTCAGTTTGACCAATTATTGTCTCCGGTGCAAAACAAACAATGCTTTGCAATCATTATTACTAAAAGGAAAATCCATTTTCAGGGTTTACCTTAAATACTTAAATACATATCCTTCCAACTAATAAATCTTGGACGCAATTTCTAACCCGATGCCCAATAGCGGTCGTCGAAATTACAGAATTATACAACACCACTGCACAGAAAGAGGCCCTTCAGCCCGTCTAGTCCATGCCAAAACATTAATCTGTCTAGTCCCGTGGATCTGCACCTGGACCACAGCTCTCTATACGCCTCCCATCTGTGTACCTATCCTAATTTTGCTTAAATGTTAAAATCGAACCTGCATCCACCACTTGAGCTGACAGCTCATTCCGCACTCTCATCGCCCACTGAGTGAAGAAGTTCTCCCTCATGTTCCCCTTAAACATTTCACCCTAACCCATAACCTCTGGTTATAGTGTCACCCAACCATCGTGGAAAAAGAAAGCCTGCTTGAATTTATCCTATCTATGCCCCTCATAATTTTGTATTCCTTTGTCAAATCTCCCCTCAATCTTCTACTTACCGGGGAATAAAGATCTAACCTATTCAACTTTCTATACAACTCAGGTCCTCAATTCCTGGCAACGTCATTGTAAATGTTCTCTGCACTCTTTAAATCTTATTTACACCTTTCCTGTACATAGGTGACCAAAACTGCAGACAATGCTCCAAGTTAGGCCTCAACAACAGCTTATACAAATTCAACGTAACAGCCCAACTCTTATTCTCAATACATTGATTTATAAAGGTCAACGTGCCAAAAGTTTGTTTAAGACCCTGTCTAGTCTCCCTGTGGATGCCAATTTCCAAGAATTATGGATCTATGTTCCCAAATCCCTCTGTTCGACTGCATTCCTCAGTGCCCTACCGCTCACCATGTAAGACTTACCCTGAATGTTTCTCCCAAAGTGCAACAACTCACACTTCCCTGCATTAAATTCCATCTGCCATTTTCCAGCCCATTTTTCCGGATGGTTCTGATCCTGCTGCAAGCTTTGATAGTCTTTCTTCTTGTTCACACTGCAATCCGATTATTTGCTGATCCAGTTTCTCACATCCAGATCATTAATGTAGATAACAAACAATAACAGGCCCAGCACCGATCCCTGTGGCACACCACTGGTCACAGGCCTCCAGTCAGAGGCAACCTTCTACTAGCACCCTCTTGCTTCCTCTGCGAAGTCAATGTCTAATCCAGTTTACTATCTCATCCTGAATGCCAAGCGACTGAGCTTTCTTGACAAACCTCTAATGTAGGACCTTGTCAAAAGTTTTGCTAAAGTCCGGGTAGACAACATCCACTGCCTTGACTTCATCAACTTTCCTGGTAATTTCCTCGAAAAATTCTATAAGATTGGTTAGACATGGCTACCACACAAAAAAAAAGCCATGTTGAGTCTTCTTAATCAGTCCCTGTCCATCCAAATACTTATATATCTCGTTTCTTAGAATATCTTTCAGTGACTTTCCCACTGCTGACCTCAGGCTCACCAGCCTATAATTCCATGGCTTATTCTTAGAGCCTTTCTTAAACATCAGAACATTAACTATCCTCCAATCCATCAACACCTCGCCCCTGGCTAGGGATGTTTAAAATATTCCTGCTAGGGCCCCTGCAATTTCTGAACTAGTATCCTATAGGGTCGGAGGGAGCACCATCTCAGGTCCTGGAGATTTATCCACCATAATTTGCATTAAGACAATAAGCATCTCCTCCTCCATAATCTGTATAGGGTTGATGAACTCGCTGCTGCTTTGCCTCACTTCTATAGACTCTGTATCTGTCTCCCAAGTAAATACAGATGCAAAAAAAATCAGTTTAAGATCTCCCCCATCTCCTTTGGCTCCACGTGTGAGCTACCATTCTGACCTTCCAGAAGATCAATTTTGTCCCCTGCAATCCTTTTCCGCTTAAGATTTCTGTAGAAGCCCTTCGGATTCTCCTTCAGCTTGTATGCAAAAGCAATCTCAAGCCTTCTTTTAACCCTTCTGATTTCCTCTTCTGGTGTTCTCTTGCATTTCTTATACTCCCCAACCACTTCATTTGTTCCTTCCTGCCTATGCACCTCATTTTTCTTAACCAGAGCCTCAATATCTCTCGAAAACCAACGTTCCCTAAACCTGTTATCTTTACCTTTTATTCTGACAGACAAAATGCAAACACTGTACTCTCTAAATTTCACTTATGAAGCTCCCATATCTCAAGTATTAGAACAGCAACACTAAGCTAGAAGCGCATTCTCAGTCAAAAATATGCTTTGTGTTGCACTCAGTCATAGTCATAGAGCACAATACGAGGCCCAATGACCCACCATGCCTTGGTCAACCATCAAATACCTATCTATACTAATCCTATTTTCTAGCACTTGGTCACAGCCTTCAGTGTCTTACTGACGCAAGTGCTTGTCCAGTACCTGCCCCCATCACCGCCTCCAGCAGTGCATTCCAAATTTCAACAAAAAACAACCTGTCCCAATCCACACTTGCGAGATCCTTTCTGATGCCATCAAAATTGGCTTTTCTGCAATTTAGAATCTCAACCCAAGGACCAGACCTAACCTTTTCCATAATTACCACGAAACTAATGGCATTATGATCACTAGTTGCAAGGTCTTCCCCTACACAAATTTCTGTCACCTCTCCTGTGTCGTTGCCTAATAGGAGATCTATTATCATTCTCTCTAGTTGAGAATTCTGATTAAGGAAACTTTTCTGATTACATTTGACAAACTCTTTCCCATCCAGCCCTTTTAAAGTATGGGAGCCCCAGTTAACACGTGGAAAGTTAAAACCAACAACTATCGCCACCTTATGTTTCTTGCAACAATTTGCTATCTCTCTACAATTTTGCTCCCTGAATCCCGCGGACTGTTGGGTGGTCCATAATACAACCCCATTAACCTAGTCATAAAGCCTCACCAGATGAGCTCCCCAGTCTGAGCACTGCCGTGAATTTTTCACCGACTAGCCAATGCCACCCCTCCTCTTTTAATTCTCCTTGCTCTATCATGTCTAAAACAACAGAACCCCGGAATATTGAGCAGCCAGACCTGTCCCTTCTGCAACCAAGTCTCACTCATAGCTACGATGTCATAATTCTACAATACTCCTTGCAATGAAGTATACGCAGCTCAGAACATCAGTCCTAACTTGCTCGACCTTTTGATTCCTGACTTTTGTATGTAGGATTTACCACATCTTTGTCCACAACTGTTCCACTATCTATTCTGGCGCTCTGGTTCCCATCCCCCATTAATTCTACCTTAACCCCCCGTACCTCACCTGCAAACCTTCTCGCTAGCATATTAGTCACTGTCCCGTTCGGGTGCAAAGCGGTCCTTCTGTACAGGATCCACCTTCCCTGGAAGGGAGTCCAATGATCCAAACATCTGAAGACCCCACCCCCACTCCGCACTTTCTCCTTAGCCACGTGTTAAACTGCACGATCATCCCATTTACGGCCTCCCTAGCACGTGGCACGGGTTCCACTCCTGAGATCACGGCCCTGGAGTTCCTGTCATTTAATTTAGCAGCTAACTCACTCCCTGAACTCATTTTCTAAGAGCTCTTCATTGATGTCATTGGTACCGATGTGGACCACAAACTCTGGCTGTTCACCCTCCCAATTAAGAATTCCGTGGACTCGATCAGAGGAGTCCGTGACCTTCGCATCCAGCGGGTAACATACCAACCAGGAATCTCATTCTCGTCCACAGAACTCCTGTCCATTTCCCTAACCAATGAATCCCCTATCACTACACCTCGCCTCTTCTCCCCACTTACTTTTTGAGCCACAGCGCTAGACTCATTGCAGGAGACTTGACTACTGTGTCTTTCCTCTACTAGGACATTCCCCTCACCCCCAATGTTATCCAAAGCAATATACCTGTTATTGAACAGCCACAGGGTACTCTGCTCTGCTGCCTATCACCTTCCCCTCTCCTGACGGTCACATTGTTTCTTATGTCCTGCACCTTGGGCGTAGCCACCTCTTTATATGTCCTGTCCATCAACCCCCTCAGCCTTCCGAAGTTCAGCCAGTTCCAGCGCCAATTCCTTAACATGGTTTGTTAGAAATTCTAGCTCGATACATTTCTTGCTGTTGTAGTTGTCAGAGATGCGGGAAGTCTCCCTGCCTTCCTAAAAGGAGCATTCCACTATTCTACCTAACATTCTCGCTGCTCTAAATGTGCAGCCAGAAAGAAAGAAAGAGTAACTAATGAAAAAAAAACAAATCGACCTACAGGCCTGGTGAGGCAAAGACTCGACTCCCCACTCAGACACTGGCCCACTCACACAATGGCCGCTCTGCTTCAACCTAACTTCTTTTGGATCTTACCAAGTGCCCAGTTATGCACAATCCAGTGTGTCCTCGGGAACTGTGGCGTGCAAAATTATAGTATCTAATTATGTTGCCAGTATAAAAAAGGCATGCGATTAATCCTGACAATTTGTTTAATTATTTCATTGAAGTTGTGCTTCATTAAAGCTCTTTGCTGTTTTTCCAGGATAACATTGTATTATATATCACGTTATGAATTTTGTAACTGCAGAATTACACAGGAGGGCAAGATCCCGCTTTCTAAAAGTTTACCCAGAATAACAACCGGACTGCCCACTTGCTGCAAATATTATCTTCTTCCGTTGAAAATCCAGAGCAACACACACAAAATGCTGGAGGAACTCAGCAGGTCAGGTAGCATCTAAGGAAAGGGATAAACGGTTGACGTTTCCGGCCGAGACTCTTCATTAGGACAAAGAGTCCTGCAGTCTCGGCTCGAAACGTCAACTGTATATTATTTTCCATAGATTCTGCCTGACCTTCCGTGTTTTATCTTCATCCAGTGTTTTTTTTTAACTGAATGGGGTATTGGACAGGTTGAAGCTATTGTCTCCAGTGCTCCAGCCATTCCAATTCCTAGCAACTGTCTGATGTCAATTCAGACTGCACATGATGTTAGTGTCCTGTTTGACCCTGTGTTGAGATTCTGACTCTTTCTCCGCTCACTACTAAGGATGCTAATTTGATCCATTGCGACATTAGCCTGCTGAAAACCTCAGCCATGCGTCACTTCATGCATGTGTACCCTAACAAAGTATCGGCGAGCTTTTTTGTTCTACTCTGTACAGCCTTGAGGGCATCCACAACTCTACTGTCCGACCATCAATATCTATCACCTGCCCTTGACCCATCCATCGTGACGCGATGGCTCCACCGTAATTCTAAGATCTCTTTTTCGGCTACATTAAGAGCTTTGGTCTTTTCTAACTCTGCCATTCCCTCAAGTATTATAAATCTCTGAAATATTTTCTCCTCCAGTTCTCTATGTAGTTGTCCACCAATAGTCGCCCAGAGAGGACGGAACTCTCTCTATGCTGCTCCGCCTTTCCTGCCCCCTTTAAGACACTCTTCAACCCCCAACCCTCGAACCAAACTATTGCCTAGTGATTTTAATATCTCACAAGTGACGGGGCATCGTTTTTTTAAAAATTGTTTGAAAACGATCTTACGAAGGTATTTGAAAGGTTTGTGTTCCATAGTCTAATAACACAGCACATCTCTCGAATATTCAGCTTGACGCCGCTTAGTTAGTCCAACTCTCACCTTAATTAATGCAAACTCCTCTCGGGCTTTGCCGCTGTGAATGCTCTTTGCAAAAATCCATATTCGGGGACGGACTGCAGTCTGAATCACTTACTGAATGTAAAACCAGCTCTTTACCGCCGATTTCTCACCAACAACTTGTTTACGTTAATGCACAAGTGTCTATACATCTCACTGAAAGAATGAGAAAAAAATAGCAGTCCACTCGGCCCCTCTGGCTTATTCTACCATTCGAGGTTATCAGCGGTCGCCCCGTGTCCACTGATGCCCTTGATATGAGAATTCGCCGATCCCCCGTTTTGGATCCTTAATTTTATATGGCCGGCCTTCTTAGCGTGTAGAACAGTAAACTGTGTTATTAGTCTTTTTTAATGGAGTTTGTGAGTGTGCCTAGCAATTACTTTGAAATCTTCTCTTTGCCTAGAACTACTTGAAGACGTCCTTGAAGGCCGAGAGTGCGTGAATTGCGGGGCCATGTCTACCCCACTGTGGCGGAGAGATGGGACCGGCCATTATCTGTGCAATGCCTGTGGACTCTATAACAGAATTAACGGGATTAATCGACCTCTTATCAAACCTCTCAAACGGCTGGTAAGATACAGGAAAGCGTGCTCCGTGGCGAGATTGGAGGTTTAGGTTGATGTTGACAGAAAGGAATCATTCTCTCTTTTTTTGTGTGAACAATCATAAACACGTCTCCTGAGCAATAATCTCAAAGTGCTCTCCGACGGTCAATAAACGGCTGCCGCACGCTTGATTAACACCCTGTGTTCAGCATGAGCTGGAGTTATTCATGAGGAACAGACATTTTGTTTCCATTGTTTGTACCCGTTATATTTAATGATTTGTTTTAGTCAAGGTAGAACTTTGAACTTTGAAGAGCCTTCAGGAAATGTTTGAAATAATTTCCTTGTTTTTTTCAAACATGTAAGCAACGTTTAATTAATGATGCATCAGGAAGGCAGTTTAATATGTGTATATTGATATTATTAATGTAGATATGCGCTTTTATTTTGTTTAAGAGATTTAATTGTCTGTTAAACTTCGCAATCATTGATTTTCATTCATTCCGGTTAAAAATCTTCAATATATAAAAAAATCCTAGGACGACAAGATTGAAAAGCTCAGTTTATGAGGCTATTGTTTTGTTAGCAGGGTATAAATTATTGAGAATACAGAGGATAGAACAATACAGAACAGTTCAGACCATTCAGATCGACGATGTTGTGTCGACTTTTTAATCTACTCAAATGCTTCCCTCCAGCGCAACCTTCAGCTTTTTCTTTCATCCACGTGCCTATCCAAGATTCTCTTAAATCTCCGCAATGTGCAGTACAGTGTATGTTTCCATCACCAATCCCAGAGGAAAGGATAGGTATGTTTCCTACTTACAGAGTGGTAAGCTTCACGCGCGTACCACTCTCTGTGTAAGAAACAGACCTCTGACACCATCTTCCCCGCCCCCCCCCATTCTTTCCTCCAATCACTTTAAAATAATGTATTAGTTATTTCTGCTGCTTGCTCGGACGCTTAGCTCCGAAATGGAACACAGGCCATCGATGACCTCCCGTCTCCAATGTCCTCTGAAGTCGGTGGTGTGGTCAGAGTTTCCATTGCATCCACCGTACAGGGGATTGGCAGTTACAGCTTCATTGGAGCCCCGTTGGCCTTCCATACGCGTTTCCACCTCCAACAACAGGGACAATAGCGTTGGACATTGAGACGCAGCTATTTACGCCCTACGGGATAAAGATGATGACTGTCCACTCTTCCTCTGCATCTTGCATTTATACACATATATCAAGTTACCTCTCATACCTCTTTGCTCCAAGGAGAAAACCCCTAGCTCGCTCAAACATTCCTCACAGAATATGCCATCTAATCCAGAGTGCATTGGATAACGCTCCTCTGAACCCTGACTAATTCTTATAATGAGGCGACCATATTTGAACTATGCTATATAAAAAATGTTTCAACTCTTAGCTGGGCAAACTTTTATGCCTGTCGGATACCTTGCATGGACCTATTCCTTTAGTTAGTCTTGCAGTGCGTATTCCAGTAACCGATCAGAACGCGAGCGTTTGTTGCTCTTCTTTCCAGTGTGCTCTTCTTTCCAGTGAGACAAGATAGATTTGGTAACTTGAATGTAGAAATCTATTATTAGGTAAAAGCACAAGCAGGAAGTCAGTTGAGCTTAAACGGTTAAGAACATTGCAACAGACGAGGACAATCCAGCCTTTCGAGCCTGACCCTCCACTCAATGAGTTGATTGCTGACGCGTAACCTTGTTATTTCACATTTTTTTTTCTAATCAGTTTCAGTTATTTCATGGACAATTTAATTAGCCTCAATGGCTGTTTGAGGAAGAGTTCCAAGCCTGCACCACCACCCCCCGCCCCCCCCCCCGCCATCCTTTCAACATGGAAGTGACCTCGAGCTTCGTCCGTCCAAATCAAGAATTAGGAGCAGGAGGAGGCAATTCGGCCCTTCGAGCCTTTTCTGCCATTCACAGAGTTTATGAATGATCTTTTACCTCAACGCATTTTTCCATTTCTGTCCTTAAATCCTTTAATACTCAGAAGTCTATCGATCACTATTTTGAAAGCAGTAACAAATCGCCTCAGTCGTTAATTGTCTTCAACTGTTCGATTCTACACCATACTGCTCGACTTCCCAATGAGGGTGAACAGGTTGTCTGCATTTATCGAGTTCTCCATTATAACCTTATAACCATTTAATTTGCCTGTTAATTTCCAGCGAAACCAATCACATTTTCAATTATTTTGCCTTACAATATAATCACTGGATACCAGATATTATTCTGATAGCAGATACCACTAGACTGAAGGACATCTTCTCCTTCACTGATATCAGACTCTTGAACGGACCACATTTGCGATAAGATGGCCCCTTTGTCTTATATTCTACCTCCTTATGATCGTGCGCTTTATCGTTTACCCGCACTGCACGTTGCCGGTAGTTTTTACACCTCACTCTAGCTCATTACACCGTGTGATGATTTTATCTGTACAAGCAGTGGGCAAGGCAAGCTTTTCTCTGTATCATGATACAAGCGATAACAACAAGCCAATACCAATACGACACTTCCTCCTAAAGCAATGTGTTCTTTCTAAGATGTTGCGCTAAGGTTGCTCACGGAGCTCCAGGTGTGGTCCAATGAGGACTCCAGCAGAAGTCCGAGCACTTTGCAGTCCTGTCCATACACCCAGTCTCCCGCCAGTTAACTCATTTCCTGCTCAGATCTATAATATTCAATTCCACAATTTACAACTTTAAGAAGGGATTTATCAAATATCTTCTGAAAGTTCATGTAAGTTCTCTCGACATTCACTTGCCGATTACTTTCGGCTATATATATTAAAAAAAGTTTTGGAAACGCATGAGACCGCTGATACTAGAATCCAGACTAAAAACAAAACGAAGTGGCGGCTATAAGAACTCGGCGTGATAGGCAGAATTCGTGGAGTCAAATGATGGTCAGTGCTTGAGATCGGATATTCTATATCCGTACCAAAAGTATGTGGTGAGGATAGAGATGTGAGAGGAAAGAGAAGCTGTTAGGTGATAGGAGGAACCAAAGTAAACGAGAGGGATGATGAGTAGATAGAGCTCGGTGCCGGTGGGTGACGAGACTTGGTGATGGGAAGGAGCGAATGGCAGAGATGAACAAAGAGAGGGCAAACTTCGGTGGTCTGGTGGGAGTGGGAAAGGGACACAACAGGTAAGGGTTACATGAACTTGGAAGATTTTTTTTGTTCACATTGAAATGTAAACTACTCAAGTGGATTGTGAGGTGTTGTTTTGTGAGCCTTTCCATCTTCCCCTTCCCTAACCCGCCATCCTTCTCTATCTGGTTCCATCCGCCCATCAGCTCTCCCTTATCCGCTTCTGTCTCAACACCACCCTCCCCCACCCCGTTTCCTTCTGTCCATTATCCCCTGATACCCTGATCTGGTTCCAACTATTACCTACGAGCTTCCTCTTCACCCCTCCCCCTTATTTCAAAACACTACCTTCTCTCTACATACGCCGTCCTGATGCAAGGTCTCCATACAAAACATCGAACGTCCCGTCGTCTCCGTAGTTGCTGCTGGACACGCTGAGTTCTTCCAGTAGCTAATCTTCTGCTACTTATCAGGCATTAGCTTTCCTTTCCAAACTCTTGTCATTTCTCTGTGGCCAACTTAAAATGTCTACGCACAAGCGGATGCTGGAAAATCCAAACAACACACACAAAATGCTGGAGGAACTCAGCAGGCCGGGAAGCATTTATGGAAGAGAGTAAACAGCCGACGTTTAGGGCCGAGACCCTTTATCAGGACGCAAGATGAAGGGCCTCGGCCCGAGAAGTCGGCTGTTTACTCTTTTCAGTAGATGCTGCCTGGCCTGCTGAGTTCTTCCAGCATTTTGCGTGTATTGCCTGAACATGTTCACTGTGCAGTTGTCGCATCCTATATGATGGATACAGGTGACTTCCTAGTAACAAAGGGTGGATTATCTGGGCTACAATTCACTGATTTCCCCCCCTCGTGATTTTTCAAACCCTAAGAGGAAGCAGTTTAGCCTCCAGGCCATGTTTCAGCAATTATGCTTGATATACATCTTAATCCCTGCCCCTGGCCTTCGTTTCCCAACCCTTGCCTAACGCAAGTCTATCGAATTAGTTCCCCGTGCTCTATTTACTTTCAAGACGTTTATTCAGCTTAAATAAGTTTCTTATGAAACGATTTTCTTGAGACTGCCTTTCTCCGAAACCAAATGTCAAAAGTGGTTCTCCAATTATTAGTTAAATTGGAAGAACTGATATGTTTTATACGGTTCTGTATTGCAAGTGTTAAAGCAACTACACGATTTATTGCAAGTTTAAACCACAAGAGGAGGAAATGCTGCAAATTCTGTGGTTAGGAGCATTTAAACTAGGCCACTTAATCAAGACAATTTGCCGATTGATGTAAAATGTAAATTCTGAATAATTCCAAAAAGAAAATGCGTTATACGACAGCTTCTGTTCGGATATAACCTGGTTATAAAATAATGTTTTCCTTCACGGTTATCGTGACACGGTAATATGAATTGTCACACGCACAGTCCTGAAGAAGGGTCTTGGACCAGAACGACTATTGTTCACCCGCCCCGGCCTCGGGGGTCCCATAGATGTGCCGCACTTGCTGGATTCCACCAGCATTTTGTGCGTGATGTTCGAGATTTCCAGAATCTGAGAATCTCTTTTTATAGATATAAATTGTCACTAGGCTATTATAATACAAATTATTCATATACAGGAGGGCGTCACGTAGTTATTGCAATTCAGAAGGCAGGTTTACGCAGTTATTTGTTCCATGAACGTTGAGCTGGTGCGCAAAATATTTTATGTAATTTTATTGTATTTTATTAAAATGGTTGAACAATCCGGTAGCTACGATATGGTAAGTGCTGGAGCTTCTTGTGGTCTGAGCGACGACAATAGGTCACATCATCGGATAGCGTAGTGTTAGCAAAACGCTTTACAGTACCAGCAACCCGGGTTCAATTTCCACCGCGGCCTGTAAGGAGTCCTAAACAACAGGAATTCTGCAGATGCTGGAAATTCAAGCAACACACATCAAAGTTGCTGGTGAACGCAGCAGGCCAGGCAGCATCTCTAGGACGAGGTACAGTCGACGTTTCAGGCCCTTCGTCAGGACTGTAAGGAGTCCGTACGTTCTCTCCGTGGCGGCGTGGGTTTCCTCCGGGTGCTCTGGTTTACCACCACAGTCCAAAGACCGACCGGTCACTAGGTTAATTGGTCATTGTAAATCGGCCCGTGATTAGGCTAGGGTTAAATCGGGGGGATTGCTGGCCGGCTCGAAGGGTAGCAAGGGCCGATTCCGCGCTGAATCTCAGTAAATTAAGAAATAAATAATTCACAGTAGACATTCACTGGGTTTTTTTTGCAAGGAATGATGTGATAATATACTGAGCGCCATGTATTTATAGTAAGATTATAGTTAGTTATCTTCATTTTAGCTATAGATATCTGGAGAACTTACTAGTTGAAACTCGTGACATAATAATTCTTCTCACGGGATCCTCTTTATCTGGAGCTT
Organism: Mobula birostris; assembly: GCF_030028105.1. NCBI lineage: Eukaryota > Metazoa > Chordata > Chondrichthyes > Myliobatiformes > Myliobatidae > Mobula > Mobula birostris. The sequence continues at coordinate 12,626,316 of NC_092399.1, forward strand.
AAACTTGCCCTGACTAAAACGGAGGACCGACCTGCAAACACCTGAAAGATTGCTAAAAGATAGAAATAGCAAAACAGATCTCAAAGGCGTTTCGCTGATTTGCGGGAAGGGTTCGGTTTAATTCTCAGCTACGCACCGGATAATTAATTTGTTCATATGCACAATAGGCCCATGATACTCACTTTTGTTTTGTAAATTCATATCACTATCAATGTAATTAATATTGTGTTCGGGTTCAGAGGAGGCGTTTAATTTTAAACAGGCAAGGCTCTCAATCCATCCATTAATCAGTCAGACACCTGATAAAGGAAGCAGGGATTTCATTCGCATGGGATTTTTTTTAAGCGCGTGGTTTATCAATAGTGTCGCTGCTACGGTAATATAGTGTCTGTGTAATGTAACCTGGATGAGCCGTAGATTACTTGGACAATTCCCGGCTCCGTATGATGTTAATTTGTTATGTCATAACAGTGGGGAAAATACCCATAACTCGCCAACAAGATGCAGACTAAAACAACGTACCTCAACGTTTGTTTTATTACTACTTTTTCGTAGAATGGAATCCGGAACCCAGATTAAATATGAACTCATCGCTGATTCTTGGCCAGACCCCACAAAAACTGAAAAGACTATATTTGGTCAATTATTGATGAATGGTCAGCCCGGATTCGAGATAGCATTGCCACCTGATCCACGTTTGGACAGGTTAATCCTCTCGTTCAATGCACGTTCCTGACATTTTTTTAAATACATGCAAATCAGGCAGTGGCGGACTTTCCACTTTGACCCTACTCCCTGCGACATGACAGCTTTATCAGAAAACATAAGAAATGATTCCTTGCCCTGTCCGGGCCTCGTTCTGCCAACTGGAGACGGCAAAATGAGGGGTCAAGTCTTCTGAAGGAAAATACCGGCTCCATCCTGTTTCCCTTATTCAGTCCTAAAAGCGTCCAGGTGGAACCAGCCACCAAATTCAGTAGCAAGACTCGGCAACCCAGAGAGGTAGAAAGAGCAGGGAGTAAACTGCAGGGACAGTAAAGACAAGCCATTTTTATAATAAACCGGATTTGGTAGCCGCAGTTCTCCAAGGGATATCTAATCTGCTGGTAAATTGCACAGACAAGGAAAAAAAAACTAGAAGCAAACAATGCTGTCTCCTCCTGTGAGAAATATGTAACTGTTTGATGCTTAATGTGAAAATAAACAGGCGTCAAAACAGAAATAGATCCAAATGTGATCCAGTTACTGAGCTTACACATTCCGTTGCAATATGGCCGACTATTTTCCCCCCTTTTCCTGGAATTTACTCGCTCTCGCCATATAGAACATAACCGCGTTCTTTCACACCTTTGCATCTCAAGTAGTGATCAGAAGACCGCAGCAAAGAAAATAAAACTCTTGGCAGAAACAGCGACATTCAAAGGGGTTCTGCTTCTGAATTCACACCTAGGTCAATTATATTAACCAGTCTTTTAGGTCATTTACTTCTGTTCAGCCCACCTTGGAATAACAATCCTCCCCCCCCCCCCAACCCCCAGCCTGCGATAGAACAGTACACGCCCTTCGTGAGGTCAGCCATTTAAAAGCACAAAACTAACAAAGGCCACCGTGTATTATTAAAGTCTAACAGCTAGTCTTAATAGCTTTACTTATTAAGCAATAGTCAATATTAAGGTATATTGGCGTGACTGTCAGATAGGTTAAATGATTTACGGACGGGACCAAAGGTTCAAACTGCTATTGTTCTGTAAATACGTTCGATACCATTTTAAATGGCTCTTGAACCAAGGCAATCTATAGTGCTAAAGGTTACTGCGAACCAGGGAGCCATTGGCAAAGTTTTTTCCTTGGATCTTGCACAATAGGTGCCAGTCTTTCCCGCCGGGAGACTGAAATTTCCCGTCTGTAATAAATGTTCCTTCTCATTTTGGAAAACGCATTGTATAGAGATACATTTCATGATGGCTGCCGCGGGTGGATAGTAACGCCGGTCTTTGTCTTTCAGTCTGCGTCTCGGAGAGAGGGCCTGTCCTGCTCCAACTGTCACACCACTACCACCACCCTGTGGCGGCGCAACGCGGAGGGAGAACCCGTGTGTAACGCCTGCGGGCTCTACATGAAACTCCACGGGGTAAGTGGACAGGGAGAGAGGCGGAGCGCGGACCCCAAATGCACCACACGGATTCAGCACCCACCGAGTTCAGGCAAGGTCACCTCAGTTGGTTCGGCAAATATCGGCCCTCTCCGGAGAGATAATTTGCACATTGTAATAATTACTACAGTCAGAAAGAAGGTACAACTGGAACCTGAAGACACACACTCAATGTTTTAGGGCAGCCTCTTTCCCCTCCGCCATTAGATTTCTGAACGGCCAATGAATCCACGAACCATTTTTGCTCTCCTTTTGAACTACTTATCTAAATTTTAATATATTTCTTATTAGACCACAAGATATAGGAGCAGAAGTAGGCCATTCAGCCCATCGAATCTGCTCCGCCGTTCAATTATAGGCTGATCCAATTCTTCCAGTCATCCCCACTCCCCTGCCTTCTCCCCATACCCTTTGATGCCCTGGCTAATCAAGAACCTATCTATCTCTGCCTTAAATACACCCAATGACTTGGCCTCTCCAGCCGCTCGTGGGAACAAATTCCACAGATTTACCACCCTCTGACCAAAGTAATTTCTCTGCATCTTAGTTCTAAAAAGACGTCCTTCAATCCGGAAGTCGGGCCCTCTTGTCCTAGAATCCCCTACCATGGGAAATAACTTTGCCATATCTAATCTGTTCAGGCTGCTTAACATTCAGAATGTTTCTCTGAGATTCCCCCCCCCCCCCCCGCAACCATTCTCCTGAACTCCAGGGAATACAGCCCAAGAGCTGCCAGACGTTCCTCGTATGGTAACCCTTTCATTCCTGGAATCATTCTTGTGAATCTTCTCTGAACCCTCTCCAATGTCAGTATATCCTTTCTAAAATAAGGAGCCCAAAACTGTACACAATACTCCAGGTGTGGTCTCACGAGTGTCTTATAGAGCCTCAACATCACATCCCTGCTCTTATATTCTGTACCTCTAGAAATAAAGGCCAACATTGCATTTGCCTTCTTCACAACCGACTGAACCTGAAGGTTAACCTTTAGGGTATCTTGCACAAGGACTCCCAAGTCCCTTTGCATCTCTGCATTTTGAATTCTCTCCCCATCTAAATAATAGTCTGCCCGTTTATTTCTTCCACCAAAGTGCATGACTATACACGTTCCAACATTGTATATCATTTGCCATTTCTTTGCCCATTCCCCTAATCTATCTAAGTCTTTCTGTTTCCTCAACACTACCCGCTCCTCCACCTATCTTTGTATCATCGGCAAATTTAGCCACAAATCCATTAATACCGTAGACCAAATCGTTGACATACATCGTAAAAAGCAGCGGCCCCAACACCGACTCCTGTGGACCTCCATTGGAAACCGGCGGCCAACCAGAATAGGATCCCTTTATACCCACTCTCTGTTTTCTGCCGACCAGCCAATGCTCCACCCATGCTAGTAACTTCCCTGTAATTCCACGGGCTCTCATCTTGCTAAGCAGCCTCATGTGCGGCACCTTGTCAAAGGCCTTCCAAAAATCCAAGTACACCACGTCTACTGTATCTCCTTTGTCTACCCTGCGTGTAATTTCCTCAAAGAATTGCAGTAGGTTTGTCGGGCAGGATCTTCCTTTCAGTAAACATTATTATACCGTACTGCTGCCACAACAAAAAAAAATACAAATTTCACGACATACGTCAGTAGTAATAAACCTGATTCTGATCTGACGCCAGAGAACTGAAGATATAAAAAAAAATGCAGATATAGGAAAACTGAAAATCGGGTCAATTTTTGGTTTCGGCTGAGCCCAAAGGTCGCAACTTCCGAATGTTTAATACCCTGCGTCCTCTTAGAAATAAAATGACAGAATTTAAATCAGACTTTTGCTACTTCCCGTTGCCTCCCGAATCAGCATTGCTTAATTTTCTGTATTACCAATGCTCCAAAATAGAAATTCTAATTTTAGTTACATTGTTTCCTTTGGTAGCTCGAATTTTATGGAAATAAAAAAAACAAAACCATTATAAAATGTTTTGTTTGCTAAATCTCAAATATCAGTTCTAAAGTCGGGCAGGTGGATGTTGGCAGGGGAAACACACACACACACACACACACCATATGAAGATCAATTTCACAGGGACTGCCGTTAGTGGCGCCCTCAGGGCCGCGACAACACGCCGGAGGCTGAAGTTCCACGCTGTACACTGAACCGCAGGCTGCATGGACAATGAGCTAGCGTGGCAGAGTTGCGGGGCCACCACGCCCAGATTCTAACTGCCTCCTTAGACGAGCAGCAAAGATCCCAAGGAACTATTGTGAAAAAGAGCAGAGGCATCATACTCTCGTCGCATCGGGCATTGTTTAGCCTTCAATCAGCAGCAATGGGAACAAATTATCCGATCGTTATCACGCCGCGGGAACGTGCGAGGCAAAAATCGCGGATCCATTTTTCCAAAGTGAGACCGCCCTTGAAAATGCCTTTCGTTGGCTGGAAGACGCTACAAATGCGGATTTCATTATTCCGTTAAAACCCATTCTGTTGGGAATTTGAAGGAAAAAGAAGGGATGTAGTTTCAGTAAGTGTGCAGAGATTAAGGCTCTGCGGTTCACAACACCACATGCCACAGAGGTTGTCGTTCTTCAACAAATATATTCAGTCCTCCTATTTTAGTTCAGCCAGTTATCTCACATACCAACTCCTCTTTTAAAGATAATCATGCGGCGACGCGAATGAGCAATGGCCTATTTAAATTCCAACATTTTGTTTCTAAATGGGCGCAGGGAATTAGTTACTCGACACCACTTGGTATTTGAGGGGGGACTTGATAGAGGTGTTTAAAATTATGAGGGGGATTGATAGAGTTGATGTAGATAGCCTTTTTCCATTGAAAGTGGGGAAGATTCAAACAAGAGGACATGATTTGAGAGTTAAAGGGCAAAAGTTTAGGGGTAACATGAGGGGGAACTTCTTTACTCAGAGAGTGGTCGCTGTGTGGAACGAGCTTCCAGCAGAAGTGGTTGAGACAGGTTTGATGTTGTCGTTTAAAGTTAAATTGGATAGATATATGGACAGGAAAGGAATGGAGGGTTATGGGCTGAGTGCAGGTCGGTGGGACTAGGTGAGAGTAAGAGTTCGGCACGGACTAGAAGGGCCGAGATGGCCTGTTTCCGTAATGTAATTGTTATATGGTTATATGAATAACGTTACACTGTGAAGTCGCATTCAGTCCTCGTTAGTCTGAAAGGTTTAATATAATTCGTGAGTGCAGGTCACCCCCACATTGATTTAATGTGATATTTCAATGGTAATGGTGGAAACTGCAGCACTGAAGGAGGCCGGCGCCCCACCGTGCCTGGGACCTTACCATTCCTCACTATAATTATAAACACAAGAGTTACTGCAGATGCTGGGAATACGCACAACATGGCAGAGGGGCTCAGCAAGTCGGGCAGCATCTGTGGATGGGAGTAATAAGTCGACGCTTCGGGCCGAGACCCTTCATCAGGACTACTTATACATTTATATATTTTATACATTTCTTTGATTGGCCATTTCACTGACCATTGTTTTGTTTCGCCCGGTAGATACCGCGACCTTTAGCAATGAAAAAAGAGGGCATTCAGACCAGGAAGCGGAAACCAAAGAATGTGAACAAAGACACATCTTCCGCTGGTAAGCAACAGCGGGCAGTGCTGGTGAATTTAACCAGACAGCTTTTCGGCCTTTAGTCTAAGCAAGCAACAGAAAAGAACGGGATATGTTATTAGTGGAATAACGTACACCGGCAAGCTTGAGACCGAAGAAGCACTTTCAGTTGGAGATATTTTGACAGCTCTTAACATTTCCAGCCAACCTACATCCACGTAGGTTACAGAAAAAAATATAATTCACATCGCATTCTAAATGATAGAAAGTTTAAAATAATAGATATTTAGCGGGAAGTTCAAGCGCTGACAAAGATTATTGGCAGACAGGTTAGTGTGTAACGGAAACTTCTCCGAGATGGTTGCGAGATGGGCTGCTGCAACGCGGAGGACAGTGGTCGTTGGTTGAGGCCGGAGAAACCCGTAGAATTATGTGCGAGGACCGAGAATCTCAGCAGCGGGCGGGCATGTAATGACCAGGGTAACCCTGGGACCCTACTTATGTCCAATTTTGTTAACCAGGGCCCCTTTAGTTCACCTACAAAAGGGTTCCTCTGCCCACCGTTCAGCAGACGGTGCCGACATTGCAGGCACGTGAGAAAATTTGCTTCGCCTGCTTTCGACCGGTTTTTCTATCCGCGCGTCAGATGCAGGGAGGTGCGGGCCGGTAATGACGGGGTTCTGTTGAACTGGCATTATCCCCTCGCTTTCTGTCATTAAGGATCGGCGGTCTGCTGCCGGGAGAGCCGCGGGCTTGTGCTGTTGGGCCGGATGGAATTGATGGGTTTGCTGAGTCGGTTGGTGGGAGACAGACCGGCCTTGGTGGCTGATAATGGGTCGTCAGTAAGAGCGTAGAGTTACAGTTGCCGGGAGATGTGGGACTATAGGTTTACCCGTCAGCATGGTAGAAGAAACAGCATGTTCTGCCGCTGACCGGGTGATTCAGACTGCCAAGGGGTTTTGTGATCGGAGTGGCACAGAAATACAATCAGGGATCATGGTAAACAAGAGGAATTCTGCAGATGCTGGAAATTCAAGCAACACACACCAAAGTTGCTGGTGAACGCAGCAGGCCAGGCAGCATCCCTAGTAAGAGGTACAGTCGACGTTTCAGGCCGGGAGTCCTGCCGAAGGGTCTCTTCCTGAAACGTCGACTGTACCTCTTCCTAGAGATGCTGCCTGGCCTGCTGCGTTCACCAGCAACTTTGATGTGTGTCGCAGGAATCATGGTGGCGGTCAGTGGCTGGGAATGGATACGGTGGTTGGCAGATAGGAAGTGGAGGACAAGATTACCTGCGGCTGGATGAGGATTGGGCCAAGGCGGATTTGCGTGAGGGGTGGCTGAGTCGGTTGTTACGGGAGAAACCCACCTTAAACGGGCCCGATAATCCTATAACGTCAGATTCTTATTAGCAAGAGTCCTTTTAGTTCACACGCAACTTGGTTTGTCAGTGAGAGTCCTTTCTGCCCAGCGTTCAGCTGGCGGTGTTGATATTGTGTGCAGAATGGAAAAAATGTTTACAATACTTTGCAGGTTGTTGAGCGCCTTTGCATTGGCGCGTCAGATGTAAGGAGGTGCCCGGACAACAGTAACAGACTGTATAAGCTGCATTATTTTCAATAATGTTTCATTTCGCTGTGAATGTGGATCACTCACCTTGGGCACAAAATGTAACGTTGCTAGGAACTTTGAATACGGTTCATGATATTTAACCGACACAAATCCGATATTTCTGTTATATCTTTGTCTCTCAGCTCCCTTTTCAAGTTTGCCATCCACCCCTACTAGTACTACTGCTGGTGCGTTAGAACTTATCACACCAAAGACCGAGCCAGGCCTTTACTCACCTGCATGCAGGGTCCAGAGGTTTAACACTCAGGTAAGCCCATAAGTGTGAAAAACCTGGTGGATCACCTTTCCATGATCCACCGGGTTCTGGGAAAGATGACTCAGATGTGCTCTAGAGCATGTGGGAAAGAGCAATGTATTACAAGGGTTAAAAGGTAGAGCTGGGTGATATTAGCTCCATCCACCACTTGATTCGCCACAACCCTAGACTTAGTTCAACATTCTTGTCTATGGCCAGAGTTTCTACCTGTGGTGGGGGGGTGGGGGGGGGTTGGTGAGGGGGTGGCGTGTATTCAATGTTGAGCCAAGTTAAAGATCTGCTCCACAGACAACAAAATGGATGGGTGGACAAATGAGACAATGCATGAAAATCTGAACAACACATAGGTGGAGATCTGGTAACCTTCTGGGTACTTGAAGGAATCTCCCCTGTTCCCCCTCAGTGGCAAATAATACAATCAAAGGTGCTTACTTAATTGACTTAGGCTTCTTCCCAATTTTTCCCTGACATGTTCCACGTTCATGCAAAGTTTCTAGAGGTCAAATGTTACTACAGAACCATATCAACATTAAAAACTTAACATAAAGTGACACTTCTGATATTCCCAATGATCCACTTCAATGCCTCCTCTTTCTATTATTTCCAGGACACTTTAGGGGCAGGTGGCAATTGTCTTCGCTTCAGCATTCCAGCTTTGAAACTGACAAACTCAAGTGAACCGAGCACTAGTAGAGAATCCAAGGAAGGCAAATCCTACCCTTTCGGCAGCATGGAGATGGTCTGACACCAGCGAGACCACCTACCGCCAGAAATCTCTCAAAGCTACAATTTCACTGATGGAGTTTGCAACTGAGATTCATTTTTTACCTTAAAGGAAAACTGGAAATGATAAAGAAGATAAAAGAATGCCAGGAAGAGAAATCAAATGGAATGCTGGGTCATATCATGTTATAATTTAAAAGAGTGAGTGTTGCAAAAATGATGTCTTACTGCTAAGGCTTAACACTGCCTAAATTCCTTGTAGGTGACCTTGGCACAACCCTGATCCAACATTGTTTGTAACTAAGTGCCTTTTATGGATCACCATTTGCTGTATGTCTCTAACTTTCCACTTGAAATGGATATATTTGGAGTGTGCTGCCTAGACAGTTGCACATTTGGAACAGTTTGAACAGATCTTGCCTCTGGTAAAAGTACGTTTGCGTTTCATTGGGATATTATTTTTTCTTAATGTAAGTAGTTCTTGTTGTATTATGGATGGTTCAGGCTAATAATAAAATGCAACTTAATAAATTCAGATTGTCTCCTGCAATGTGTCTACTGTATTAATCAAAGTGGCTTAGTGTGCAACCTCTTAATGCCCTTAACATGGGGTATTTACCACAAAATGAAAACTGGAGCATTTAATGATATCTTTGAAACTGGCCTTTAAGGATTATTTGCTGGTTTGTATGAATACATGAACACAGCACAGGGCCAGAGTATGTTCAAAGGACTTGAGATAAAACTATTTATCCTTTTTTAATAAGAAATATTTTCAAACTAAGGACATTCATTGTTACACAAATCATTGAAATATATGAGGGATACCATACACACAATAGCCCATTTCTGGTTTTGCAAGACAGACTAGTATAATTTGATAAGAGCACTAGTGAGGAGCAAAAGATGCAAGGTGAGGCATGATGATCAAATACACCAACAGAATGAAGGGTAGCATAATAAAGAATTCTTCTAGGGAGTGACAGGAAGCATAAAATTAAATGCATTAAATAATGTGCTACAAACTATAAGTGTATTCAAGTGTATTCAACTATGAGAGTCCCACAGATTGAACAATGTTTTTATCGTCGATAGGTATATATATCTCAGTCCATAAGATATAGGAACAGGATTAGGCCATTTGGCCCATCGAGTCTGTTCTGTCATTTTGTCATGACTGATCCATTTTTCCTCTCAGCCCCAGTCTCCCGCCTTCCCCTGTATCCCTTCATGCCCTGACCAATCAAGAATCTATCAACCTCTGTTTTAAATATACATAAAGTCATGGCTTCCATAGCTGCCTATGGCAATGGATTTCACAGATTTACCAGTCTCTGTCAAAAGAAATCCCTCCTTGTCTCCATTCTAAAACGACATCCTCTATTTTGAGGCTGTGCCCTCTGGTCTTTCCAAATCCACTCTATCAAGGCCTTTTGCCATTGGATAAGTTTCAATTAGGTCACCCCTCAATCTACTAAATTTCAGTGATTTTAAGCCCAGAGCCATCAAAGACACTTCACATGACAAGTCACTTAATCCTGGAATCATTTTTGTGAACCTCCTTTGAACCCTCTCCAGTTTCAGCACATCCTTTCCAAGATAAGCGGCCCAGAACCGCTCCAGGTGAGGCCTCACCGGTGCTTTTTAAAGTCTGAACATTACAGCCTTGCCTATATATTCTATTCCTCCTGAAGTGAATGCTAACATTGCATTTGCCTTCCTCAACACAGACTAAACCCACAGGTTAAACTTTAGGGAATCCTGCACAAGGGCTTCCACCTCAGATTTTCGTATTTTCTCTTCATTTAGAAAATAGTCAACCCTTTCATTTTTTTCTATCAAAATACATGACCATACATTTCCCAATACTGTATTCCATCTGCCTCTTCTTCTCCCATTCTCCTATTCTGTCTAAGTCCTTTTGTAGCCTCCCTTTCTTCGAAGAATTCCAACAGATTCGTCAGGCAAGATTTTCTCTTGAGGAAACCATGCTGGCTACTCTATTTCATATATATTCCTCTCCACGCCCTATTCTAATTACAGGGTTCAACCATTAATTCTCAGAAATGGAATGGGATGGGATTATGTCAGAGAGTGTCTGGTTTTGGAAAACAGCATTGGTGAAAACAAGTGATGAAAGATGAACCTATCAGTAACTTCTGGCGTGTCCCATAAACAGACCCCCCCAGTCAACAACTTAAATATCATTTCCCTCCAAATCACCAAAGGCTTCCTTCTGCAATTAGGAACAACCAAGTATAGTATCATCAGAGTTCTATCCAAATGACCAGGACCCCTCCTTAGTTCCACTGCATTCTCTCACTCTCTCATTACACCTATTGTTCTTGCATGCCTCAGCCTTGTGAAATAGGCTTCCTGCTTGAAAGCCGATATGTTTATCAATCTGCCTTCTTATGCAAAAGAACCCTGGGAGAAAGAAAATTTATAATGTCTGGTGGAGGGGGATACAATAGGGTCTTTTAAGAGACTTTGGATAGGTACATGGAGCTTAAAAAAATAGAGGGCTATGGGTAACCCAACATAATTTCTAAAGTATGTACATGTTCGGCACAGCATCGTGCTGTATCTTTTCTGTGTTTCTATTTCATTAGGCGAACACTTACAGAAAGCCTGTGTGGCAAACAGAAGTGTCAGGAGTGCCAGGTGTAGTCATTTGCCACACACCACAGAGTTCTCATGAACCTCCAGTTTCTTCTTCCTGTGGTCAATAATCAGCTCTTTGGCTTTATTGATGTCAGGTGAGATGTTGTTGTTGTGGCAACTTTCAACCAGGTTTTCAATCTCCTTTCTGTATGCCGATTTGTCACTGCCTTTAATTCAGCCAACAACAGTGGCGCTGTCATCATTATCATCGTCATTATTATGTGCCACGTCCTATGATGTGGGCGATCATGGTCTTGACCATGATTATTCTTAGCAAATTTTTCTACAGAAGGTGTGTGGCATTGGCTTTTTCTGGGCAGTACCTTTACAAGACGGGTGACCCCAGACATTATCAGTACCCTTCGGAGATGGTCTGCCTGGTGTCAGTGGTTGTACAAACAGGACTTGTGATGTGCTCATACGACCGTCCACCACCTGCTCCCATGGCTTCACATGACCCTGATCGGGGGTGGGGGGGTGTGAGGGGGTGGTAGACAGGTGCTACACTTTGCCCAAGGGTGACCCGCAGGCTACCGGAGGGAAGGAGCGCCGTGCACCCATTTGTGTCATCGGCAAACTTAAATATGACATTGGACCTCAGTCATAAGTGTAAATCGAGTAGAGCAGGGGGCTAGGCACACAGACCTGTTGTGCACTTTTGATAATAAATTTACTTTGAACGGTGGACTTTGAGTATAGACTCCATGATCACCAATCAGAAGATTTTAACCAATGCTAAAGATCACCTGAAGGATAATATGGACATTGGCAATGTTTGCAGCAGCATATGGAAAGCAAAGAATCTTGGTCTTGATACGTGTCACGTGGGGTCTGGTGAAGAAAAGGACAGTCCCTTATCAATGTCCACTCGAGGCGATAACTCTAACACAACTTCCTTCCTATTTCTTATTATATTCAAAATAGAATCGGGGTAATCACAATGCTTCTAGATGCAGAAAAAGCAGCTGACATCCATTTGGTGATTTTTGTTAAATATTCATTTACGGGATGTGGGTGTCACCAGCTAAGCCTGCATTTATTGCCCATCCCTAGTTGCCCTTGAGAAGGTGGGGATGAGCTGCCTTCTTGAACCGCTGCAGTCCCCGAGGTGTAGGTACACCCACAGTGTTGTTAGGCATGCAATACCATGATTTTGACCCAGCAACAATGAAGGAACGGCGATATGTTTCTAAGTCAGGATGGTGAGTGACTTGGAGGGGGATTTCCAAGTGGTGGTGTTCCCAGGTATCTGCTGTTCTCGTCCTTCTAGATGGACATGGTCGTGGGTCTGGAAGGTGCTGCCTTAGGAACTTTGCTGTGATGTTGCGGTGCATCTTGTAGATAGTACACACTGCTGCAACTGTTCGTAGACGGAGGGATTGGATGCTTGTGGAAGGGGTATCAATCAAGTGGGCTGCTTTATACTGGATGGTGCAAACTTCTTGAGTGTTGATGGAGCTGCACTCATCCGGGCAAATGGCCAGTATTCCATTACACTCCTGACCTGAGCCTTGTAGACGGTGGACAGGCTCTGAGGAGTCAGGAGATAGTTACCCAATGTCCTGGAAGTGTGGGTATAAGGTCACTGCACGAGGCTTTGGCATGAGGCCACGTCAGATGACTCACCTGCTGACGCTAGTCATTCAGGGCTTACGGATGAAGAGGCATCTACTGTCAGAATGTTCTGATGTGGCCCAAGTGTGGAGAGAGAAGCATCAAAATGGGCTGACAGTTCACTGACTTTAATGAGAACTGTGGCAGAAATTAAGGGAAAAGAAAAGCAATAAACTCTTGGCCAAAAGAACCATTAACTAAAACTCTCAAACTGAAAGTTAATACCAACACTATGGCTGGAAGCAGTGACTGCATACTAAATGAATACCATTTCTTTATAGCGTCCGTCAAAACAGTCGTCCTCTTTCCCAGACAAGGATGAGCGTAAAGCAGGGAGCGTAAATGTTGCTGTGATTTTGGTTAACTCTCAACAAGACTGGAATGAAAAGAAAGGAGTTAAATACCACCATAATGAAAGAGTAATGAGCTGGAATGTTTATACTCACGAGTGCGATTGCTGAATCTGTGCACAGCCCGTCTACAAGGAGCCCGCAGCAGAATCCATGGTTGTGACACCTACCTGGAGAGGGTTAGATTCCTTTGGGTTAGCCACAAACAACAATGATAGGAGAGAATGGGGAACAATAGCTGGGAAAAATTGTCCTTCATGGAATTCTCTGCCCCCAGTGGTGAAGGGGAGCTGGATCATTAGAAATTTTTGAACTGGAGCTGGATAAATATTTGAGAAATTGGGGAATAGAGAAGTGTGGAGAAATGATATGAAAGAGTCAGTACAGATCGGTTATGATCACATTAAATAGTGAATTAGGTTTGAGGGGCGGATGTCCCTACTCCTACCCCTACTTTTTGTATTGTGTTTAAACTAAATATTCAGGCCTCTTTAAGGAGAAAATATTATGCTGAAGAAACAACTATGAATCATGCAAAGAAAAAATTGATTTTCTGCATACATATCATTATACTTGTCTAATTAATGAAGCGTTTAAACAAAGTTAATTAAGTGCACCAACAGCCCTGTCCATCACAGGCAAAGCCTCTCGTCATTGAGCACTTTTACAAGGAGCACAGGAGTTTTAGGACCCACATCGCCAAGTTCAGGAACAGTTATTACCCTTCATCCCTCAGGCTGAGAGAGTGTGGATAACTTCACTCACCACAACTCTGAACTGACTTTATAATCTATAGTCTCACTTTCAAGGACTCTACAACTCATGTTCTCTGTATTATTTATTTTTAAACTGTTTGTACAATTTGTTCTCATTTGCAGTCTTGCCAGTCTTGAATGTTTGTCGGTCTTTGTTATGTATTGTTTTTCACAATTTTTTTATTGTATTTCTTTATTTTCCTGTAAATGCCTGCACAAAATGAATCTCAAGATAGCATATAGCAAATTCTCACTTTGATAATAATTAATTTACTTTAGATTTAGGAACTAGCAATTAAAGTTCAAAAGTTGTAACTTCATAAACAAACACTCAATAATGGGCTGGTGGTGAAAAGATATTAACTTTGACGTCTTCTGTTTACATTTATGTTCCACCATTGAAGAATGCAGTAAGGTTTTGCCTCCCCGTTCACACAATCAGAATACTTTAAAGGGATTTAATACACACCGTGATCAGCAATGGAGTGGCATCATTAGACTTTGGTCTGTGCAAAAGGCAATATCGCCCTCCTGGGCATGGTGGGAAATTCTAATGAGGCGATAAAGCGGAGAGGTGCTCGGTAGCAATGGGGGAAACTGAGGGATTACAAGCTTAATGTAATGAGCTATTCTGGCCTGAGTGGGGCACTAGAGAGCACTGGGTGCCAATATTATTAGAGCACCTGAATTGGTTAACTGTTGTTTAATGAATTGACTTTATTTCTAATATCCTTCACTTACATGAGTAAAACTCTTTATGTTAAATCTCCGTCTAATTGTGCAATGTGCAATTTATAGTAATTGTAATAAATAGTATGTACAACAGGATAGTCAATATAGCATAGAAATACAATTATATCAGCGTGAATTAATCAGTCTGATGGCCTGGTGGAAGAAGCTGTCCCGGACCCTGTTGGTCCCGGCTTTTATGCTGTGGTACCGTTTTCCAGATGGTAACAGCTGGAATAGTTTGAGGCTGGGATGACTCAGGTCCCCAATGGTCCTTCGGGCCCTTTTTACACACCTGTCTCTGTAGATGTCCTGAATTGTGGGAAGTTCACATCTACAGATGCGCTGGGCTGTCCGCACCACTCTCTGCAGAGCCCTGCTACCAAGGGAAGTACAGCTCCCATAGCAGGCAGTGATGCAGTCAGCCAGGATGCTCTCAATTGTGCCCCTGTAGAAAGTCCTTAGGATTTGGGGACTCATGCCAAATTTCTTCAACTGTCTGAGGCGAAAGAGGGGCTGTGGTGCTTTTCTCATCATGTGGCCAGTATGTACGGACCACATGAGATCTTCAGTGATGTGTCTGCCGAGGAACTTAAAGCTGTTCACCCTCTCAACCCCAGATCCATTGATGTCAATAGGGGTTAGTCTGTCTCCATTCCTCCTTTAGTCTACAACCAGCTCCTTTGTTTTGGCAACATTGAGGGAGAGGCTGTTTTCTTGACACCACTGTGTCAGGGTGATGACTTCTTCTCTGTAGGCTGCCTTGTTATTATTTAAGATAAGGCCAATCAATGTAGTATCATCAACAAATTTGATTAGTAGATTGGAGTTGTAGGTGGCAACACAGTCATGGGTATACAGAGAGTTAAGGAGGGGGCTTAGGACACAGCCCTGAGGGGCACCTGTGTTGAGGGTCAGAGGGGCAGAGGTGAGGGAGCCCACTTTTACCACCTGCCAGCAATCTAAGAGGAAGTTCGGGATCCCACTGCACAAGGCAGGGTGAAGGCCAAGGTCTCTGAGCTTCTTGTCAAGCTTCTGTATCCAAGACAACATTCTCACATAAGCATCCTTTTTCTCCAGATGTGTAAGGACGGTATGTAGAGCTGTGGCTATTATGTCATCTGTCGATCGGTTGTGTCGGTAGGCGAATGGTAGGATGTTCAGTGTGGGTGGTAGCAAGCTGCAGACGTAATCCTTGACAAGCCCCTCAAAGCATTTGCTTATTATTGGGGAGAGTGCAACAGGACGCCGGTTGTTCAGATTTGTTACCTTGGTCTTTTTAAGTACAGGAACAATGGTGGATGTTTTGAAGCAGGAGGACAATGAGAGTCATTAATCATTTAAAATTCCTTGTGTTTTTCTCGAGCAATTCACCTTTTGTAATGCAGTCTCCTGATGCTTTCGGTTTAAATTTATTAAGTTTACTTTGATAGGCTTTGGGATTCCATGTTTCTTAAGTGGATGGCCGATTAGTGCTAATTGCAGGGCCCTAGTTTTGAGAATGTCACATCTCATGGTGTCGCTTGGCTGAGCCACCAATGTCCTGTTGGAATTATTTTGAATGAACTCTCTTCGCCGTTTCTACATCAGAGCCCGTCTTTCCTCTGCACTTGGGTTCCCATATTGCCAGCACACATCGTGATACTTAATTTAAGAAGTGAATTTCTTATTAGAGGCGTAAATGAAATCAAGGCCCATGCTCTCAATTCTCGGCAACTTTGAGAACTTTGCACTGAGAATGATGAACACAGAATGTTTGCACACAAAAGTGAGACGGCTCTCAAAAGGGAAATTGCCTAAGATGCTCTTATGTGGTTTTTGAAACGGTGATAAAATTCTTCAAAGACTCAAATGCTTTATGCAGTAATGAACTCCAGAATATTAGGCATGACATTGACTATTTTGTCAGAATTATTTGCAAAGTTTAATTAAATCAATCTTAAATTGCAAGGAAATGATGTAAATCTTATCAAAGCCATATTTCTGTCCAAGTTTACCCTATTTAAGTGCAACATTGGCCATTGCAACCTTTTCCAATTTCCAAATCTCTGAGTTGGAAAAGAAAGAAAGAACACCAGATGAGATTTTTCAAGCTTTGACCAGTGACCAATCCAGACTTCGGAAGTTTGAGAGGAGTGGATTTCAATTCAGCTCCAGTGCCAGACTAGAACAAGGCAGCAGTGGATCACAGCAGCATAACTGAGCTTCGACCAGCTACCAATCCACTTATGGGATTGATTAGCAAGAGCAAATTAAGGAAAGGCAGGGGCAAGCGCAGAGATCGTTGTCACGGTGGCTGTCATCTGAGTGGACAGAATCAGAGAGGTGATCTTGAGGCTTTGGCTCTTCGAGGCTTCAGCAAAAGCAGCTTCTGTCAGAGAAAGCTAAAAAAAAAAGACTAGGTTGTTTTTCTTTCTTTCCCTTCGTTATATCTGCTCAGTTAGGAAAGTAGAGATGCCAGGCCAGATAGCTGAATGCTCCTCTTGCGGGATATAGGAAGGCAGAGAGACCTCCAGTGTCCCTGACGACGACATCTGCGAGAAGTGCATCCAGCTGCAGCTTCGAACAATCCACGTTAAGGAGTTGAAGCTGGAAATGGATGAACTCTGGATCGTTCGGGAGGCTGAAGGGGTGATAGATACAATATGTAGAGAGGTAGTTACGCACAAGTTGAAGGATACAGGAAAGACAAAGGGATTAAGGAGCCAGTGCAGAGTACCCCCTGTGGCCATCAAGTGACAAGGTCCTGCATAGGGAGATCAGGGGGTTAGGTGCTAAGTTAAAGGGCAGAACCTCCAGGGTGTGATCTCAGGATTGCTGCCCATGCCACGTGCTAGTGAGGGCAGAACTAGGAAGATTGTACAGTTTAACACATGGCTAAGGAGTTGGTGTAGGAGGCAGGGCGTAAGATTTTTGGATCATTTGGCTCTTTTCCAGGGAAACTGACACCTGTACAGAAGAGAACAGGAAGGGTACTAATATCTTCGGGGGAAGGTCTGTTAATCCTGCAGGGGGATGAGAACCAGAGTGCCAGAACAGTCAGTGGAGAGGCTGTGGAGGCAAATGTTGGTAAGACGTCAGTCAAGGTCAGGAGTGAAGAGGAGGAGTGGCATTACTAGTCAGGGAAAGTGTCATGGCAGTTTTCCATCAGAACAGATTGGAAGAGAACATGACTACTGAGATGTTGTGGGTGGAACTGGGAAGTAGGAAGGGTATGATCACATTAATGGGGCCATAATACGCACCACCCAACAGTCTGAGGGTGTTAAAGGAAAAAATTTGCAGATAAATCGCAGACTGTTGCAAAAAAACGTAAGGTTGTTCTAGTTGGTGATTTTAACTTTCCACATGTTGATTGGGAATCCCATATTGTAAAAGAATTAGATGGGAAGGAAACAACAGGAATTCTGCAGATGCTGGAAATTCAAGGCAACACACATCAAAGTTGCTGGTGAACGCAGCAGGCCAGGCAGCATCTGTAGGAAGAGGTGCAGTCGACGTTTCAGGCTGAGACCCTTCATCAGGACTAACTGAAGGAAGAGTGAGTAAGGGATTTGAAAGTTGGAGGGGGAGGGGGAGATCCAAAATGATAGGAGAAGACAGGAGGGGGAGGGATGGAGCCAAGAGCTGGACAGGTGATAGGCAAAAGGGGATACGAGAGGATCATGGGACAGGAGGCCCGGGAAGAAAGACAAGGGAGGGGGTACCCAGAGGATGGGCAAGAGGTAGATTCAGAGGGACAGAGGGAGAAAGAGGAGAGTGAGAGAAAGAATGTGTGCATAAAAATAAGTAACAGATGGGATACGAGGGGGAGGTGGGGCCTTAGCGGAAGTTAGAGAAGTCGATGTTCATGCCATCAGGTTGGAGGCTACCCAGACGGAATATAAGGTGTTGTTCCTCCAACCTGAGTGTGGCTTCATCTTTACAGTAGAGGAGGCCGTGGATAGACATGTCAGAATGGGAATGGGATGTGGAATTAAAATGTATGGCCACTGGGAGATCCTGCTTTCTCTGGCGGACAGAGCGTAGATGTTCAGCAAAGCGGTCTCCCAGCCTGCGTCGGGTCTCGCCAATATATAAAAGGCCACATCGGGAGATGTGGATACATCTGCTCTCACTCCATCCTCCCGCCACCCCACTAGGACGCATCTCCCCCATTTCACGTACACCTGCTCTCACTCCATCCTCCTGCCACCCCACTAGGAATAGGGTTCCCCTGGTCCTCACCTACCACCCCACCAGCCTCCGGGTCCAACATATTATTCTCCGTAACTTCCGCCACCTCCAACGGGATCCCACCACTAAGCACATCTTTCCCTCCCCCCCTCTGTCTGCATTCCCCAGGGATCGCTCCCTACGCAACTCCCTTGTCCATTCGTCCCCCCCATCCCTCCCCACTGATCTCCCTCCTGGCACTTATCCGTGTAAGCGGAACAAGTGCTACACATGCCCTTACACTTCCTCCCTTACCACCATTCAGGGCCCCAAACAGTCCTTCCAGGTGAGGCAACACTTCACCTGTGAGTCAACTGGGGTGATATACTGCGTCCGGTGCTCCCGATGTGGCCTTTTAATTCCACATCCCATTCCCATTCTGACATGTCTATTCACGGCCTCCTCTACTGTAAAGATGAAGCCACACTCAGGTTGGAGGAACAACACCTTATATTCCATCTGGGTAGCCTCCAACCTGATGGCATGAACATCGACTTCTCTAACTTCCGCTAAGGCCCCACCTCCCTCTCGTACCCCATCTGTTACTTATTTTTATGCACACATTCTTTCTCTCACTCTCCTTTTTCTCTCTCTGTCCCTCTGAATATACCTCTTGCCCATCCTCTAGGTCCTCTCCCCCCCCGCTTGTCTTTCTTCCTGGACTTCCTGTCCCATGATCCTCTCGTATCCCCTTTTGCCTATCACCTGTCCAGCTCTTGGCTCCATCCCTCCCCCTCCTGTCTTCTCCTATCATTTCAGATCTCCCCCTCCCCCTCCAACTTTCAAATCCCTTACTCACTCTTCCTTCAGTTAGTCCTGACGAAGGGTCTCGGCCTGAAACGTCGACTGCACCTCTTCCTAGAGATGTTGCCTGGCCTGCTGCGTTCACCAGCAACCTAGATGGGAAGGAGCCTGTCAAATATGCTCAGGAAAGTTTCCATTCCTCAGTACATAGAAGTCCCAATCAGAGCGAATGAAATACTGGATCTGCTATTAGAGAGGGTGACAGGATAGGTGACAAAAGTTTGTGTAGGGGAACGCTTTGCATCCAGTGACCAGAATGCCGTTAGTTTCCAAGTAAGTATGCAAAAAGATTGGTCTAGTCTGCAGGTTGAGATTCGAAACCGGAGAAAGGCCAAATTGGATGGTATCAGAAATGGTTTGGCAACTGTGGATTAGGACAGGCTATTTTCTGGCAAAAGTGCACTTGGAAAGCGGGAGGCATTCAGAAACTAAATTTCGAGGGTACAAAGATGCATGTGCCTGTCAGAATAAAAGGTAAAGATAAAAAGTGCAGGGAACCTTGGTTTTCAAGATATGATGAGGCCCTGGTTAAGAGAAAAAAGGAGGTGCATAGCAAGTATAGGCAGGTAGGAACAAATGAGGTGCTTATGGAGTACAAGAAATGCAAGAGAACACTTAAGAAAGAAATCAGGAAGGCTAAAAGTAGGCATGAAGTTGCTCTAACAGACAAAGTGAAGGAGAATCCTAAGGGTTTCTACAAGTATGTCAAGAGCAAAAGGATCGCAAGGTACAAAATTGGTCCTTTGGAAGACCAGAATGGCAATCCAGGTGCGGAGCCAAATCAGGTGGGGGAGATCTTAGATGCACTCCTTGCATCCGTATTTACTCGGGAGATGGATACAGGGTCTATAGAATTGAGGTAAAGTGGCATCAACTTCATGAATCTTGTACAGATTACACAGGAGGAGGTGTTTGCTACCCTGAGGCAAATCAGGGTGGATAAGTCCCCAGGACTTGACAAAATGTTCCCTCGGGCCTGACAAGAGGCAAGTACAGGAATTGGTGTGGCCCTAGCAGAGATATTTAAAACATCCTTAGTGACAGGAGAGGTACCATAGGATGGGAAGATAGCCAGTCTTGTTCTACTGTTTAAGAAAGGCTATTAGCATAAACCAGGAAATTATAGGTCTGTGAGTCTGACGTCAGTTGTGGGAAAGTTATGGAAGGTATTCTAAAGGACCGGATAGATAAGTATTTGGATAGATATGGACTGATTAAGGATAGTCAGCATGGCTTTGTGCATGGTAGGTCATGTCCAACCAATCTTATAGAGTTTTTTGAGAAAGTTACCAGGAAAGTGGATGAAGACGAGGCAGTGGGTGTTGTCAACATCCACTGCCTTGGAAGGCATTTAGGAAGGCATTTGACAAGGTCCTGCATGGGAGGCTGGTCAAGAAGGTTCAGTCGCTCGGCATTCAGGATGTGGTAGTAAATTGGATGAGACATTGGCTTTGTGGGAGTAGAGAGTTGCCTCTCTGACTGAGGCCTGTGTCTAGTGGAGTGCTGCAGAGATCGGTGCTGGGTCCTTTGTTGTTTGTTGTCTATATCAACGATCTGGATGATAATGCGGTTAATTGGGTCAGCAAATTTGAAGATGAAAGCAAGGTTGGGAGTGTAGTGGACAGTGAGGAAGGCTATCATGGCTTGCAGAGGGATCTGCATCAGCAAAAATGGGCTGAAAGTTGGCCGATGGAATTTAATGCAAGACAGGCGTGAGGTTTTTCACTTTAGGAGGACCAATCGGAGTAGGTGTTACATAGTGAACAGTAGAACACTGAGGAGTGTGGTAGAACAAAAGGATCTGAGAATATAGGTATATAATCCATTGAAAGTGGCATCACAGGTAGATAGGGTCATAAAGAAAGCTTTAGTCACATTGGCCTCCATAAATCGATGTATTGAGTACAGAAGATTGGATGTTATGTTGAATAAGATATTGGTGAGGTGTAATTTGGAGTATTGTGTGCAGTTTTGGTTACCTACCTACAGGAAAGATGCAAACAAGTTTGAAAGAGTGCAGGGAAAAGTTACAAGTATGTTGCTGGGTCTGGAGGACCCGAGTTATAAGGAAAGATTGAATAGGTTAGGACTGTAATCCTTAGAATGTAGAAGATTGAGAGGAGATTTGATAGAGCTATACAAAATTCTGGGGTGTATAGAAAGGGTAAGTGCAACCAAGCTTTTTCCACTGAGGTTGGGTGGGAATACAACCAGAAGTCATGGATTAAGGGTGAAAGGTGAGAAGCTTAAGGGGAACATGAGGGGAATCTTCTTCACTTAGAGCATCAAGAGAGTGTGAATGCAAGTGGTGCATGCAAGCTTAACTTCAACATTTAAGTTTGCATAGGTACATGGAGGGTAGGCATATGGAGGGCTATGGTCCCAGTGCAGGTCAATGAGGGTAGGCAGTTTAAATGGTTTTGGCATGGACTAGATGGGCTGAATAGCCTGTTTCTGTGCTGTACTTGTCTATGACTCTATGATGATCTTCAAGTATACTGTGCCCACCTGGGTGAGCTGCATAAAGACACGTCAGAGAGATTTCAGGATCTTAGCTCAATCCAAATTCCAGATTGCAATGAGGAATTAACAAGAAGGATGGAGGAAGAACTGATCTCACTATAAAATGATTTTGAGCTGAAGCCGAGATTCAAAAGGTCATAGCAAGAACAAAACCTCTGGACACTATGCTGCTCTGGGGAAAATGTCAGGATGTTCTTTATTGCCTTTCCAACATTATGTTTAGTGGAGTGCCGTTTCAATGCAGTCTCCCAACTTCTTTCAAAGTAATGAAACAGACTGCAAATTACTGGAGGTGGGGATCTAAGACTCGTTCCGATTGACATTCAGCCTGATGTTGAGAACCTGATATCACTGCACCAAACCTGTCCACCTCATTGAAAGGTGAAAAAGCAATGGGGTAGTGAATGGTTGAACTGTTAATATACTGATCTAAAATTGTAGATGAAAATAGCTTTTACCGTAATTAAATAAAGAAATAACTTTATTTGTAGCTTTCACTAGATTTGAATACCTATTGCAATTATTGGTCACTGCTTTGAATTTGCAGTTCCTATTTTCTTCAACTGTGCATCGTAAAACAAAATTCTTTGTAGCTTTTTATGCAATGGCCAGAAAGGGAGGGGGTGCTGGAGATGTGGTCTGGGAGCCAAGGAGCAGTAACTCAAAAAAGTTTGGGAACCACTGTTCTAGACTGAATGATGGGTGGGGGGACAGTATAAAGAAGTGAGGGGAATGGGAGGAGATAGATGCCAAAGCGAAAGATGGATCCGAGTGACAAGGGGTACAGGCAGAAGGAGAAAAGCAGAGTGGATGTAACTACAGAAACTGGGAGGTGATAGGTGTCGAATGGCTGTTGATGGAGTCTAATGGGCAAAGAAGGAAGAGCAGGGAATCAAAGGAAGGTGGTGGGGAGAGCAGATGGAAATATTGTGGGTTGGAGGGGTGGATGAAGACGACCCAGTGGGAAGGGGTGTGTGTGTGTGTGTGTGTGTGTGTGTGTGTGTGTGTGATGGGCAGATGGAATGGGTGAAGGATGTAAATGAAACAGGGTTACGAGTGAACTGGGTGTAGGAGGAGCTGGGTAGATCAGGATAAGAGACTTGGAAACCAGAAACCTAAATCAATGATCAAGTTCAAATCCTCCCAAAGCAGTAAATTTAAATTTGATTTCCAAACTGTGATTCT
This sequence comes from Mobula birostris, assembly GCF_030028105.1. Taxonomy (NCBI): domain Eukaryota; kingdom Metazoa; phylum Chordata; class Chondrichthyes; order Myliobatiformes; family Myliobatidae; genus Mobula; species Mobula birostris. The sequence continues at coordinate 12,649,502 of NC_092399.1, forward strand.
ACTTTCAATGATTCATATATAAACCTTTTTTATACCATTATGCAGAGAGTCCATGGTTGGGAACCGCTGATATATAATTGCCCCTTTCTTGGGCCCAGTTTCTGGGTCTTTATCTCTCTTCTCCATGATGGTTGTATGTGTTGACTCTGAGACTTCAGGAACTGATTCTGATAGTGGTAGCCACCTCTTTTCTTCCTTTCCCTTCTTCCGGTTTGTGTGTCTTGATCTTGAGAAGGTTCATTTAGCTCATTGGAGTATTCTCTTATGAATGGCTCCCTTTATGATTTGATCTCTCCCCTTGGTTGCAATTTCATTCGTGCTCAATTTCATTCCTGACCACAACTCATTTGCATCCCTCTGTGCGGTTTCCATTAAAACAGCAATTTCAACTGCTCTCTTAAATGTAAGTTGTGCTTCAGTTAGGAGCCATTTTTGAATGCTTTCTTACAAGGTTCCACGAACTAAAGGATCTCTCAGTGCATCATTACGCCTACGACAGAACGGACACTGCTCAGACATCACTTCAATTCAGCCTCATATGCTGAAATAGACTCCTCTTCTTTTTGATTCTGCTTATGAAACTGAAAGCATTCTGCAATCAAAAATGACTTTGGTTTTAAATATTCCTGCATTACTTTGACAACATTAGCAGAGCTCATTTCTGCAGGTTTGATTGGAGCAGTTAAACTTTGAGGCAAACTGTATGCTTTTTAACCCAATACTCTCAGCAAAATTGGTAGTTGTTGCTCATTGGCTATTTCATTTGCTTCAAAATGCTGTAAAAATTTCTCCATAGACAAAATCCAGTTATATGTTGTGTCTATCTTTCTGATGAGGCCAGCCATTTCTGCCCCTTTTTTATGATTATTATCACCCAGAGTCACTCTTTATGAACCTGTGAATTCCTCCAGTTACTGCCTTATTTTTTAAAACTCTATCATGTTTTCCCTTCTGAAGAACACGTACTGTGCTGTTTTTTATAAACTCGACATTCCTCTATGCTCTTCCTTTATTTCAAATGTCTCCTGATCTGCAACTGGTTGGTAGCCATCTTGGGTTCGTTTTAAAAGTACCTCGTCACCGATGTTAAGTTTTGCAACTTCAAAACATTAAACAAATTCAAAGGAAGATACAAGAGTCTGAAAATATGGGTCTAACTTCAAGTTTATTTTTAAGCGAGGCACACACATATCACATGGTAGTGTGATGACGTACGTAATTCATGTATTTACATATATAATCCATAATGAATTATTTAAATGACAAATGTTTAATCAAACAAGATATATATGCAAGATACTGAAATATTAGATACACAACGGTCCTCATTACCAGGATCTGGGAGACGAAGTTAACTGCTACCCTCTGCACCATCAGGACATAGGATCCCAGCAGCACCACCAGTGCTATCCAAAACAGGGCCTGGATATGCCCTTCAATAAAATGGCTGCCCAACAACAGTCAAAAAGGAGCTTCAATCAGAATTGCGAAATAATCCCCTGTTGGGGACCAGTTCAAGAATGGGCCTGGGATGACAGAAATTGGTTGAGTGTTGTCAGTGAGCTGCAGGTCATTTCCAGAAAGAGTGAGGGATAAGGGAAGGGTTTTTCCTTCACCCTTCCATCTTCCATTCCCCACTCTGGCCTCTTCTCCTCACCTGCCTATCACCTCCCCTTGGTGCTCCCTTTCTTATCTTTCTCCCATGGTCCACTCTGCTTTCCTATCAGCTTCAACCCTTTCCAGCTTTTCGCCTTCCCCACCCGCCTGACTTCACCTATCACCCTCTAGCTATCCTCCTTCCTTTCCCTCCTCCTTTTTATTCTGGCATCTTCCCCCTTTGTTTCCAGTCCCAAAAAGTGGTCCCAGGCTAAAGCACCAACTACTTATTTCCATAGATGCTGCCTGATCTGCAGAGTTTCTCCAGCATTTTGTGTGTGTTGTTTTTTTTTAGATCTCCCCTCAGCCTTTATTGCTTCAGAAAAAATACAACCCAAGTTGTCCAAATTCTCCTTGTGGATAATACACTCTAGTTCAGACAGCATCCTGGTGAACCTTTTCTGCAGCCTCACCAAAGCTCCACAACTTTACTATAATGAGGTGATCAGCACTGAATGCAATCCTCTAGATATGCAGTAAGCAGAATTTTACATAGCTGCACTGTAACATCATGATTCTTGAACTCAAAGACACGACTAATAAACGCAAGCATTCCAAATATCTTCTTTACCACTATCAACCCATTCAGGGAGCCATGGACATGGATCCAAGTCCTTGTTGTGCCTCTATGGGAGCAGAACTCAGTAAAGGCAGAGTTATTTACGGTTGGTGCAAGTTAGTCAGGATGTGTGGATGGTTCTGGATGAGTGGTGGATGATCTGAATCACAGAGATTGAACGAGAGGGAACAGGCATTGTCAGGGGACAAAGTTCTTCCTCCCGCTATCATTTTCTGTAATGTTTAGGCATGGTGACGAATTCACCAACAAGCAACATGAGCAGTAACAAAGAAATTTTCTCAGTGTTACAAAGAATGAAGCAATAGTTGAAGGCATCCATCATCTCCTTGACTCGTTTGATCAATGTGTTATCATATTCTCTACAGCGGGACAGGAATAGAAGAAGCTTTGCTCTGTACCTGCCCCTGGAGGGTGTGATGGGATGGTGTAGAGCACGGGTTCCCAACCATTTATATGCCTCAGACCAATACCAGTAAGCAAGGGGTCCATGGACCTCAGGTTATGAACCCCTGATTTGACCTCTTTTGTCTGTGTGTGTCCATTTTGATCGTATCTGCACTCCGCACGGACAAAACTCCACAATCTTATGGAAGAGGGCTGTGTGTTCCAGAGGTGGATGCGTGAACAGCATGTCCGATGACTGTCCCCAGAGATGGAAGAAAAGAACACCGTCTTTGGTGCCCATTCCCAGAGGAGGAGATGACAGTGTGTTTGACACCTGCCCCCAGAAGGTTTGTTTGCTGTGTAATGTGGTGATTTCTAAGATGGGCTTCGGTGGTGCACTGGATGGAGAGAAACTCTGAGACGCCCATCACTCGCAGGGCTCACCCCAGAAATGCCCGCCCGAACCTCTCGTCACAGCCCACTGCCAGGGCAGGGTACCAGTTTCATGTCACAGTGAGTTGGGCATCCCCTTGTCCCTTTGCAAACTCACCAGGGTGGGAGGTGTGTGAGGCTCATGTGGGGGGGAAGGAGAGGGCTGGAGTGAGGACCCAACATCTCTCCTGCCACTAAAAACATTGTCTGAACCTACCCTTGGCTCCCCAGCTGCATCCGTGACCCCCTCTCTATGTTGTTCACCCCACTCAGCATGGGACGAGACATGCCATTCTCTCTTCTTCCCCCTCCCACTGGGCAGAAGATACAAACTCCAGACAGCATGAATCAGGTTCAAGAACAGCCTCTAACCTGCTGTTGAACGATTGCCAGTACATTAAGATGGACTTGACCTCACAATCTATCTCATCACGACTCTTGGACCTTATTGCCTGCCTGAACTGAACTTTCTCTGAAAACGTAACTCTTTATTCTGTGCTCTGTTACCGCTTTCCCTTGTACTACCTCAATGTTCTGAAATGATCTGTATGGAAGGTATGTAGCACGAGTTTCACTGGACTTCAGTGTATGTAGTAATAATAAACCATTTTAGATTAGATAGATTATGAGAACACTCAGTCCTCGTTTATTGTCATTTAGAAATGCATACATGCATTAAGAAATGATACAATGTTCCTCCAGAGTGATATCACAGAAAAACAGGACAAACCAAAGACTAACGCTGACAGAACCACATAATTATAACATATAGTTACAGCAGTGCAAAGCAATACCATAATTTGATAAAGAGCAGACCATGGGCACGGTAAAAAAAAAAGTCTCAAGTCCCGATTGACTCTCGAGTCCTCGATAGCAGGCGGCAAAAGGGAGAAACTCCCTGCCATAAACCTCCAGGCACCGTCAACTTGCCGATGCCTTGGAAGCAGCCGACCACAGCCGACACTGAGTCGGCCCGTCGGAAAACTTCAAGCCTCCAACCAGCCCCTCCGATACAGCCTCCCGAGCGCCACCTTCTGCCGAGCGCCTTCGACCTCACCCCGGCCACTGAAACAAGCAAAGCCGAGGATTCGGGGCCTTCTGCTCCGGAGATTCCAGTTACCACACAGTAGCAGTGGCAGCGAAGCGGGCATTTCAGAAGTTTTCCAGATGTTCCTCCGTGCTCTCACATCTGTCTCCATCAAATCAGTATTGTGCACGGTCCCCTACTTGACAGATTACAGATATCATTCACCGGAGAGGCCGCGCGTGCTGCATCGCACCGCAATCTGCTCCTTCTTTATATGGACATTGTGCAGGCAGGAACTAATTTAGTAAGGCATGTAAGTAGTTCAGCAGAGCAGTGTGGGCCAAAGGGCTTGTGCCTGTACTGTACTTTTCTATGCTCTACAATTTATGTTTTATTTCTGCTTTACATTCGAAATGCTGCTTATCTGATACTATGTGCCTGTGACGCAGCTGCAAGTGAGGCTCTCACAATAAGCTCGACCTTGACCGCCAATGTCCTGGCCAGCTGGAACGGGGTATCTGAACTCATGTGTTCTGCCTGCAGAACCCCTCTTGCATCAGGAGACCAACACAGAGGGCAGCTCACCAAGTGAGGTCTCTCCAGCGTCCCAGAGGAAGAGAACTCTCCCTGAGCAGGACCTCCCAGGGCATTCCCGAGTGGACCTTGCCCCTGATTATATAGCGCCCTATGTAGTCTGTGTGGACGGTACGCTGATGGAAGCTTGCCCCCGTCCCTCAGGAGCATTCCGAGTGATTGCGTCTCTGTTTGGTGTGGAAGCGCCAGCGCACAGGATCGGGAAGAGCTGCAGTGGATTATGGACAGCCAGTTCCATCATGAGCACTAGCCTCCCAACCATCAAGGACATCTTCATTTGGCAGTGTTTCAAGAATCCATCATCGATCAATGGGGATCTTCACCATATGGAACATGCTGCTTCGCATTACTGCCATCAGGGACGAGGTCTGGGAGCCTGCAGACCCACGCTCACCATTTTAGGAACAGCAGATTTCTGAATGGTGCATGAACCCATGCATAATGCCTCACTATCCCCTTATTGGATTATTTTTTTTTGTGATTTATAGAATTCCCAGGCACGACGTTGAACACTGCCTCGCTCCGTCACAGCCACACGACAGCTGCGGTGTGCACCAGTTGCAGAGAACACTGCAGTTGCTTTGTGCATCTCCTTCACCCGTATCTCCCAAACCTGAGACCCTTGTTCACCTCAGGATCAACGACAGATAGCACACAGGTCCAGCAGATTCCCCACACAGCAAATTGAATTGGAATGACATGGCTTAATGATTAAAGATGAACTTTTCTTTTGTCATATGTGCATCGAAACATACAGTCATTTGCATCAGTAATAAATGCAGTCCGGTTTGTACTGGGTCAGCCTCCAGTTATGGCCATGTCTGTGGAACTAACAGAGCACGCCCACAACTCACTAACCCTAACCCATACGTCTTTGGAAGGTGGGAGGAAACTTCTGCACCCACAATGAAACCCACATGGTTACGGGGAGGATGTACAAACTCCTTACAGACAGTGGCAGGAACTGTCAAAAACTACACTCAAAAACTTCTACAGATGTACCATGGAGAGCATTCTGACAGGCTGCATCGTTGTCTGGAATGTGGGGGGGGGGGCTATTGCACAGAACCAAAAGAAGCTGCAGAGGGTCATAAATTTAGCTGGCTCTATCTTGGGTACTAGCCTACAAAGAACCCAGGACATCTTCAAGGAGCGGTGTCTCAGAAATGTAGCGTCCATTATTAAGGACATCCAGCATTAAGGACATGCCCTTTTCTCACTGTTACCATCAGGGAGGAGGTACAGAAGCCTGAAGGCACACACTCAGCGATTCAGGAACAGCTTCTTCCCCTCTGCCATCTGATTCCTAAATGGACATTGAACCCTTGAACTCTACCTCACTTTTTTAATATACATTATTTCTAATTTTTGCACGATTTTTAATCTACTTAATACTATAATTGATTTATTTGTTATTATTATTTTCTTCTATATTATGTATTGCATTGAGCTGCTGTTGCTAAGTTAACAAATTTCACGACACATGCCAGCGATAATAATCCCAATTCTGACTGAATCCTGATCTTCCAATCGATAGCTGGAATTGTAAAGCAATACACTAACTATCTGTGTAAGTATTGACATTAACTGAACCTCATGCAAAACCTGTCATTCTGGAGAAGTTGTCGTGTTTTTCATCAGAGTGTGATGACGTGCTCAGGAAGGACTGGACCCAGGGAGGAGGAATGGCAGGATCCCCAGGAAGAGGCGGAAGGCTAAACCTCGGAATCAGAGCCTTGGAGGAGTGACACCACGAGGTAAGTCATCCTCCCCGACACAATGACACAATCTGAGCCCTCTTTAAATAACCATAGACTGCGGGGAACGTGTGCCAGCCACAATAAACTTGACAAGATTAAACCGAGAGCACAAGGAATTAACAATTCCAGTTAAGATATTGACTAGTGAATACAGGTGCTCAAAAACCCCGGAAGCTCAATGCTGTACATGGCAAGACACAGTGCTGATGACAGAGAGAGTAAATTTTATGTCAATTGGAACTACACCAAAATCAATTTATCTTTTCAGAGCACTCATTATAGTCAGACTTTATACAACCAATATGATCATAAACTTCAAGCCAATAAATTGCAAGCTAAGCTTTGTGCTTATGAAAAGCAATAACTTTTATTCATGACTCCCTGGCTGGTCTATGTCTGTCTATGAGCTCAGATTGTCACATGATATCACTGGACAGTCTGGCAGCTCAAAGTCAAAGTCAAGGTGAAATTTATTATCAAAATATGTACATTCAGTGGCCTCTTTATAAGGTAAAGAGTGGGGCACAGTGTTGTCTTTTGCTGCTGTAGTCCATCCACTTCAAGGTTTGGTGTGTTGTGCATTCACAGATGCTTTTCTGCACACCACTGTTGTAACACGTGGTTATTTGTGTTAATGTCGCGTTCCTATCAGCTTGAATCAGCCTGGCCATTCTCCGCTGACCCTTCTTATTAACAAGGTGTTTTTGCCCTCAGAAATGCTGCTCACAGGATGTTTTTTTTTATTTTTAAGCACCATTTTCTGTAAACTCTAGAGACTGAAGTGCATGAAAATGCCAGGAGATCAGCAGTTTCTGAGATACTCAAACCACCCTGTCTGGCACCAACAATCATTCCACAATCAAACTCATTTAGATCACACATCTTCCACATGCTGATGTTTGGTCTGAACAACAAATGAACCTCATGACCATGTCTGCATGCTCTTATGCTTTGACTTGCTGCCACATGATTGGCTGATTAGATATTTGCATTAACAAGCAGGTGTACAGGTGTACCTAAAGTGCCCACTCATTACAGTGTACACGTGGACAATAATCTCCACTTTGACTTAAATAGGCAAGCTTTAGAAGGGTATAGTTCTGGTGCGAGTAAGTAGTCACTAGTGGTTCCCACAATCTCAGTTACTATATTTGCACTGGTGATTGAATCCATGACAGTGCTGATACAATCATGTCAAGACTCTGAAGAGATTGAAACAGCAGGAACAGAACACAGGATTTCCCTTGTTAGAGATTAGGTCACCGTGTAATCAATAAGAGTGCGGTAATTGGCTGTTGCAATACTGTATTAAATAACAGCATATTTAAAGTGTTGACTTTAGGAATTACATTGTGTTTTTTTTGTGCCTCTGCAGGAGGATTATGGAGCGTTATCCATCCCTGTTCTCTGCCAGCATTTCATCAGAACGTATTTATTTTAGCTAAGTAATCATTATAAGATATGAATACAATATCAGAGTTTATCAGTACAAATTGCAACATCTGAGCTGCAGAGTGAAAGCAACGAGTACATTATAATATGCAAATTTATGTAATTAAACTCAACGAAATGCGTAATTTACACATTTTGGGCTGAGAACACCTTTGTTTGATGAACACAATTTGCAGTACACGTCATGGCTCTCAAGATTGCATTGACATCAGTATTATCAAAAATACACATGTTTGATATAAAAAAATTGGAGAATATTCACTCTGTGAGTTAATAGGAACAATAAACCTCAAGGTGCACTAATAAAGAGAGATCACACACCTACTGGTATTGTAAAGCTGTAACATGTTTACAGCCATACTGTTTCATTTACTGCAAACTATTTGGGGTATTTCTCAGTGTTTGAATTGAAAGCTCATTCTTTCAATGAAGATGAGTGTATTTTTATTACATTTGGATAAAAAAGTGGAAGTGCTTTCCATCCTATCATGACAATTAACTTTAAAACTGGTCAAATCAACTACACAACTCTCTTATTAGAAGAGAATACTCTGGGACCAACAGATTAGATTTTTTCTTTCTTATTCAGTAGAAATCATTAACTAAGATTATTCCTCCTACCACATGACAGTTTACAAGAAATCCCTCTGAAATAAATCTCAAAGCTCTATGGTCCTCTCACCAACAGTTCCGAAAACTGAGAATTCAATCTTTCCATGCATTAATTCAGTCACTCTCCTGAAAGACCCTGCCATTATCAGGAACTGCACAAACAGATGATAATGACAGGACCTCCTGTCAGTGCTGGCGTCTTAAACTTGGATGGCAAAATCCTGCCTTGTTGATTTGGTCGGTGACTGTGAAGCTGATGTTATTTTTTCTGGCTTTTCCACCAGTTTGGAAGCTGAATGATTCACATGCTAACTATTTACGCTGAGGGAAAATTTGATGAGATTTATCCAAGACCTTATTCATTTACTGATCCATTAAATTTAGTAAAGCTTAAACACCTCAAAGTGTTATGTCAATTTTTATATTTGTCAAATCAGTTATTTTCCTGTGGACAACAGTTTTCATGTTAAATACACGATGATGTTCCACTCATTGTCTTAACATGCTGTCTACATTTCTGCTTCTTCTGCTTGGTACTGCGCAAGCACTGCTGGACAGCGGTTATAACGCGCAGTCGGTGAGAACGGCGTGGGAGTTAAATTGTAAAATAAGCTTTTTTTGACTAGATCCCCTAAATCGATTTGATTGAGTCTATCTTTAGAAATATTAGTGTCAGAAATACTGCGCAGGTCTGGCGGCAGAAGATTCCACTCTCTTGTTGATCTTGGGTAGAGGGAGTACTGGTAGCAAATCTTATTGAATGAAGAGGTTCCAATATGTGAGGTCCAGTTTGCTGTCGAGTTGAACTGACCCTGTGATGAATTTGGATGTTTGATGGAGTGATGTTGTGAACTTCTTTGAAAATGAAAATTAACCGCAGTTTAATACCGCAAACAACAGGAATTCTGCAGATGCTGGAAATTCAAGCAACACACATCAAAGTTGCTGGTGAACGCAGCAGGCCAGGCAGCATCTCTAGGAAGAGGTGCAGTCGACGTTTCAGGCCGAGACCCTTCGTCAGGACTAACTGAAGGAAGAGTTAGTAAGAGATTTGAAAGTTGGAGGGGGAGGGGGAGATCCAAAATGATAGGAGAAGATGGGAGGGGGAGGGATGGAGCCAAGAGGCATTAGTACTCCATCTGTTACTTATTTTTATACACACATTCTTTCTCTCACTCTCCTTTTTCTCCCTCTGTCCCTCTGAATATACCCCTTGCCCATCCTCTGGGTCCCCCCCCCCTTGTCTTTCTTCCCGAACCTCCTGTCCCATGATCCTCTCGTATCCCTTTTGCCAATCACCTGTCCAGCTCTTGGCTCCATCCCTCCCCCTCCTGTCTTCTCCTATCATTTTGGATCTCCCTCTCCCCCTCCAACTTTCAAATCTCTTACTCACTCTTCCTTCAGTTAGTCCTGACGAAGGGTCTCGGCCTGAAACGTCGACTGTACCTCTTCCTAGAGATACTGCCTGGCCTGCTGCGTTCACCAGCAACTTTGATGTGTGTTACGCAGTTTAATACATTGGTTTTCAAGTGGCTCCCATTGATGGTTAGAGAGCAAGTTGGCGACACTGAATTTCTTGCTGTAATCGTTTAACACAAAGCGAGCAGCACGGCATTGGGTTTTTTCGATGGACTTCTTATTGTTAGCTTGATGGGGATCCCATATGGCCGTGCAATACTCAAGCTTTGGATGGACGAGTGTCTTGTACGCCATGTCCTTGACGCATTTACTACATGAGTGGAGGTTTCTACTCAGGATACCCAGCATTTATTTGTTTTGGCTGTAATCTGATTGACGTGGGATGCCCAATTAAGATCCTTGCTAATTTCAACACCAAGATATGGGTGGTGGGTGACTGTTTCAAGAATTTGTCCATTCATGTTATACGTCGTGTTAATTGGTTTAACTTTGTGACTGACATGCATAGCATAACATTTAGATGAGCTGAAGGACATTTGCCATTGAGACCCCCATTGACATTTACTTTCCAAAGTTTACTTTTAGGAAATGTTGGAGTTAGAAAATGATATTCTGAACCATGTTGTGCACAAGAGCTGCTTGTACAAACATCTGATCTGTTGGTCCTGCAGTTCGGCTGGTCTACTAGACCCAAAGAGTGGTGTAGTTGGTTTGACAGGCTTTATAAATTCGAGCTAATTGTTGTGATAGGAAGAAAAGTAAGTACACTTTTTTATCCTAACGCAATAAAAATGCACTCATTTTGTTTGAAAGAACACACCTTCAATTCAAACACTGAAAAATACCCCAAAAACCAGCAGTAAATGAAACAAAAACAAGAGAAAATCTGCAGATGCTGGAAATCCGAGCAACACACACAAAATGCTGGAGGAACTCAAACAGCTGAGTAAATGAAACAGTGAGTGTATCTATGTTAGGGCTTTATATGATCAGTTTTGATATGTGTATATATTGTAGTACTGCAACAAAATTTGAGAAGATTTACCAGTGCAACCAGAACTAAAGAGACTCAGGGGAATTAGGAGCTCACATGTATGCAGAATGATTAAAGAAACTCATGAAGCAAAAAGGGTAAATTAGTAATCTGAAATTCATAGATTGAAGATTTAAGGAAGACAGGGAAAAGTCCTGTATAACTTTAATTGAAGATTTTTATCACATTTTTTGTATTTTCTGATATGCTTATGTGGGGTTCATAACAGCTCGTAAGCAGCAAAGATCTTGAGGAATGCTAAGCAAGATTGAAAGAAAATCCCCGCAGGCATAGAAGTCAGCCATTCTTCACCAAGGCTCAGTAGGAGAGAAACAAGAAGTGCTGTGAGGAGGCTCGAAAGTAGAAGAAAACAACCAAACCTCCTTTTCAGTGCTAATATTAGATCGCCAGTGCTTTATCTGTATTCCAAGAGACTGGAGTCCATGAGTTTTTCCTCAGTCGTCCATTTGCTTTATATACCAAGATAATTGGCATTGAAGTCTCTTGCCAGAATAAAAAAGTTGGATTTAATAATGTAAACACTGAAGGACATGAACTTTGAAATAAAGCAGCTCAAATATCTTTGTGATCATTTAAATTTTCATGGCTCTTATATTTCTCAAATCACTTTGCATTGTTGATATTCATTTGCCACATGTTTTTCTCACTGTATAATAGATATTGAGTTGCATCAGTTGCCCTTGCAACATCAATTGCCTTGACTGCCTCAGTTGGGTTGCTCTTGATTTATTGCAACAAAAGGCGAACTTGAGATTAATCTCCTTCTCATTTCGATGAACAGAAGCCAATTAATGCATTGACAAATTTCAATGATTAAATTCTGTCTCATTTTGCTACTTTTTAAAATCAAATTTTATTCTCACACACTTGCACACAGGTCACCAATATTATCAGAATTAGTGGAAACCAGCACCCTCTTTACCTACAAGAGAAAATCTGCAGATGCTGGCAACAAGCTACTGCGGAAGGACCTTGAACTAAAAAGTTGACTGTACTCTTTTCCATAGATGCTGCCTGCCCTGTTGAGTTCCTCCAGCATTTTGTGTGTGTTACCCTCTTTAACTAGTCATAATCTTCTCAGTTTTGAAATATTCAGTGTAACATTGCATGCAAATTGCACCATTTCCACAATTCATTTCCATCGAAGCCAGTAAAGTCAAAGGTGTGAAGCATCTGTATAGGTGCTAAAACATCAATAGATGCACACAATTTGAAGAATCTCGGCACCCCAAGCCCCTCCACTGATTTTTAGCAAATGTGGAATCAAAAGCAACAAAGCATTGATCTTTTAAAATGCAAACTGAGCAGTTACAGATAAATAAGTTTCCACTGTAATAAACTTTTGATTTATCTACTACAAACTTTATATGCATGTAAAAGTTGTGCTTCCCAAAGCAATCTAAGACTTCAGTTTTCATAAGCGACTTCTACGCCACAATGTTGCTCAAGTAAGCAATTTGATTCGCTTTGCTTGATATCAAGAAATGGCTGATAACACTCGATACTGGAAAGACAACAGGACTAGATAATTTCCCAGCTCTCATTCAAAGACCTGCATTCCAGAACTAGCTGTAGCTCTGCCCAAAAAACTCTGCACAATACCTACACTGGCATCCACTAAAAGATGTGGAAAAGTGTTCATTCTGTTGTATGTATACATACATACTATTCATAAAAAGCAAGATGAATCATATCTTATTAACTTGACTAAGATTTTTGAGGAGGTGACAAAGGTGAGTAATAAAGTTTGAACAATAGTTGTTGCCAACATGGGTTTTAGCATTCTACAAGGTTTTTCCTGGGAGGCTGTGACTAGTGGTGCTCAGATATATAAATATAAATAAATACATAGCAACAGACACAAACTGCTGGAGGAACTCAGCAGGCCAGGCAGCATCTATGGAAATGAATAAACAGTCGATGCTTCGGGCTGAGACTCTTCTTCAGGACCGAGAAGGAAGGGGGTAGATGCCAGAATAATAAGGTGGAGAAGGGGAAGGAGGCTAGCTGGAAGGTGATAGGTGAAGCCAGGTGGGTGGGAAAGGTAAAGGGCTGGAGAAGAAGGAATCTGGTGGGAGAGGAGAATGGACAACAGGAGAAAGGGAAGGAGGAGGGGACCAGGGACAAGTAAAAGGCAGATGAGAAGAGGTGAAAGGTCAGAGTAGAAAATAGAGGGAAAAGGGAAGGGTGGGAATTTTGTTTACTGGAAGGAGAAATCAATATTCATGTCATCACGTTGGAGGCTACCCAGATGCTCCTCCACCTTGGCACAAAGGGGCCATGGATCGACACATCGGAAAGGGAATGGGAATTGGAATTTAATTGTTTGGCCACCAGCAAGTCCCGCTCATGGCGGATGGTGCGGAAGCGCTCAATATATATGACCTGGATGAAAACCTTTTCGGTGGATTGGTACATCTGCAGATGACACAATGTCTGGTTGCATTGCGGAGAAGATTGCCAAATGATACTGTGATATAAAGTAGATCAGTTACAGATATGGGTGTTTGATGGTCTGTTTTTTTTAAATGGGTTCTTTTGGGTTTCTTTGTTTTGTGGCTGCCAGTTTGGAGACAAATCTTAAGGTTGTATAATGTATACATACTTTGACAATAAATGTACTTTGAACTTTGAACCTTGTTAACTCTGGGGCAGCCGGTTTCACGGGAACACCACCATCTCCAGATTCCCTGCCAGATAGCATACCATGCTGGTTTGGAAATATACCATAAACGCAAGAGATGCTGCAGATGCTGGAAATCTTGAGTACCACATACAAAGTGCTGGAGAAACTCAGCAGGTTAGGCAGCATCTCCTGCAGGAAATGAGCAGTTGGTGAATGGAAATATCTGATTGGTGGGGCTAAATGCTCGCCAACAATAATATGGAAGCACCTTCCCAAGAGGGACTGTAGTAGTTTAAAAAAAAAATTTCATCACCACTTCTTCAAAAATAATGAAGGATGGAAGGTAAAGCTGACTTTATCAGTGATGACCAGATCCTGAAAACAATTGCAAACAAAGAACCTTATGAGCTGCTGGATAAACTCTGTGTTGGCTCCAGAAGCTCATTTTGACTCCACCTTGCAGCACCTGCACGATTGGGAGAGTCCTGGCTGGCTGCGTCACTGCCTGGTATGGTATCTGTACGTCCTTCAATCGCAGGACTTTGCAGAGAGTGGTGCAGACAGCCCAGCGCATCTGTAGATGTGAACTTCCCACTATTCAGGACGTTTGCAGAGACAGGTGTGAAAAAAGGGCCCAAAGGATCATTGTGGACCCGAACCACCCCAACCACAAACTGTTCCAGCTGCTACCATCCCAGAAACGGTACCACAGCATAAAAGCCAGGACCAACAGATTTCAGGACAGCTTCTTCCACCAGGCCATCAGGCTGATTAGCTCATGCTAACACAACTGTATTTCTATCTTATATTGTCTGTTCATATTTAACCATTTTGCTACTGTCCTGTTGTACATACTATTTATTATAAATTACTATAAATTGCACATTGCTCATTTAGATGGAGAGGCGACATAGAGATTTTTACTCTTCATGTATATGAAGAATGTAAATAATAAAGTCAATTCAATCATGTCTCCTTTTAGATGTCAACTTACATTGAAAATTGAAAATTGATATCAAAATCTAAATATGTTCCAGTAAACTCAGAAAACAGGTTAAATGTAAATGAGATACATTGCTGATTGGTCATGTATAAGAAGTCAGTCTTAATGATGAAAAACTCTTAAGGCAAATTCAAATGGTTGAATTTGATGTCAGAGAATGCATACAGTATACAGCCTGAAATTCTTACTCTTCACAGACATCCCCACAACAGGAAAAACACATAGAATGAATGAATGAAAATGTTAGAACCACAAAGGCCCTCTCCTCTTCCACACACCGGCAGCAGCAAATCATCGACTCTCCCTCCTCTCCTTCCCCCCCACTTGCACCAGTAAAAGCACAGCCACCCCCCCCCCCACCACCACCACCTGTGGAGAACCGTAGTTTGAGCTGCAGCTGTAGACCGTGGACTCCAACAGGACCCCAGCCACCTTGAAAAGAAAAGAATGACATAAGAAAAGAAGAAAAGTAGGCTGTTTCACGGACAAACTGGAAGAAGTCGCCTTGGTCTGCAAAAACCTCTGGCATCATCTACAAGGACTACACCATTTTGAGAGGTTTTAATGATTGGAATTGTCTGCACTGGCTGGGAACCATTTCCTTGAAAAAGGGGCTGAGCTAGGACTGGATAATGATTTTACTATCCAGTAATCTAAGTCATTAATATATATTGATGACTTAGATGAGGGAATTAAGTGCAGCATCTCCAAGTTTGCGGATGACACAAAGCTGGGCAGCAGTGTTAGCTGTGAGGAGGATGCTAAGAGGACGCAGGGTGACTTGGATAGGTTGGGTGAGTGGGCAAATTCATGGCAGATGCAATTTAATGTGGATAAATGTGAGGTTATCCACTTTGGTGGCAAAAACAGGAAAACAGATTATTATCTGAATGGTGGCCGATTAGGAAAAGGGGAGTGCAACGAGACCTGGGTGTCATTATACACCAGTCATTGAAAGTGGGCATGCAGGTACAGCAGGCGGTGAAAAATGTGAATGGTATGCTGGCATTCATTGCAAAAGGATTCGAGTACAGGCGCAGGGAGGTACTACTGCAGTTGTACAAGGCCTTGGTGAGACCACACCTGGAGTATTGTGTGCAGTTTTGGTCCCCTAATCTGAGTAAAGACACTCTTGCCATAGAGGGAGTACAAAGAAGGTTCACCAGATTGATTCCTGGGATGGCAGGACTTTCATATGATGAAAGACTAGATCGACTAGGCTTATACTCGCTGGAATTTAGAAGATTGAGGGGGGATCTTATTGAAATGTATAAAATCCTAAAAGGATTGGACAGGCCAGATGCAGGAAGATTGTTCCTAATGTTGGGGAAGTCCAGAACGAGGGGTCACAGTTTAAGGATAAAAGGGAAGCCTTTTAGGATCGAGACGAGGAAAAACTTCTTCACACAGAGAGTGGTGAATCTGTGGAATTCTCTGCCACAGGAAACAGTTGAGGCCAGTTCATTGGCTATATTTAAGAGGGAGTTAGATATGGCCCTTGTGGCTAAAGGGATCAGGGGATATGGAGAGAAAGCAGGTACAGGGTTCTGAGTTGGATGATCAGCCATGATCATACTGAATGGTGGTGCAGGCTCGAAGGGCCGAATGGCCTACTCCTGCACCTATTTTCTATGTTTCTATGTTTTTCTATGTTTACCAATGAAGATAGGGTTTGCATAGTGAATGAGCTTCCTTTCAACAACTCCATAGCATCATAAATACAAGCATCACTTGTAAACCTGCCAAGGAGTTTCAGATAAACTTCCTCGCCCAGACAACCTTTGGGAACGATCACTTATTATCACCAGAACTAGCTGAGGCAAAAGTTGCTTGCTAGGAATTTAGTCAGTTGCATGAACGAGAAACCAGAAAGGAGTCAGGAAACACTCAGATGGAGTGGTGGGAGAGGCTCCCATAGAGCACAAACATAGTTGTATGTCCTAATTAAAGCAAAAATGCTGGAACTACTCAGCAGCCAGAGATCAACTGTGGACAAAGAAAAAACAAGTCACTGTTTTTGGTCAATAACCCTTCATTAGGAAGATTCAGAAATAAAAGAAGTTTAACATTTTTAAATTAAGCTTTATTTCTATCTTTTTCCCAGTCTGAGAGCCTGAAATATCAACTCCATTTCTCTTTCCATTGATCGTGATTCATGTCTCTGCACGCTTTCTGCATTATCTGCTTTTATTTCGGGTTTCCCGCATCTGCTACATTTTCCTTTTTGACAGTCATCGATTAGTTAGGCTCTTTCTGTGATGTGTTTTCACATAAAAAGTGGTAGTGGGGAAATCTGTAATAAATTCAGAGGATTAGATGTGCTATAATATGAACACAATATTTCATAAAATACATTTAGTACAGTAGTTGCTTCAAGTAGCATTTTAAGGCAAAAAAATTAAAGGATAATGTTTCAATTCAGTAAAATGTTATCAATATCCTCTTTATTCTCTTGAATACTATTCTTGACAGTGGCAAATGATGAAAGGTATCTGCTGTTCTTTGCCAGATTTGAAGCTTCCAGTTTTCACAGGGATATGAGGAGTGGACCTAGAGCATTCGAACTAGGCCAAAAACCTGAGCCAATCCAATATGTCCAAAATCAGTAAGATTTTGGTTAAAGAATGATCAGAACAAAGAAACCCAAAATCGGAATGATATCTTAAAACTTATTGAAATAAAAGAAAACAGCTCTAGAATCTGCATTGGTCTTGTGCACCATAGGTGTAAGTTTGAATTAACAGTGATATTTACAATTAGATATGATGAAATTGTATTAAAATATGATTATAGTATATCGCATTACACAATATTGATCACAATATAACTTTATCTATATGGTTTTAATTTTTATTAATCAAGTTAATAATATGTTCCACTAATGGTTTATGGTAAGAGTGACCACACATGTGGAATACTTTCCAATCCACTGTGACATATTATGACATACAGTTAAACCCGACAGCGTCCCAAGATGGTTAATTTGCTTGTTATTATCATGTTTGAAAAACAGATCAAGTCTGTGACTTTCTGTAAAAACATTCTGTCTCTGCTCTCAGAGCACTGATAAGCACAAATGACAGAGCATCTGTACTGCGTCTAATGATAAAAGTGTCTGTACTGCTTCATGTATCGGAGCAAAGGTAATGATAGTACATGTTAACTCTCTGAGCACTGGATCCCCGTGGTTTTCAAAATCCATTTGTAACATCATATAAAATAATTAATGGCAGACAGATAATTGAAGAAACTTTTGACAGAAATATCCAGCAACACCACAAATGGATAGACATCTGATTCCTAACAGTGGCTCATGTGCTCTGGAGTTCAAGGATATATAAAACAAATAAGAAAAGAAAACAACACTTAGCACGAGCACTAGTGAGACCACTTCCTGAGAGTATAATATAAACACTTTTGAATGAAAGGCTCACATTTACATTACATGTTGTCGTGTTCTTCAGAAACTTCCTTCCCAGACTCTTTTGCGTATGGAGAATCAGACCGAAGTGCTCTGACTTCCGCAAACAACTGCAGTGTGAAGTTTATGTACAGAAAGATGCTGCTAAGAGAAGCTGAATGAACAGTCATTAGTGAGAAGTACAATTCAGGATCAGATTAATGAATGTCAGCACACATTTGTGAACAGAATATCACAGCTTTCCAACTTATGAATGTGTTAAGACTTGTAACTAAGAGGGTGATCTAAATTTAGAAAAATATATATTACCCCATAAAAGACTGGTGAAGAACACGAGATCCTGAAGTTGCTATGCGATGGATTAAAGCTTCCCTGTATTATTGGAAATTGGTGTTTGAACGCTTAATGATTTCAGTAACTCAATCTTGATTATCCTCAATATTCGTAGGTGACCAAGGGAAATAGAGATGAAGTCTCGTATCCAAGCTGCCCTGTATGTGGGGGGCAGGTTTGTACAGAATGCCATCACCATTCAAGAACACTCAAAAATAAACTACCTGGGCTTGCAAATGCAAGTGGGATTTCACGTGAATTAATGGAGAATGAAAATAGATGCAAAATAAATTAATGTTACCATAAGACCAATGAATAGATGTAGAAAGTGGGGAAAAAAGGAGTAGGTGAGATGCTGATGAATAAAGTTGACTGAGACTAGATTCCATCAGACTGCCATGTGCTTAAAGTTTATGTTCAAGGACATTGCCTCCCCTCTCTGCAACTTTTGAAAATGAATGAAGAGTAGGAGGAAATATCATGCTGGCTTTAAACAGAATAGCAGTAAAAGGAAAAGACAGACAGCCCAACACCCACAATGCCCAAAACAGGGCAAAGGAATGTTGGTTTTATGAATGTTGGTTCAGTACAGAGAGCGAAGTTGCATTCAAGCTAATTTAAGATTGAAAAAAATTGTACCATTCTATGTTTCGTCTAACCATAGAGTCCTTGTAGAACTGAAAGGGGCCTTTCACCGCTAATTTGGCAGCTGTATTTTGTCAAGTAAAGCAGTTTATCCTTTACCTTCTATTCTTTCCCCAGCAAATTATTTTCTTTAATTATCCGTCTGTATCTTGTTTTACGATGGTTGGCATCCAGCTTAATGGTGCATTACTGCTTT
The DNA here is from genome assembly GCF_030028105.1 of Mobula birostris. Classification (NCBI taxonomy): domain Eukaryota; kingdom Metazoa; phylum Chordata; class Chondrichthyes; order Myliobatiformes; family Myliobatidae; genus Mobula; species Mobula birostris. The sequence continues at coordinate 12,668,696 of NC_092399.1, forward strand.
AATTATCCCATCTAACTTCCTTTTCAAAGCCCTGATTATTTTTCCAACCCTGTTCTAGGTTACCACCACTCTCCGCATTTTCAATCCCTCTTTGTATTTATTTCCCATTATTTTATTGGCGGTTGTTGATCACTTAACATCTGCTAATTGAAATGCTGTCTGTCCATCATGGACTTGTTCTGGTGAAGGTTCTTCTCCTGAAATGATAACTGTTTCTACAGTTGCTATCTGACCTGTTGACCATGTTCAGCATTTTCTGCCTTTCTTCCAGCTTTCCTCCACTAGAAGATTTTTAAAAATATTTTCATGGTTTGCTAAACCAATACCATCTCCTTCATCCTCTACACAAAGGAGAACAACTCCCAATTCTCCAATCGAAACTTGATTCTTCATCCTTGGAACCATTCCAAATCTTTTCCACGCCACCTCTAGAGAATTTTCATCTTTCCTGGGGGCGTGATGATCAGAATTAGATGTAAGATTCCAATAGTGACTTTGCCAGTGTGTTATACGGCTTCAATGTACCTCACCTACCCCTATTATTGTACTCTCTGCCTGTACAGAAGAAACCCAGAGGTATAGGCAATCTCTTAATACAAGTTGCCCTTTTCAAAGGTTTACTTGCATTTCCAAGCAGTCCCTCCGATTCTGTGGATACTTTAAAACTATGACATTAAGTCAATATTTCTTCTCATCATTCTTTTGGCCAAAATTTATCACTTCATATTTCACTGCATTGAGTTTCATCTGCCACTTGATTCTTCTAGCTTATCGCTCCCCTTTTGCAGAATATTATTATCCTCTTCACTCTTTGTTGTCCTTCTTAACTTTGTCATCGGTAAATTTCAAAATTTCACCCAACTATAAGTCAGTAATGAATTATACTTGTAACTGTAACACTTTACGCTGTTTTTCTTTTGTACTGTGTTGAATGGACAGCCTCAGAATAGAGGGGTGTCCTTTTGGAACAGAGGTGAGGAAGAATTTCTTTAGCCAGAGACTGGTGAATCTGTGGAATTCATTGCCACAGGCAGCTGTGGAGGCCCAGTCTCTATGTGTACTTGATAGGTTCTTGATTGGTCAGGGCATGAAGGGATGCAGGGGAAGGCAGGAGAATTGGGCTGAGAGGAAAAATGGATCAGCCATGATGAAATGGCGGAGCAGACCTGATGGGCCAAATGGCTTAATTCTGTTCCTATGGCCTTATGTACAGAATGATCTGCCTGGGTAGATTGTAAACAAACACTTTTCTCTGCACTTTGCTACATGTGACAATGATAAACCAGTACCAATGCCAACAGCTTAATGTACATGAAATCAATGGAATTTTTAACAAACGGTGAACAAGTCAAGAAGGCGTTGATTATGGATTATATGATTTCGAACACAAACAATAGAATCAAGAGTAGACCGTTCAATCCTTTGAGTTTGTGCCTGATCCACTGCGTCCATTTACAAACGTACTTTCCCATTCCAATAATTCATCAGTTCCAATTAATATCAGAGAACGTATACAATATACACCCTGAAATTCTTTTTCTTTACAGACATCCATGAAAACAGAAGGATACCCCACAGAATGAGTGACAGTTAAAAACACTATAACCCCAAAGCCCCCCTACTTCCCCCTCCCACGTACAAGCAACAGCAAAGCAATAACCCTCCCCCTCGCCCACTTACTTCAGCAAAAGAGTATCAGCACAATGCAAGTAATAGCAAAGCCCCAAGAGAGACCATGATCTTGTCAACAAAAATCTAATCGTTCTCCTAACAATTCGACATGTCACAGGCTCTCTCTCCCCCTAATAAAGGAACAGAGAGATGTCCCCCTTTCACTGCGAGAGAGGAGACAAACAAAGACGAAGAGCTCACTGATTATGGTTTAAAGGTCTGCCGAATCACATCTTTTTTCTGGGTTCTCTGACTCGAGAATCAGCAACAAACTCTCCCCCACCAAAGAGAGAGAGAGACGGAGTGGAGCGAGAGGGGAAGAACTGTCTGTGGTTGCTTTCCCATGTACCACCTCAACGCACTGTTGTAACGAATTGAATTATTTGGATGGTGACATTTTTCACTGTATCTCGGTACATATGACAATAAGAAACCAACTTACCAAAGCATCTCTGTTGCCCCATCTAGGTACAGCTCAAATTAACAGCAAACTTTCGGTCTTTTCTCCTAGCTCCTTTTATTTTGGAATGTATTTTGAGTACTTGCAGTTGCATCGTGGACTCGAAACCTCAGATCATCACTGTTCATATTGATGAATTCTCATTCGTATTCAAAAAACCTGTATACATCTGAAGATATTTTTGTTTATGTTAGACATGTTGTGTATGTCCCTCAGCTTTACAGATGATTGGTTAATTAATTCCCCCCCCCCCCAGTGTCTGACTGCTTATTCTCGGCCGTGATGGAATGTAAATCTTCACAAATCTCTATAAATCTTGACTCAGCAGCCTGACCCTCTCAGTCATCATCTGCCCATGTTCAACTGAATTTGTCTTGATAGTTAGCTCATACAACAAGCTATTGATATCGCAGCACTTGCTGTACATACAAGAAAACAGGTAACACATCAACTAAGTTAAACAGCATGCTGTCACTGCACTAGAACCTCTTTTTCCTCAATACCTTGGAGCGGTCTGTCAAAAAATCAATTCACTTATCAGCAAGCTTTACTCACTGTGGCATCTTCTCCCTTCCTTGTCACTCCTGAGGGCGGTTCCCAGCCCGGAACGTCGACTGTTTATTCTTTTCCACAGATGCTGCCTGGCCTGCTGAGTTCCTCCGGCATCTTGTGTGTGTTGCTACAGAGTGCTGAATGAAGTGTGACAGTGACAGGGGAAGGGCAGTACAGACTGCCAATAAGGTGCAAGGTAGGTTGTGAGGTCAAGTACAACATCAGGCAGTGGGAAAGCAGCTGCATTCAGGCAGATTCAGGGGAGCAAAGACTTTAGCGAGGGGAATAGGGCTAAAGGTATGGAGATGGGAAGGCATTAAATTACGAGTGCTACTGAACCCAACCCCAATGCAAGTCATTCAGCATCCCACTACTGCCTGTAAGGAGCTTGTACATTCTCCCTGTGACCGGGTGAGTTTCCTCCAGGTGCTCCGGTGTCTTCCCACAGTCCAAAGACATACTAGTCGGTAGGTTAATTGGTCATTATAAGCTGTCCCGGGATTAAGCGAGGATTAAAATGGGGGAGATTGCTGGGCAGGGCAGCTCGAAGGGCCAAAAGGGTCTACTTTGCTTTGTATCTCAATAAATTAAGATATAAATGGCAGGTGATCAGGAGCTTCCTGCGATACAGAAGATGTGCATGGATAAAGTTTGCAATGAGTGGGGAATGGGAGACTGGGACTGTTTAGAATACTTGGTCTAGAGGAGGCAAAAGAATAGAAGAAGGTTCCAACAGTTTTACTTCTCGTTTGATATTGAGTTTACTTATTATAGAAGAGCACCACCTCAAAAAATAATGGGATAAATTGTGGGATGACCATAGCTTTAATTTTAATTTTGATTTATCTATTGAGATACAGCACGGAATAGGCCCTTCCGGCCCTTCGAGTCATGCCGCCCAGCAACCCTGGCCTAATCACGGGACAGTTTACAATGGCCAATTCGTCATCATCAACGATCACTCCCAGTCGAGTATGATTCTTCTTCAAGCGGTTGACCTGGTCACTTGTGGTTCTTGAGATGACTGAAGAGCCCAATCTGTGATCCACAAGTCCTATTGCAATGTTGGTAGAAGTAGGTCATTGAAGTAGTGGTGGATGTAGTTGGTTGGGCCTTTCCCAGTCTCTCCTTACATTGAAGCCACTTAGTCTCAGCAGCACGGTAGAGGTATTCTTCGAGCTGTGCAGTCCCTTCATAGGCAGTCCTTCTCCAGCTCTCCCTATCCTGTGCTAATTTCTCCCATCCACCCCCATGCCAGGTTAATGTGGCATTTCCTCAGGCAGGCCTTGATATTGTCCTTGAACCACTTCTTCTGCCCTCTAGAAGTACACTTTGCATCCTTGAGTTGACCGAACAGGAGTTGTTTAGGGAGTGAGGAGTCAGGTATATGGATGATGTGGCTGACCCATCATAATTGGAGGGAGGAGAAGATGGCAGCACAACGCAACGCGCGCGGCCGTTCCGAATGAATATCTATTATGTGTAACTAGGGGCCGTGCACAATCCAGATTTGAAGGAGACAGCCATGAGAAGCGCAGAGGAACATCTGGAGTAACTTCTGAAATGCCTGCTTCGCTGCCGCTGCTACTGTGCGATCGAGAATCTCCGGAGACAAAGGCCCCAAACCCTCGGCTTTGCGTATCGTCTGTTGCCGGGGCCGGGGTCGAAGCGCTCGGCAGAGAAGGTGCTCGGTGCTCGGTGTCGAAGAGGTGGGTCGGAGGCTCGGAGTTTTTCAGATGGACTCAGAGTCAGATGGTTCCAGTATGCTGCATCGGCAAGTTGGTGGCGCTGGAGGTTTACCGTCTGTGTGAAATGATGGGACTTTCGAGAGACTTTGAGACTTTTACTGTGCCATGGTCTGTTCTTAGGAAATTATGGTTTTGCTTTGCACTGTTGTAACTATATGTTATAACTATATGGTTTTTGTTAGTTTTTAAGTTGGTTTGTCATGTGAATTTTCGTGATATCATTCTGGAAAAACAATTTATCATTTCTTAATGCATGCATTACTAAATGACAATAAAAGCTGACTGTGTGTCCTCATAATCATAATCATAATCATAATTGGTGTTGAGTCATGATTGCGGCTATGGAGTTAATGTTAACTTCCTCCAGGATGCTGGAGTTAGTATGCCTGTTCTTCCATCTAACTCTCAGAATCTTTTGGAGGCAACCTTATAGTAAGTTTCTAAGGATCTTCTATGTCTGCTGTATGCTGTCCATGACTCTGCTCTGAATAGCAAGGAGGGAGGACTATAGTTTTATAGACCAGAAACATAGTGTTAGTCTTGATATTCCAATTTTCAAAAACCCGCCTTCTCAGTCTGACAAAGGCTCCACTCACCTAACCTATTCTGTGATTTATTTCAAGGTCAATGTCGGTGCTTGAGGAAAGAAGGCTGCCAAGATATGGGAAATGATCAGTGTTCTCTTGAGGTATGTTATCAACTTGGATGGTTGGAGGTTTAGGAGCTTGATCTGGAGCAGGTTGATGCAGGACGGGTTTTCTTGATGTTTAAGTCAAGCCCCAGGAGCCTGTATGCTCTGGAAAAAGCACCTATTATGCACTGCAGATCCTCCTCAGAGTGAGCTATGATAGGATTGTCATCTGCATATTGGAGCTCCATGATGGAAGTAGTTGACATCTTGTCTTTGCCTTGAACCTGTTAAGGTTAAAGAGCCCCCCCTATCTATCCTATAGAGAATCTGAACTCCTTGTGGGAGGTCTTGGCCTGTGAGGTGGAGAATAGTTGCAATGAAAATTGCAAACAGATCTGGGGCAATGATGCACCCCTGTTTGACCCCAGTTTCAACGTTAAGAGGAGCTGTTTAATGGCCAATTAACCTACCATCCGGTATGTCTTTGGACTGTGGGACAAAACCAGAGCACCCGGAGGAAACCCACACGGTCACAGGAAGAATGTATAAACAATGGGAGCAATGGGAATTGAAACCGGGTCGCCTGTACCGTAAAGCGTTGTGCTAACCACTACGCTACCGTGCTGCCCCAATGCAGACATAAGCGACTGTCGATGTTGGAAAATGGAACAGTGCAGAGTCCTCTGGAGGAACTCAACACACCATGCAGCATCAGTGGGAGGAAAGGAATTGCTGATGTTTCAGGTTGTAACCCTGAGAAAATATTTTTATAAAATGGAATTGGCTGGAGGAGATTGTGAGATTGACATTAGATTAGATTAGATTAGATTATGAGGACACGCAGTCCTCTTTTATTGTCTTTTAGTAATGCATGCATTAAGAAATGATACAATGTCCCTCCAGTATGATATCACAGAAACACAAGACAAACCAAGGCTAAAAAACTGACAAAACCACATAATTATAACATATAGTTACAACAGTGCAAGCAATACCATAATTTGATAGAAGAACAGACAATGGGCATGGTAAAAAGTCTCAAAGTCTTTCGAAAGTCCTATCATCTCATGCAGACGGTAGAAGGGAGAAACTCTCCCTGCCATGAACCTCCAGCGCTGCAAACTTGCCGATGCAGCACCCTGGAAGCAGCCAACCACAGCCGACTCTTGAGTCCGTCCGAAAACTTCAAGCCTCCGACCAGCCCTCCAACACTAAGCACCATCTCTGCCGAGCACTTCAACCCCGGACCCGGCAACAGGCAATAGGCAAAGCCGAGGATCTGGAGCCTTCCCCTCCAGAGATTCTCGATCGCACAGTAGCAACAGCAGCGAAGCAGGCATTTCAGAAGTTTCTCCGGATGTTCCTCAGTGCTTCTCACGTCTGTCTCCATCAAATCAGGATTGTGCACGGTACCTACTTAACAAATACCGATATCATTTCGGAGCGGCCATGCACGCTGCGTTGCGCCGCCATCTTCTCCTCCCCTCCTTATTGAGGTATAATTGCCAGGGACAAATGATAGCCATACAGCTCTAGTTGTAGAAATATATTGTAGACTCATGGGAAGTAGGAGCAGGAAGAGGCAGTGGCTCTGTGAACCTGCTTCACCATTCACCATGACCCTGGTTCACCTTTGATCTCAGTACTATATTCCCATTCTTTCTCTATGCTTCCTGACGCATTTTGCGTATAGAAATCTATTCACCTCCAGGGACTGCCTGGGAATCTAGAATCAGGGACTGCAGTCCCAGCCCACAGACTAAGACCCGTAAGACAATAAGAAGTGAGATTTATTTGCTCAGAGGGTGGTGAATGGGTGAATTTCTATATTTTAGTTGTTTCCAGACAGTGGAAACAATTTCTCTGCATTGAATCTGCAACAGAGTCTACCAACAGAATTGTGTACCTTTCAATGAGATCCCCTCTCATCCTTCTAAACTCTCGTGAATACAGGTCTGGTCAATCAAATTTCTCCTCTTACAACACACTTGAAAGTTTATAAATCAATCTGGTGAATCTTTGCTAAATTCCCTCTATGGCAGGTATACTCTTTTCAGGTGTGGTCGCAGGAAAGCAGCATCCATTATCAGGGACCCCCACCACCCAGGACATGCTGCCATCAAGAAGAAGGTACCAGAGCGACAGGACTCACACCACCAGGTTCAGGAACAGTTACTACCCCTCAACCGTCAGGCTGTTTAACCAAAGGGGATAAATTCATTCAACTTCACTTGCCCATCAATGAAATGTTCCCACAGCCAATGGACCCACTTTCAAGGAGTGAGTCTTCATATCATGTTATCAATACATATTTCTTATTAATTTGTTATTATTATTATTATTTCTTCTTTTTCTGTTTGCACAGTTTGCTGTCTTCTGCACTCTGGTTGAATTCCCTAGTTGGATGCTCTTTCATTGATTCTGTTATGGTCATTATTGTATAGATTTATAAGTATGCCCCCAAGAAAATGAATCTCAGGGTTGTATATGGTGAGATATATGCACTTTGATAATAAAATTTACTTTGAACTTTTAACTAAGGCCCTATGTAATAGAAACAATTCGTCCTAGAAATGTAGCAAGTCGTCCATGTATTTGTGTTATTTCAGTGTGTTATCTGTGCTTTCTCACAGTACATTCAATGCTGACAACACTTACAAAGACATTAGTTATAAATAAAGTAACTCTAATGAGTAGCCAACTCTACTGTAAACTTGCCTCAGTTTACAATAAAACGGTGAGTCAGTCCATTGCAAAGCCCTGTAGGACATTTTGAAGCCAATGTGTGGTGCCCCATAAAAATTCAAGGTTTGTTTTGTTGCTTTCAAGATGTAGCCAGCAATGCCCTGGAGCAGCTGACAACTCAAGGATGAAGGAGACCTTTTAGAAACCAGACTGTACATTAAAATGGCATCTGGATACAACCATCTCAGTTTTTGGCGTGCAGTTGTCATTATAACGGGGCAGATTCCTCTCTGAGCTGTGGTGCTTGTTCTCAGCAACAATGGAAAATAGATCCAGAATTAATCCCAGTGCCAGGAGTAGGGAGCAGGCAAGTCAAGCAGGATTCCCACTGCGGTGACTCTCACTGGGACTATTCATACACGAGGAAGAGGTGGGGACAGGGAACTATGTGAATATACCACATGCTCATTGTACATTTTGAACACAAAAAAAAGGTTGTCCGATTCAACTATACACTTCAAGCAGCCAATTTGTGAATGTTAATGCCCGATTTTGTAGGTTGATTGACTCCTCTTTAAGGAACTGTAAGGAAAGAAAATCCCCAGAAGCTGTATTATTCTGCTATGTATCAACAGCAGAAAACAGAGCAAGGCAAGACATTTCATCATCTCATAACACAGTTACTCCTTATTATCAATTCCAAGCAACTCATGTTTCCCAAATTTAAAACAAGCAGAAGTTCAGCGTAGCTTGTGTTTTATATGTTTATGTGTTTACCCATGGCCCCTCGTTCCTCTGCTATGACATTCCCAAGACTGCAGCAATTAAAACTACTTGAGTTTTTAATCTCCCAGTGGCCACACATTTTAATTAGATAGATAGATAGATAGATATACTTTATTAATCCCAAGGGAAATTTGGTTTCGTTACAGCCGCACCAACCAAGAATAGAGCGTAAATATAGCAATACAAAAACCACAAACAATCAAACAACAAAATGCAAACTATGTCACGTCCCATTCCCATTCTGATATCTCTATCCATGGCCTCCTCTACTGTAAAGATGAAGCCGCACTCAGGTTGGAGGAACAACACCTTATATTCCGTCTGGGTAGCCTCCAACTTGATGGCATGAACATTGACTTCTCAAACCTCCGGGAATGCCCCACCTCCCCCTCATATCCCATCCGTCATTTATTTATTTATTTATATACACACATTCTTTTTCTCTCTCTCCTTTTTCTCCCTCTGTCCCTCTCACTATACCCCTTGCCCATACTCTGGGCTTCCCCCCTCCCCCTTTTCTTTCTCCCTAGGCCTCCTGTCCCATGATCCTCTCATATCCCTTTTGCCAATCACCTGTCCAGCTCTTGGCTCCATCCCTCCCCCTCCCGTCTTCTCCTATCATTTCGGATCTCCCCCTCCCCCTCCCCCTCCCCCTTTCAAATCTCTTACTCACTCTTCCTTCAATTAGTCCTGACAAAGGGTCTCAGCCCAAAACGTCAACTGTACCTCTTCCTAGAGATGCTGCCTGGCCTGCTGCGTTCACCAGCAACTTTTATGTGTGTTGCTTGAAATTCCAGCATCTGCAGATTTCCTCGTGTTTGTGAGTTCTAAATGGTTTCACTTATATAATCAATATTAAATGTGTACAAATATATTTTAATACAGTATCCCTATCATTCTAAATCTTAATCCCATTCAGAGTTAATTATCAAATTGCCTACTCCTTTAAAAACTTAATTGCCTACTCCTTTAAAAACTTATAATCAACAAGGCAATGGTTGCTTGATCTAGGAAGCTTTTCCATGATGCAGTATTCTGGGTCCTCTCTTTCTTTAGAAGAAGCCAATGTTACTCAAGTAATCTTAAATAAAAAAACTTCTGAGGAGGAATGTATGAAAGATCAGCACTAATGCATCTATGTTACTTAATAAATAACAGCGTTTTACCCATCACTATCAGCAATTGCCCCCCTCCATTTTGAATGAGTAAGATCAACAATACATCTCCAGCATTCTCCGTTCTTCCATCACATAGTAAAAACAATTTTTTTATTTTCTTCAGCTATTGTCTTCAATTATGCCTTTCACCACCTTTCACCTTTATCTATGCTCCCTATTAATAGGAAGCACCCAACTAAAGATCTAACAGAGGCCTCCAGTAAATGTCAGGTCCGAATCACCTTGCCTTTTCTTCTGGACAGTGAGTGCTGCCTCTTTCTTCACAGTGAGAAAATCTCCTGAATGCTCAACACCATGTCCAAAAAGTGCAGCTTTCATCCAGAATAAACCTGTAGTTTCATACCCACTAGATAAGAATCCAGCAATAGATACAACACACTTGATGGCCATTTTATCAGGCATGCCTGCACACCTGCTCATTAGTGCAAATATCTAATCAGCCAATCATGTGCCAGCAACTCAATGCACAGAACCCACAATGAAGACTATTAAGATCTGGCTGGAGGGTGCTGACTCTGCCCTTCAGCACCAATTCCAGCACACAGACTGGTGTGTGTTTGCTGCCCGTGCCACCACAGACTCTCAGATTAACATTGATTTATACACCAACTCTGTCCTTGAGCACATCAACAAGAGTGTAGGTAGAGTGACATCACAAAACCACATAAAAGTTTTCCCCAATCAGAAACCATGGATGAACAGAGAAGTTCGCCTCCTGCTCAAAGCCAGAGATTCAGCCTTCAGGTCTGGAGACGGGGAGGATTACAGCTCAGCCAGGGCCAACCTGAGGAGGGGAATCTCTCAGACTAAACACATTTACAAACGGAGAATCGAGGAGCATTTCAACTCCTCGGACCCCCGGCACATGTGGCATGGCATACAGGTCATTGCAGACTTCAAACCACCTAGTACTGTGCCCCCTTCCAGCTCTGCTTCCCTCCCTGATGAGCTCAATTACTTCTACGCTCGCTTTGAAGAAGAGAACATGGAGGTCACCCTCAAAGCGGATCTCCCACCTGGTGAACTGCCTCTCTCACTTTCCACCTCCAATGTTTGCACCACCCTGAGCGGGGTCAATGTATGGAAGGCAGCTGGTCCAGATGGAATACCTGGCCGTTTGCTCAGAGTCTGTGCAGGGCAGTTGGCCAGGGTCTTCATGGACATTTTTAATCTGTCCCTGACCCAGGCAGTTGTCCCCACAAGCTTCAAGATCGCCACCATCATGCCAGTGCCGAAGCATTCCACTGCCGCAAGCCTGAATGACTTCCGTCCAGTTGCACTCACCCCCACCATTGCAAAGTGCTTTGAGAGACTGGTTCTATCACATCTGAAATCCTGACTGCCCACTACCCTAGACCCCCATCAATCTGCCTATCGCACCAACAGGTCAACAGAGGACGCCATCTCCACAGCACTTCACTCTGACCTGACCCACCTGGACAGCATCAACTCTTACGTCAGGATGCTGTTCATTGACTTTAGTTCAGCATTCAATACTGTGATCCCCTCCAAGCTGATCGCCAAACTTCACCAGCTTGGTATCAGATCATCCCTCTGTAATTGGACCTTGGACTTTCTGACTAACGGACCCCAATCAGTTCAGTTAGACAACCTCTCCTCCTCCATTCTCACCCTAAACATCAGCGTGCCTCAAGGCTGTGTGCTGAGCCCTCTTCTGTACTCCCTTTTCACCTATGACTGAGTTCTTGTACTTGGTTCTAACTCCATAATTAAGTTCGCATATAACACCACAGTGGTTAGCCTGATCAGAGGGGATGACGAGAAGGCCTACGGGGACGAGGTCCAGCACCTGGCCGCATGGTGTGCCGACAACAACCTGACCCTTAGCACCCAGTAGACCAAGGAGATCATTGTGGACTTCAGGCATGCTAGGACCCACACTCACGTCCCTATCTACATCAATGGAGCTGTAGTGGAGCATGTATCAAGCTTCAAATTCCTTGGGGTCCACATTTCCGAGGATCTCACCTGGTCCCTGAACTCCTCCATCCTGATCAAAAAGGCGCAACAGCGCCCTTATTTCCTGCAGAGCATCAAAAAAGCTCACCTCTGTCCCAGGATAATGACGGACTTTTACCACTGTATCATTGAGAGCAGACTCACCAAATGCATTTCAGTGTGGTATCGGACCGCAAAGCACTCCAGTGTGTGGTGAAAACTGCCCAGTGGATTATCGGCACCCAATTGCCCACCATTGAGAACATCTACCATAAATGCTGCCTGGGCAGGGCAAAAAGCATTATCAAGGATGCATCTCACCCTAACCCCCTAACCATGGAGTTTTTACTCTCCTCCCATCCGGTAGACACTACAGGAGCCTCCACTCCTGCACCAGTAGGCACAGGAAGAGCTTCTTCCCTGAGGCTGTGACCCTGCTGAACGTCACATCACAGCACTAAGCAGTATTGCATCCATATTGTACTGTCTCAGTATTTTTATATTTGTGTGCTGTAGCACTTTTTATTCACAGTTATTTTGTAAATAACACTACTCTTTGCATTTCTGGTCAGATGCTAACTGCATTTCATTGGCTTTGTATCTGTACTCACCACAATGACAATAAAGTTGAATCTAATCTAATCTAATCTAAAAAAGCATGCAGTTGCTGTACACACCAAACATTCATGAGGTTTACTTATCTCTGCGCTGATCTGAGTCTGTGGCCTGCAGCTAACGGGCTACTGGAACAACTGCAGTGATGACTGGTTTCACGGCTGTGGACACATTTGCATGAACTTCAGTTCTGAATGTTATTTGCTTACTTTTATTGTTTGCATGATTTGTTTTTTTTTCCCTGCACATTGGTAGTTTTTTAATAGGCTCTTTTGGGTTTCTTTCTTTTGTGGCTGCCTGCAAGGAAATTAATATCAAAGTTGTTTATAGTATAGATACTTTGATAATGAATGTACTCTGAGCTTTGAATGGGGAAGAAATGTGATCTAAGTGACTTTGATTGTTGGTGCCAGACAGGGTGGTCTGAGTATCTCAGAAACTGCTGATCTCCTGGGACCTTTACATACAACAGTCTCTAGTCTGGGCCTGAGAGTGGTGTGAAAACAATTAGTAGTATTTCTGTGGGTGAAAATGCCTTGTTAATGAGAGAGGTCAGAGGAGAATGGCCAGACTGGTTCAAGCTGACAGGAAGGCACCAGTAATTCAAATAACTGTGCATTACAACAGTGGTGTGCAGAAGAGCATCTCTGAATGCATAGCCTTGAAGTGGACGGGCTACAGCAGCAGAAGATCACAAACATGCATTCAGTGGCCACTGTATTAGGTGCAGAGGGCTCCTAGTAAAGTGGACCCTGAGTGTGCACAGGCACCGAAATCAAACTACTGTGTGATCAGCTATTCTTTCCCGAGGAACCAATTATTTCTGCAATCTCGCACTCAGCCCCAGTTAAGATGCTGATTGCCGAAAGATTAGATGGGTCTGCTTTTCTCAAAAGAAGTAAAGTCCGTATCGAAACCTCATTACAACATCCAAGTGATATGTTTTGCTTTCATTTATTCCTTTGCAGCCGTAAACTCCAATGAGGAATGAAGGCATAATCCTGTCAATTGCCAGCTGGAATGTTTGGAACATTCACTGGTTTGAATTGAAACCCGACCAGGAATGAGGCCTGGTCCACCGAAGTCACAAGGCCGTGAGAATAGGCTCATTCACCAGCAGCAGCTGTTAGCTGAGAGGTCCTTGAATAAACTAACACATTTCTTGCTCCCCAGTCTTTTGTGAAACTCTACCAATAATTAATGAGAGGGTATAAAACTGTTAGCTGTACAAATAAATGAAAAGTCAACAAGCCAATAAAGAAATAACCAGATCAAATTGAGGCTGCTGAAAACAAATGCTAACGCTGGGTAGCAGAGGACATTTGCTTACTGACACTATTCAATATTTTACAGTAGCATTGATAACAGGATATGAAAATGCCTGCTCTCAAAATAAGTAAAAGATCAGCACTTTATGGATCTAATCCTTGTGTTATGTTTTTTAACTTCAAAACATTAAACTATTAAAAAACAAGACGCGAACTCTTACCAGGAAATGGTTATCACAGGACAGCCCAACTTTAAACGCATGGATGGAAATTACAATGGACATTTACAAAATGGAGAAGATAACAGCATCTGTTAATCATAAATTGGAACAATTTGATTCATACTGGGAAAATGGTTTAACTACATAACACCTCATAGGCCTGATTTTATTCTCACAAATCAATGAATATGTAGTAAAAAAAAGATCACTCCCTACTTGTACATAGTTTTCTCCTTTTGCTTGTTCTTTCTTTCCTCACTTTTCTATAGGTGTATACCTCAGATAAATATGATGTGGAGATTTGTGGCAAATATGAATATATGATATATATGTACAGTATCTGAAATACATCTTATGGAAATGTTTGTTTGATGATGAACTTCAATAAAAAATAAATTCCAAAAGGAAAACAAGACGCGGGTGTCTGAAATGTGAGTCAGGCTTCAGGTTTACTTTAAGCGAGCTGCACACGTATCATGTGATGACGTATGCAATTCACATATTTATACATATAACCCATAATGAATTATTCAAAAGATCAGGAATGCTTAATAAACCTATATATATAAATATTACTCAAATATTTCTGAAATATTAAATACACAATACCTTGTCCCTTGAACAACGTCATGCCTTGTTCTCATTGCTACCTCAAGAAGGAGGTACAGGAGCCTGAAGGCACACACTCAACAATTCAGGAACAGCTTCTTCCCCTCTGCCATCCGATTTCTGAATGGACATTGAACCCATGAACACGACCTCATTATTTTTTAATATTTGCACTACTTATTTATATATATATATATGTACTACTTACTATAATTAACAGACTTCTTTCTTTATTATTATGTATTGCATTGTACTGCTGCCGCAAAGTCGAAACAAATTTCACGACATTTTCTGGTGATATTAAACCTGATTCCGATTCTGACATATTAAAGTTCAAAGTTCTAAGTACATTTATTATCAAAGTATATATATATATATATATATATACACACACTCAAAACAAAGAAACTCAATAGAACCCATTTAAAGAAAGACCATCAAGCACATAATGTACAGAGAAAAACGAACACATTGTGCCAACAAGAAAAGCAACTAGACAACGGAAGTTCAAGTTTTAAAATAAAGACATAGAAAATTCAAAACAAGGTACCCAAATTGGAGTAAGCTCATCATTGTAATACTAAAATCAGAGGTGACTGATTGGGAATGCAGGACATTAACTGGGTATTTTGCAATTCATTGAACTTTTAAACAGTGGTTGTTCATTGGCAGAGTAGCTTTTTCCAATTTAGTTAACAATGC
The DNA here is from genome assembly GCF_030028105.1 of Mobula birostris. Classification (NCBI taxonomy): domain Eukaryota; kingdom Metazoa; phylum Chordata; class Chondrichthyes; order Myliobatiformes; family Myliobatidae; genus Mobula; species Mobula birostris. Next base: position 12,683,781 of record NC_092399.1, read on the forward strand.
TTCTGAGGGCATTGATTAAAACTGTTCATAAATGCTTGGAAGCATGATACATTGTGCAGTCTCAACAGAGCAAACACATCTGAAGTCATTCATAACCATTGTTATTCATAGTGGGTTGCTGCCTAACCTACTGCCTACAGCCTCAAGCTGTCCTCATTATATTTGAAGAAGTTTTTTATTGTCATTTCTATGTAATTGTTTGCATTTCTGTCATTCCAGTAACTCAGACTAATCTGTTTCACACAGATAAACTGTTGCGAAGTTCTTGAAAGCTTCAAATAAAAAAGTAATCCTCAGCACTTCAAATTATACCCATGTACCTGATAAATAAAGATCATATTCTTGGTGTTTCTGCAAAGTTTTCAAACTCTTCTATTTCTCCATATCATTGTTTTAACACTGTAAATTCTTAATTATTAATATTCCATCTACCTATAAGAGTCTAAGCTCTATAACTACAAACTCAATCATCACTCACACTGGAATAATGTGGTAGTTTTACTTTCACCTGTTAATAGAAGCATTCTGCATGCCACACATCACTAGGAGGCTTTGGAGTATGTGTAGCAAGTGAGAGATTTCAAACTAAGCGAATGGGGACAGTCGAGACATTTTGCACACAACCCGTCATGAGGAGACATTGAAGGGTACTTAATTAAGTACTCAGCAAGGTCCAATTAAAAGAGTTTAAGTGTAAGTGGAGCGGCCATTGTGTGAGTGGGCCGATGTTAGAGCGGGAACTTCAGACTTTGGCTCATAGAGGCTTCAGCAAAGAGAGGCGGTGATTGTAGGTAGATCTTATCATTGAATTTTCCTTTCTTCCTTTCTTTCTTATTACACAGTTAGAGCAGTGGGGATGCCAGGCGGGACGGTGGACTGCTCCTCCTGTGGGAATGCAGGAAAACAGAGAGAACTCCTGTGCCGCAAACACGAAGAAATCTGCAGATGCTGGAATTTCAAGCAACACACATAAAAGTTGCTGGTGAACGCAGCAGGCCAGGCAGCATCTCTAGGAAGAGGTACAGTCGACGTTTCGGGCCGAAACCCTTCGTCAGGACTAACTGAAAGAAGAGCTACTAAGAGATTTGAAATTGGGAGGGGGAGGGGGGATCCGAAATGATAGCAGAAGACAGGAGGGGGAGAGATGGAGCCAAGAGCTGGACAGGTGATTGGCAAAAGGGATATGAGAGGATCATGGGACAGGAGGCCCAGGGAGAAAGAAAGGGGGAGGTGCGGAAAAACCAGAGGATGGGCAAGGGGTATAGTCAGAGGGACAGAGGGAGAAAAAGGAGAGAGAGAAAAAGAATATATATATATATGTAATAAATAAATAATGGATGGGGTACGAAGGGGAGGTGGGGCATTAACGGAAGTTAAAGAAGTCAATGTTCATGCCATCAGGTGAAGGCTACCCAGACAGAATATAAGGTATTGTTCCTCCAACCTGAGTGTGGCTTCATCTTTACAGTAGAGGAGGCCGTGGATAGACATGTCAGAATGGGAACGGGACGTGGAATTAAAATGTGAGACTGTGGATAGAACTCTTGCTGCCTCTGGCTACCACACCTGCAAGAAGAGCCTCCAGTTGCAGCCTCCTTCAGACTGCGTTAAGGAACTGGAGCTGGAACTGGATGAAATCCAGATCATTTGGATCGACAGGGATGTGGTTATACCCAAGGTGCAGGATACAGGATGCTGGGTGATCGTCAGGTGAGGGAAAGGGGATCGATCGGCAGCTAGTGCAGAGTACTGCTGTTGTTGTTCCTCTCAACAACAGGTATACTGCTTTGACTACTTGGGGGGGGGGCTATGACCTTTGGGGGTGTGATCAGCTCTCTGGCACTATTCTGGCTCTGGGGCACAGAAGGGAAGTGGGGAGAAGAGGCAAGCTGTAGTGACAGGGGATTCAATTATTAGGAGAACAGACAGGACGTTGTGTGGATGGGAACCAGGTTCCTAGGTGGCATGCTACCCCCCCCCCCCCCGGTGTCAGGGTCAGGGACATCTCGCACTACGTCCACAGCATTCTTCAGTGGGAGGGTGAGCAGTCAGAGTTCATGGTCCGTGTCAGTACCAATGGCATGGGCAGGAAAGGTGACAAGGTCCTGCAAAGTGAGTTCAGGGAGTTAAGTGCTAAGTTAAGTGACAGGACCTCCAGGGCTGTGATCTCCAGATTGCTACCCATGCTCCGCACTGGTGAGGCCAGCAATAGGAAGGCAATATAGTTTAACATGTGGCTAAGGAGGTGGTACAGGAGGGAGGGCTTCACGTTTTTGGATCATTGGGCTCTCTTCCAAGGAATGCACAGCCTGTACAGGTGGGATGGTTTGCATCTGAACTGGGGGACTAATACCCTCGTGGAAAGGATTGCTGACACTGCATGTGAGGGCTTAAGCTAGAGTTGCAGGGGAATGGTAACTGTAGTATTGGTGAAGATAATGGAGTGGTTGTGGGGTAAGATGTTGTTATGCCTACACACAAAGTCAGGAATCGAAAGGAGGAACATGGTGGGACTAATGTTGTGAGGTGTGTATATTTCAATGCAATGAGTATTGTAGGAAAGGTGGATGAGTTTAGGGCACGGATCAGCACGTGGAATTATGACATTGTATGCATTAGTGAGACTTGGTTGCAAGAGAGGCAGGACTGGCAGCTCAGCGTTCCGGGATTCTGCTGTTGTAGACGTGAGAGAGTGGGATGGATTAAGGGGGGAGTGATGGCATTACTAGTCAGGGAAAATGTTACAGCAACTTTGAACAGTAAGGGCTGGAAAGCTCGACTACTGAGGCTTTATGGGTGAAACTGAGCAATAAGAAAGAGATGACCATGTTAATAGGATTATATTACAGACTGCCCAATAGTCAGCAGAATTCAGAGCAGCAAACTTGTAGAGAAATCACAGACTGCTGCAAGAAACAAAAAGTTTGAAAGTAAACACGAGGAATTCTGCGGATGCTGGAAATTCAAGCAACACACATCAAAGTTGCTGGTGAACGCAGCAGGCCAGGCAGCATCTCTAGGAAGAGGTGCAGTCGCCATTTCGGGCCGAGACCCTTCGTCAGGACTAACTGAAGGAAGAGCTAGTAAGAGATTTGAAAGTGGGAGGGGGAGGGGGAGATCCAAAATGATAGGAGAAGACAGGAGGGGGAGGGATGGAGCCAAGAGCTGGACAGGTGATCGGCAAAAGGGATATGAGAGGATCATGGGACAGGAGGCCCAGGGAGAAGGAAAGGGGGGAGAGGGGGGGAACACGATGGGCAAGGGGTATAGTCAGAGGGACGGAGGGAGAAAAAGGAGAGGGAGAGAAAGAATGTGTGTATATAAATAAATAACGGATGCAATACGAGGGGGAGGTGGAGCATTAGCGGAAGTTAGAGAAGTCAATGTTCATGCCATCAGATTGGAGGCTACCCAGACGGTTTCTCCCTCTGTCCCTCTGACTATACCCCTTGCCCATCCTCTGGGTTTTCCCCGCTCCCCCCTTTCCTTCTCCCTGGGCCTCCTGTCCCATGATCTTCTCATATCCCTTTTGCCAATCACCTGTCCAGCTCTTGATTCCATCCCCCCACACCCCCCCGTCTTCTCCTATCATTTTGGATCTCCCCCTCCCCCACCCACTTTCAAATCTCTTACTAACTCTTCCATCAGTTAGTCCTAACGGAGGGTCTCGGCCTGAAATGTCAACTGTACCTCTTCCTAGAGATGCTGCCTGGCCTGCTGCGTTCACCAGCAACTTTGATGTGTGAGGTTTTAAAGTAGGTGATTTAACTTTCCACATATTAATTGGGACTCCCATACTGAAAAGGGCCAGATGGGATAGAATTTGTCAAATGTGTTCAGGGAAGTTCCCTTAATGAATACATAAAGGCCCCAAGTAGAGGGAGTGTGATTCTAGATCTCCTACTAGGGAATGAGACAGGGGAGGTGACAGAAGTTTGTGTAGGGGAACACTTTGCATCTAGTGATCATAATTGCATTAGTTTCAACATAATTATGGAGAGGGATAAGTCTGGTCCTTCAGCTGAGATTTTAAATTGGAAAAAGTCCAATTGTATGTTCCTGTCGGAAAGACAAGGATAAGATGTTTAGGGAAGCTTGGTTTTCGAATAATACTGAGGCCCTGGTTCAGAAGAAGTAGGAGGTACATAGCAGATATAGGCAGGAAGGAGCAACTTGAAGTACTTGAGAAGTATAAAAAATGCAAGACAATGTTTAAGAAGGAAATCAGGAAGACTAAAAGAAGGCAGGAGGTTGCTCTAGCAGAAAGACAAGAAAATCTGCCAAAGCTGGAAACCCAAGCAACACACACAACATTTCGGGCCGAGACGCTTCATCAGGACTCACTAAGGGTCTCCTGATTTAGGGTCTCAGCCCAAAACGTTGACTGTTTATACTCTTTTACATCGATGCTGCCTGGCTTGCTGAGTTCCTCCAGCATTTTGTGTGGATTGCTCTAGCAGACAAGGAGAAGGATAATCCCAAGGGCTTCTACAGGCATGTTAAGAGCAAAAGGATTGCATGGGACAGAATTGGTCCTCTTGAAGATCAGTGTGGTCATCTATGCATGGAGCCAAAAGGAATGGAGGAGATCTAAAATGGATATTTTTGCACCCCTATTTACTCAGGAGATGGAATCTATAGAAGTGAGGTAAAACAGCAATAAAGTCATGGACTATATACAGATAACAGAGTAAGAGGGGTCTTGAGGCAAATTAGGGTAGATAAATCCCCAGGGCCTGACGAGGCGTTCCCATGGTTCCCGTAGGAGGCTAGTACAGAAATTGTAGGTTCCTGAGCAGAAGTACTGTATTTAAAACATACTTAGCAAGGGATGAGGTGCCAGAGGATTGGAGGATAGCTAATGTTGCTCCGTTGTTTACGAGAGGCTCTAAAAATAAAACAGGAAATTATATTCTGGTCAGCCTGACATCAGTAACGCATAAGTTATTGGGAGACATTCTAAGGGATCAGATGTATAAGTAGGGTGGATTCCAGCTAATTGGTCATATCAGGAACAGTACATTTTGGCCCAACTAAACAGCTCCTCCACTTAACCGAAGTTTCATGGAAATAGTTAAAAAGGATATTAAAAATCACCAACTACCATTCAACTGAGTAACAACTTATATATTTAAATGAAATACAGAGCAAATTAGAACAATACCAATACCTCTAGAGTACTATAAAACTAAGAATTAGTTTCAAATAGTTATTTATGGAGGAATTCATCTGATGTACACTGCTGTGTTCTTTTGAATGACTGTAAATGAACAAAATTAGCACAGACACATAGTGCAGATAATGGACTGCCTTCAAGAAAATGCATCCTTCAAATCTTCACTTTCATTGTAACATTCAAAATGATTGTTCTTACCTTCAAATTATTTGTAGTTCCTAACTTTGTTGAAGTAGTGAAATTGGTTCATTTTCACTCACGGCCATTTCTGGCGTCTCCAAGTCTGAATGCGTGAAACTGTGGTGAGCAAAACCGAATTGTTTTACTGTTTATTTTGCAACTCTCAGTGACAAAAGTGCTTTTTGAACACAAACACATATAACTGATGCTATTTTAAAACTGTTCACTGTAAGTACAGTATAGTGTCTAACAAGTGCATGTGGCTGATGTTAGTTAGAAACTACTGGGCAACAATCTCCCATTCCAATTAAGCCAAACAGTGTCCCAAATAAACAAAGGGAATCCCAGTTAATTTCTCCATTAGTTCTTGTTCTTTAAGAGTTGTCCCAAATAAGCAACTGCCCTGATTAACCGATGGCCCAATTAACCAGCATCCACTGTACTTGGATAGAAAGTGATTGATCAGGGATAGTTAACATGGCTTTGTTTGTAGTCATCATCATCATCGTCGTAGCTATCCCTCAAGGTCGAGGATGATGGTCTTCATTCTGAAGAAGTGGCCCACAGAGCGAAGACGACTGTGCATGTGTTTGTTTAACATGTACTTGATGTTGTACTCCAAGAAGCACACGATACTTCATAAATCAACCAACTGATTCCAATGGCATGGAAACCACGACGATTGGAGCTGACGGATTTGTTGCAGCCTTCGTCCGTCTTCATAGCCGTTGAGTACGAAGTAACTTCGTCCGCCTGTTCCACCGTTGAGGTCTTGGTTGGATTGTTCTTCGTCAGGGACCTCACCCTCGACCTTACTGCCATGGGTGAGCCTACCAGGAGCATAGCTCCAGACAGCATCGCTCTCGGGATCACAGGACCACACAAGCTTCTCCACCGTGACAAGGTGACAATCCACGGAGAAGGTGTGTAGTAGGCTGTATACAACTAATCAGATAGAGTCTTTCAAGGAAGTTACCAGGAAAGCTGATGAAGGCAAGGCAGTGGATGTTGTGTACATGGACCCTAGGAAGGCTTTTGACAAGGTCCCACATGGGAGGTTGATCAAGAAGGTTCAGTTGTTTGGCATCCAGGATGAGGTAGTTAATTGGATTAGATATTGGCTTGATGGGAGAAGCCATAGTGTGGTTGTAGTTAGATGCCTCGCTGACTGGATGCCTGTTTCGAGTGGTGTGCCACAGAGATCAGTGCTGGTTCCATTGTTTGTCATCTGTATCGATGATCTGGGTGATAATGTAGTAAAGTGGATCAGCAAATTGGTAGGTGACACCAAGATTTGGGATTTAGCAAACAGTGAGGAAAGCTATCAAAGCCTGCAGCGAGATTTGGAAAAATGGGCTGAAAAATGACAGATGGAATTTAATGGAGACAAGTGTGGAGTGTTACATATTTGGAGGACTTGCACGCTGAGCAGTAAGGCACTGAGAAGTGATCTGGGAATACAGATTCATAATTCCTTGAAAGTGGCATCACAAGTAGATAGAGTTGTAAAGAGAGCTTTTGGCACATTGGCCTTCATAAATCAAAGTATTGAGTACAGGAGTTGGGATATTATGTTGAAATTTGTATAAGATATTGGTGAGGCCTAATTTGGAGCGTTGCGATCTGTTCTGGTCACCTATCTACAGGAAGGATATCAATAGGTTTGAAAGAATGAAGAGAAAATTTACAAGTATGCTGCCAGGACTTGAAGGCTTGAGTTATAGGTGTAGGTTTTCGCAAATAAAATGGCAGGGGCATTTTAAGTTTAAGGAAAACCGTAACTAGTCTTTTATTGTCAACCAAACACAGAACATAAAGCACGGTAAAAAAAACTTCACATCGTTACATCATCACATCAGACCTGCCTCGTAAAGTGAACCCCAACTCAATGTCAGTAGAATGAGAATTATGCGTATGTTTCCACCCTTTACGTTACCCAACATAGGAAAAGGTTAATAGGTTAAGACTTTATTCCCTGGAACATTGAGAATGAGGGGAGATTTGATAGAGGTATACAAAATTATGAGGGATATAGATGAGGTAAATGCAAGCAGGCTTTTTCCACTGTGGTTAGATGAGACTAGAACTAAAGGTTATGGTTTAAGTATGAAAGGTGAACTATTTAAAGGGAACATGAGGGTTGTGAGAGTGTGGAATGTGTTGCCAGTGAAAGTGATGGATTCAAGTTTGATTTCAACATTTAAGAGAAATTTGGATAGGTACATAAATGGGAGGGCTATCGTCTGGGTGCAGGTCAAAGGGACTAGGCAGGTTAATATTTTAGCATGGAATAGATGGGCCGAAGAGCCTGTTTCTGTGCTGAACTGGTCTATGACTCTACTAAATAGAAATGGAATTCAGTGAGGTAATATGTCCCACCACTGTACAAGGCAGCTCAGTTACTTACTAAACTACCGCAGATTTCAAGTGGCAATTTTAAACTTATATTTCCTCTTTGTAAGTGTGCATGTTACAAGTGTATAAAATACAACTGTCGAAGTGTGCAGAATTAGTAATTCAATGGCATTGACGAAAAGTGATGAATGAAATCTGTGAGAAGATGTGTCTCATTTTGGTGAATACAGCTTAGTTTACCTTTAAGGACGAACCACATCAAAAGAGGATATATGTTGTTTCCATTATGCAGTTTGGGATGTCACTGTGCAGACTGCCCACATGATGTATAGGCACATTAGACTTTTCAGTGCGGCTATATAGATTCTTAAAAAAACATACTATTGGAAGAGAAAGATCATTTAAATTATTTGATTACATGCGACTTTGAGCTAACCTGACTGAAACACAAGCGAAACCATAACACATTACACTCTGCGTTGTTGGGAGAGTTACTTAAGTTTCACACCCAACGTACAAGGTCACTCAGCAGCACATAGTCTCCACACAGTTTGTCAGCAGGGTTTATTTAGATTTCTCTCTAATCTATTGATGTACCGCAGTTCGGCTCATTTAAAAGCTTTTGCATTTCTTTACATCAGGGGTCATCTAGTGCGCACTGGGATTATAAGTACATCAAATGTTCTTCTCCCTTCTGGATGGGCCAGAGGTCAACATCAGCACATTTGGTGGACCAGTCCATTTACTGCAAAGTTCAAAGTAAATTTGAACAAAGTAACATATATGTCACCATATGCAACCCAGAGGTTCATTTTCCTGTGGGTGTACTCAGCAAATCTATAGAATAGTAACTATATCAGGATCAATAAAAGATCAACCAGAGTGCAGAAGACACTGCAAATGCAAATATAAATAAATAACGAGAACATGTCATAATGAGATAGAGAGTCCTTAAAGTGAGATCATTGGTTGTAGGAACATTTCAATGATGGGGCAGTTGAGTATAGTTATCCCCTTCTATTCAAGCGCCTGATGGTTGAGTGGTAGTAACTGTTCTTGAACCTGGTGATGTGAGTCCTGAGGCTCTTGTACCTTCTACCTGATAGGAGCAGCGAGAAGAGATCATGACCTGGGTGGGGGAGATCCCTGATGATGCTTGCTGCTTTCCTTTGACAGAGTTTCATGTAGACATGCTCAATGGTTGAGAGGGCTTTACCTGTGATGTACTGGGCCAAATCCACTACCTTTTGTAGGATTTTCTGTTCAAAGGCATTGGTATTTCTACACCAGGCTGTGATGCAGCTAGTCACTACAGATCTATAGTACTACTCTCCACTACAGATCTATAGTAGTTTGTCAAAAGTTTTAGATGTCATGCCAAATCTCCCCAGACTCCGAAAGAAGTTGAGGTGCCTGCCATACCTTCTTTGCAACTGCACTTACGTACAGTGGTGCCATTAAAAAACTCACATGGAGATAAATTGCTAATAAGTGAAATTGTAGTTGGAATACAAACTTGTTAAAATTTTCAAACAAGCCAGGAGAATAATTTAAATGCAAATGTTTAGTCACAACATTTTTTTTTGTGAGCTGTAGGGCAATGCATTTACATGGGCCAGGGAATCAGATGCAAAATATTCACCAGCATCAAATTCATCCAGAAATGATTGCAATTAGTAAGCCAGAGCTGCAGCAGAATATGTTGCATATATTCTTTAAGTGAAATTCATTTTCAATATCCATCTTTATTTAATGTCAGAAATAAACTTAGATAGATAAATAGATATACTTTATTGATCCCAAGGGAAATTGAGTTTCGTTACAGCCGCACCAACCAAGAATAGAGCATAAATATAGCAATACAAAAACCACAAACGATCAAACAACAAATGCAAACTATGCCAGATAATTTAATATATTAACCCAAACATTTCTGCCAAAGAGGAAGTGCTTCAAAACAAAATATTATCTGAGTCATCCCTGTGAATGGTTCATTTGTTTTGTACAAAACTTTGTGATTGATGAAGGAAGTGGGTTGTTTAATTTTTGTGGACGGGATTCAAAACTGTACTCGCAGCAGTCTGAACCAGAGTAAGTGGGGAGGAAAGCAGACGTACAAAGTTAATTTCTTGTTGATTGGAAAAGCCCATCGACACTGCAAAAGCAAATAAATTAATTACAGGCCATGTTCAGGTGATTTCCTATTTTACTGTTTTTTTTATAAATTGCCGCCTTCAGACACATGGAAAATTCCCTTTGTGGTGGTCACCATCAGTATATGGCAGCATGGTAGCGTAGTGTTAGCATAACGCACTACTGCGCTAGTGATCACCGACCAGGGTGCAATTCCTCCACTACCCCCAAACATACAGGATTGACCTCTAGCAACAAACAGAAGCCAGAACCCCACCAAACAATACAGTGCAAGACCCCACAGAAATGTTACCAGACGGGGCACTGCTTGACAGAAAGAAGTGGTGCACCCTCTAATTTTTATAGATGCACCGTAGAAAGCATTCTTCTAGGGTGCATCACAACCTGGTATGAAAGTTGTCCTGTCCAAGACTGGAAGAAGCTGCAGAAGATCGTGAACACGGTGCAGCACATCACACAAACCAATCTTCCGTCCGTGGACTCACTTTACACCGCATGCTGTCGGAGCAGTGCTGCCAGGATAATCAAGGACACGACCCACCCAGCCAACACACCTTTCATTCCTCTTCCCTCTGGGAGAAGGTTCAGGAGCTTGAAGACTCGTACGGCCAGATTCGGGAACAGCTTCTTTCCAACTGTGATAAGACTGCTGAACGGATCCTGACCCGGATCTGGGCCATACCCTCCAAATATCCAGACCTGCCTCTCAGTTTTTTTGCACTACCTTACTTTCCATTTTTCTATTTTCTATTTATTATTTATAATTTGAATTTTTAATATTTACTAATTTTTAATATTTTTAATATTTAATATTTGTAATCCAGGGAGCGGGAAGCGCAGAATCAAATATTGCTGTGAAGATTGTACGTTCTAGTATCAATTGTTTGGCGACAATAAAGTATAAAGTATAAAGTTTGTAGGACAGATGACAATGTGGTGAAGTGGGGTTTAAAGACCAGCAAATCCTGTGAGTGTGGCGAAAGGGTGCAGAACATTCAACATGTTCTGCGCAACTGCCCACTCTCACCTGACTTGGCTGACACTGATCTGCTCAACATCAACCAAACAACACTAGAGTGGCTGGCTGCTGTGACAAGCTATGATGAATTCCTCCACTATCTGTAAGGAGTTTGCACACTTTCCCTGTGACTGCATGGCTTTCCCCCAATGCTCCAGTTCCTTCCCTCATTCCGAAGACTTATGGTTAGGGTTAGGGAGCTGTGAGCTGGCTATGTTGGCGGTGGAAATGTTGCGATACTTGCAGGCTGCACAGCACAACCCACACTGATATAATTTGATGCAATAAATACATTTCACTGTATGTTTCAATGTACACGTGACAAATAAAGTTAATCTTTATATACGAAGTTGTTTAATGCAGTGCATTTCTTTTACCACCCTGGTATCTGTCAGCTGCATTTATGGTCAGTAGCTGATGAAGCTACTATGGGAGTAGTAAAATCCTCCCGGGAGGGGGGAGAAGATGGCGGCACGACAGCAGCATGCGTGGCCACTTCGGTGATGATATCTGTTATGTGTCAAGTAGGGGACCGTGCACAATCCTGATTTGATGGAGACAGACGTGAGAGCACGGAGGAACATCTGGAAAACTTCTGAAATGCCCGCCTCGCTGCCGCTGCTACTGTGTGGTAACCGGAATCTCGGAGCTGAAGACCCCGAAGTCCTCTGCTTTGCGTGTTTCAGCGGCCGGGGAGAGGTCAAAGGCGCTCAGCAGAGGATGGCGCTCGGGAGGCTGTATCGGAGAGGCTGGTCAGAAGCTCAAAGTTTTCGGACAGATGGACTCAGTGTCGGCTGTGGTCAGCTGCTTCCAAGGCACCGGCAAGTTGATGGTGCCTGGAGGTTTATGGCAGGGAGTTTCTCCCTTTTGCCGCCTGCTATCGGGGACTCGGGAGTCGATCGACTCGGGACTTTGAGATTTTTTTTTACTGTGCCCATGGTCTGTTCTTCATCAAATTATGGTATTGCTTTGCACTGCTGTAACTATATGTTATAATTATGTGGTTCTGTCAGCGTTAGTCTTTGGTTTGTCCTGTTTTTCTGTGATATCACTCCGGAGAAACATTGTATCATTTCTTAATGCATGCGTACATTTCTAAATGACAATAAAAGAGGACTGAGTGTTCTCATAATCTAATCTAATCTAAGGACAACTAATTCATTTTATTGTCAGGAGCCATGGCACTCCTGACATATGGAATCTCAGAAGTAGGCTTAAAGTGCCCTCCTCTAGCAACAGTGATCAAGCCCCAAGCAACCAGAAACCACCCCCCCCCCCCCCCCCCGGTCGCAAACACAGAAACTCCTGCCAGGTTACTCTCCAGCAACATTGAATGTAACAATATATTGACCAAAAACACATGGTACTAACTTGCCAAGCAAAAAATAAGCCCCAAACACGAGAAAGCCTGCAGTTGCTGGAAATCCAAAGCAACACACACAGAATGCTGGAAGAGCTCAGCTGGTCAGGCAGCATCTGCGGAAAAGAGCAAACAGTCGACATTCCTAACCGAGACCTTTCTTCCGGACTCCTTTACGTCCATTTATTCTGCAGTGCTTGTATCCGTGAGTGAGAAGCTGAAGATTTGCTCAGTGATCAGAAAACTGTTCATTATCGCATTGTTTTCACTTACTGGGGCTGAGTTTGTAATCTTGGTGTCTCTCTGAAAATCCCAGTGAGTTGGGCTTATGAAAACCCGGTAAATAACCTATCAGGACTTATCTGAGGAGTTGAGCTGTGGGCTTGTTAAACATTTTACCATCCCTCTTTATGGTTAATACTAATTTTGAGAAGGCCATCACCTCCTAGAAAAGCCAGTGACTAAAATTTGACTAGGCCACAGCAGGAACATTTCATCTTTAGTTCAAAGAACGTGACGAGTTAATTTTTCTCTCTGTGATCAGCACGAGAAGAACTAAAATTTAATCACTGTGTTTTTTGGTTAAAGTGGAAATGTCAGGAGAGACTCTGACTCCAATTTGCTATATGGCAACCCTATGTATACCAGCACTAACCAGACAACAAGTTAAATTGCCAATTTCAAAACACTTCCTTTAACAGGATGAGTCTTACCAGTTAACTCAGTCTAATAAAGCTGTGCATTCGTGGTGAGGGTTGACTAATCCACCTGTCCTCAGATGAAGAGTTACAAACATGCATCTATGAAACAAAACAGGCTGGATCACGCTTAACCCAGCCTCTACTGGAGCTCATCCCATGCTCAATCTTCAGAGCCTCATTAATTTTACCTGGCCTTGCACACATTCAGTTGGACTACAGCCATTCCCCAAAGGTAAGTAGGCCTCAGATGGCAGTAGCTGAGGCCCAAACCAGGGCTGTCCTGTAAGCCTTTATAAAGGAAAAACAGTCAAAAGCTCCTAAAGTAGATTTGAATTATTAAAAGAATTTTAAAAATAAAAAATGTATTGTAAGATACAATAACAAATCAAATTAAATACTGGGAGACTGGGAGGCCAGATGTAATGGTAGCTCAAGGTGCGACTATAGGCCAAAGAAGAACCCAGTCTGGGCCAGTGTTGTCTACAACCTTTCTGATTTGAGCATCAGCAAACTACTTGTTCTGCTCATAAGTATAACTGTGTGGAGCAACTGAGAAATGGGTGCATAAACATAAGATCCTTAAGGTTGTTATAGCTGGGGGGTGGTAATGGAGACAAGCTCCCACTACCTATTAAATGCTCACAATAGTGTGCATCTCAAATACCCTCTAACAACCAAGTCCAACTCCTAGCCTTTACATGTGGCTTTGCTACTAAGCCAGCAAAACCATTTTTACTGACAGGAGAAAAGGCAAAGCGAGGTTACTGGCGCTTTAAAATCAGTTGCTTTGGGTAGATGGGGCCCACGTGGTCAGCAGCTCCCCTAAGAAAAGGAAACCTCCGCTGCCTTGCGGCTATACCCACTTACGGGGAAGGCTTTGGGAGTAAACCCCAAGGGAAATATCTGGAACTGGAGACCCTAAGGTAGTCCTACTTTGAGTTGAATGCTGACTGGAAACTCCTGCGATGCTGTTGGTGCCAAACTGTATCGGTCTCTGCCATTCCTTTGGGTTCATCAGATTCATGAAGAGGGGGAGATTGCTACATGGGCAACAGCTTGCTCTCCATATATATACTGCACAGGTTTGTAAATCTAGATGGTCAGGATGCAACATCCATGGTAGCCCCTGACCAATGGAGGCCTCAAAGAGAGCAAAATAAAAAACACTCCACCGTGTAACATAACGTATGAATTAATTAGAGGTGTGACAGAAATTTAAGCAGCCAAGGCCAGTATGCCTGGCATAACTCCATTTGAATGGTGGCACACTCTGGATAGAACAGCTAACTAAAGTGAAGTAGTTTTGTTGTACTCTTCGTATTAGCTGTATTTGTCACATGTAATGAAAACATTCAGTGTTTGCTTCAAAGACCAGCACAGTCTGGGGATGTACCTGGGGCAGCCCACAAGTGTCAGTACGCTTCCAGTGCCAACATAGCATGCCCACAACTTACTAACGCCAACTCATGTCTTTATAATGCAGGAGGAAACCAGAGCACCTGGAGGAAACCCACATGGTCACAGGGAAAACGAACAAACTTCTTACAACTGATGCTGCAAACTTTCTCACTCACTGCTGTGCTATTATGCCATCCTAACAAATTTATATTAGTAAAATATATTCTTCAGTACATTTTATTTAATATCTGTGAAACTACTGTCTATTGTGTCCGGTGCTCCTGATGCAGCCTCCTCTACATTGATGAGACCCGTTGTAAGTTGGAGGACCGGTTCGTTAAGCACCTCGGAACCTTACGCCACGAGTGGGATTTCCTGGTGGTCAAACGTTTTAGTACAGATACCCATTCCCGTTCCGATGTGTGGGTCCATGGCCTCCTTTAGTGTCAAGATGAGGACATCCTCAGGGTGGAGGAGCAACACCTTATATTCCGTCTGTGTAGTTTCCAACCTGATGGATTGAATATCAAATTCTACCCCCCACCCCCATGCTGACCTTTTACCTCTTCTCACCTGCCTATTACTTTCTCCGGATCTCCTCCTCCTTCCCTTTCTCCTATGGTCCACTCTCCTCTCCTATCAGATTCCTTCCTCTTCAGCCCTTTACCTTTCCCACCCACCTGGCTTCACCTGTCACCTTCCAGCTAGTCTCCTTCCTCGCCCCCAGCCTTTTTTATTCTGGCACCTTCCTTATTCCTTCTCAGTCTGGAAGAAGGTGTCTTGTCCAAAATGTCGACTCTTTATTCATTTCTATAGATGCTGCCTGACCCGCCGGGTTCCTCCAGCATGTTGTGCGTGTTGCGTTTTGGACTTCCAGCATCTGCAGACTTTCTAGTGTTCATCAATTTTATTACTTCGCTTTTTCTAGTTTGAACAGACAGAACATCAACACAAAATTCAAAATTGTATGCTCCTGTAAGAACCAACTGTTGAATAAATCTAACAAATGTATTTCATTCTCTAAGGCACATCATGTATATTCTCCCTCAATTAAGTCAAAGATATAGTGTGTTGGATCCTAAAAGCTACAATATACATTAGTGCCAACATTTATCTGTTGAACTGCTTGGATGAGTGCATGTACCTGGATATTGTAAAATACACAGTTGCATTTGGGAAAGTGACCTGTAACCTGACTCTGAAAAAAATATACTCTGTGCAAACTCAAAACTATGGGAATGCAGTGGAAGGAAAGGGGATTGCTTAAACTTTCAAACAGAAATGCTGATAAAATTTGAGAATGACGGACAATCCAAGAATTAGTATATTTTTTTTCCATGAAGCAGATGTAGGGGATTGTAATTAAAAGGTGAGTAACTGGATCATTGGATTGAAGATATGATATCAGATCTCCCCAGGGCAACAGAGGAATTTAAATTCAAGTAATAAATCTGGAATAAAGTATCTAGTATTAGCAATGGTGATCGGCAACTGGCTATATCAATATAATAAATCATTTGGTTTACTGAGAGAGAGGAAAATTAGCCTAAATTATCCAGCCAGTGGCTGCAATGTTTGACTGCCTTTGGAAGTGCTTCAGAATTTCAACAACTTGTGAATGAATAAATGTTTCAAAAAACAGGAATATGGGGGACAAAAGATTACATTTTGACAGAGATACTGAAAAAGACAACAGCATTTCCCTTCCTTTCCACTGCTACAAGACATTTCCTTTCAATCTTTGTGGCCAAGATATCGTCCAGCGCTGCAGAGCTGACCAGACGCTTGTGCAGGAAAGAGAGGCTAGCCTTCAAGTCTCACATTCTGTTTTCCCCATTCATCTCTGGTAGGATAACAATAGGTTTCGATCTGCAGGACAAACATAATTGTTCTTCTTTATTTATGCCGCAATGGATTTATCAGCATGTCACAAGGATAGCTTTCTATTACTTGGCAGGTTGAAGACTGAATGATGGTATATTTGAGTGAACTGTAAATCTGTTAATTGGCTGATTAATTATCACTCTCAGATAATTACAATGAAAACACACATCATTTGCAGAAAAATGAAGCCTTTCTCCAATCTTCCTTGTTAAACTTGACCGCTTTAAGTGTAGATTACCAAAAACTGCAGGCAGCTATTCAAAGTAAAGTCTCTTATTTTACACAGGACTGACAGGCAAGTGAAGGAGGCTAGATGGGCTGGTAAAACTGTGAGAGTATTTATAGAATGATGCGATTGGGCAGCATGCAGCTTCTGTTCCAATGGTGAGCTCATTAAGCTGAAGAACTTGTTATCTTTCAGTTGCTATAAATACGATTTGATACGATTGTGCATGTTAGTTAATGGCCACCATGTCCACGTTCACATTCACTTAAAAGAGCATTGGCTTCATAAGACTATAAAACACAAGAGAAGAATTGGGCCATTCAGCCCATCGAGTCTGCTCTGCCATTCCATCATGGCCGATATATTATCCTTCTCAACCCCATTCTCTTGCCTTCTACTCGTAACCCTTGATGTCCTTACTGATCAAGGACCCATCAACCTTCGCTTTAAATACACCCAATGACTTTGGTTTATGAGATTTTTTTATTGTAATCCATTTACACTGACAAACTGCTTCATAAACAAAACTTCACAAGTGCACTGTTTAAGAGAATATATGACCTATAAACTGATGGGCCCAGAACTAATCTCTGGCCAGGTTTCAATTCAAGTCTATTGTCATTTAACTATATACACGTATACCACCAAACAAGATGTTTCTCCAGACCAGGGTGTAAAGCACAGTAGTACACATCACACACAATAACTTAGGAAACTAAAAAATAAATCTACAAATGAATTATGCATAGATAAACAAAGTGAAGTGCATAAATTAAATATTGTAGGCTACAATATAAACTGTCTGGTGACACTTTGAAAGTGATGCAGCGGGGAGCTCAGAAGCCTAACGGTCTGAGGAAAGTAACTTTAAGTTCCCGGGCATCACTATCGCAGAGGGCCTGTCCTGGACCTATCATATAAATATTATTGTGAAGAAAGCACGTCAGCGCCTCTACTTCCTCAGGAGTCTGTGGAGATTCGGCATGACATCGAAAATCTTGGTAAACTTCTGTAGATGTGCGGTGGAAGGTGTGCTGACAGGCTGCATTTCGGCCTGGTATGGGAACACCAATGCCTTTGAGCGGAAAATCCTACAAAAGGTAATGGATTTGGCCCAGTGCATCACAGGTAAAACCCTCCCATCCAGTGAGCACATCTACATGAAATGTTGCCATAGAAAAGCAGCATCCATCATCAAAGATCCTCACGACCCCGGCCATGCTCTTTTCTCACTGCTCTAATCAGGTAGAAGGTACAGGTGTCTCAGGACCACACCACCAGTTCAAGAACAGTTACTACCCCTCAACCATTAGGTTCTTGAACATAAGGGGATAACTACGCTCAATTAATAGTAATAGGCATCAGTTAGTCTCATGAGACCATGGATTTGCGCTTTGGGAAGTTTCCAGGGCACAGGCGTGGGCAAGGTTGTATGGAGGACCAGCAGCTGCCTATGCTGCAAGTCTCCCCTCTCCATGCCACCGATGTTGTCCAAGGGATGGGCACTAGGACCCATACAGATCGGCACCGGTGTCATCGCAGAGCAATGTGTGTTTAAGAGCCTTGCTCAATTAAGGACTCTTTTATATTGTTATTTGGTGTTCATTGTTTCTTGCTATTTATTTATATCTGCATTTGCACAGTTTGTTTACAGTTTAATCCCTGTTCTATAGATTTGCAAAGTACGCCCACAGAAACATTAGCTCTGTCTCTCTCTTCACTGATGCTACCTGAAGTGCTGAGTATTTCCAGCACTTTATTTCAGATTCAGGTATCTAAGAGACATAGTATTTTTGAACAGTATAAATAAAACTCTACCTCAACTGGGACGGACTGAAACAAGAGGAAGGATAGCGTAAAGAGAGACATTTGTTCTTTTGAAGATCCTGTTTCCATGCTCCTACAATTGAAGATATAGGAAGAGACTAAAATGACAGAACACAGATTACAGTTGCAGATATATACTGATCTGGCTCAGTGCTCAGGAAATCTGAATATGAAGCCAAAGATCATAGCAGGGATTGGGCAGGGTCTAGCCAGGGGCCCAGGCTGTGCTGGGTCTCACCCACCATGATGATTCCAGCCTAGGGGCTGGGTCAAAGCTGGTTCTATTCCAGGAGCCCAGATCATGGACTCCGACCAAGCTGGGTGTGGCCCAGGTGCTCAGGCCTTTCTGGGCCTAGGCCAGGAGCCCATATTTCTCACTGAGCCCAGTTCCCACTTTCCCTGATCTGGACACATTGGGGACAGATCTCACTCTACCTTCACACTGGGAGTTAGATGGCAGAATCTTGGCAGTGATAAGAATGGCAGGTGACCCGACAGCTTTTGAACGGACGGTCAGATCGGGGATGGTGTAATGTCTGAGTTGCCGTGAATTTTTAATGAATTCTAAATGTCTCTATCATTCAGAAACATTTAAAAAAATATTAAAGCTAATTATTAGAAAAGAACACTCAATTATTTAAATGAAATTAAGAACATTTAATGAGGCCTGGGGTCTTGCCATGGACTGCAGAGTGATGCTGTGCCAGCAGAGACTGGGTTCGATTGCCGGCACTAAATGAACAGCAGTGGTTCTGGTCAGAATCACTCATTCTTACCAGTGAGATTCACCCATTGATATAACATACTATTGCTTTAAGATGGACACCAAAACCTCAGTCATCAAAGGAGAAATCAGGTGGGTGAAGGTGGCCTAATTTCAACTTGGAAAATAAGTCTGTTGCTGCTTTCCTCGGACTTAATTAAACTTCTGCTGAATGAGTCATTACAGTTACCAGGCTTCTTTCTACTAATTATTTGAAGAGGAGCTAGGGCGCCAAGGTAACGTAGCGGTTAGTGCGACGCGATTACAGGTCGGCGTGTCGGAGTTCAGAGTTCAATTCTGGCATCCTCTGTAAGGAGGTTGTTCGCCCTCCCAGTGAATACGTGGGTTTCCACCCACAGTCCAAAGCCATACCAGTTAGTCGGTTAACTGTCATATAACCATATAACAATTACAGCATGGAAACAGGCCATCTCGGCCCTTCTAGTTCGTGCTGAATTGTAAATTGTCCTGTGATTACGCTCAGATTAAGTAGGTGGGTTGCTGGGCGACATGGCTCATTGGGCTGGAAAGACCTGTTCTACACTATATTTCTAAATAACAAATTAACAAACATTTCCTCAAATCTATAAAATCTTCATGAGTAAACTAGATTTGTCTGTGTCAAGGTAATTTTAAAAAGAGATGGATTCTTGCAGATCAACACATCTCCCCACCAGGACCAAAGTGTTGGAAGTTTAATGAATTCCTGATTTTGGCAGCTGAAATCATGCGAGTTGCTTATACTGGAGATGCATACTTCAGTAGTATGAGCGACTTGCTTCTCAAGTTTGGCTTTTGTTACTTTGAAACGTGTTTAAGAGGCGCCAACACTAGTTGTCTAAGAAAATAGATGCTAGGTTATATTTTAATCCTGTTGGAAGCTTCAGCAAAAAAAGATGCAGATATGAGGATAGAATTGAGAGTATTAGCTGTTAACAAGAGTGAAATGTTACATCAGTGATCATTTTTCATGGAAGGAGCTGATTTGGGGGAGAAATTAGCACTTATATAATCCTTTATGTTTTCCACAGGATATTCCAGGATGCTTCCTATTTAATATCAAGCCTTAATTTTTTGATATGTTTAATAAATAAACTATGTTGATAATAGAAAGGCTCATTATTTCTTTGTAGTGTACATGGAATCTGAACAAAAAGCAGAGGTTTGTTTTTAATATATTTATAATAGACAACAGGTGTGATTAAAGAAAATATAATGAAGGGCTGGAGAACAATACATTCTGAATTAGGAGGTTAGAGTTGAAAGATGTCCATCATATATTGACACTTCAGTCAGAGATAGCTAATTCTAATTCATTCGAACCTATAAAGCATTTTTCAAATATTAATTTCTCTGCAGTCAAAGCTTGTCATGAGAACTACTCTTATTAAAAACTAAAACTCATGCTAAATTTTCCATCTTTTCAGTTATTAATGACAACTCCTAAATCACAGACCATACTGGATTATACATTACAGAATCTTAAAAAAAACTCCACATTCTTCTTTACATCCAAGGCTGGATACCAGTGCAGTGCCAAAGCACAGAATAATATGTTGTCACTCAATCCACAGTGCTTGAAGTCTTGTATTGGATGTGTTTCTTCCTGAGTTAATCTTAAGAAACAGATTCTAAGTCCTTTCCTCATTCTATTGAAAAGATTTCAGGGAGATTGCATACTTCTCTTCTGCTCTTAAGTTTCCTTTCAAAGCTGGACTTTCATTTTATTCTTCTACAAAGTAATTATTCGAACAATAAATAGCATGTTAAAAACTGCAACTTCTATTTCATGAAATTCCTTTCAAGCTTCTACCAAATGGCAACTCTGCATCTTTTCCTCTCTATTCCTGATATATTGTTGGTTTCAGGGCCAGTCTCTATCTCTTTGTCATGGTTCTCTTTTGGGTTGTTGCCTCGAAGAAGATAATCCCCAACTGGTGAAAAATTATGGAAAGAAAATGTAAAAATAAAACTTTAACAATCAAAATGAATACACTGAAAGCAAAATGTATTAAGGCTTTAAAATCAATACTAGGAGAATAAAGTCACAGGGTAACAAGGAACGTAAAGTGAAAAAGAAAACAGAAAAAGAAAAGTTTTTTTTGAAGGTTGGAGAGTCCCACTGTAGTTTATAATCTACACTAGGACATTAGAACAAGCTAAAGTCAGAACAGCATGGGTGTGCCTATTGCATTTGTTGGCAAAGCTTCTCAATGGAGTAAAAACAAAAATCAGCCCATTGCAAAAATAATGACTTGTACAGTTTAAATAAACGGAAGTAGGTGAAGGTTAGTTGCCTCTCCCTCACTCACCCTCCCCCAACTGCCTTCTCGTTATGGCCATTGCTGACCCAGTTACCTCAGCTGTTTCCCCATATTACCACTTTATTCCATGAGGGTCCCAAAAAACTAGGAATACTACGCAAGAGTTGAAGAAGTTGATTGAAGCACAGTCAAGGACAAATTTTGAGGATGGTTTCAAATGTAGGAATTTCTGCTTTTATAAAGGATGCATTCCAGTATTCATTGTCCACCCATAACTGTCCTTGCAAACGTGGCGATGAAAGAAATAAAACAAAACTAAAAGAACTTCTGGTGAAAGAGCTCTTGCAGTTCTGTTGGGTAATGAGCTCTAAAACTTGGATCCAGCTATGAAGGAGGATTGATTATCTATCTCCATGTCAGAGGGTAACGTGCGACATTCAGGGGTATGTGTAGATGGTGATGCTTCTACAAGCCTGCAGTGTAAGTTGCGTGTCAGGTTACATCTGCGTGAAGGGAGATGGGAGTGCCGAAGGCAGTCAGATCAGGAAGGGAACACAGAGCAAGCCAAAAGGATGGGCTGGTTGCATTTCAGGAATGGGTTCAGTTTGGTGCTTACTCAAAACAGCAATCCTGAAGTAGTCCTGCTTTTGGAGGGCGACGAAACAAGATGAAGGGAGAAGCTGAAGAAGATTTACTGGAATAGAGAGGGAGAGCAGAGTTGTGGTAAATGTAAATTTGTAGGGGCAGGAGCTCTGAAAGCAAGAGGGCATTAATGTGGGTATGAGGAGGAAACTGTGAACGATAGTGTTATCTAAGATGGTGATAATTTGCATGCATGAGTGTGTGCATTAGGAAACATTCCAACTGTTCCCAAACCAGAAGCCCAAGAGATGCACAGGCTGCTGAGGCTAGATTTGTGATGTTCTAGACTGGCAGTCCAGAACCCTACATAAACCTAGAACATTACAGGCCCGTTGTCGCAGGATGTTGTACCAATCTCTTAACCTACTCCACGATACAGTAAATCTAATCCTTCCCTCCCACATAGTCTTCCATTTTCTTTCATCCATGTGTCTGTCCAAGAGACTCTTCCTAATGTGTTACCTCTACCACCATTCCTGGCAGTGTGTTCCATGCACTTTGACAGTCCCCCTATAAGTACCTCCAATCACCTTAAAATTACACCCTCTCCTATTAGTTATTGCCTCTGTGCTGGCTGTCCACTCCATCTATGCTTGTTATCATCTTATCTGCCATAGTTATCCTTCATCCTGCTCCTCTCCAAAGAGAAAACCCCCATGGTGCTCATTCTCTCCTGATAAGACAGCATCCTGGTAGGTCTCCTCTGTACCCTCTCTAAAGCTTCCAAATCCTTCCTATAATGAGGCGACCAGAACTGAGCAAAATATTCCACTGGAGGCTGTGGTAGAACAAAGGACCCTATGGAAATTCCTGGCAAATCTGGACAATGTTTCTCACCCTCTAAACAGAGGAGCACTTTTAATAATAGACAAAGACAACTGCGCTGCTCCAAAGAGCACTGTATGAGATCCTTCCTACCCTCAGCCATTAGGCTCTATAAGGAGTCAACCTATGACAGGGAAGTGATGACCTCCTCCTGTTAGTCTGTTTGAGGTAACTTTTTTTTATTCTTTCTTACTTCTCTTCTAATATTTATATATCTGCACACATGTAATGCAACTGTGACACTGTAATTTCCTTTGGGATCAATAAAGTATCCATCTAAGTAGAGTTTTATATAGCTGCAATATTGCCTCATGGCTCTTGATTCAATACCCCAACTAATAAAGGCAAACACAGCATATGTCTTCTTAACCACCCTATCAACATGTGTGACAGCTTTAAAAGATATATGAACATAAAGTTCCCAAGATCCTTCTGTTCCTCAACACTGCTAAGAATCCTGTCTTTGGTGTTGTGTTCTTCCTTTAAATTCTACCTTCCAAAGTGTATTAATTCACACTTTATAAACAGAAGAGATTCTGCAAATGCTGGAAATCTTGAGCAACACAGACAAATTTCTGGAGGAACTCAGTCAGTCAGGCAGCATCTATGGAGGGAAATAAACAGTCAATGTTTCTGGCAGAGACCCTCAGCAGGCAGTCCTGCTGAAGCCTCTCAGCCTGAAGTGTCAACCGTTTATTCCACTGCAGCGCACACAAAATGCCGGAGGAGCTCAGCAGGTCAGGCAGCATCTACAGAGAGGAATAAACAGCCAATGTTTTGGACAGAGAAGGCACTGTCCAGTGCACAGGATCAAAAGTAGCTGCAGAGGACTGTAGCCTCAGTCAACTTCATCACAGGCATAACCCTTGATTCTCAGATTGAGATAGAATACAATAGTTCACAAGCAACTGGTGGCTCCAAGTGGATGTAAGAAATGAGACCTTTCACAACGTATCAGCATCATTATTGAAATGAATCTAATATTCCAAAACACTTTATGGTTAAATTAATAGAATCATAATGCAGACTTATAAAATCTAATGCTACATTGAAGTATCAGAATCAATTTTTTTTATCACTGTCTTATATGATGCAAAATTTACAGCAGTAAAAATACATAAAATTACTATAATTACAAAATAAATAGAGCAATGGAAAAACAATATTGAGGTAGTGTTCAAAGATTCTGAAATCTGATGATGGAGGGGAATAATTTGCTCCTAAGTTATTGAGGGTAGGTCTTCAGACTCTTCTACTTCCTCCCTGATGATGTAACAGGAAGAGGTTATGTCCCAAATCATGAGGATCCTCAATGATCTTAGACTATTCCCTCCCATTTTTCAATAACCTGTTTTGTAATAAATATAGTAACTACATAGTTGATCACAAAATACTGAGTTAGTTGATAGTGCAGGCAAGATATTAGACATAGCATACATTCACTTGCTTTCTATTGTTTTGTAAAAGGTACTGTATTGTGATTTAGATACTGCAGCTATTGTGATACGGGCAAAACTGTTAGAATTTCTCAGAAATACATTTGAACAATAACTACAGAGAAAATGGGTCATAACAGGGTCTTCCACACTGGAAGAGTTAAAATTATCTTTGGCAGTTAATTTCTCTTCAGGGCCATTTTCAGTCGCGTTCAGCGGACAGAACGAAGATCATGCAAGAACAAAGAAAGTCATTTTCAATAGAAGCACGCCCCCTGCAGTTCAGTTGCTCAAATTACTAAACAAGCTGAAGTGAGAGGTGGATGACAATCTGATTGATGGTTTATTACCTGTATACACTGCAAAAAGCGAAAAGGATCTACAGATTCCCCTATTAAATGACTAGAGTAGCTTAGAACAACTGGTGACAATACCAGACCAGAGCTTGTGAAAGATTGCTGCTATAATTGAATCTGTAATAAACAAAATGTGGCAATCATAAACATTTGATAGGATTAATAAAATAAAATCCTTGCTTAGTTTACTTTTACTGTCTTCCTTACTTGAATTAGTTGGACTCTAAACCCACCAATTGGCTGACTCTGGACTTCTCTCTGAAATTAAGATAATTAAGGATGGCCAATAAAGGCGGACTGAGCCGGTAACATCTCCACACCATGAAGAGGCACAGAGAACAATAGCTTCTGGAAAGTTCAGGTCACTGGGAAGCTGCAGGGCAATGAAAATTATATCTCGTTATAAACTTCAGTAGTTGATTCTAGTACAAGTGTTCTTGTTAAACCAACATCGAGCAATTTACTGATAACATTCTTTTTCATTTTACCAGCCTTAACCAAATATTATTAACTGGTGGGACATAGTGGAAAATATTCATATAACTTACATCTGGCAGTCTGCTTGTCTGATAACTAAAATCTGAGATTTCGCTCAGCATGAATGCACACGGAAACTGGTTCTCTCATTTATGGACTTCTCTTTTAAGAGAAACAGCTTGGGACAGGCCCTTCTGGCCCTTTGAGCTGTGCTGGCCAGCAACCCACCCATTCAACCCTAGCCATATCATGAGGCAATTTAAAATGACCAATTGACCTCCTAACCGGTAAGTCTTTGGACTGTAGGAGGAGAACGGAGCAACCGGAAGACGCTCGCGGGCACTTGGGAAGCAACGTACAAATTTGCTTACAGAGGACAACAGAACTGAACGCCAAGCTCCGACGCCCTGAGTTGTAATCACGTCGTGCTTACCACTGTTACCGAGTTGACCAATGATCACTTTTGATTGATCATCCTCATTTACCTGAGCTCAATAGCAGCAGCTATTGACATGACGGCTTTTGAGACTTTGGCATCTTTGCTGATGCTGATTTGCTTTATTGTCCTTATAAAAAAAATGGTGACATACATTCTGAATTTGACTTTTAGAGTATCTATATAATAATGCTGGGTAGCAGGGTGGAGATACGTCTCTGCCAAAGGAGGTGTTAGGTGCTTCTTCCCTCTGCTAGCCTGAAAGTCACCTGTAGGCAAGGTGTAGCATCTGCTTAGCACCACCCCCCCCAACCCCACCCCTGATCAGAATCACATGAAGCCATGGGAGCAGGTGGTGGATGGCCGTATTAGAAACTGGTGCACATCTGAAGTCCTAGTAATGCTCTGAAGAGTATTTATAATAGCTGGGCTCACCTGTCTTGTAAAGACACTGCCCAGAAGGCAATAGCAAACCACTTAAATTTGTCAACAATCATGGGCATTGACCATGATCGCCCACATCATATAACACAGCACATAATGATGATGAGGTAATATTGGAGAATGACACAGAAGAGTTACTGAGACAATTGTATCAAGGAAAGCCAGATTACTTTTACAATCATATTTCAACAGACTTTAGTAATGTTTCAAGGATGTTTTTCAAGGTAATTGTTTCAAGCAAACAATACTTGACGTGCCCTAGTAGAGTAGGTAAAATAGATGACAGTGAAAAACACTAAAGGATCATCAGAAGGATTATTAAAATCAATAAAAGTCCTTTTAATTATAGATAATGCATCCGAAGAGCAAAATATATTTTCATTAGATTGCTCACACCAATTAAGCAAACGATAGAACAGCTGTATTAACAAGAGTGCTTGGCAATTTGTAACGCTTACTTTTCTAGTATACAGAAATTATTCTTTGACCCACAACATAGGCCCTTTCAACTGACTTTGCACAATCTTCATATCTATTAAAAGAACACATTCATAGTCAATAGCTGAGCTCAAGTAATTAGAGCAGTTGGGAATGGAAAAGTTAAGTTTCATCACATAGTCGTTGATTGGCTGAATATCTGCGGCTCTGCACAACTTCAGTTACACTGATTACAATTCTATGAGCTTCGAGCTCAGTGATCAATCAGCTCAATCCTGGCCTGTGTTTAAAGTTCTTTTCTGATAACAGACCCAAAGTTCAGGGACCACTCCTTCTTCGAGATATCATTCAGGAGTATAAACCAAATGAATGCAATTACTTGTTATCAGACTAGTTCAGAAACTGACCAGGAAAACAAGCTAATTGCATTCTGAAGAGAAAATATGTTTATTATAGATGTTGTAAGTAAGGATTTGATCAGATGCTTGAACACTTTTAATTCAAATTATTTAAAAACTTTTTTTTACAGGATTTAGTATGCAAATTGCATGAATGACTTCAACTTTCTAATGTAGAAATTGATTTTAAATTTAACAGCAGAATATGTCTGCTTTTTTCATTCCCCATAGACTAGAGCCGATATATATATGAAATCGGCTTGTTAGCCACCTAGAAATGGAGCAAAACCATAACTTTCCCTTCTTGGAGGAGGCACAAAATAGAGACATTAAAGAACACCTTTCTACATAAATCTTTCATGATGCATTGCTACTCTGGAGCTTGCACGGTAACCAGGCCTTCATGCATGCACAATGTAGTAATGTAAATTGCACCAGTAGATCAACTGCACCTGATATCACAATGATAATTACCATGGGGTGGCACGGTTGTGTAGTGGTTAGCACAAAGCTTTACAGTTCAGACGACCCGGGCTCCATTCCTGCTGCTGCCGGTAAGGAGTTCCAGCATTCTCCCTGTGATCGCGTGGGTTTCCTCTGGGTGCCCACTGACCAAAGACATACTGGCTGGTAGGTTAATTGGTCGTTGTAAATGGCCCCGTGATTAGGCTAGGGTTGTATCGGGGCTTGCTGGCAGCGTGGCTTAGAGGGCTGGAAAGGCCTACTCCATGCTCTATCTCAATAAATAAAATAATTCCTGTTCTCCACCTCAGAACTGCAGAAACAGTTCTAATTGTTAAAATGATAATTAAAATGAATGGTGTTTTAAAAATCATAATACAATCCAACACAGGCAAAGTTTTAAGAGAGGGAACCTGAAGTGTACACAGTAATACTCAGCTTCCTGTTACTATTGATGCTGAGGGCGTGGATGTGTTGAGGACCTACAAGTACCTGGGGGTGCACCTGGATGACAGACTTGAGTGGAGCACCAACACAGAGGCTGTGTACAAGAAGGGCCAGGGTCACCTCTACTCCCGAGGGGACTGAGGTCCTTTGGAGTATGCAGGCCTCTCCTTCGCATGTTCAACCAGTCTGCTGTCATCAGTACAATCTTCTATGCAGGGACTGTGCTGGGGCAATGGCATCAATGAGTGATGCCAACGGGCTCAATAAACTGATTAAAAAGCCTCAACTACTTCTGGTGGCTATTCATTCCATATATCAATTCAGTCTGTGCGGAAAAAGTTAACTGCGAGTTCTCTTTTAAACCTTTAGCCTCTCACCCTAGTTTTGAACTCTCTTACCCCAAGGAGAAGACTGTCAACCATCTCCTAACATTCCAAGAATGGAGCCCTAGCCTGGCCAACCCCTCCCTATAACTCAGGATCTCAAGTTCTGGTTAAATCCTCAAATCTTTTCTCCACTCTTTCCAGTTTAACTGCATCTTTCCTACAACATGGTGATTAAAACTGTATATATTACTCCAAATGTGGCCTCATCAATGACTTATACAACTGCAACATAATGTCCCCGATACAATACTCAGTGCTCTGACTGACGAAGACCAATGTACTAAATGCCTTCTTCACCTATCTACCTATGATGCTGCTTTCAACTAATGATACACATACACTTATGTATCTCTGCTCCATTACATTCCCTAGTATCCTAGCGATCATTAGAATAAGTTCTACTTTGGTTTGACTTTCCAGCATACATCACCTCACATTTGCCACTACTCAGCCCCTTTCCCTGACTGATTATGATCTCCACATGATCTCTGATGACATTATTCACCATCAACGACACCTCACTTTGTGTTGTCTGCACACTCAGTGTTTAAGCCTTGCACATTCTCATTCAAACCATTTATATACAGCAAGTAATGAATAACAAGGGTCCCAGCAATGACACTTGCAACACACCACTAGTTACTCACTATTCACTGGGTTCCATTCTGAGAAACCACCTTCAACTAAGACCCTCTGCTTCCTATCTGAAAGCAAAAGTTTTAATCCACCAAACAAGCACTCTCCTAGATTCCATGGAACCCAATCTTGCAAACCAGCCAACCACACAGGACCTTGTTGAAAGTCTTGCTGAAGTCCAAATTGACAACATACCATCAACCGCCCTACCATCACCTACCATTTTTAGTTACCTCTTCAAAGATCTGTTAAACTCAACTTTCCAAGTGCAGAGTCACGTTGACTCCTCCCCATCAGCCTCTGTCTATCCAAATACTTGTAGATGTTGTCCCTCAGAATTCTCTACGGTAACTTTATGATGTTACCTATTACAGGGGAGTCCAAGACCAGCGGACACAGCCTTTGAACTGAGGGATGTCCATTTGGAATGGAGACAAGAAGTAATTTCTTTAGCCAGAGAGTGGTGAATCTGTGGAAATCATTGCCACAAGCAGCTGTGGAGGCCAAATCATAGGGTATACTTGAAGACTCATACGGCCAGATTTGGGAACAGCTTCTTTCCATCTGTGATAAGACTGCTGAACGGATCCTGACCTGGATCTGGGCCGTACCCTCCAAATATCTAGCCCTGTCTCTCGGTTTTTTTGCGCTACCTTACTTTCCATTTTTCTATTTAGGATTTATAATTTAAATTTTTAATATTTACTATCAATTTGTAATCCAGGGAGCGGGAAGCACAGAATCAAATATCGCTGTGACGATTGTACGTTCTAGTATCAATTGTTTGGCGACAATAAAGTATAAAGTATATTTAAGGCAGAGGTTGCCAGATTCTTGATACATCAGGGCAAGGCAAACTATTGGGGCTGAGGGGGAAATGGGTCAGTCATGATGAAATAGCAGACTTGATGGGCCAAATGGCCTAATTCTGCTTCAATATCTTATCTTGTGGTCTTATTTATTTAGAGATACAGCACAGAATAGGCCCTTTAGGCCCCTCTAACTGCATCGCCTAGCAACCTCCGACTTAACTCTAGTCTAGTCTAGTCACGGGACAATTTACTACCTGGTACATCTTTGGACTCTGGAAAGAAACCAGATGACTTGGAGAAAACCCAAGCATTTCATAGGGAAGACGTACAGACTCCTTACAGATGATGTTGGAATTGAATGCCAGTGCCCTGAGCTGTAATACTGTTGTGCTATCCTCAATGTTACCATCCTGCAACAGAAGTTAGGCTCACCAGAAGACCACAATCTGTGCAGATTGGAAATAACTTCCCCACCTCATTGATATTCAACACTAGCGTACCTCAGGAATGTGTGCTTAGCCCTCTGCTCGACTCCCTCGACACCAACGGCTGTGTGGCTACACTGATGAATCAGCCATTGTTGACAGAATTTCAGATGGTGATGAGAAGGCACACAGGAGCAGGATATACCAGGTGGCTGAGTGGTATCTCAGCAATATCCTTGCACTCAATGTCGGAAAGACCAAAGAACTGGTTGTGGACTTCAGAAAGAGCAAAACAAGGGAACACATGTCAGTCCTCAGAGGGATCAGAAGTGGAAAGAGTGAGCAATTTCAAATTTCTAGGTGTCATTATCACTGAGGATCTAACCTGGATCCAACATATCAATGCAGCTACAAAGGCGGCACAACAGCGTCTACTTTTCATTAGGAGTTTGAAGAGATTTGTCACGTCACCTAAAAGACTCGCAAATTTTACATAGATTACCGTTCTAACTGGCTGCATCATCGTCTGCTATGGGGGAAGCAAGCTGCAGAGAGTTGTAAACTTAGTCAACACTAGCCTCCGTAGTATCCAGGACATCTTCAAAAAGCATCGCCTCAAATAGGCAGTGTCCATCATTAAGAACCCCCATCACCCAGGACATGCCCTCTTCTCATTGTTGCCATCAGAAGGGAGGTACAGGAGTCTGAAGGCACACGCTCAATGATTCAGAAACAGCTTCTTCCCCTCTGCCATCAGATGTCTGAATAGACATTGAACCCATTAACACTAACTCACTACTTTTTAAATTTCTGTTTTTGCACTACTTATTTAACTAATATATTTACTGAAATTCATTTTTAAATTATGTATTACATTGTACTGCTGCCACAGAGTTAAAAAAATTTCACAACATATGCCAGCAACATTAAACCCGATTCTGATTCTGCCTAGCCTTTATTTCCCTGACTTTGCGGAAAAGGTCTCCTAAAGGAACCCTTGTTCCCTCTTCAGAAGGCCTCCTTTTGCTAATTTTGTACAGCCCAAGGAAAATCCTCCATAAGATTCATGAGCAATAATCTGGCTGAGGAACTCAGCAGGAGAAGTGGGCAGCTCTGATGCAAGATTTTGACCTGAATAGTTGGGAATTCCTTTCCCTCCACGAATGTGGCTCAACCCACCACTCTTCCTCCAGCAGATTGTTTCTTGCTCTGGATTCTAGTGTCAGCAGTTGCTTGTGTCTTCAAATATTTCATTGTCTGGTAGCAACAAGATTAACCAATATTTCAGAGCTTCATTCAAAGCACTCTCCAAGAGATTTCATTCAGCAATGCTGTCCAAATATAAATCTCCACAATCAGTCATCAACCTCCAAGTGGTGTCCTCTCTTTACATCAGGCAGTGTTTGTCCTATCAGCCAGTCTGCTCTGTAGATCAGTTAGTTGCATTGCCACGGTCTAATTTGGCAGCAATGGTAACAAATAATTGTTGTGCAGAATTGCCGTGACTTGTCACATCATTCTATGTCCGGTCCTGTGGGAGGAAACCAGAGCACCCAGAGGAAACCCACACAGTACATTGCTCCTGTGACTCATGACTCAGACTATTCCTTGTTCTGGCACAGGAAGGGTAGAGGAAAAGATTAAAGAATATTTTTTTAAAAATCGTCCCTTTAAAACTGTACCACCTCTCTGACTCCTGGGATTCCTGGCTGTGCAAAGAGGAGAAGCACATCCATGTATTAGAAGCAAAGTAAACAGGAAGGAGGACTGCCTCACAAAGAATCAGCCTCCTGCCCTGTATGTGACAGAGCTTATGGGCCTCATCAGTCATATCAAAACCCACAGAACTACAGAGTCATTCTCAATCTTGAGAAGCCACCTTAGAAGATATTAAAAACCTTCTGCAACCAAGTTTAATTTGATAAAATATTGTATCATTTTTAATTTTGTCATAGTAAGCAAAAAATCAAACCAAAATGTCAAATGCCATAGATTCACACCTTGAATGGACCAAAATTAAAACACTAAGTATTCAAAATTGTAACAGTGAGATAACTATACACTTGCTGCACATTATTAACTTAGATCACAAGTCTGAGAAGTGGTTATAGACAGTTGAGGATAAAACATTATTACATAAACATACTGAAAATTGAATGGCTCATTTATTGGCAAATAAGGTGTTTTTTTTAAAGTAATTCATACTAGATTTTATTCAGTTCACAATACACAGGCATAGTAAAAATAATTCAGTGGGAGGTATGAATTAATACATTTGAAACAAGTTTTACATTTCTAAGTTGCAAATTTGAGTGAGCCCAGTAGCCACAAGAAGATGCCAGACAGGCCACGTATAAAAATTCTGAGGCAGATTGGACATAGCTGTCCCTGTGGATGCAAAATTCATTTTACATGTTAAAGTCAAATTGTATACCAATTTCCAACACTTAAGTTTTGACCTGAAACGACATTCCGTTTACTTGCTTTTGCCCGTTTACATGAATTTTAATTTGTCACTGCCAATGTTTAACATATAAAAATAGCAGAAATGGTAATAAAGCTTAAAACATCTTGTATTAAGCAATTTTAAGTTTTCTTGTATGTAACAAGCTTGTTGTCCAGAAATACACTGGAGTAGAAATTTATTGGGTATCAAAAGAATGTTCCATTAGAAACAATTTACACAGTATGTCTTTCAATAAATTTCAAGAGCCCATGTAATATTTAGTTGTGGCTCTCTCTGTGAATGTATGCTGTTTCATTTAAATTTACTCTAGATATTCTAGACCAGGGGCTCCCAACCATTTAAAAAAAAACATGCCACAGAGCTTTACCATAACTGAGGGATTTGTGGATTCCAGGTTGGGAACCCTTATGATTCCTTCCAGATTAGTAGCATTTTAAAATTTATGGATCTATAACAATCGCAAGATTTCTAAAATTTTAACCAGATATCAATATGGGCCTTTCAATGAGTTTTAACAAACACTACACAAACATTACCATGTATGCTTTGTAAGTTTTTGGACAATGTATCAAAATTTAAGTGGAGTTCTGTTACCTAGATACAATACAGAATTAATACATGTTCATATTTAAGAAAAAACGTAAACACCATCAATAAAATTAAACTGGCAGAGATAAAATTCCGTGGAAAATATAACACAGCTATCTAGGATGGACTCAGCATCTCCATAAGAAACGTTGACAAAAATAAGTCATCAAAAAATACAAGGGGAAATCTATTGTTTCTTGTCATAATGAGTCGGGCCATATACACCTAAGGAAATAATCAGAATTAAGTGTTCTACATAAAATTACTCAGTCACAGTGCAATACATCTTGGAAATAGGCCCTTTGGTCAAGTTCATCCCTGTTGATCAGGTTTCCATCCTGAACTCCTCCCACTTCCCTCTGAATCTTTCCTATCTACATACCTGCCCAAATGTCTTTTAACAATTGTTATTGTACCTGCCTTTACCACTTCTGGCTGCTCATTCCATATGCCCACCACCCTCTGTGTGGAAAAATTTGCCCCTCAGGTGCCCTGAAATGATCCCAAATCAATTTGCCCCTTATATCCTGTGACTGCCAAATGGTAGATAAATGGGTTGAAGATAGTTCTTACTTTGTGGCCTGAATGAATGAAAGGCGTTGATAGAATGTCAAGCTGCAAAAGAATACAAACATCTGTTCCTTCCCTACCAATCCCACCTGGAGGAAAGCTGCAAGAACATGGTAACCTAGTAGAACATGGATAAAAGTAACTTTGAGCTCCCACATTAACCATAATCAACCGGCTAGTAAACCATATTTATATGGATCAAGTTTAGAAATTTCTCCCTCCTCCTGGTATCACATTCAAAATGGTATCACTGGATAGTTATTCCGCAAAGCTTGATTGAATGACAATCAACCCCTTTCTAAAACAGAAGCTTGGAAAAGTCAACTACTGGATAATTCAGGGTGGCAGGCTAGGTATTGCTTAGTACAACAACTCTACAGCGCCAGTGATTACCGATCGTGATTCAATTCCTGGTGCTGTTTGTAAGGTGGCTGTACGTTCTCTGTTTCCTTCAGGAGCTCCAGTTTCCTCCCACATTCCAAAGATGTACAGTTAGGATTAGAGAGTTGTAGGCATGCTATGTTGGTGCTGGAAGCGCAGTGACACTTGCAAGCTTCCCCCCAGCGTAATTCTTGCTGATTTGATGCAAATGACATACCTCACTGTATGGTTCGAAGTTTCAATGTAGATGCAACAAATAAAACAGACAAATAATCTTTTCTTTACCTGCTATCTTGAGGTGGATAAAATATCCATGGGTGTTATTAATAGCAGTGTTCTTGCAATGTATAAAAACCTCTCTTGGCTGACACACATTAATTTAAGAAAAAAATGGTCATGTATCTTGATGCTTATAGGAAGTTACCACGATAAATTGACTGTCACAACTCTCCACAATACAAACTACTGCACTTGAAAAGTTTTCAGTAAGTATCAATTCACATTTAAAATCCTTCTTGATAGGAGCTTCTGGGCCTTCTTCAATCTACACACTTGACATGTGATGTACAAAGGTCTTTGATTACTAAAATATTGAATTTCTCCCTTTCTATTGCTTTGAATATGCAATACCAGCTAGCGTTTTTGAACCATGTTGAAATGCGAGTTCTCTACTGCATTTTTTTGCCTCTACTTGACATTTGCATTTTCTTTTTGTTATTAGATACAAGGCATCATGACTAAACGTAAACTTGTCCCTAGTGCGCTCATTAAGGGCCAGGTGAATAATTTTCCTCTTTGCAACCCGAGAACAACTGAAGCAAACTATCGTGGTTTTTCCAGCACACACCACCAGAGTGTCTTTTTGGAAGCTCTGATTGCTCCAGGCTTAAGTGTGCGGGGGCTCCGCAACATTTACTCGGCTATGTGCTAAACTGAGGCTGAAGCCGAGGGCCTGCTCCGGGCTTTGTGTCTGAGGACTCACTTCCATTCTAAATGTTATTTGCTTACTTTTATTGTTTGCACAATTTGTTTTCTTTCCCCCCTCTCTGCGTATTGAGTGTTTGTCGATGTTCTTTTGGGTTTCTTATTTTGTGGCTGGCTCAAGGTTGTACAATGTATACATACTTTGATAATAAATGTACCTTGAACACAAAGTCACTTACCCATTAAATCAGTTGTGACCTATAACATGTTTTTAAAAATTATGAGGCTCAGGTTACAAGCACTAAAATAAAAATATCTGTAAATTTGCCAAATTTGGCTCAGTTTCATACACAGCAATTCATATTTGGTTTGGCTGACATTTTCCATAAAGCATGTTACTCGTATCACTATAAACAACCCAATTTACATCATTGGTATCATGTTTTTGGAACCCACATTTCACCTGACAGCAGAGCAGTGATGGTTTCAACAAGTTTCTGAGTTAAATTCAAACTAAATATGCTGGAAACTCTCAGTGGGTCAGGCAGCATCAATGGAGAGAAAGATAGTTAACGTTTTCATTCACTAAGTTCTCCTCAGCCCTCTAGGTCAGCAACCTGAAGCTTTAACTGATGCAGTCTGACCTGCTCAGCATTAAATTATCCAGCATATTTTATTTTTAAATCGTTGAAGTGTCAGCAGAGCAACATATCAATAACACAAGACTTAGTGAGACACAGTCACCATCTAACATAGTGGTCCTGTTCCAAGAGATTACATCAGCAAAACATTTTTTGACAAATTCGCATTGTACATTATATAGAAGACATTCAGATGTTATATTGACCACATTTTTGCCATTTTAATTTAAAGAACATAGTTTAAAACATGTACTTCATTATCGGCAGCACAGCAGTTTGCTGGTGTACAAAAGGTACATTTCAAAAAGAATTAAATGGGTTATCTCTGTTACTGATAGGCACTATATCTGGGGAGTTAACACTTTCTAATTACATTATTCATCTATATGATATCAAGTAATTACCAATTGGATTTTTCACCAGTGTCAAGATGTGCTCTGGTGCCAGTGTATTGAAAGGAAGACTTTGTTGTTAAAAGTAAAACAAGCCAGCAGCAAATATTGACTTACATTCAAATGAAGTAACATTACAAAGCATTTCCTTCCCATCAATGAATCAATTTTAAAAAATCACCCTGTTAATATTTCACACAAATAAGAGGTTTTGAAAACAACACATTCCCAATATTCACAAAAAAAAAGTTTAAGCAGTGACAATTATTTTTATAAAGTGAAGACGGCTAGGGATCATTACCAGTTGTGCAACTTTCTACAGAGGTGTTAACATAAACAGATGAAAATAACAAATTCCTCTTTGTGCTCGCCTATGGTAATTCTTCAACAGGAGACAGGTGAAAGTTCATTGTGAGTTATCCAGTACTGCAGGATAGGTTTACCATCACAGTATTTAGTTTTCCACAGATTTCAGTTATTTATAAAGTCGGCGACCTGAAGAAAAGGGTCATATGCATATCTCAGGTGATCATTGAAGTTCACAGGACATCCAGTGTGTTCTCCTCCACAGTTTTTGATTCTTTGTGA
Source organism: Mobula birostris (assembly GCF_030028105.1). Taxonomy (NCBI): domain Eukaryota; kingdom Metazoa; phylum Chordata; class Chondrichthyes; order Myliobatiformes; family Myliobatidae; genus Mobula; species Mobula birostris. The sequence goes on from NC_092399.1 coordinate 12,720,258, forward strand.
TTTCCTTCATGCTTGCAATACAATTGGCTTCCAGTGGGCGTCTCACTGGAGGTACAAGACATCAAAACCACAGCAGTGCAGACAGTCTGCACCTATCGTTTCAGCTTCAGGAATGAATGAAATGTTTCAGGTGGAATTATACCAAAAGAAAACTTCTTTTTTTTTTTAAATGGCCAGTTTACACCCCACCTGTGTCTTTTCTTCTGGCCATCAAGCAAGAAACCAGCTCTGTTAAACTTCTGTAGACCAGTACAAGAAGTGGGCTACTGAACTCACTGATTTCACAGGGACTGTGCGCACACACTCACTCTCTCCATGCAGCAGTCACTATTGCTTCAGATCAATCTTCATTTTACTGAGCAGTAACAGTGAAATACTGGGAGAAAGGTTCTACCCTAGATCTATAGTTTGTACAAGTCTGGCAAGTAGATTCCAGTTATAGAGCTTCTTCTCTTTGTTTCTTACATTTCTGAACTATTTGGCCATTGTGGATTGATCCATTCTGGTTTTGAAGTAATTTCCCTTTCTCTCTGTCTGGCCAGGTGAAGAAAGCTTCATCACTGTCAAGTTCAGATTCCGAGATCATTAAGCTGGTGTTCTGTGCTGGAGCTTTCAGCCTGCCAACTACAATGAGACGTTTATCAGCAATGTTGTAACACAAGTGGGGCGGTGGGTACATTAGCCTGTCTTGGTTAGAATTTTCACTCCTGAAACTGCCAAGTTTGATAACACCACTTATTAGGTAACTGAGAATATAAATTTTATGAATTCAAGTAGCAGAGTTGAACTTAAGCTGCAACCAGCATATTCAAATCAATGCTACAAATTATTATCCAGCTGTAACTCCATTTTGAAGATAATGCACTTTGCTGATTTAACCAAATTAAGATAACTGCATTTTAGTATACCTAAAGATATCGAAATTTTATTACCCATCAAAAAGTAACAGAATAGGAGAATCTCAGCCAAGTTTTTGAACCTGGCCCAAAAAGCCATCAAAGATCATTAATAACAAATTACACTCATTTCAAAAATGATCATTAATTTTAAACCAGTTATATAAGAATTTACAAAGTCAATTGCAGTTTGGCCAACAGAAATAAATCCCTTTAAATCTTGTATAGTACTATGTCCATTGTTGCTCCTCTCCGCGCCTTGCGGCATATCAGTCGGCACCCTCGGCCTTTGCATAGTACGTGACTGGTTTTTTACGAGGCCGAATTGCTTGCTCGACGCTCAACCCAGCACAGATGGAAAGCATGCAAGGAGCCGACCAGATTCGAACCTGGGACCTCTCGCCTCGAAGTCCGGTACGGATGCCACTACACCACCAACCAGCTGAGATCTATGCCCATGCTTATACATATATGACATGACAATAATTTGTTATTATCCATAATAAATCACATTTATTGATATTCTGGCCACAGTACACAGGAGGTTCAATCCTATAGAATACTTAGATTGTTATGACATGGTGCTTGAAAACAAATCATAACAATCATAGGCAAGTGTGACATGATGCATTTTGGGAAGTTAAATCAGGGCAGGACTTGCAAAGGGATTGGCAGATCAGAGGAGTGTTGTTGGGGCACAAGTAGTTTCTTGGAAGTGGTAAAGCAGGTTGACAGGGAAGTGAAGGCGGCATATGACATGTTTCACAAGTACATTGCCTATATCGGGGACATGAGTTATTAGGGGTGATTTGGATGGGCTGGGTCTGTTTTCCCTGAAGTGAAGGAGGCAAGTGGTAGATCAATATAAATAGGGTAGATATCCATTTCCCTTGGTAGCAATTTCTAAGACCAGAGGGTATAAAGACCTCTATAAACCTACAGTTTATAGAAAATCTATAAACTTCAACTCATCCAAAATATAGCCATCAATGACCATCACCTCCCATATTTATTGACTTCCAATGGCTCCTTATTTGCTAAAGGTTCAAGTTTATATATTCACATATTAGTTTAGTACCTACTCAACCCTACAGCCCATTGATAATAACCTGGTATTCTTTCAGCTCTGGCCCACTTTGCACCCTTTCCTCCTTTCACTCCCAACATTACTGGCCACGGTGCCAACTGTCTCAGTCCCAAGTAGTAGAACTCCCTCAAGTTCCATCTACCTATCTCAAACACCTACCACTCTTAAAACAGCCTTGGTTCTTTGGTTCAATGTCAACTTTAGTTCTAGACTGTGAAGTGTTTTGGGATGCTTTTTTCCTGGAGTTTCTTGCTAGTATAATTTCTAATATTATGAGTATCTGGAGAGTAAGAAGATCATCTATTACAGTCTGATACAGATTTTGATAAGACAAGGGAAATGGTGATAAGTTAAGTCCTCACCTCAAATGAATGGGTTCACCAACAGCAGTTGATCAAGGGTGTAGTTATGAAAACTCACACGGACCAAAGCTGTGCCTTTCATTTTGTGGATGGATTATGTGCAAGAACTTTTAGTCTTATCTGGGCCTCTTCCCCAGCGCTTTTTCCAATACTCGACTACATTGATGCTGTTTCCTGGACTCGCAAAGGACCCAAATAGCTCATTACCTTTGCTGCAAATTCCCACATTAATATGGTCCATCTCCAACCCAACTCTTCCCACCACTAGCCTGCACCGCCATAGCTTTGTCTCCACCACTAGAAGTCAGCTAACAAAAAATGTCCATAAACACAGACTCCCACAGCAACCTCATCTACACTTTCTCCCACATTACAAGGACTCCAGTCCATTCTCCGAGTTCTTGATTCTGCTACATTCGATCCAGTGATAAGGCTTTCTGTACGGGCACCACTGAAATGCCTTCTTCCTTCCTGAACTGTGGCTTTCCTTTTGACTTACTGGTCAGAGACCTTGCCTACATCTCATATATTTCCCATGTTCTCATTCCCTCTTCTCCTGGAGGGAGCAAGGGTAGGGTCCCCTAGTCTTCACCTTCAACCCCAGCAACTTCTGTATTATTGGATCACCCTTCACAATCTTCACCAGCTTTCTCAAGATTCCATCTTACCAGACACATTTTCTCCCCATTTAAGCATATCAAAGGAACTATTCCCTTTATAACCCTCTGCTCGTTTTGTCCATCTACATAATCCTATTATTTACCATTTGTAACACAAGTTCTGTAGGTTGTACAAAAATGCTGGTACTGGTAGCCAGCTCAATAAGACAGCTGAGGGTGATAGATTATTCATAATGTCACATACAGTTAAACTGTAAAGCAGGGGCTCCCAAGCTGGAGGCCACAGACCCTTTGGGGGTCTATGGCATAAAAAAAGATTGGGAATCCCTGCTGCAAAGTGCTATTAAATTTTTATGTATAAAGTTTACAGCAATTTTAAAAGGTATCACTGACCAACAGTGGAGTGCCTCAAAAGAAAGTGTTACTGAAGTTGGAAGTTTTAATGATGTCAACTTGGAGGAACAATTGCACAATTGGTAAACTAAAAATGGTCCTAAGTTCAGATAAGCATCCCCACAGTGAATTTTCATTTCTTATTCTGTCTGAAAATAGCAACAGAGACTGAGAAGCTGTACTAATCATCAACACTTCAAATTCTATATCCTGATATAGCATTTTTAGAATGTGCCCATTAGGAACTTAACTGTCACTGTCTGAACTGTTACTGAAGTGAAGATATAATACAACTGATGCAAGGAAACTGAACAACTATGCCTCTCTTTCAAGGATGAGCCTTCCCAAATGACACCTCAAAATGGAAACTGGAAAAATGATAGGGTATATGTGGGATGAGGGAGGTATGGACGGTATAATGTTTGTACCAGATTTGCAGTGCACAGAACTTTCTTCCTGATTAGCATATGGAAAACTGGTAATTCCATAAATTAGACAGACTGATCTCTGTAAGGGATTCCCTGATTGAGATAGTACTGAGTTAAACTTTTCCCAGGAACAGAAGTTAACTGTGCAATGGAATCCAAGCTCCATTGAGATCTACCCCACATACATTGATCCCTGGGAGTTAGCTAGTATCTCACATCTTTGATAGTGTAGTACTAGTTAACTATAGGCCTATATCAAATCTTCCCTTCCTGGGCAAGATTCTTGAGAAAGTCATTTTCAACCAACTCAACAACTTTCTGAATGTGAATAATATTCTAGAAAAGTTTCTGTCAGGTTTTAGAGCAACCCACAGCATGGAGATGGCCTTTACCGAAATTGTCAGCGATTCTAACCTCAGCGCTGATGTCAGAGTCCTAGCTCCAATTCTTCTAGATCCAAGTGCTGCCTTCAACACAACTGGCCACAACATTCTCCTAAATTGCCTTGAGAACTGGGTTGGGCCTCTCTGGTAGTGCCCATAATTGGTTTCATTTACATAGCTAAGAATTTTTTTTTTTTTTTTGTCTATCTTGGAGATCAGTTTCCTAAGAGATACGATGTACCTTTTGGTGTTGCTCAGGGAAGCTGCCTTGTTCCCCTACTTTTCCCCTTATACATGCTCCCCTTAGGAGACATCATTAGAGAAAATAAACTCGATTTCCACAGTTAAGCTGGTGGCACAAATTGTCTATTTTGGTTGAGCCTGATGATGGTAACACCCCATCTTCTCAAACAAATGGAAGAGCAATAATTTCCTAAAACTAAATGAAGATAAAAGTGAAATACTTTTGGTTGGTCCCAAATCCAAAAGAGATAAACTTCCTGATAAACTTGGAAACTTGTCCCCCCCCACCCCCACCTTTGTAAAATCAGATGCCACAAGCCTGGGTGTTATCTTTGATTCAGATTTGAATTTTAAATCCCACATACAGAAAGTAACCAGAGCAGCACTTCTACCCTTAAGAAATATTGCAAAAGCACGCTTGTTCCAGTCACGTAATGATGCTGATAAACTAACTCATGCCTTTATACTGAATAGACTAGATTACTGCAATGCCTGTTTTACCTGCCTTCCAAAGCAATCTATTGGCAAACTTCAACACATTTCAGAACACTGCTGCTAGACTTTTACCTAAAAGTATGTATGTTACCTAAAAGGGTGTATGGGGTGTCAGGGAGGGTAGCAGCTCTGGTGGGGTAACATGTTGTGTCCTTTTCAAGGCGGTTAGTCCATCTTTGGTCCCCACCTGGCACTCAGCTCTCACCTGTGGCTCCCCGTAGCTGTTTGCATGCGACAGCGGCCACACCCCGGGCAACGGCTTCGACAAGCCGGCTAAACCAGGTGAGGGTAGCCGACGGGTCTCAAACCCTCGGTGAGATAGGGAGTTGTCTACCCCAGCATGTGAAGACAGACTCCGGCAGATTGAGCGGACGAGACCAGCGGAAGGTCCAACGGTCAAGAAGGCGGTCTCTGCAAGCGCCGTGGTACGTGTAGAGCAGGACAAGACACAGAAGACGTCCTGGTCATCCACTGCGCCTAGTCCCATCTCCAGCCGTCTAGACTCTGTCTTGCCACTGGATCCAGATGGGAATTGGGAAGAGGGAGTGAGGCTGATGCTGCGCAACTCTCCGTCACTTAAATCCAAATCACGCGCTAGTCTCGCGAGGTCCTCGTCGACGTACGATGGACGAACAACAACAACAACACCTAAAACCATGATGAGGGAATATCACTCCCATACTAGCTCTTTTAGAGTCAATTTAAAGTTCCCTTACTTGTTTTTAAAGCTCTTAACGGTCTGAGACAAGAGTACATCACAGAATTCTTTTTGTTTTATAATCCTGCTCGAGCTCTCAAGTCTTGTTCTACCAGCTTCTTAAATTTAAACAATCTCCCACAAAAGATAATTGGCAGGTCAGCTTTTTTGAACTACACTCCTAAACTATGGAATTCAATACCTAAAACTAGCTGACACTTTTAAACACCAAATGAAAACCTATTTATTGAACCTTGCTTTTAACTAATATATTTTTGTCTTTTATTTTCATGTTTATTTTATTTTCATATTAGTATTTTTATCCCATTGTAAAACACTTTGAACTACATTGTGTGTATGAAAAGTGCTCTAAATAAATTATTAAAATTATTATTGATTCTGAGATTGCATTGGCTAGTGGAAAGAGTAAGACGTATATTAACACATGATATGTCATTGTGTCAACAAGAGGTCCAGACATCAATAAATTTCCGTAGATTTTCCAAGAGCAAAACATTTCTATTACACCAAAAGGAGCAAACTTTTCCCTGAAATTGAATGGCTTTTTGGAAGACAGAACAAGACATTCCTTACACAGAGAATGAAAAGTGATAAAAGGGCATAAAGAGATGAGAGTGGCGGTAAACAAACTATACAGCAATCCCCAAAAGTCACAGCTTCAGCGCTTCTTTCTTATCCCAGTACCTGGCTTGGAAGTAATCTTAAATTCCATACTTTCATGGTCATCTGTTGCATCTAATATTTTATATCTGCTTTTTCTTCTAGGCTTTCCTTTTCGCCTGAAACAGGAATAATTTATAATTATAATTTATTTCAACCAAGGTTCATATCTTAATTATAAACAAAATAAGAAGATTGATAATATGTGTGTGATACTTGGCAGCAAACTTACTTCAGACTAATTTATAAAGTGGAACCACTGTTCCTTAAAAGTTAAAAGATGGAATCTACAACAGATTATCAAATGCAAATAAGAAAAGGAGGACACTAACAAAAGTAATGAAATAAAAGATCTGTTTGACATTCTCCTTGAATTCCAGGGACGAAGGGGCTAACCTATGAGGAGAGATTGAGTCGCCTGGGACTATACTCTCTGGAGTTCAGAATACTGAGAGGGGATCTTATAGAAACATACAAAATTTTGAAAGGGATAGATAAGATAGAAGTAGGAAATTTTTTTCTATTGGTAGGTGAGACTAGAACTAGGGGACATTGCCTCAAGATTCAGGGGAGAAGACTTAGGACGGAGATGAGGAGAAACTGTTTTTCCCAGAGAATCTGTGGAATTCTCTGCCCAGGGAAGCAGTTGAGGATTCCTCACTAAATATATTTAAGAAACAGTTAGATAGGTTTTTACATAGTAGGGGAATTAAGGGTTATGGGGAAAAGGCAGGTAGATGGAGCTGAGTTTATGGACAGATCAGCCATGATCTTATCGAACGGAGGGGCAGGCTCGATGGGCCGGATGGCCTACTCCTGCTCTTATTTCTTATGTTCTTATTAATTCCTTCATAGGACATGATTTACAGGCCAGTTTTGCTTTTATTGTCCATACTTCACTTTACAGCCTTTAAATCAAATAAACTTTCTAGGCCATGACGCAGGGGAGTCAGACTTAGTTAGAACAGAAAATCTTTTTTGCTCAAAAGATATGAGTGGACCAGGTAAGATTTTAATAACAGGCTGCTAACTCTTTGCACGATTACCATTAACTGTATTTTTTTTAAATTCCTGATTTATTTAATTACCCGAATTTAAATTCTCCAGGTCTCTTGGTCAGACTTGAACTTGCACTCCCAGATCACAAGTAAAGGTTTCTGCCGGTAATACCACAGCATCAGAACCAAAGCCGAGCACACTGATGCATGATGGTACACTGGCTAATGCTTATTCAGCTGTGTACACAAAGCCTTAAGCCATTGACTCGCCCTAGGGTCATATTCCGTTAAGTCACTTTGCACTGACCACTGATTACAACAACTCTTATGACATGGCAACAAGGGTACAGATGTCAAGAATAGCCTCTTCCTATATGGCATTCAATGAGCTATGCTAGGGTTCTGTTCCTGAGAACAGTCCATTTTCAGTAGCTACTCATAACGCAAAACTCTCTAGACACTTGCTATAATTCTTACATTTCATCAAATACTGACCCCAACACTAACTATAATACAAACACACACACACACACACACAAAATACGGGACAATAGACTATAGGTGCAGGAGTAGGCCATTCGGCCCCTCGAGCCAGCACCGCCATTCACTGTGATCATGGCTGATCATCCACAATCAGTACCCTGTTCCTGCCTTCTCCCCATATCCCTTAACTCCGCTATCTTTAAGAGCTCTATCTAACTCTTTCTTGAAAGAATCCAGAGAATTGGCCTCCACTGCCTTCTGAGGCAGAGCATTCCACAGATCCACAACCCTCTGTGCGAAAAAGTTTTTCCCTCAACTCCCTTCTAAATGGTCTACCCCTTATTCTTAAACTGTGGCCTCTGGTTCTGGACTCCCCCAAGATCGGGAACATGTTTCCTGCCTCTAGCGTGTCCAATCCCTTAATAATCTTATATGTTTCAATCAGATCCCCTCTCATCCTTCTAAATTCCAGTGTATACAAGCCCAATCACTCCAATCTTTCAACATATGACATTCCCACCATCCTTGGAATTAACCCAGTGAACCTATGCTACACTCCCTCCATTGCAAGAATGTCCTTCCTCAAATTTGGAGACCAAAACTGCACACAATACTCCAGATGGGGTCTCACCAGGGCCTTGTACAACTGCAGAAGGACTTCTTTGCTCCTCTTTGAGACGAACTCATGAGTCAGGTGGTATCTATGGAAATAAATAAATGGACGACATTTCTGTCCAAGACCCATTTCTTCAGGACTGAAAAGAAAGGTGGAAAGAAGCCAGAATAAAAAAGGTGAGGGAAGGAGGAGGAGGATAACTAGAAGGTGATGGGTGAAGCCAGGTGTGAGGGAAAGATAAAAGGCTGAAGAAGAAATCTGATAGGAGAGAACAGTGGATCACAGGAGAAAGGGAAGGAGGAAGGGACCCTTAAGCTTGTTAGTTTCCTCTTTTCTTGTTTAAGTTTAATAATCTATTAGATTCCATTTTATTTATGCCCCAGGGAGCCCTTGCAGTTTTGCTGTTCAGTGCAAGTTCTTTTTTGAAAATCACCAACATACTGTAGGTTTAATAGTGACAGGTTTTCTATTTTATTTGCCCACCCCCCATCTTCCACCTAATGAAGACACGGGCCTCTATAATAAGAGAAAGAGAAAGCCTGTATTTATATACCGGAGTACCTCTGATATAACCTCTACTGCCACACTGGAACTTGTAGTCAATTCGTGTACAGCATGCAAAAATTATTGGATAATTTCTTTTAATGGCAAGTTGATTGAGGGATAAGTTATGGCCAATACAGGAGCTACAGTAACTACTCTGATCAAACCAAATAACAGAATATAAAAGGATTGGACTGAACACAGTATGATTACTGCACATTTATAATAGACAAGGGGAAAATGTATACTGTTTACTTCAGAACAATAAGTCTCAGATTTCTTGATTTAGAAGATAGATAATATGGATTTAAAAAGTGCAATAATACAATCAAGCTACAGGTGAGTAGACTTGTCATTTATCACCCTCAATGTTATTCTGGGCCTTGTGCTTCAAGCATGGATCACTTCACTTTCTGAAAAGTTTTATACACTTAAATCATAGTGGACATTCCCAATTTGACCTTCTCATAGAATTAGTCAACAATGAGTCAATTTCCAGTAGTATTAAGGATTTAGCAACAGTACCATTAGAAAAAAAAAGCCTGTCATACCTCTACTGAATGCAAAACTGTGGAATAGTTGTATTTTAAACCTCCTATGCAACTTTGCCATCCAGTCCACCAACCTCCCCGCCATTTTACTAGTCAACAAATCAAACTAAACCAGACTAAAAAAAATGTAGCATCTAACTAAATGGAGGCTCTTTTGTTGCTGAGCACCATGTCATAAAAATACATCAACACACATTCAGTTAGCCAGGCAAAACCTTTAAATACATCATCAGTGATTCATCTTTCTATTCAGCAATAATTTAACTTTGTAGATGAGATTGGAAGGTAATATATGTAAATACTTCAAAGGAGGTTTTTAAACAATACAAGTGGCTTAAGGAGCACTCAAAGAAGTAAGAAGCCATTGCAGACTGCAGAGATATTCTCACCTTTTACAGAAGCAGTGTACCATCCAAAGTAAAATGCCAATGGAGACCAGTATGACAAATGCAGCTATGACAACGTAGAGCACACTCCATTCTACAGGCAGAGAAAGATTAAAGGAAGTAAATATTTTGAAATTTTACCAAAATACGCAAATGTGAAAATGATTTACTATGATGCACGTATTTATGTTCCACAAGCATGTTGACTTCGGGTGCAAAAATTACTTATGCTCCAAACAGCTTGCATCTATTCAGAAGCTGCTGGAAATGTGAAATAAAATTACTGAAATACTTAGGTGCCCCAGAAGGAGAGAAAAAGAGAAACATGAAAAAAGAAGTAGGTGGTTTATTCTTTTAGTTAACACCTTCAAAATGTTCCAACACATTTCTTCAACATTGTAAATCCATGTTGCCTCTTTCCAAGTGTATTACTTTCCAGATGCCATTTTGCCATTTTCTAGATAACAGATTTAAGCATATGCCCCTCACAACGACTCAGATTAACTCATCCACGATTGCTTGTTTTCTTTCAACTTCAAATTTGTGAAATAATCTATTGGGAAGTGACGGAGTGTCTTGCATCTGCATAGCCACTTCCACTGAAACCCAAGAGTACAGTTCAAGACCTGAGAACATATTTCCTTTCTGTCCCATTAATTTTCCCCGAACTACTTATTTACAAATGCCAATTTATTTAAGGGAAGTGGGGAAGAGAAAGGTACGAGAAGAGAGATTAATAAATAAAAGTTAACCTAGAGCACTGTATTGTTTACTACAATGAAGCAAATCAGCCCCAAATACATTATGCAGTGAAAAATAATGTGCATCAATTTGTTTGCATAAGAGCATCAGATTCAACGTTGGCCTCACACCACTTTCCCATTCCCCATAGTTATAACATCTATCAATGGCCACTTGAATAATCTCCACAGCTCACTGTGATTTACAATTAAAGATCTCAAAAGTTACAATAACCAGAGAGGAAATTAAGAACACATCACAAGAGATTCTGCAGATGCTGGAAATCCAGGGTAACACACACAAAATGCTGGAGGAACTCAGTAGGTTAACGGGAGTAAACCATCTGGTTCTCTGAGCTGCTCCACCATTCATCAAGATTACAGCTGATGCTCAATGTCAGTATGTTTCAACATCAGCATTACATTGCTCTATTTCCTCCACATTCAGAACTCTCACAATCTGTTTCAAATTAACATAGTGACTACGTGTCTGCAGTTTTCCAAGCTGAAAAGTTCCAAAGGCTCATTATCAAAGTGAAGAAACTTTTCCACATCACAGTCCTAAAACAACCTATTATTCTCAAGCAACACACATCAAATCAGTCCTGACAAAGGGTCTCGGCCTGAAACATCGACTGTACCTCTTCCTAGAGCTGCTGCCTGGCCTGCTGCGTTCACCAGCAAATTTGATGTGTGTTGCTTGAATTTCCAGCATCTGCAGAATTCCTCGTGTTTACTATTATTCTCAAACTGTGCCTCTTAGATCTAGGCTCGTCAGACGGGGGAGACATCCTTTCTGCAATCTAGCCCATCAAGGAGAATAACAAATGGGAAAAAAGTAAATTCTGACTAGCCATTTAAATACTTTAAGTATACAGTACTGTACAAAAGTCTTAGGCACATATATATAGCTAGGGTGCTCTAGACCTTTGCACAGTACTGTAGATAAAGACTGATAATACTTCAATCATTCTATAACTTACCACAGTTGCTTTCTCCATCTCCGAGATGAGCTCGAATGAAGTTCTCCATCCAGAATGGGTCACAGATGCAGCGCTTATTGAAAGAATCACACCGACCATGGTCTGAGCAATTCAACTGACAAACTTTAATCAGGAGACAGCAAATAGAAGTGAAGGAGGGGAACAGAGCAGGTTAGTAACGGCTAGCTGTAAAAACATGCTTTTAGACTTTAAAGGAGTTATTTTGGCTTCAGTTGCAAATAAATAGAGAACCCATGGAGTATTCTTCTCTAAACATGTGAATTTGTATACATTTCCTGTTGGCTCTTTATTCCAAAGTAAATCTATCTATACTCCTATTTCTAAGTTAGTTTTTTTATGTTAAGATTTTTTTCCAATAAAAATATAAGTTAGTTGAGGTAAACCAATTCAATACTTGTGTGAGAATTATGCGCACAAGATCTTGCAAGCACACTAAGCTGCATTTCTTAATGGCAAGCAGAAATGTGGCTGAACAGGTAATCTAATCATGCATGCAAATAGCATTCTGAGAAGCAGTCAAACTTGATGGGCTGCATGGTGAGTCAATGCATGGCAACCAAGAGTTTAGTATGGGGAAAAATAGAGGGGAGAATAAAATCTTTGTGCCATAAGAAAACATTCCTTGATGAAATACTGTAAAGAGTTGTAGAAATCTCTCGCAAGGCTAAGCAAAGCAATATGGGCATCAATGAAAGCAACTTCACAGCTTAAAAAAGTACTTAAGATGTTTTCAATTTCCCTACAAGATATTGCCCTGAGAACTAAACATCCCTGAAAATTCTGTAATCTGAAAGTTATCTTTACAGCAGCTATGTTGCACATTGTATCATGTAATTCATAACCAAATGTAAACAACAAGGTTTATATCATGTAATTTACGAACTACAACATAAACTAGTTCTTTAGTTATTGGTAGATGTAGACATCTAGAATAAATATGCAAATTATAGTGTTACGATGGGGCAGGATACAATATTACATTTGAAACCTATTTACAAACGTTAACAAAGCTCAACAAAATGATTTTAATTTTGTAAGTCAATTAAGTCATACAATTCTTTTAAGTAAATGATTTTGTTTGGCTTTGAAAACAAATAGACTTCGTGCCAGCGTTGTTTATCAGTTCAGCAGTCCAAATAGATTAACTTCATTCTATTCATTTGCAACACAAGGACCATACTTATATAAACATGCTAAAGCCATAGCATTAAGCACTTGCCAAGTTACGAACTAGAACTACCATATAACAATCACAGATAATGAACATGCAGGCTTGTGAAATGCAGAGCAGGTTAGCAAAATGTACCCATTTGGTTTTATTTTCTTTTTGAAAGAAAGAACCTGGTGCAAGTAATCTTGATAACAAGGACAAATCCAGAAATGGTGCAATTCTAGAACTGACACTAATGCATCAATATTAATAACATTTAGAAATCAACTAACCCTCATTTTAAATAACCATATTACACTTTCCTGTATATTTATGGACTATTAAGTGGCTATTAGGTGGCGGTTTGAGTTAAGATGGGTACAAGCCATCTTTGGGTAATTACCATTTCGCTCTTACAACTGTCCTTGAGTTGGAAAATACACAAAACGAACTCCATATGCTAACCATACTTCACAATATTATAATAAACAGCATCAAAAGCACACAAGAATGATAATAACAATTACTAAAAGTAGAGTAAGAGATTAAACCAGTTTCTGCTGTTCATGGGAACACACATATGAACATAAACTTGACTTTTGATTGTCATAACATTATGAAAGCTTATGGAAAGTGTCCATCAATCTGGTGTTTGTAACCCATGAACAGAATGTAGTAGCTAGATAGGAATCATTGGATATGCAATGTTATCAGTTATGTTAATGTCTTCAAATTGAACAAGACAGATTACTTTCCAGTCTGTAATTTCAAAAAGGATTCTACGAGACTTTAGCAAGCAGGGAGTTTTAATTTTTCTTAACATATACAACAGGGTTTGACTCAAAGGTCAAAGATTTTTTTTAGGTTAAAAAAAAGGATAAAGTTCACATTATTTAAAAGGATAAATGAAAGTAATCTCTTTGCACACATCTTCATTAAGGCAAAACTGCATTGGAATGGACAAATGTGAAAAAAACATATATACATGTTTTTGTTGAACTATTTACCCCTGCAGATTCTTCTAACATGGGATAGTGAGATGAACTCTGGGCAGAAAACAGGACTCTAACCTTTAACCTCCTCAATAAAGATTTGGAGTTATTGTATAACAAGCCCTCAAAAACTCAAGAGTTCAAAAAGAAAAATGTGAGCTTGATTAACTTGTTTGAAGTTATTCCAGGTACCAACAGAATCAATGCTATTTATTCATAAAATTGTTTTTAAGGTTCTGTGATCAGAATTGATCTCCGATCAAAAGTAACTTGAAACTTTTCGTGGTAATAAGATCATCATATTAATAAGACCAGTTACTCATTACAATAATGCCTCCCTTTTTAAAAGGGAGTCCAAAACTAAGTAACTTCACGTGCATATACCTATAATCAAAAATATCTAATAATATCACTCACTGACTGTAGATACTTGGAGAGCACGAAAAATTAGAAAGTCTGATTTTTGTTTCCGAAACTTATTCTTCAGTATGCGAGCAACATCCTTTCCCTTCAATACCTGATGTGCCTGTGTATTTCTTACACAGAAAATAATCTGCGTGCTGTGAAAATAATTGAAAAGAATCACAAAACATTGTGTGACTGAAGTGACAATTCTACACTGTCCATGTTTTACATAAATCCTTCTTTATCACCATTTTTTGTAAAAAAAAAAAAATGAGACAGTCTTTAGACAAGAAACGACTGTGAAGGGTCATATGGACCGCTATATTTGGTCATCAAGTAAAAGAAACTAAGGAACAATAGATAATTTATTATGCAAAGTCAAATATTTAACTACACAGTGCCAATAACTGGCATCAATTACTACAGAGAAATTACTAACTTTGTTCATTATTTTTAAACTGAAAAAAATGAATTAGACCATAAGATATAGGAGAAGTGGGCCATTCAGCCCATCAAGTCTGCTCCGCCATTCAATCATGGGCTGATCCAATTCTTCCAGTCATCTCCACTCCCCTGCCTTCTCCCCATACCCTTTGATGCCCTGGCTTATCAAGAAGCTATCTATCTCTGCCTTAAATACACCCAATGACTCTGCCTCCACAGTTGCTCGTGGCAACAAATTCCACAGAATTACCACCCTCTCACTAAAGTAATTTTTCTGCATCTCAGTTCTAAAAGGACGTCCTTCAATCCTGAAGTCGTGCCCTCTTGTCCTAGAATCCCCTATCATTGGAAATAACTTTGACATATCTAATCTGTTCAGGCCTTTTAACATTCGGAATGTTTCTATGAGATCTCCCCTCATTCTACTGAACTCCAGGGAATACAACCCAAGAGTTGCCGGATGTTCCTCATACGGTAACCCTTTCATTCCTGGAATCATTCTTGCGAATCTTCTCTGAACTCTCTCCAATGTCAGTATATTCTTTCTAAAATAAGGAGCCCAAAACTGCACACAATACTCGTGTGATCTCACGAGTGCCTTATAGAGCCTCAACATCACATCCCTGCTCTTATATTCTATATTTCTAGAAATTAATGCCAACATTGCATTCGCCTTCTTCACAACCAACTCGTCCTGGAGGTTAACCTTTAGGGTATCTTGCACAAGGACTCCCAAGTCCCTTTGCATCTCTGCATTTTGAATTCTCTCCCCATCTAAATAATAGTCTGCCCATTTATTTCTTCCCCCAAAGTGCGTGACCATACACTTTCCAACATTGTATTTCATTTGCCACTTCTTTGCCCATTCCCCTAAACTATCCAAGTCTCTCTGCAGGCGCTCTGTTTCCTCAACACTACCCGCTCCTCCACCTATCTTTGCATCATTGGCAAACTTAGCCACAAATTCATTCATAACATAGTCCAAATTACGTACAACTAGAACTGAGATATAGGGTTAGCAACAAAATGGGGGAGCTTACATTTAATTAAGAGATCACCTAAGAATGCTTTTTAATGTAAGGTTATATGAGATAAGAATATCCCATTCATAAAGAAAAGATCATTATTCATGGTACCTTTCATGGCCCTTCAAAGGATGCATGAAAACTCTTACTTTGTAAGTAGAATCATTGTTGGGATGTAAACACAAAACTCCTTACCTCTGTTCAGTGTAGGGCTGAATTTTTTGTACAGTAATATCCGAATCAAGGACACCCAGTAGGACAGCTATTTGTCGGATTAGCATGCCCTTTTGCCTCTCAGTTAACTGGCTGACACTGATGTCCAAGATTATTTCTACAAGGTCATTCTTTCTGGGATCTAAAACGAAAAAGTAAAATTTTATTTTTACTATTTGAAAGAGCACATTTTAAAGTCCAAGATTTGTATTTGGACTCATCGTGCTTTACCCAAATTCAGCAAGCAATTTTCCATGTAGCACAACAGTAGAGTTAATGAGCACAGCTGCAGAAATTAAGAGCAAAATACAGTTGCAAGAAGTAGTTTGTGAACCCGTTGCAGTTAGTTGCTTTTCTGCATTAATTACTCATGAAATGAGGTGCCTAGGGCTGGGTGGACTGGTTTTCCTCAGAGGCATTATGGACTCAACACACTAAATGGCTTTCTTCAATGTTGCAACCACGAACAAGATTGCAGGATTGAACTCAGAACTCAGCTGTCTTGATGAAGGGTCTCAGTCTGAAACTTTGACTCTACTCTTTTCCATAGATGCTACCTGGCCCTACTGAGTTCCCCCAGCATTTTGTGTATGTTGCTATCATTTGACGATTCTGATTTCCTAGACTTTACCAATGCCCCAGATTTTGCTGTTAGGCATCAGCTTTATAGGACAAACATCTATCTAGCCTAATGACACCAACTCCCAGCTCGAGGCTACAGCCCTCTAAGTTAAATAATACTTGAAGAGATCTTTAGCTCTACAAGTGCAACCCTCCAAGTACTTCCTAAGATTAAGGGGGTTCAAGCTCTTCCAACGTTTCAGACAGTAAATTCCAGACTTAAACCATCCTTCAGGGAAGAAAACTTTGTCATTTCACTCCAATCTCCCAAACAACTGCATTAAATCTCTGTTCTTCTGATCTCTGAAATCTGCAGATTTCCTCATGTTTCCATTAAATCTCTGCTCCTCTGCTAACACTGGACAGCAAAGATTTTGCTTCCTAAATACTTCTGGGTGTCCCTTATGGATTTTGGGCTGCTGGTCATGAAAATTGCCATGGAATTTCCTTATCATGCACCAAATTAAAAAAAACACCTAATTTGTTATTTCTATTAACAATTCAAGTCTATTAAAATGTTGCCCACAATATAAGCTGAAATCATGAAGTGCAACTTGTCACAAAAGATTCATTATCTGCATTCCCATTTTGATTTCTTCCCTGCAAATCTTGGAGCTGTCAGTGACGAGCATGGTGAAAAGTTTCAGCAGGTCATTGTGACCATGTAGAAACAGTATCAGGGCAACTGGAATCCACCAGTGCTGGCTGATTATTGTTGGACACTGAATACAAAAAACAAAATCATCAAAACATTTTTAGCTTAGTTGAACTATTGCAAAGCATCAGCTCCCTTATGCAATTAAACACATCAAAGTCAATAAAAGTTCATTTGTTGTTTCCCAAATTCCTAAGTCTGAAATTCTATTTGTGTTCAGCTTCCAGCGGTCTATCATAAACAAATGAAATTTCTGAGGAAGCAACACTTACAAAATGAAATGTGTTGCCCAGTGTAATCATTATAAAGAATTCTCAAGGAACAAAAGAGGGAAAAAAAAGTTCATTTTGTATGTTGAGATAGTGCCAGTGGTGGACAAGAGGTCCAAAAATGCCACTTGAAAAGCAACAAGGAATGTTTCTGGTACACATGCCAATATTCCTCCCTCAACTAAACACAGCAAACAAAAGATGAACTGGTTATTTTCTCACAATTTGCTGATGTATAATGCTTGTTGCACTCATTACATAACAGCTATTGCATTCCTCAAATAATTGCGATATATTGAATGATGTTCCATAAGTATTATCAGTAATTGATCCAAAACTTGCTGGTCACCCATGTAAAGTACCAGCAAGTGTGAAACCTGAGTGCTTTAAATAATGAACTTTCGAAATCTGAGACTGCTGGCAAATAGTCAGTGAACTCTTGTTGCCATATAGAAGCTGGAGAACCTGCCTGTGGATTCTCTGCCAGATCTAAACTGGTGCAGGATCTCAAGAGTAACAAAGATTTTACGTCTACGAGAAAGGAAGTTATGATAAAGTAGTGCTTGTACTCATGGTTTTTAATTATTCTTAAATTCCCCAGTAAATTTGTTAAGAAAGAATATGAGGAAAAAATACTAATAGCATTTGAATATTTCTGATAATTGAAATATTCTAATGATTTGGAAAAGAACAAAAGCTTTTGACAAAATGCAAAGCTGGATGTGTAGTTTTTTTGCCTGTTAAAGGTATCTTCAAGTTTTGGCAAATGGCATGTTTTTGTTCACCCACATGACTACATTATATTGCACATCATACTGGGGCAACAGAAGTCCATGCCAATCTGATGCATTAGGCTTTCATCAAATTCTTCTGCAAGGTTACGTATAGGACAATTGCATAACCCAACTCTGAGCTGTACTAAATAAAATAAAATCTGAACCAACAGCAAAAACAATTGATAATTATATTAAGCACTTTTCCAGTTAGAGTTAACCTATTCTATTGAGAAGTTCAATAATATAACTTAGCAACTATTTTTTTATGATGAAATCTAATTATGAAGAAAGACCAATCTTTTTGAAATGAAAAGGTTTAATTTAACGTCCCAAACAGATCTCCCCCTGAGATCACTACTATTACAGAAGGCAGTTTTCAGCCAATTCAATTCACTCCAAGAAAGTGCTGAGAACACATTATACAGCGAAAGGCAAGGGACTGACTTTATGCCAAAGAGCTGACTACAGAACTTATCGTACTCCTAGACCAGCACTTTTAGAACACAGCCATCCAACCAATGGTGACAAATGCCCAACTATGTCCTGCATAAGGAACCAAACACAATCCTGCTAATAACCAGTCACCCAATTGTCACCAAGTGATGGAAGGGAAAGATTCTGCAATAATATGCACATTGATGTCCAATTTGGGTTTCAGAAAGAGGATTTCCTCGCAGCCCAACACCATTGCTGCAAGACAGTATACTACTAGTGACTACAATAATAAAGACTAGGCATCCTGTAGAGAGCAATTTGTGACCTAACATGCCAACATCAATCAACTTTCTACAAGACGCAACAATCAAATGTGTGATAAGACATTTCACTGGTCTGAACGAATGCTAATCCAACAACTTAGAGCAGATGATCCAGGAGAAAGCAGCCCACTTCAGTGGCTCACCATCTATCACTTTAAACATTTCTTTCCTCCACCCGCTGCAGTAAATGCCATCTGCAGTGCTTATTTATTTGTTGAGGTGCAGCGCGGAATTCGAGCCAGTCGAGCCACTCTGCCCAACGTCACCTCCTAAAACAGAAACCTTATTCTCTCCATGCTTTGCAGTGCACTGGGCAGCAACTTCTTTCCCATTTTGTCTTCTTTTATATACAGGGATGGAAAGCATGCAAGGAGCTGGCCGGATTTGAACCTGGGACCATTCCGCCTCGAAGTCCAGGTGCTGATGCCACTACACCACTGGCCAGCTACACTGGAGACATGGATGTGACATTGGAGACATGGATGTGGGGGTAGAAGGGTGGGTTGGCAAGTTTGCAGACGACACAAAGGTTGGTGGTGTTGTGGATAGTGTAGAGGATTGTCAAAGATTGCAGAGAGACAGTGATAGGATGCAGAAGTGGGCTGAGAAGTGGCAGATGGAGTTCAACCCGGAGAAGGAGAAGTGTAAGGTGGTACACTTTGGAAGGACAAACTCCATGGCAGAGTACAAAGTAAATGGCAGGATACTTGGTAGTGTGGAGGAGCAGAGGGATCTGGAGGTACATGTCCACAGATCCCTGAAAGTTGCCTCACCGGTGGATAGGGTAGTTAAGAAAGCTTATGGGGTGTTAGCTTTCATAAGTCGAGGGATAGAGTTTAAGAGTCATGATGTAATGATGCAGCTCTGTAAAACTCTGGTTAGGCCCCACTTGGAGTACTGTGTCCAGTTCTGGTCGTCTCACTATAGGAAGGATGTGAAAACATTGGAAAGAGTACAGAGGAGATTTACCAGGATGCTGCCTGGTTTAGAGTGTATGCATTATGATCAGAGATTAAGGGAGCTAGGCTTTACTCTTTGGAGAGAAAGAGGATGAGAGGAGACATGATAGAGGTGTACAAGATAATAAGAGGAATGGATAGAGTGGATAGCCAGCGCCTCTTCCCCAGGGCATCACTGCTCAATACAAGAGGACATGGCTTTAAGGTAAGGGGTGGGAAGTTCAAGGGGGATATTAGAGGAAGGTGTTTTACTCAGAGAGTGGTTGGTGCATGGAATGCACTGCCTGAGTCAGTGGTGGAGGCAGATATACTAGTGAAGTTTAAGAGACTACTAGACAGGTATATGGAGGAATTAAGGTGGGGGGTTATATGGGAGGCAGGATTTGAGGGTCAGCACAACATTGTGGGCCGAAGGGCCTGTACTGTGCTGTATTATTCTATTCTATGCATTGGAGTACTTGAAGATTGCCCATTCCATTACTACTTGAAAAAAATAATCACCACTTTTTCTATTATCAATGTATTTAAATCCTGGAATTCTTTACCAAACTGCATTGTGAGGTGATCTGTATCAGTAGAATGGCACACCACCCCATTTGCATGGACAATTAGGGAGATGTGGTTAACACTGGTCTTGCAACAGTGCCACATCCCAAAAGGTTAATCCAAAATATGGTTAATAATTTATTTGGCCTGTTATCACATATTTAAGTGAATAAAACCAATTTTCATATGAGTCAAACTTGGAGTATTGAAGACTAGCTTTTACTTGCCTGGTCTAACTTCCAATGTTGCTCTGTCCATGTGACTTTCTCCTTTTGCATCAGTTACTTTTAAACGGAATGTATAAAGTCCTTCAACCAAATTGGAAAGGAAAAGCACAGCCTGGTGGTCAGAGTTGTTTAGAACGTCCTGTTGAAGAGTAGTGGATAGTAAATAAGAAAATCTGCGTGGGAAAATGTAATTTAAATGCAACTTCTAGACTAGTAGTGATGTGAAACATATCAGTGATCAAACAAAGTTTTTATTCATCCATGAAGATACAGGAAACATTTTGCAGAATACGATACAGAAAGCTTGTCAGGCTACTCATCTGCTCAAATACTTGCTTTCATCTCATCATTGGTTCTTAGAACAATACTCAGAATTATAAATTTTCAGACAAACCTTATTCAATTTGATTATAATAAATGTAACATATTGCATTAAATAATGACTAGAGCAAAAGATGCTGCAAAACTTTCTCAGCGAACTTTGCCAGGAAACTTACTCCAGCTGCAGGACTGCTCTCATCCCGCATCCACAGGTAGCTGACAATCCCCTTGTCATCTGATGATTTTGACCCATCAAGCATTGCTGTGTTATTAGGAAGGGTAATCACAACATTCTTTGCTATCTTAGCAACTGGAGCCTTATTGATTTCTGTAAAAAAAAAATAATTATCCCCATTTTAGAAAATACTATAATATAAAAATCTATGAGGTCGAATATAAAACCACAATCAAGGCTACACTCAGAAAAAGTACTTCATAATAAATGATATGATGGTGTTAGATTAGGTTGTAGAATTGTTTAATTTTTTTGTTTTTTTTATATATAGTTCAATTACCCTATGCTTGCATGTATTTTTTATATAATCAGCTAATGATAATATAGTATTCTCCTGCGCCTCATTGGCACATCGGGCGGCAACCCTGCCATTTCTTAAGCGTCTATCTGTTTAACAAGGTCAAGTTGCTAACTAGACGCTCAACCCAGCACGGACGAAAAGCATGCAAGGAGACATATGGATTTGAAACCCGGACTGCTCACCTCGAAGTCCACTATGGTGGCCACTGCACCACCAGCCGGCTGACATACTCAGCTATATATGTGTAATTGTTCCGTGAACTTTCCTGTAATTGTAGTATAGCTGCTTCTGTATTTTTCTAAAGCTTCCTGGCTTTCCGGCGGCAGCTGTCACTCCATGTTAATCTGGCTACTTTATGGGTTAATTGTTATCGCTAGCATGTTGTTATCTTTTAGTTCAGGGGTTCCCAACTTGGGGTCCACGGACCCACCAGTTAATGGTAGGGGGGGTTCATGACATATTAAAAAAAGTTGGGAAACTTTGATTTAGTTGGAGCTAGTTTTTTTGTGTGTGAGATTACCACAACTTTGTTCTCTACTCTTCCTTCTGTTTATTCCTTGTTCTTGTAATAATAAAATAATAACAATAAAACTTAATAAAATAGCTGTAAACAACAAACTCTATAGCTCATTCCCAACTTCCAAATCTCTGGATCACGAAAACACCAGGATCCAAAAATGATTTAATTATACATTCCAAAGGGCCAATTATTAATGCAAGCTATCTGTAAATAATTCCACCTTTCTAGGGTTATGTAAAGCTTCGAGTGATCAAAATGTAACAAAGAGGGCTGGCCTTTTTGATCACATATTACATCTTATAAGAACCAGTAAAGCTCTTTAGCCATATTTTAAATTCACCTGGAATTAACATCCAGTCATGTGAATTAAAACAGAAGTACTAATTATTTAGCAATTCAACCAGTATCTATGTAGAGCAGGGGGGACTTAACCTGGGGTCCTCAAGGGTCTGTGGATAGATTCCAGGGGATCTATAAACTTGGATGGGAAAAAAATTTACATCTTTATTTTCACTAACTTCTAAATGAAGTTTAGCATTTCCTTCAATTATGAATGAGGCAACAAACCACAGTAGTATTAGCAGTACCTGTAACTTTGTCACCAATAGAAATCACAGATATTTTCATATTACACGACAGTTGTTACAAATATCTCAAAATATCAATTACGGTACTTGACTATATTTACTGTGTTAATAAGCCCAAATATTACTTCATCACAATTTTATTTTTTTATTATTTTAATAACTGTAATTCAATATAATTAGTTTCTTCTGTCATCCTATGAATTTTATTTTATAAATTTAAATAAATTATTCTGAGAAGGGGTCCATGGCATTAAAAAGGTTAAGAATCACTGATGTAGAGAGAAGTTTTATTTCAAATCATTATTTCAATTAATGTGAATTAACTGCATTCCTGTAGTTATGGCTTTTCAGTTTGCTTGATCATAAGATTTTACCTTGCTTATATGTTTTTGGCTTTCTTGTTGGTGTTAATGAGATTAAGTAGATATTTGAATTGGCTATTGTTAAAAGGTTATCTGAATACCGGCCCGGACAGCCTGAAAAGACAGAGTGTCAGTCAGGATGAAAACAGATTTCGCTCGTTCTCTGTGATGGTCATCTCCATGGCGTTGAGGCTATGAAGACTGCCCCGGCTGCTGTGCTCTGTGCCCACTAATATGATGAACTGATAAGCCAGGCTTTGGGCCTATTCTGGGTTGCTCCGGGGTTCAGATCGGAGAGCTCAAAGATGGCTCAGGATGCTGTCACTTGCTTCAATTGTTTGCACAATCTTTAAACTTCTTTTCCTTTTCTTGCTCATCGAGTGATTCTTTTTTACCCCCCTCTATTTGGATTCTTTCAGGTTTCTTGATTTGTGGCTACTTGTGAGCAAATCTCAAGGTTGTATAATTCACACATTCTTTAATAATAAATGTATTTGAATTCAACCTAATAGACTTGATTTTAATGGCCTGATTAACTTTTCTCATACCTCTTCAGATGCATGTATGGAATTTTAAGAAAAAAAACCTGTCAGTACTACAAATTTTTGCTGGCACTTAATTATTCTTGTTGGTACTGAATTTAAATTTACAATTTGAAATTGAAAACATCATGCAAGACCAGAAAAAAATCATGCACACTGACAATGAGAAGTTTTCTGGAAGACTTGCACTGAGCATTAATTGAGCAAGTCTATTCCTGGCTGTAAAATTCGATGATGGATTCAGTGTTTGCATCGAACCTGACAAAATATTGGGATTTGTACAATGGATCAAAAAGACTGTTGTTTTAAAATGCCAGAACAGTGTGAGAATATTTTACACTTCAATTTCTAATTCCCTTATTTTTCTTAATCACAGTGCTAACATTTTGCTTGCAATATTTTACCAATTAGTAGGTTAGAGATCCTATAAAGTAATCTATCTATACCAGAATAATTCACAATGAATTCAAAATCTCCATCGCAGGAATAATATGCATGGAAAAGTGAAAATCTGATCTTCAAATATGCCTTCCTACAACATGTTGACATCTTCACAAGTTCTGCAGAAATTAGAATCATTATAAATTGAAGTGTCAAATTCTTCACTTTCTACAATTTCCTCATGAGTAAAATTCAAGAACAGGGTAGCCGTTAATGAGGGACCCATGGAGAAAACCAACAACATGATAGCTTGCAACCATCATTATTACTGAATTGTTACTTTCCTTGACATTTGAATGCAAACTATTGCTGTCATCTTCAGATCAGAAGACATACATACCTTCCCTCACAATAATGCGAACAGAATCACGACTCTCCAGGTTTTTTTCATCTTTCACTGTCAGTGTAATCTCGTATGTTCCAACCTGGAGACCTGTTACTGTAGCAACAGCACTGTCTGCATTCTCGATTTTCACACCATCTGGGCCACTGAAATATCAAACCATCAAACCTTACTTTAGGTTTGGGTTACCAGGCGAGCACAAATTATTTGTTGGGTCAGAGGTATGCTGGCTGAAAGCACAGCTCCCTAAACATTTACCTCAATCCTAGATTTGAAGGCCTGCATCCCAAAACAAAAATAGGCCTTTCAATAAAGCTTGTCCATCCTCGATGGGGATACAACATAAATAGTGTTTCAATTCAAACAAGTATACCTTCTCATTGCAGAGGAAGTTTTGCAGTCAGAATTTTGTCCAACATTATTAGACGCTAAAAAGACCACTTTACCTACTTTTCCCCCCAAGAGTCAGCTAAAAAGAATCCTCTGAAAGCAACTTAATCAGAAAGCTTTAAAATACTAAATTTCCCACACAAATTCCATTCACCTTGCTGCCCCCTTCCCAATTTATAAATAACTCACCATCATCATCATCACGTGTCGTGTTGTATGACTTGGGCGATCCTGGTCTACATGACATGATTACTCTTGGCAAAATTTTCTAAAGAAATGGTTTGCCATCGCCTTCTTCTGGACAGTGCCTCTACAAGACGGGTGACCCCAGCCATTATCAATTCAGAGATGGTCTGCCTGGCGTCAGAGTTCACATAACCAGGACTTGTGATAGGCACCAGCACCTCCAGTGACTTCACGTGATCCTGATTTTTTTTTATTGGGGGGGTGTGGGGAGGTTGCTAAGCAGGTGCTGCAACTTGCCCATGGGTGACCTGCAGGCTAGTGGAGGGAAGGAGCACCTTACACCTCCTTTGGTAGAGACTCATCTCCACCTCACCACCCAAACAACTATTCAATCTCCATACACCTTCCAGCACCATAATCCATGGCCTTGCGGGTTCTTTAAGGCAACACCCTAGAACTGTTCAAAAGTAATGATGCTTTTGCTTCTCATAGCCTTCTATCAGCCAGCTCCTGCCTCTTACTACTCCTTTGGTGAAAATCTTTTCCCTCATTTCCCTTCTAATCCTTCAACCAATTACTTAAAATTTAATTAAACCATCAAGGACTGCAGCACAATTACATACCAAATTCTTAACTGGACAATAAAGATAAACAACCTTTAGCAATGCAGCTTACCTACAAAGAAGCTGTTAAGAACCCGATCATAATTTTTAATATTACAGGCAACTTAATATTTTGTTTGACTGTAGTTATTTTTATTGGACTAGTCTCTGACAAAAACCGGTTTACATGGGTGTTTTTACCTTGTTTTTTCCCAAAGATAGGATATAATTTTCTGGTCATCCGTGCTTTTGCTGCCATCTAAAGTCGTGCTGTCCACGGGGAGTGTCAACTCTTTATCAGGTCCCGAGTCTGCTACTGGGGCTTTATTATTTTCTGCAAATATTGTCAACATGTGAAAATTAAGTTTTAGGGGCAGTTTCAGAAGCCTGTATGTTAAAAATCCCGTGCTTTAGGTGAATATTAAACCAAGGTGAAGGACATAAACAACCAAAGTTTCACTGGTCATTTGACTCTCATGTTTCGAGAATCTTGCAGATCACAAGCAGACTGTGCCCTTTAGCCTGAAAATAATATTTCAGAAACTCTGGTGAAGTTCTATAGGAGAATCCCCTGTACAATGGATGCAATGGATTGCAGAAGCTTTGATGAACTCCAACCACACCATTGACTTCAGAGGACGATGGAAACAGGGTCATCGATGGCTTATGCTTCACTGGGATCTAAGGGCCCAAGTAAGTATAACAGAGTAAAAATGTCACCTAGCTAGTTTCAAACATACAACACATTACCCATGAGTAGTAGCACTGATTACGTTCCTCAGGCATGATGAACAAAATGAGGGCACAGAGCAAAAATACTTAACACTTGTACTTGCCTCCAGGCCTCTCAAAACACATACCTGGTTGTACTATAACCATCACCTCAGCAGTAGCCTGGTGACCTACTGAATCTGTGACCGTTAGTTGAAAGATATAGTCTCCTTCCTGCATCGCTGATAGTTGGAGCAAAGGCGTTCGTACACCCTGAGCAAGAGGAACATACAAGTATTTATTTTCTTAAATAATTAGTCAGTGTGTATAAAACAGTCATAGCACATCAACAAGATCAACGTTTTCTGTAACCAGTGAACAAGCCAATGCTCTTGGAAGTTACCCAACATCATTCAGTTAGAAAAATAAATCATTAAATTAGCTGAATTTAAGTTATGATAAAAATAATTTTCTGTCACTTATAGTAATTTGTTAATGTACTGCAGAAGAAGGGTCTCATCTGAAAACGTCAACCTTTACTCTTTTCCAGAGATGCTGCCTGACCTGCTGAGTTCCTCCAGCGTTTTGTGTGTGTGGCTTTGGATTTCCAGCATCTACAGAATTTCTTGTGTATGAAATTTCATAACTTGCGTTAGTGATTCTGAACATATTGCTAAAAAGCAATATCAAATTGTATGGGTCCAATCACAAACGGGGGGTGGGGGGGGGGAGAGAGAAAAAAATCTGTAAATGCTGGAGATCCAAGCAACACACACAACATGCTGGAGGAACTCAGCAGGCCAGGCAGCATCCATGGGAAAAAAGAGTACAGTCGATGTTTCGGGCTGAGACCCTTCGGCAGGACTGGAGGAAAATAGACGAGGAGTCAGAGTTAGAAGGTGGGGGGAGGGGAGGTATGGGATTTATTTTACCTTTTTAAATCAACCAGAATCATGTAGGTGTGTTTGCTTTATGTTTTACTTTGTCCTTCATGCATGGAATCACTATTATTTGTTGCATAACCAGCATTCTCCCTCAAAGAATAATATTCTTGAAATTTTCCTACCTGCATTTCAACCACTTTGCCCTTGCTTTTTGGACTTAGGGACCACTCATAGCTGACAATTCCATGGTCATCTGTACTTTGATTGCCATAAAGCATGATGGAATTCCTGGGCAGTGTAAGGACCTGGTTTGCACCAGCGTTAGCTACAGGTGGATAATCTACTGCTTTATGCACCATTACATATGCCGTGGTAGAGTTGCTGGCACCATCAGAATCCACAACTGTTAAGCTGAAAAATAACAACAAAAGAAAATAAACTGTGCCAGTCCTCCAAGCATACTTGCTGAATAACATTACAAATGCACAATCCAACAAAACACTGCAAAATGCTATAATTATTTATCTTAAAAGGCATAAAGATCCAGATAAAAGGCTTACTAATATTGAATTTAAATTATTTACAGGGTGCAAAAGTGGTGAGGGGTTTCAGCAAGATGTTGCCTGGGATGCAGTTCTCAGAGACTGCATTGGCTAGACTTGTTTTCCCTGGTGCATTGAAGGCCAAGGGAGGACCTTACTGAGCAATATAAAATAATGTTAGACATAAATTGGGTAGAAAGAGAGAAACTGTGCAATTTGGTAGGGACACTTACAACCAGCGTGCATGTTTAATGCAAGTATTTTGAGATTTAGGATGAGATTTAGGAAAGCTATTTTTTTCCCCAGCAGAAGATGGTTGATATGTAGTCAACTTTTTCCACCCGGGGGTGGTCCATGTACGGAGTGAACTGTCAGAGGAAGAGGCACTTGAAAAGGAACACTTTAGAACAGTGTTTGCCGACCTTTGTTATACCATGGACCAATGCGATTAAGCTAGGGGTCCATGGACTCCTGGTTGGGAACCCCTGCTTTAGAGAGACATGGACCAAATATGGACAAATGGAACCAGCTTGGATGTGAATCTTGGTTGGCATTGATTGGTTAGGTTGAACACTACTGAGTGACACTGAGTTACTGCCTGAGAGGGTAGTGGAGGCAGCTACATTCACAACACTGTAGTATTTAGATGTGCATTTGAAACACTGTGGCGGAGAAGGCTGTGGGATGAGCACTGAAAACTGGGATTAACATCGATGGGAATTATTAGTTGGTTTGGACATGATTGACTGAGGGTTCCATTTCTTTACTGTACGAATAGCTGAAACTATACCGCTGAAGTACTACAATGTTAATAGACCATTAAGCTCTTAATAGTCTGGGACCGGAGTACATCACAGAATCATTCTCTTGAGCTCTCAGGTCCTCTTCCGCTAGTCTCTTAAGTTTAAACAATCTCCCCCAAAAGATAATTGGCAGGTCAACTTTTTTGAACTACGCTCCTAAACTATTCAATTCAATTACCTAAAACTACAAGAGATGCAGACCCAGCTGATACCTTTAAACGCCAACTCAAAACTTATTTAACCTTGTTTTTAACCAACATCCTTTTGTCTTTTATTTTCATTTTTTTTAAATCACTAATCTTTTATTGCAACACCAACAGATTAAATTCAATACAACCAGTTTATTTTCATTTAATTATTTTATTTTCATGTTTGTACTTTTATTCCCATTGTAAATCACTTTGAATTATATCTATATGAAGTTATTATATTATGTTATCCTTCAGAAAACAGAACTAAACAAAATGTCAAGAACGATTTATGCAACAAGCATTTTATAAAAAAGCAAGAATCATTCACCTGAAACATCAGCTCTTTTTGCCTCTTCACAAATGCTGTCTGACCTTTTATTAGTGCATTTAAATTTATAGGTATATGATTCATTCAAGTCCACAGTAATTTAACATAGGTGCCATTTTAAGCTATATAAAGACGTCCAAACAGGCCTTATGATACCACCATGCCCTGTTAACATGGCTCATGGAATTCAATCCTAATCTAGTCCATCCTCAGGGACCCCACCCCAACACCCAGGCCATGCTCTCTTCTCACTGCTGCCATCAGGAAGAAGGTACAGGAGACTCCGGACTCACACCACCAGATTCAGGAACAGTTACAAACCCTCAACTCTTGAACCAAAGGGGATAACTTCACTCATCCATCAAGTACATTGGACGATTTTGATTGTGGGAACAAAAATGATCCCACAATCAATTAACTCACTTTTAAGGACTGTTCTTTTCATGTTCTCAATATTTATTGCTTATGTTTTTATTATTATTTGTTTTTGTATTTGCAATTTGTCTTTTGCACTCTCATTGAACATGCAAATTGGGAGGTCTTTCATTGATTCAGTTATGGTTATTATCCTATAGATTTATTGTGTATGGCCACAAGAAAATGAACCTCAGGGTTGTATATGGTGACATATATATACTTCAATAATAAATTTACTTTGACCCTTGTGCAAGTAAATCAGTAGGCCACGTGTGGCAGACAGATGAAGTCCAAATGCTAGAAACTTTGTAGGTTTATAGACCTATGGGCTAGAGGAAAGTCTAAGAGGTAAAAAAAAATTCACTGTTGCTGGAGTATAGAAAAAATCATCAAAAAGGCCAAAAGAAAATGAGCCACCTCAGCAGAGGTGGAACAGGTCACGAGGGAATAATCCATCAGTTATATAGATCCTGGATCTGATCACATTTGTGTCTAGTGGAAAGAATCCTAGGCAGGAAATATTGGATTGGAGGAAGGATTGGGTAGATCAAACATGTTTTTATGCCATCATGCATTATTCATAACTGGCTTGCATGTATAAGACCAATTTAACTAGCCTGCGGTACTTCAGACTCCATTGTTAAAGCTCTGTGGGGTAGGGCCTTCAGCACTGTAGAGGTGGGATCTACTGTTAAAATATTGATGAACATGTTGATAGCCAGCAAAGACTCAGTCCCAACTGTGCCAGCTGTGCAAACTGTATTAGCTTCCATTTTGCCTCCAAAATGTAAAATCTTACAATTACCAAAGAAATTAATGAAATGGATCCTCATATGGTGCAAGATTGAAGAGGTGATTTCCTAATCAGGTGCCAGCCTCTCACAGCATGATTAGGTCCTGACAATAGAAGAGAAAACTGGTCATTTGCACCTTGGATTCATCTGCAAGTCTGGCATTTATGTCTGAGCACCAGCGGGTTAGTTCATCACCACTGGCATCAGCCAGTGAGACCCAGTTCCTGGAAGTCCAATTAGCTGAACTGGAAAACATGTGCTGTGTGCAACACGTGCAAATCAGCAGAGGGCAGTCTCGAGCTTCTAGTTATGATTATTTTCAGTAATAGGCAGGAATGAATCAAATGGCCTCAATTTGTGCTACGTTTACAGTAATCATTACAATCTACAGCATCCCTCCCTCAACAATCGCCATCTACCTAGTTTCTGTTAACAAAATTCATGTCTTGGCCCAATAATGAACATAATTTGCCTCAAATGTTTGTGGGAATAATCATTCAATTGCCATCTCTCCCAACGATTGGAATGATACCCAATGGATAGTCAGTCTTGGAACATCTATACCAAGAATGAACCCTCTATTTGCATCTCATATTACTCAATAGTGACAAGACTAACAAACGTGTAGGATTTTAGATAATTCAGTACGAGTGAAAGGCATATATTGATGACAAAACATGCAACCTAATTATATTTTCTTGAACAATTATTATAGCTTACTAAACTGCAGCTTTGCATTTTCAATCTCCATCTGGTGAGTTGGCATACTTATGCCATCCGATAGCTATCAAGTAAAAGTGGAAAATGAATTGAAGTACAAACTATTCCCACGTGTGATTTTTAAACTATATCCAAGAGCTAAGTGAAAGAGAGCACCATGCCAGCTTCTGCTCCAAAAAAAAAGAGCAGAATGGATAGAATTGCAGTTTTATTCTCTTTCTGGAATGCGTTTAAAAGGGAAAGAATATAGAAGATATGCCTCGGGAATATACATAGCAATTCACAATGCACCATGCAGTTTCAAATTGCATTGAAGCACTCAAATGTTCAGTAACAGAACAGTACCTCCTGCCAACACACGCAAAATGCTGGAGGAACTCAGCTGGTTAGGCAGCATCTACGGAAAAGAGTAAACAGTCGACGTTTCGGGCCGAGACCTTTCATCGGGACTGCTCTGCTGAAGGGCCTCAGCCTAAAAGGTCGACTGTTTACTCTTTTCCATAGACGCTGCCTGGCCTGTTGAGTTCCTCCGGCATTTTGTGTACGCATGCTGCTTGGATTTCCAGCACCTGCAGATGTTCTCTTGTTTGCGATTGGAGTGCCTCCTGCTAAACTGGATACATCTAGGATGTGCTTCCTGGGATGGTGTTACAACCCAGTGCGCTAGAAATGAAGTAAACTATTTCCTCCCCACCCCACAAAGACGTATACTTAAACTTTTGTACTTGGATAAGTACCTGAAAGTGTAATTTCCTGGAACCAAGTTAGTCAGCTTTAGTATGGGAGTACTTTCTGACACCTTCTCCTCTCGCAATGGACCCTTAAGTTCCTCCCATTGGTAGCTTATGATCTTATCATCATCTGTGCTTTCTGTAAACAGAAAAAGATATGCATTTCTAATTCAGTTGACAAGCGTCTTCGTCCATTCTAATTGATTATTATTAAGCTAATGGTTGCAAAATAGGAATCCAGAAAAGTGAATTATGATCTGGACTACAGGCATTTTAATATTTGCTCTGGTTCTTGTAAAGTAAACATTTGCATACATCAGAATTGTAGTTAAAGCTGATGATAATTGCAAATGATTCATGTTTGAGTTGGACAGAGTCAGAGTTATACAGTACTGAAACAGGCTCTTCAGGCCTATCTACACAAATAACAATTGTGTCCATTAGGCTTGTATCCCTCTACTACTTTCCTGTCCATCTATTGGTCAAAATACCTTTTAAACATTCTAATTGTTTCTACTGGCATCACCTTCCCTAGTTGATGTATCAATATATCCACCATCTGACATGTCAAAAACTTGCCTGGGTACACAGGTTGATAGGGCAGTTAAGGCAGCTTATGGAATGCTTGCTTTTATTAGTTGAGGATTTGAGTTCAGAGGTTATGCTGCAACTTTATAAAACTCTGGTTAGGCCACATCTGGAGTATTGCGTACAGTTCTGGTCACGCCACTACAGGAAGGATGTTGAGGCTTTGGAGAGGGTGAAGAAGATGTTTACCAGTATGTTGCCTGGTTTAGAGGGCATGTGTTATCATGAGAGGCTGGACAAACTTGGGATTTTTTTTTCTGTGGAGCGTCGGAGGCCGAGGGGAGGTTCACAAGATTATGAGGGGCTCAGATAGAGTGGACAGAGAGTATCTGTTTCCCAGGGTTGGAATGTCTAATACCAGAGGGCATGTACTGAAGGTGAGAGGGGTTAGGTTCAAAGAGGATGTGAGGGACAAGTTTTTTTTTACTCAAAGTGGTGGATACCTGGAAAGCGCTACTTGGTATGGCGGCAGAAGCAAATACATTAGAGGTTTTTAAGAGGTTTGGATAGGCACATGGATGTAAGGAAGATGGAGGGATACAGACATTGTGTAAGTAGGAGGGATTAGTCTTTGGGTGTCCTTGATTAGTTGGTTTGGCATAACATTGTGGGCCAAATGGCCTGTTCCTGTGCTGCACCCTTCTATGTTCTCCCAGATCTCCCTATGACCTCTAGTTTCAGACTACTACCCTGCGAATAAGACGCTCATTATCTCCAGCCTCTATAGTCACCCCTCAGCCTTCTACAGATCAGTGAGAACAATCCAAGCTTATCCAATCACTCGTTACCAATCCCACCTATTTTAGACAAGATCCAAGTGAATTTCTTCTGCACTCTTTTTTAATGCTACCATGTCCTTCAGAGTCGTTAGACCACACTTGGAGTACTGTGTCCAGTTCTAATCACCAAACAACAATATGGTGTTGCAACTCATAATCTATGTCTCAACCCATGCTAAATGCTTCTATGCAAATTAATTCTTGCACAACATAGAGATGAGTGAAAATGTCACCTGGCTATTTTCCAAGTACAAAACACATTACCTATGGGTAGCAACACCAATTACATTCCTCAAGCACAATGAACAAAATTAGACTATAGAACAAAATGGTGCCATGGTAGTGTAGCAGTTACGTGGGGCTATTACAGTCCGGGGCGTTCTGGGGTTTGGAGTTCAATTCTGGGGCCATTCTGTAAGGAGTCGCTGTATGTCCTCCCCATGGAATGCACGGGTTTTCTCCGGATGCTCCTGTTTCCTCCCACAGTCCAAAGGCTTACCGGGCAAGTTAATTGGTCATATAAATTGCCCCACAATTAGGTTAAGGTTAATCAGATTCGTTGGGGGTTGTTGGCTCGAAGGGCTGGAAGGGTCTACTCTGTGCTGTATCACTAAATTAAAAACATTCAACAATTGTATGTGTATCCAGGCTTCTTTCAAAATACATTCCTGGCTGTACCTTAACTGGTACTGACACCATTTTCAGGAACTACGAACTCGAATGCCAAGATCTCTCTGTATATCAACACAACCAAGGCCTCTGCTATTTACTATATCTACCCTGAAAGCACTTGACAACCCAAAAAGCATTATTTTACACTTGTCTGGATTAAATGCCGTCTGCCAATATTCCACTCAGTTGGCCCTGCAGTTTATAAATCATACATGGCCTTTTTTTGTACTTCTGTTATTAGGCAAACAGCAAGATTCTAATG
Source organism: Mobula birostris (assembly GCF_030028105.1). Taxonomy (NCBI): domain Eukaryota; kingdom Metazoa; phylum Chordata; class Chondrichthyes; order Myliobatiformes; family Myliobatidae; genus Mobula; species Mobula birostris. The sequence continues at coordinate 12,754,156 of NC_092399.1, forward strand.
AGGAAATAATACAAAAACATACTTGTATGAAGGAGAAACAGCACTCTAACTAGAGACCAATAGCAGATTCGTGTCGCAAAGAATTTGTAAACTTACGGCTCCCATCAATGAAAGTCGATGTTGTTGGCAATGAGATCTCTTGCATCTTTGGAGAGACAATAGCCACTGGCGACTGATTTACACGAGGTGCTGTAAAATAGATCATTCGTAATTAAATTAAAGCAACACTAAAAGGAACAAAGTTGGTAAAAATAAACTTCAACCAAAAAAGTAGGTTACAGAAGAAAAAAGTGCCATTGTTGCATTGCATTAAGTGTCAAGGTCAGATTTGCCAACAATGACATGTAATTTGCCCTTTGAACCCGCAGGTTTAGCCTGGTGCAGGAACAACAACATCGAGACAAGTCTGAGGGAAAAGATAGTTAAAAGGGAAATCAAAATACATTTGATTAGTTACCAGTACAATGTTTTGACTTTTAATTTTTCTTTTAAATAATTCATAACTTTTAGTTAAGTACTTTAATTTTAGGTCTTCTGAATGCCAAAATATTCACTGGTACCATTCAAAGATTGTGGGCCAGAACTTGCCACCAGCACTAAGCTACTTATTCTCACCAAAAAAAAGCATTCGCTTGCACTGCGTAGGGACCCACCCAACCATGAAACACTGCTGAATGTCATTTAGGATTGGGATGACAAGGCTTTGTGCAGCTGCTGAGAGTTGTGAAATAAAGCTGTCACTCATACGCACCAGAACAAAGACTTAACAGGAAGCGCCTATGGAAAAATGAAAAGCCAAGAGAGCCATGTCACCAGAATATTTTAGGCAGTCAGAATTGTCAAGGGTTTGGAATATTTCTTAACGCCACTGACATTCAAGCTTCCAAAGTGAACTAAATACAAATTAAAAAATAATTTAGAAGTGTAATAAAATGGAAATTAAATAGAACAATAAAGCAAGCAATACAAAAATTATAAATTCTATTACACTGACCTTTTCTCTTACAGCTAGCAAGTAAGTGGCTTTACCATTTCTATACCAAATTTAATCTGTTCAAAAACTGGTTAAACAGGACAATGATTAAGACAACACACACAAAATGCTGGAGGAACTCAGCAGGCCAGATAGCATCCATGGAAAAAAGTACAGTTGATGTTTCGGGCCAAAACCCTTCGGCAGGACTTACAATACCAGCTTGTACCCAGGAATTGGACTCTAGCATCAGACAATAACTGGGAATTTTACAGCTGAGCTCTGCAGGTTGAGGGTTTCCATACAGGGAACGTTTGCAAGCCCCAAACATATTTACGCTTCTTTGCTAGAATTTCTGCATGAGCTGTGACCTGTCATATTGTTTCAAGTTATGAAATTTGATATCTGTTTATGATGGAGACCGTCTCTTAAGCTTGTTACATTGTGACTAGTTTCTTGTCAATGGAAGCAATATATTGTAAGGCAGACTTAATTATAAAACGCAAGCAACAGGAATTTTGCAGATGCTGGAAATTCAAGCAACACACATCAAAGTTGCTGGTGAACGCAGCAGGCCAGACAGCATCTGTAGGAAGAGGTGCAGTCGACGTTTCAGGCCGAGACCCTTCATCAGGACTAACTGAAGGAAGAATGAGTAAGGGATTTGAAAGTTGGAGGGGGAGGGGGAGATCCAAAATGATAGGAGAAGACAGGAGGGGGAGGGATGGAGCCAAGAGCTGGACAGGTGATTGGCAAAAGGGATACAAGAGGATCATGGGACAGGAGGTTCGGGAAGAAAGACGGGGGGGGGGGAACCCAGAGGATGGGCAAGGGGTATATTCAGAGGGACAGAGGGAGAAAAAGGGGAGTGAGAGAAAGAATGTGTGCATAAAAATAAGTAACAGATGGGGTACGAGGGGGAGGTGGGGCCTAGCGGAAGATAGAGAAGTCGATGTTCAGGCCATCAGGTTGGAGGCTACCCAGACGGAATATAAGGTGTTGTTCCTCCAACCTGAGTGTGGCTTCATCTTTACAGTAGAGGAGGCCGTGGATAGACATGTCAGAATGGGAATGGGATGTGGAATTAAAATGTGTGGTCACTGGGAGATCCTGCTTTCTCTGGCGGACAGAGCGTAGATGTTCAGCAAAGCGGTCTCCCAGTCTGCGTCGGGTCTCGCCAATATATAAAAGGCCACATCGGGAGCACCGGACGCAGTATATCACCCCAGTCGACTCACAGGTGAAGTGTTGCCTCACCTGGAAGGACTGTTTGGGGCCCTGAATGGTGGTAAGGGAGGAAGTGTAAGGGCATGTGTAGCACTTGTTCCGCTTACACGGATAAGTGCCAGGAGGGAGATCAGTGGGGAGGAATGGGGGGGACGAATGGACAAGGGAGTTGTGTAGGGAGCGATCCCTGCGGAATGCAGGGGGCGGGGGGAGGGAAAGATGTGCTTAGTGGTGGGATCCCGTTGGAGGTGGCGGAAGTTACGTTGAATAATATGTTGGACCCGGAGGCTGGTGGTGTGGTAGGTGAGGACCAGGGGAACCCTATTCCTAGTGGGGTGGCGGGAGGATGGAGTGAGAGCAGATGTACGTGAAATGGGGGAGATGCGTTTAAGAGCAGAGTTGATAGTGGAGGAAGGGAAGCCCCTTTCTTTAAAAAATGAAGACATCTCCCTCGTCCCAGAATGAAAAGCCTCATCCTGAGAGCAGATGCGGCGGAGACGGAGAAATTGCGAGAAGGGGATGGCGTTTTTGCAAGAGACAGGGTGAGAAGAGGAATAGTCCAGATAGCTGTGAGAGTCAGTAGGCTTATAGTAGACATCAGTGGATAAGCTGTCTCCAGAGACAGAGACAGAAAGATCTAGAAAGGGGAGGGAAGTGTCGGAAATGGACCAGGTAAACTTGAGGGCAGGGTGAAAGTTGGAGGCAAAGTTAATAAAGTCAACGAGTTCTGCATGCGTGCAGGAAGCAGCGCCAATGCAGTCGTCGATGTAGCGAAGGAAAAGTGGGGGACAGATACCAGAATAGGCACGGAACATAGATTGTTCCACAAACCCAACAAAAAGGCAGGCATAGCTAGGACCTATGCCTGCCTTTTTGTTGGGTTTGTGGAACAATCTATGTTCCGTGCCTATTCTGGTATCTGTCCCCCACTTTTCCTTCGCTACATCGACGACTGCATTGGCGCTGCTTCCTGCACGCATGCAGAACTCGTTGACTTTATTAACTTTGCCTCCAACTTTCACCCTGCCCTCAAGTTTACCTGGTCCATTTCCGACACTTCCCTCCCCTTTCTAGATCTTTCTGTCTATGTCTCTGGAGACAGCTTATCCACTGATGTCTACTATAAGCCTACTGACTCTCACAGCTATCTGGACTATTCCTCTTCTCACCCTGTCTCTTGCAAAAACGCCATCCCCTTCTCGCAATTCCTCCGTCTCCGCCGCATCTGCTCTCAGGATGAGGCTTTTCATTCTAGGACGAGGGAGATGTCTTCATTTTTTAAAGAAAGGGGCTTCCCTTCCTCCACTATCAACTCTGCTCTTAAATGCATCTCCCCCATTTCACGTACATCTGCTCTCACTCCATCCTCCCGCCACCCCACTAGGAATAGGGTTCCCCTGGTCCTCACCTACCACACCACCAGCCTCCGGGTCCAACATATTATTCTCCGTAACTTCCGCCACCTCCAACGGGATCCCACCACTAAGCACATCTTTCCCTCCCCCCCCCCCCTCTGCATTCCGCAGGGATCGCTCCCTACACAACTCCCTTGTCCATTCGTCCCCCCCATCCCTCCCCACTGATCTCCCTCCTGGCACTTATCCGTGTAAGCGGAACAAGTGCTACACATGCCCTTACACTTTCTCCCTTACCACCATTCAGGGCCCCAAACAGTCCTACCAGGTGAGGCAACACTTCACCTGTGAGTCGACTGGGGTGATATACTGCGTCCGGTGCTCCCGATGTGGCCTTTTATATATTGGCGAGACCCGACGCAGACTGGGAGACCGCTTTGCTGAACATTTACGCTCTGTCCGCCAGAGAAAGCAGGATCTCCCAGTGACCACACATTTTAGTTCCACATCTCATTCCCATTCTGACATGTCTATCCAGGCCTCCTCTACTGTAAAGATGAAGCCACACTCAGGTTGGAGGAACAACACCTTATATTCCGTCTGGGTAGCCTCCAACCTGATGGCATGAACATCGACTTCTCTAACTTCCGCTAGGCCCCACCTCCCCCTCGTACCCCATCTGTTACTTATTTTTATGCACACATTCTTTCTCTCACTCTCCTTTTTCTCCCTCTGTCCCTCTGAATATACCTCTTGCCCATCCTCTGGGTCCCCCCCCACCCCCGTCTTTCTTCCCAGACCTCCTGTCCCATGATCCTCTCATATCCCCTTTTGCCTATCACCTGTCCAGCTCTTGGCTCCATCCCTCCCCCTCCTGTCTTCTCCTATCATTTTGGATCTCCCCCTCCCCCTCCAACTTTCAAATCCCTTACTCACTCTTCCTTCAGTTAGTCCTGACGAAGGGTCTCGGCCTGAAACGTCGACTGCACCTCTTCCTACAGATGCTGCCTGGCCTGCTGCGTTCACCAGCAACTTTGATGTGTTGCTTAATTATAAAGCACTAGGTTTGCATACATGGTTTCCATCATAAATATGATCATTGGAATTTAAAATGGAATGGAAAAATTGACATTTATGTTGGTAGAAGGGTTTTAATATAATATTGACATTACTTACAGTACAAAATGAATACAACAGGGATTGGCCCTGGTTTAATTATTCTCTTTGCTTTCTTCAAAAGAATTTCACATATAAACAAGTGTAAAATGATGAATTTCCTCTATAAAACCTGACTAATGGCAAACTATTGCTCAACATCTACAGTAGTACACTCAATAGCCACTTTATTAGGTACAACTGCTTGTTAATTTAAACAGCTAATTAGCCAATCGTGTGGCAGCAACTGAATGCATAAAAGTATGCAGGCATGGTCAAGAGGTTCAGTTGTTGTTCAGACCAAACATCAGAATAGGGAAGAAGTATGATCTAAGCAGTTTTGACTGTGGAATGGCTGTTGGTACCAGACAGGCTGGTTTGAGTATCTCAGAAACTGCTGATCTCCTGGGATTTTCACAAACAACTGTCTCTAGTTTACAGAGAGTGATGTGAAAAAAATTTTTTAAAGCATACACCGAGCAGTTCTGTGGGCGAAAATGTCACATTAATGAGAGAGGTCAGAGGAGAATGGTCAGACTGGGTCAAGCTGACAGGAAAGTGACAGTAGCTCAAATAGCCACACATTACAGTGGTGGGCAGAAGAGGATCTCTGAATGCACATCACGTCGAACTTTGAAGTGGATGGACTACAGTAGCAGAAGATCATGCACATACACTCAACGGCCACATGATTAAATAAGGGAGGTACCGAATAAAGTGAGTGTTTATGCTGATCTCCAGAATTACTGCATGTATTGAAATTGCTACTCTGTGGTAATTTAAGTCCCATCAGTTAATCTGCACAGTAGATAAATATTTTGTATATAATAAATAATTTAATGCTTTAAACAGGAACAGATCAATTTACATCTGTCGTTACACAAGACCATTTACAGCCCATCTTGTAATCAATGCTAAAAGTGTGTATAAGCAGTAAATACATCCTGGAAAATATTCAAGATTTTAGTAGTATTATGCACAAGCGATTAATACTAAGCTCCAAAAGAGGACCATAACCATATTGTAGGGTTTGGAAGCTTGCATGCCTCAATGACCCGGAGAGCTATGTTGACTGGAGTGAGGGTCTTGTGCTTTAGCTCCTGATAGGGTCACCCAGGCCAAACAGGTTAAAAGGTAGTGTCCAGACTGAGTGGTCCACAGGTCCTCCAGGTTTGGAGGTTCAGCAGAGGGGTAACAACCCTGGTTAGTCAAAAAAAAAAACTTGTTACAGAAATAGTAATGAAAAATCCTTCTGCACCTATGTGTGACAGTTATGGACAGACAAGAGAGTATGGCAAACATGAGGAAATCTGCAGGTGCTGGAATTTCAAGCGACACACATCAAAGTTCCTGGTGAACGCAGCAGGCCAGGCAGCATCTCTAGGAAGAGGTACAGTCGACGTTTCGGGCCAAGACCCTTCGTCAGGACTAACTGAAAGAAGAGAGTACGGCTGTCATTGCTGCTCTAAACACCAGCAGCGTAATGGGCAGCAAGTATTAATATCAAATTTACTAATTTAAAATACGAGCACCTATTTCCACCCAAAGCATTAACTCTTTGTCTTTTCACAGATGCTGAGTATTGGAGTGTTTCTGTTTTTAGTTTGCATTGCTAGCATTTGCTTTTGCTTTTGAATTCGTCACCTCTGGTTAAGTAATTTCGGGTTATTTTCACTTTGCTTCCCTTTTCATCACTTGGCTTCCAGACTCATGCACAGACCTTTAAAGTATTTGAAACCCCATTCCGAAAACTCATGACCACAGAGCCATTTAATATGTTGCTTCATTCACAATTCGATGATTTATCATTCATAGCCATTCTGCCATGCTAAATATGGGATTCAATCTAACTATCAGGAATACAAACCTGGCTTAACAGTCACATTCACTGACCCTTCTCCATATGCATTGTCTCCTTGCACAATCAGCTTGAACATGTAGAAACCAACTGAAAGCTGAAAAATCAAAGATCCAAACATTACACACACGTCAAAATTGATTAGTGGCAATCATACAAACTTCCCTTGATTCCATAAGAAACTGACATAATGCAACATTATTATTCAAGAAAGGAGAATGTCAGCAGAATTGGGAAACTAGTTAGCGTGATATCACGTCAAAAAATGTTGAAATTCACTAAGAAATTATAGCAGAGCACTAAGAAAATTAGTGTGACTGGCAGCTTAAGAAAACTGTGTTTGACAAGAATGATATGTTTTTTAATAAAAATTTTAACAATTAAAATTCAAAGTCAAATTATTATCTGAGTACATACATGTCACCACATACAACTCTTGAGATTCATTTTCCTAAGGGCATATTCAGCAAATCAATAGAATAGCAACTATAAATATGATTAAAAGAAAGAAAGCAGATAGAAGACAACAAACTATGCAAATATAAGTAAATAGCAATAAATAATGAGAGCATGAAATGACAAGATAAAGAATCCTTAAAGTGCATCATTGCTTGTGGGAAGACCAGAAATAGAATGAGTGTAGTTATATCCTCTTTCTGTTCAAGAGCCTGATGGTTGAGGGATACACTGTTGTTGAACCTGGTGGTGCGAGTCCTGAGGCACCTGTGCCTTCCATAGGATGGCAGCAGCGAGAAAAGAGCATGGCCTGGGTGGTGAGGATCTTTGATGATGGACTGGTTAAAGGAGAATGAAGGGATATTGTGTATAAAGATACTCACAGCAAGATGTTGCAAGAAAATTCACAGGGTTGAGGATAGCATTAGTATGGATAGAGGACTACTTAAGTAATAGAAAGTAAAGAACAGGAGTCATTTGGTCAGTCTTAAGTTGGCAGAATGTCAAAGGTGAACTGCTGTAAAGTGCTTCCCCCTCAGCCCGTTTGAATGGTATCAGTTCAAAATGCCATCAGGTTATTCCCCTCCATAGAAGCTGCCTGAATTGCTGACTTCCTCCAGTATTTTGTGGGTGTTACTCTGCAGAATCCCCTGTGTTCATACTTCCCGCTCAGCCGCCTACAATCTACATTAGTGGCCCAGATTAAAAGGTGGTGTCACAAATCCAAGTTTGAGTGGGGAAGAGATCTTACAGGATGATGTGAAGAATCTGTAAAGTGATCTTACAGGTCAAAAAAATGGGCAAGAAATGGCATATGCAGAATAGTACTGGAAAACAGACGCCGAGGATAAATTGTCTGCATAACAATTAGCCAGAATGGATTTATCCTCCTTTTGTGAATACTCCATACCTAATTAACTTTTCAAATTGTCAGAGGTGCTACTATACTCTCATAGCAAGCTTACTTCCAGAGTGTGAATCTTCAGTACAACAGCTGGCATTTTTTTCTGGTCCTATGTCTTTGCCACATTCAGTGCTTTCAGCTGCTTCTGAATGTCAGACAAAGTGAATCAGATTGGCTGAAGACTGGCTTCTGTGAGGCTAAGGTCTCAGGAGAAAGAATTATCCACTTAGCACTTGTATTTGGACATAGTTGCAAATGCGTCATGTGTCGCTGATACTTGCCTGCTGGCAGGGCCCAACATAGATGTGTGTATTTTAAAGGCTGCTCTCTTCTATTAGCTGTCTAAAACTATGAAAAGACCTTGACATTTCCTTATCATAAGGACACTCACTTCTGGTTAACATTCATGGAGTCCTGAATTACAGTTTTCCCTAGTTCAGAATCAGGTTTAATATCACTGGTATATGTCGTAAAATTTGTTAACTTTGCGGCAGCAGTACAATGCAATACATGATAAATAAATAGAGAAAAATGAATTACAGTAAGTATATAGGTATATTAAATAGTTAAATTAATATAAGCAATGCAAAAAAAAAGTTTAAAAAAAGTAGTGACGTAGCGTTCGTGGTTTCGATGTCCATTCAGAAATCTGATGGCAGAGAAGAAGCTGTTCTTGAATCATTCAGGCTTCTGTACCTCTTTGCTGATGGTAACAATGAGAAGAGGGCATGTCCTGGGTGGTGGGAGGCGTAGATGATGGAAGCTGCTTTTCTGAGGCACTGCTCCTTGAAGATGTCTTGGACATTATGGAATCTACCACCCATGATGGGGCTCACTAATTTTACAACTCTGCAGCTTGCTACAGTCCTGTGCAGTAGTGCCCCCCCTCCCAATACCAGACGGTGATACAGCCAGTCAGAATGTTGTCCATGGTATATCTGTAGAGAGTATGAGTGTTCAAGGTGACAAACCAAATCTCCTCAGACTGCTGATGAAATATGGCTGCTGTCTTGCCTCCTTTATAGCTGCATCAATATGTTGGGACCAGGTTAGATCCTCAGGAACTTGAAAAGGCTCATTCTCTCTACTGCTGATCCCTCGACGACGACTGGTTTGTGTTCCCCTGTGTTACCCTTTCCGAAGTTCACAATCATCTCTTGGGTCTTACTGACATTTAATGCAAGGTTGTTATTGTGACACCACTCAATTAGTCAGTATATCTCACTCCCGTATACCCTTGTGCCACCATCTGAGATTCTGCCAACAGCAACTGTAGCATCAGCAAATTTATAGATGGCATTTGAGCTATGCCTAGCCACAGCTAAATTTCATGTAACCTGGTGCTGCTCTTAGCAGGTTCTTCCAGATATTTACAAGAAAAATTAAAATGAATATTTTCTTTTTAAACAGCATGTTGTGGTGCAGAGGGAAGTGGAACAGCTAGTACTTGGAAAGTATAAAATTAATGGGCACCAGGCTTAACATTTCTTACAAGATTGCAGAGTAACAGATTAGAAAGTTCTGCAACTGTGCAGTGCTTTGGTTAAACTACATCAGAACCCGTATTGTGTAGCTTTAGTCTCCATGTAAAGCGAGGACATATCTGCCTTACAGATCTCACTTCACAACTTTTATTGATCGATTCCAACATTGTCCTGTTGGGAGACATTGGGTTTAAAAAAACACCTTCAGACCTTTAAAAGTTCCTTAAATAATACATTAAAATATACAATTCTGAGAGGAATTGAATTATTTGATGGAGAGCAGTTGGTCCCTTTGGCTGGAGAGTTCAGACCTAAGGGATACACATTCATGCCATGGGATCAGCCACTTGGAGCAAAATGAAAGCAATTTGTTCAGTCAGAAGGTTGCCATCTTTTTAGAATTCTATGTACAGGATTGCTGTGGATGTTCAGTTGTCAAGTGTAGTTAAGGTTGAAGTTGATACCCTTTCTTCACCCCCCCCAACATCAAAGGATAATGGGGAATTAGGCAGGTGAGTGCATTTACATCAACACCCTTGATGTTACTGAGTGCTGGCACAAACCCATACATCATTCTAATTCTGAAGAGAAATCTTTTATGTAAAGCTACAAAGTATGCTTTAGAATGTATGTGCACTCTATAATATATACAGTGTAAGGGGTTTCTTTTTTTTTATGTTACTGCGTAGTCTAATTAAAATGGCTTCTTTGTTATGTTATAATTGAAAGGGCTTCTTTGTTATGTTAATTGCCGAGAAAGTCCTCCCACTAGCAGTTTGTTTGGATCACGTTACTGATAAGAAGATGTTACGAACCAATTGGGATAGTTGTTATGCTTTTGGTGTGTCTGTAAGATATTGTATGCGCGGGGTTTTGGGGCAGAAGGCGGGAGAGAGAGAGAGACAGAGGATGGACCAGGTGCTGTGAGTCCGCTAACGGGGTCGGACCCCGAGCGGGGCGTTCGGCGAGGAGAGGAGCGGAGACGGACTCGTGTGGAGCGTCTGGTCGACCACCATTGTTGGTCCCAGGCGGGCGATCCAGGCGGTCCGAGGGGTTGCAGGGTGATGGGTCCTGAGCTCCAACTGTTTGTGCACGAAGAGATTGAACTTTGATAAGTGTGGCACCTTTTATATTCCTTTTATATTTTATTCTCTATTTAGTTCCAGTAATATCTATAAACTGTAAATCATTTAATCGTATCTGGTGTATTGTCTGTTATCTGGGCGGGGTGGGGTACATCACACAACATCCACAGAAACTGATTACCCGGTTTGGCGGGGCCGAGGGCTGTTTCCCTAGACGACAGCGAGCCAAACAACCCGGAGGCTGGCCAGGGGGGCTACAACAGTATAAAGCATACTTGTCTAAAAGCATCAAAATTTATCCTGTAACTATACCCTCCTTCTTTCACCTAACTTGTATAAGCCTTGAAGATTGCACATTTAACTACAATAACAACCAGACAGCAGCACTAATCATTAGGTTCCTACACTGATTAATGCTAAAATACTTTAATAGCGCAGGCCTTCTTCCAGGAGAGACTATGCTATCTACTTTGAGACAGATAAGCAAGCAGTTAATATTAAGAAAATACCAGTCAGTTTTTTTTTTAATTAATTCAAATACAGTTTACAGACTCAGTAAGGAAAAGCAAAAACTAATGACAGAAAATACTGGAATGTGGAAGGAATGTAGAAAAATATTTAAAACAAACATGCCTACAACGCAAGACAAAAACAAAAATAAACAAAAAGTGGTAATGGATCTGAGAGGTCACAAGTTGTTCCAACTAAATCAAGAACATAGCACTGATAGTCTATAATCTTTTGCCAAGTCAGTCCTTATTCTCATTATGTTTCTGATCATGCCATTTACTTCCACTTCAGGGACAAAATTAGCAAAGAAGTGTACGCTCATGGTACTGGCCAATTTACAAATTCACTGACCTAACCCACATCCTGGTCATTTCCTGGTTAACTGGCAAAAATCTTGTGCAACTCATTATAATGTAACACTTCAGCAAAGCCATGGTTTCACAGGAATAATAAGTACTAAAGCACAGTGGAAGAGTTACTGGATAATCTATCAGCAGAGTATTAAATAAAACTTAAATCATAGAAATAGTCCCAATAAAACTAAATGTAAAAAAAATCTAGATTGTGTTAAAGACTGACGATATTCACCTATATTCTGCCCTGATACATGACACAAGACTCACCAAGATGCTGACTCTTAACTGACCGCATAATTCAGAAGCCATTAAGAATTCTAAGCGCATTTGTCTGAATTCTGCCACAGGCCAATTCTTGGTCTGTTGATTTGTACTATCATCACAAATGGCCCAAGCAGGAGCTTAAAAATATACTCATATTCAGATTTTTGTAGAAAGGATTTGAAGTTAAAACTGATTTTTTTCCAATTTGAGTACCACACAGTAATACAAGAGCACGAGTCCTTTTTAATAACTAGTCAAAATGAATAATGGGGCTTCATTTAAGAACTGACATCAAATAGAAAGCTGACATAATATACTTATCCTCAGCATCATTCCACCTTCATTCACTTCATATTATATGCTCAAGATGACTATTTATAGCTGGAACAATATATTTTAAAAAATCTACTTCACAATTTCAGTCACATGATTATCTTGGACATTAATTATTTTCATATACTTACTTTGGAAAGTTTAAGTGTCTTTAGATGTTGACCTTCCATTTCTCCCACGTAGTCACGTGGGTGTGTAATCAGTTGCCAATCATATTTATAGCTTGTTCCTTGAATGAAAATGAGAAACTAGATTAGATTGCATTTTAAAAATCAGGTCCTGCTGTGACAATATCTTTACGTTAGATCAATACACACTTGAATACCTTAAAGGATATTTTGCAAGTCTTCACACTCAAGATGTGATTAAAAGATTCAAGGTAATATTGTAGAGTTTTCATGAAGGAGCATCTTTGCAGATAAACTGATATTTAAAAAATTCCACATTGCATTATCAATACTTTAACCTAGCTAGTCCACACTAAAGGAGATTCATAAGAGAAAATGTGTACGGTACATAACATCTAACAGTTGGTCAGCGATTTCGTTTTAACTTTTTTCTATTTCATCCAACGTCCTGAAGAAATCAAGACGCTACATTTCTTACAAGTTACAATGTGAAACCTGAATGATCATTAGGTATCAATCTCTCTAGTATAACTTGCATGTTATATTGATTTCCATTGTATTAGCTAAACAGTATTTAGCCAATGAAACATTTGTCATTCATTTTTAAAATATATTTTGAACAATTTACAACAACCAAAATCAACTGGTCTTTAAAGTGCTTTCCAAACAAATAATTCAAAGTCAATCCCAGAAGCAGTGTAGTGCATAAATCAGTTTAGGTTTATAAATCATGTCAGACGGTTGCAGTGAATGACCGAACATGATTTTCAATTTTGTTCATAGACAGCATTGCTCTCACTGTCAGTGTGAGCTTTTCAAAACAGGATTGATGAAGTAGCTGCTGAGAAGTGCTCTTCTTCTCCCTTTGTGGAGAGTCCAGAAAGACTCCAGAAGGAAGCTGTACAGCCCCAAGATAAAGGGTTAACCATTTTACCTAAGATAAGAATTGCACTGAAATGTGAAAATGTTCGGCATTCTCTATCCTAGAGAATGTTTATCCATTGAACATGTCCAAGGCTGAGATTTGAAAATGAATGCGGCCTGAAGGTGAACTTAGAATGCAGAATTAGCCATGGTTTATTTGAATGGCAAAACAGACTCTTACAGCAATACAAGTATAACCAGCATTTATTTTTTTGATCTGATAAGTACAGCAGATTACTAGCCATCCAGCGTCTTTCCATGAACCAAACCATGTACATTCTGAAATATCTGAGACGATCTGAGCTCCTTCTAATGAAAAGTCGACTGAAGAAACGGATGCAAGCAGCAGCTGTAACCCCAGAGTTGAAACTGTCAGAACTTCAGAAGTTATTACCATGAATCATTTGGGTGGCATAGTGGCGTAATGGTTAGCACAATGCTCTACACTACCAGCCAGGGTGCTTCTCCCACTGTTGCCTGTATGGAGTTTGTATGTTTTCCCCGTGACTGCATGTGTTTCCTCCAGGTGCTCCGGTTTCCTCCCACAGCCCAAAGACGTACTGGTCTGTAGGTTAATTTCTCATTGTAAATTGTCCCGTGATTAGGCTAGGCTTAAATGGATTGTTGGGCAGCACGGCTCAGAAGGACCTATTCTGCACTGTATCTCAATAAATAAAATAGATTTGATGACATAGTAGTGCAGCAGACCCGCGTTTCCAGCTTCCTGCACTTGATCCTGACAGGTGCGTGCGGAGTTTGCACGTTCTTCTGGTGACTGTGTGGTTTTTCTCGGGTGCTCAGGTCTCATGCTGATTATTAGGTAGATTGGTTAATACCAGTTAGTTCTGATGCAGGTGGGTGGTAGGAGAATCGGGATGGAGATTAGCTTGTGAAAGAGGACGGGTTGCAGAGAAGTAAAGTGCAGAAATAGGACTGATGGGGTTGCTCTGAGAACCAGCTTAGAACTAATGTGCCAAATGGCCACCTTCAATGCCACTGGAGGACAAGTAAAAATAGGAAGGGAAGATCACTTTATATTTAATATTGTATTAATATGGTTGCCCACCAGAGTTTCCTGTCCATGATGGTCCTGAGCAATTTGATTAACATTATCCAATTATCAAAATTGGATTAGCTTAACACTACAAAATATAACACAGTGGGAGAGTAGAAATTACCCTCTTCAGAATTCATTTTATTTTAAGTGAAATCTGGTGCAGAAGCAACCAAGGAATTTACAAATAGCTTTAAGAAATGCAATTGAATACTAAACTTAAATAACTAAAAGATAAATGGAATTTTGCAAGAGTCTTCATTCCACACAAATTAAAGCAATTAAGGTTTGTAACATTAGCTAAATAATATTGAAGTGCAGCTGGCCCTTTCCATTATGTTATATAATTACCTTTTACAGTAAATACTATTAACTGCTTACTCAACTCGCTTTGTAGACATGATTTAATTAACTAATTAAGGTCAGAAAGATTTACTGTAATTACTCCATTAGGTCAGTTAACTAACCAGACACTTACTGATACATTAATTAACATCAAGTAGATTATATTTACAACATAGAAATCCACCACAGCCAAAAGTTCTATTCCCATTCTCCATTTTACTAACAGTTTAATACATATACAAGATAATAGCACTTCTAATGTATTTAATACTCTAAAAGGTTACATACAAGTTTAGAGAATAGCAAATATAATACATTGCATACTGTACAACTAAAAATGTAATATTTAAAATATGCACACCACTGGGCTTGTACTTGTCAAGCTACAGTATATACTAAACTGCAGGATAGTTATTGTTACAAATAAGATCTTCAAAGCAGATCAAAACAGTGGGCAATATACTTGTATCAGACTTTCTGGGGAAAGGGAAAAGGTGAGTGGGAATTCCATACATAATGGAAACCATGCAGATTTTGGCAACTGTTTTCATAAACATGGACACATAGCAATCTAAAATACCTCCCAGGTGTTTATGCAAAATGAGTTACTGAGAAGACAGCAAGAATTTCTGCTCTGGTTATCGGTTTTTGCCAGGGACAATTTCTATAACTTTAGGAGGTGGCTCCCAACTAACCTATGCATATTTTGAATAACATTTGAATACATGTTTTAATAATGTCACAAAAGGTTTTCTTTTCCAAATGCATTTTCCCTTTACTGATGATTTATAGTCAAGTGATAAATCAGTGTGGTATTAATAATGGATGCAATAAAGATAGTTTATTTTTCCAAAATACTCCAAATTCAATTAATTACCAACTTTCTGGAGTATCAAAGGGTGAGTGTTGACTTGATGAAAGTATATAGAATTGTGATAAGGTTCCAACCTCCCCCCCCCCCGCCCCCACCGCCAGAGTGGAAATGTCAAATACTAAAGGGCACAAGTTTAAGGTGAGACGGGAAAGATGATGTGGAGGAACTCAGCAGGCCAGGCAGCATCTACGAAAAAGAGTAAACTGTTGACCTTTTGGGCCAAGACCCTTCATCAGGACTGGAAAGAAAGGTGAGGTCACTGTAAGAAGGTGGGGGGAGGGAACGAAGAAGTGCAAGGTGGTAGGTGAAACCAGGAGAGGGAGAGAGGATGAAGTAAAGAGCTGGGAAGTTGATTAAGTGAAGGAGATAGGGGGTGGAGGAGAAGGGAAATCTGATATGAGAGGCTAGAAGAATATGACCATGGAAGAAAGAAAAGGGGGAGGAGCACCAGAGGGAGGTGACGGGCAGGTAAGGAGATAAGGTGAGAGTGAAACAGGAATGGGGAATGGTGAAGGGAATTACACAAAGCACAGCCTCTTTTCCCTTCGTACAGACAATCTACTACAGCAATGGACAGTCAACGTTCCAGGCTGTCCAGATGAAAGGACTCGACTGTCCATTTCCCTGATCCAGAGTTCTAGCAGCATCTTGTGCGCAGTTGCACAAATGGATGATCTGAATTTTGACAAACAGCCAAAGTGACTTGCAAAGTTGATTCACTCTCTCAAGGAAAAACAGAAATCCACTTGCTTACCTTCAGGAGAAATCGGTAACACAAAGGCATTCAGATCAACTTTATTTGTTGGCAGAGTTATCTCCACGCTGTTCCCAGCAGAAACAATCAGTTCCTTCACCACTAAGACACAGAGAATGTTTTAATACAAACACAATTGTTTTAATTCTCTCCATACCAAGAATGAATCTATAAGCCTCTATAACATTTTTTCCTTTGTTTGACCTACCATCACTTCTCTATGCTGTTGAAATTCCCTTTGCTTTCGGCTTTACTTGCTAGGCTGGTTCTGTCAATGACTATACTGTGATAGATCAAGATGAATTTTTTTTATATAAAGGTCAAAATTTATGTCCAATTAAATCCAAAATGACATTAAAGGTTATGAGGGGCACAGACAGAGTGGCCAGAGAGTATCTGTTTCCTAGGACTGAAATGTCTATTACCAGAGGGCCTGCATTCAAGGTGAGAGGGGTTAGGTTCAAAGGGGATGTGAGGGGCAAGTTTTTTTACTCAGAGAGCAGTGCTTGCCTGGTACGGTGGTAGAGGCAACTACATTAGAGGTTTTTAAAGAGACATTTGGATAGGCACATGGATGTAAGGAAGATAGAGGGGTATGGACAGGGTGTAGGTAGGAAGGGTGAATGTTTGGGTGTTTTTGATTTGCTTTTTAGCTGGTTTGACTCAACATTGTAGGCTGAATGGCTTGGTCCCGTGCTGTACTGTTCTTTGTTCTGAAATGCATTTAGTTCAACGTTTGTAGAAATTTCCATTTTCTCACCCCCACAACTCTTGCCTATGGCTCAATTGACAATAGTCTCATTCAAGTTAGAAGACTGAGAGGCCAGACGCCCAAGCTGGTGAACATCACCTGCATGCTAAGGGTGTGCAATACTGTCACATGTCCTTGCTACGCATGGAACATAAACTGAGTTTCCATCTGTTTTCTCAGGTGAATGAGAAAGAAACCATGGTATTATTATGACCATAGGAGATGCTACTCTCTAGGTTACCCAGTAAGGCTAATATTTCTCTCTCTCAACCATCCTGAAAAGACAGATTACTGGGTCTCCTTCACTTACTGTGTACAAATTGGCTATGACACTTCCCATATTAGTGACGACATTTCAAAACACATTTTAATGTACTCTACAACATCCTGAGACGGAGTGAAAGCCTTTTTGCTTTTAAAACAATCACATTCATAGAAAAATTAATAGTTTTGACCAGCAAGTCTGAACATTTGCAGAGTATTAATTTAAATCTTCCATGAAAAGCGTTTCTGAAGTTACAGTGCAAGTATCAATCACCAGCAAGAAAATGAAGAGGTGAGCAAAGAAACAAATCGTACAATAAATGCACAAAGTTAACATACTTAACTCACCTGTGGGGGCACTTGTCAATCTGGATGCAGGAGCTACAGCAGTGGTGTTCAGAGGTGCATATGTTATAGTGACTACTGCGAACGTCCCATTTATACTGTCATTTGCTGGATTAAATTGCATCCATTTCGGATTGGATGCTGGAGTAGTCAATTTGGAATCAGGAGGAGCAACCAAAGAGGCAGCATTTGAACTTGAGGTCCCTTCAGCAACCTGAATAAAGCGGTAAGGAAACAAGAAGTTTAAATAGAATCAAAATTATTGGTGATGCAGGGCAAGATTTAAAAAGAGATTGGGTGCCTTAGGGACTTCTCAGCAGGTTGCAATCATACGATCTATGAAACACTTGGCAGTAGCTAACAAAAAGAAGCAAATTGCAAGTGGATCAGCCATTGTGTGAGTGGACAGTGTTAGAGTGGTCAGGCTTTGGCTCAACAGGCTTGGGCAAGAACAGCTGGAAGCTCTAAGCAAGCTTCTAGAAAGTTTTTTTTCCCCCTTTTCATCCATAGATAGTACACTGAGAATGGGTCCGGAGTTGATCCTGTGTGAGATGCGGGAACTTTGGGAAACCTCTAGTTTCCCTGATATCTACGTCTACACAAAGTTCTCTGAGCTGCAGCTCCTTAGAGACCATGTTGTGGAAATGCAGCTGCAGCTGGATGATCTTTGGCTCGTATAGGAAAATGAGGTTATAGATAGGAGCTACAGGGAGGAAGCCACCCCTAAGTTGCAGGAGGCAGGTACTTAGGTGCCTGTCAGGAGGGGGAAAAGGGAATGGGCAGCCAGTGCAGAATATCCCTGTGGCTGTTCCCCTCAATAATAAGTATACTGCTTTGAACATTGTTGGGGTGACGACCTACTGGGGGGAGCTGCAGTGACCCGATTTCTGGCACTGAGTCTGTCTCCGAGGCTCAGAAAGGAATGGGAGACAAGAGGAGTCCATAATTAGAGCAGATGATACCAAATTCTGTGAATGTGAACGAGACTACCAGGATGGCATGTTACCACCCAGTTGCCAGGGTCAGGGATGTCCCAGATTGGGTCCAAAGGGGAGCCAGAAGTTGTGGTACATATTGGTACCAAAGACAGAGCTGGGAAAAGGGAAGAGGTTCTGAAGGGAGAATGCAGGGAGTTAGTAAGAAAGCTGAAAAGAGGTAGTAATCTCTGGATTGCTGCTTGTGCTATGCACCAGTGAGGGTAAGAATAGGCAGATGAATGTGTGGCAGGGTTTCAGATTTATGGATCATTGGGATCTCTTCTGGGGAAGGTGTGACCCACACAAAAGTACAGGTTACACCGGAATCAGAAGGGAAACAATATCCTTGTGGGCAGGTTTGTTAGGGCTGTTTGAGAGGGTTGGGGGTAAGGGAACTAGAGTGATAGGGTTGAGGGTGGGACTGTAGATGCAGTGTGTAGTGAGACTGCGAGGAAGAACAGGCAGATGATAGAGCAATGTTGCAGTCAGTGGGATGAGTTAAAGTGTAGTAGGGCCAACATCGAAAAAAGGGTGATGAATACAGGACTGGAGATGTAATATTCAAACTCATGCAGTGTACGGAATAAGGTAGATGATCTTGTAGCACACATAAGAGATTGGCAGGTCAGATGGGCATCACTGAAACACGGCTGAAAGATCATAGTTGGGAACGTAACATCCAAGGATACACATCGTATTGAAAGGCTAGGTAGGTAGACACAGGGAATGGAGTAAAAATTAAATCAAATCCTGAGAAAGAGGTGACATAGGATCAGAAGATATAGAATCTTTATGAGTAGAGGTAAGAAACTGCAAGGGTAAAAAGATCCTGATGGGAGTTATATATAGGCCTCTAGGATATGGGCTACAAATCACGAAGGGAGATAGAAAGGGCATGTAAAAGGGCAATGGTGTGATAGTCATGGGGGATTTCAATATGCAGGTAGATTGGGAAAGTGAGGTTGGGTGCTGGACCCCAAGAGAGGGAATTTATAGAATGCCTGCGAGATGGCTTCTTAGAGCAGCTTGTGGTTGAGCCCACGTGGGGAACAGCATTTCTGGATCGGGTGCTACGTAATGACCCATATTCGATCATAGAGCTTAAGGAAAAGGAACCCTGAGCAGGCAGTGGTCATATGATAGAATTCACCCTGCAGTTTGAGATGGAGAAGCTAAAATCAGATGTATCAGCACTACAATGGAGCAAAGGGAATTTCAGGGACATGGGACAGCAGCTGGCCAAAGTTGAATGGAAGGGCAGAACAGCAGTGGCTGGAGTTTCCAGGCGCAATTCGGAAAGTGCAGGATAGATACATCCCAAAGATGAATAAGCATTCTAAAGGGAAAATGAGACAACTGTGGCCGACAAAGCAAGTCAAAGATAGCATGAAAGCAAAAAGAAAGCATATAAATTAGCAAAAATCAGTGGGAATATAGAGGATTGGAAAGCTTTTAAGAACCAACAGAGTCAACTAAAAAGCCATAAAGAGAGAAAAGATGAATATGAAGGTAAGCTAGCCAATAACATAAAGGAGGATACAAAAAGCATTTTTTCCCAGACATGTAAGAGTACAAGAGATAAGAGTGGATATCAGATCACTGGAAAATAATACTGGAGAGGTAGCCATGGGGGGCAGAGAATTGGTAAACAAACTTAATAAGCACTTTGTGTCAGTGTTCACCGTGGAACGCTAGCAGAATGTCAGTCATGCAGGACTGTCTGGGGGCAGAAGTGAGTGTCATTGCTATTACTAAAGAGAAGGTGCTTGGGGGGGCTGAAAAGTCTGAAGGTAGATAAATCACCTGGACCAGATCCCAGGGTTCTTTAAAAGGTAGCTGAAGAGATTGTAGGGGCATTAGTAATGATCTTTCTAGAATCACTAGATTCTGGAATGTTTCCAGAGGACTGAAAAATTGCAAATGTTACTCCACACTTCAAGGGCCTTTCTTGCCTAACAAATCTGCTGGAATTCTTTGAGAAACTAACTGACGGGATAGACAAAGGAGAGTCAATAGATATTGCTTATTTGGATTTTCAGAAGGTCTTTTGACAAGGCGACACACGAGGCTGCTTAACAGATTTAGAACCCATGGTATTACAGGAAAGCTATGAGCATGGATAGAAGATTGGCTGACTGGCAGAAGGCAAAGAGTGGGAATAAAGGGGGTCTTTTCCGGTTGGCTGCCATGACTAGTGGTATTCCATAATGGTCATTGCTGGGACCATTTCTTTTCAAGTTACACGTTAATAAATTTGGATGAAGGAATTGAGGGCTTTGTACCCATGTTTGTGAATGGTATGAAGATAGGTGGAATGGTAGGTAGTATTGAGGAAGTAGGGAGCCTGCAAAAGGACTTAGGTTGTGAGAATGGGCAAAGAAGTGCAACACTCAAAGTAGCAGATGTAATATAGTGTTGGAAAGTGCGTGGTCATGTACTTTGGTGGAAGGAATAAAGTCATGGGCTAGTATCTAAATGGGGAGAAAATTCAAAAATCAGAGGTGCAAAGGGAGGCCTTGTGCAGAATTCTCTAAAGGTTAACTTGCAGGCAGAGTTGGTAGCAGGGAATGCAAATGCAATGTTAGCATTCAGTTTTGAGAGGTTTAGAATACAAGAGCAAGGATGTAATGTGAGGCTTTATAAGGTGTTGGTCAGACCTCACTTGGAGGGTTGTGAACAGCTTTGGGCCATTTTTTCTTTCACCAAGAAGAAATCTGCTGGCAATGGAGAGGGCCCAGAAGAGGTTTATGAGAATAATTTCAGGAATTAAAGGGTTGACACGTGAACAGCGTCTGAGAGCTCCGGGCTTGTACTCACTGGAGTTTACAAGAATGAGAGGGGATCTCACTGAAACCGATCGAATATAGAGTGGATGTGGAGAGCATGTCTCCTGTAATGGGGGACTCTGGTACCAGAAGGCACTATCTCAGAATAGAGAGACATCCGTTTAGAACACAGAGAAGGAGGAATCTCTTCAGCCAGATGGTGGTGAATCAGTGGAATTCATTGCCACAGACAGGAGTGCAGGCCAAGTTATTGGGTGTATTTAAGGCGGAGGTTGATAGTTTCTTGATTAATCAGAGTGTCAAAGGTTACGAGGAGAAAGCAGGAGAATGGGATTGAGAGGGACAATAAATCAGCCATGATGGATTGGCAGAACAGACTCAATGGGTCAAATGGCCCAATTCTGCTCCTATGCCTTATGGTCAAAACTAATCCTTAAAGCTCTAATTAAAAAAAAGAAATATGACTAACCAAATTTAGAACAGCAGCTTTTAAACTATTAGTACAGGAATTTTATTCCACATTATTGGAGTTGAAAGATGCAAAATACTGAAATGTAATTCTCATATAATATTCTGATGGAGCAATCATCACACCAGAGAGCAATGGCATTTTTAAATGTTCAGACTCTTAACAGCTGACGTTGTAGTGGACAGTTCCATGGCTCCTACAGCTTTCATTTTTATAGCACTCTTAATACGCAGAACAAGGAATTACACAAAACAGACGGAAGTTCAGAGAAATAGTGAATTCCAACATATAACATATGTAAAGCCTTATAAAAGCATAATGGCACTCTTTCTAAAACAGTGGCCCATTCTTGAAGACCTGCACAACACAACATCCAAGGCAACAAACCCCAGCTACAAAGGTGTATGAAGCACCTTTGATCGTCAATTCCAATTGTCAGAGCCTGGGAACAAAACAAACTATCGCAATGTATCATGCAACTGGATCAGACAAGGTTAAGCACAGGAGATCATTTGGCTCAGGAGGAGGTCAATTTTCACCCACCCTCTCTACTGCCCCTCACTCCACTGGTGTTTAGGGCAGCAATGAAGGTCCTCCATCTCTGGTCGTGTTCAGGGCTTCCTTCATCATTTTTCACTACTGTCAGTCATGCAAGATCTAGATGGAGACTCAGAGATACCATTGCACTCAGATGTAGAAGGATTCATTCCTTAACAGTTCTGTTTTCCCATTTAGGGTTGTTAGCCCCAAGCTGAACCCCTGAACCTGGAGAACTGGTGAACCACTCTTAGTCTGGCCTCTACCCTTTGATCTGTTTGGCATGGGTGAACCTACCAAGAGCCAAATCATAAAAGCCCTGACTCCAGCCAACATAGCTCCCCAGTTTTTGAGGCATGCAAGCCTCCAAACCGTATGACAAGGTTGCGGTCCTCATGTAGTGTGCAAGGCACAACTAAATGCTATACAACAGATGAAGCCCAAGTAATGTTTTATATTGATCTGCAAGCTCTTATTTTCTATCGCTCCAACTGTTGCAAAACAAATTTCAAAAGCTGTCTAAGAACACACAATTTATGATACAATAGCCTTAAAATACAGTCATAAAATCTTGAATATAGAACACGCATAAATACATAAAAAGCCTATAAAACATGAATGAGACTTTACCAGTAGGGAACAAGACTCTGTAGAGGAGCCTGCACAAAATGGACCAATGAATCAGAATCAGCTTTATTATAACTGACCTATACATGTGAAGTTTGTTGTATTGTAGCAGCAAGAATAAAACCTCGTCGCTTTACATCCCCCCCAAAAAAAACAGCATTGATGGAGGTGACTGAAATACTTCCAAATTCCAAGCCTTGTGTGTTCAGCTACATTAGCCAAACAGAGCAATGGAACAAAATCAACACCTTTATAATCTCTCTGATTCTTGCAAAAACAACCTCACAGACAAAAGCAGAAATTTAAAACTCAAGAGTTTCTGGATGCTGGAAATTCAGAGCAACACACATACACACACACAAAATGCTGGAGAACTCAGTAGGTCAGATAGCAGCTATGGAGAGGAATAAACAGTCGACATTTTGGGCAGCGACCCTTCATCTGGACTGGAAAGGAAGGGGGAAAAGATGCCAGAATAAGATGGGGGGGGGGGGAGGGAAGGTGTACAAGCTTGTTGGTGATAGGTGAAACCAGGTGGGGGGGGGATGGAAAGATGGGATGGTTGGGCAAGGAGGTAATGAAGTGAGGAAGTGGCAGGTGCAAAAATTTAACACATGCACTAACAACTAGCTAAGTCCTTTCATTGAAAATTATCCCATTACTTCAAAGGAGTGTAAATGCGGTAACATCCTGTATATTCCAGAACCCATGAAAGACAAAAACTTGAACAATTTGTTCAAAGTGTACTTTGCTGAGCGCCAACTGCAATGATCAAATGCAGTCTTATTGAACGAACACTCCTTAGTCCTCATTGCTAACTATCTGCAACCACTGTTCTGTAGTCCAAATGCCGCTTTGGCTCAAATCAGACTTGGAGTTAGACGATAAAATTCTGAACATCCTTTTCCCAGTATTAGTCATGGATCCATTGAAAAAACAATAGATTACAAGTAATCCTTAAATCTAATCAATTAATCAGACCAACGCATATTTAAAGGCTTATCATTCATATTACTGCATTGAAACAAAGTACGTTTAATTGACCGCATGACTTAGGAGTCATATCAGGAATATGCTTAATATTGGTAGTGGGCCAAAATTGTAACACCTTACTCTATCTGATATCATTATAGAAATTGGTAGACAATCAAACTTCAAATTATTATTTTTTTAATCATTCCATATACAATCTCAAACATTTTCCGAGAAAGTACACCCGGATGCTAATTTACTTATAAAATTCAATTACAAAATTAATTAGTTGAGCTGGAACTTGTTGGCATCTTTAGCACCCACAATAGGTGCCAAAGGTCAGCCTATTCAACTTGCTGCTACGAAGTGCCCAGGACTCTAGGCGTGTTGCCAAGCAGTGACGCACAGAGACCCAATGTGAAATTTCGGCAAATGCTCTGAAGGTCAGTGAAACTAGGTCTCCAGCTTTGTCAGCTGTTAAAGCTGCAAGGATTTTTAAATAATCATTTTTGTTTCTCATTAATAGAGTAGGATAATTGGGGCAAATTTAAATAATTAAAAACAAAATCATTAAAAAATAATTATATTCATTAAATTAATTTAAACAAGAACTTAATTTTCCTTATCAGTCCCCCTATAATCCAACATTTTTTTTGCCTGGTTCCACAGTGAATGTCATTTGCTTTAACTACACTCATTCACTCCAAATCAAAGGTATAGCTATGGGAATCTGTATGGATTGATGTCTCTGTACTGAACTTTATTTCTTTCGGTACAACTCAGATCCCTTGTTCTGATACATCAAAGGGATTTCCTTCGCTAATATTGAACTCAAAAGTTAAATTACCTTGGCTGATTGTTTTCACTCCACTTTCCAGTTCCAAATTTTACTCTCTTCCTTAATTTCATCTCCATTTTACAGGACTGCTTTGTGAACAATATCAAGAACAAACCACAGGCTTCCCCAACCACTTTGGCCGTACATTCCAACCCCAGCCACCACACTGATCCTTGTATTGCTTCCATTTCCGTCTCATTTATTTCATTTAGTCTTTTCCACTGATACTTGTCCCACATTTTCCTTCATCCTCAACTTCCACTCCATAAAAATTCAATTCTATTCAGGAATAATCCAGTCTGTTCTCTGTTCGTCCATCACTGTCTGGTTTGGATCAGCTACCAAACAAGACAAGAATAGACTCCAAAGAACCGTCAGGGCTGCAGATAGGATTATTGGTGTGAAGCTGCCCTCGATCCAGGACCTATATGCATCTAGAGTCAGGAAGCAAGCAAGCAGCATCATTGTTGACCCATCACACCCTGGACATCACCTGTTCCAATTCCTTCCTTCTGGTAGGTGCTTTAGATCACAGAATGCCAGGACAAATAGGTACAAGGACAGTTTCTTTCCGTATGCCATCAGTCTTATGAACACTTGAATTTTAGTCTATTAAAAAAACAAGTCCATCTGTACATACACAGGTATACCTCATTGTATATAGTTCACGATTATTTGCACTATTGTTTGTTTTTTTTTGATTCTGTACAGCGAGAGCTCAGGGAAACCGGCATCAAATTCCCTGTATGTGTCCACGTACTTGGCGATAATAAAGGATTCTGAAAAGCTGACATGGGCACACCGGTCTTAGCTCTGATGCATGTGTTTTCAACTCTTCTCCTCTTACTCAAAACAAGAACAGCATTCTTAACCTGACTGTTATTTTTTCACTCCAAGTTAGTGTTTTTTTCCAAAACTTATGGAGAGTTCAGTTTGACAACTTATCAGCAAAAAAAATTATGAAAATGCTCTAATCCAGTAAGGCCCAAACATAATTTAAAAGACCAAGGTGGGTTTATAAAATAGAAAATTACAGGGGACAATAAAGACAATGAGTATAAAGTTATTTATGCTCAAAATCTGAAATCAAAATCAAAAGTGTTCAGAAGACAGACAGCAACTACTGAGGGAAAGATTTAAGCTTTCATCCTAAATCAGATCATTGACCTGAAAAATGAATTTTATTTCTTTCTTCACAGATGTAGCTTAATTTTGTGACATTTTCCAAATATAGTTTCTTTTGAAAAGAAAGCATGAAAATGTATGAGCCACAGTTAAAAACCTATTAAATGAGGTACCAGGCTAGAAACACTTTATGAAGTGTATGGTCACCAAATGCAATTTACTCACTGTTGAACTATTCCTGGTGCATTTTACATTAAGCAACAAATACAAAAATGACAAAAATACCATTTAAATTAGTTTGTCAAAAAACATAGCATATAAGTTTAAAGATTAAAAATACTGCAGTATAATTAAGATACATTTTCAACTCGTCAGTTTAGAAAAACACTGTATTCTAATTGAATTGAACATCCAATAGATTCCCCCTCTATTGAGTGATTAGCAAATTGTTTAACTGATGCAAATTACCTGTTTCATTATTCAAGTCACTTTTGTGGTTAACCAAGTGAAAAGTCAACATCTCACCAAATTTTATATAGATACCAATTAGTATTTTCACATACAAGCAAAAAGTTTGATTCAAGATATACACTCATTTACCACTTTATTGGATACACCTGTATATCTGCTCATTAATGAAAATATCTAATCAGTCAATCATGTGGCAGCAACTCAATGCAAAAAAAGCATGCAGACATGGTCAAGAGGTTCAGTTGTTGTTCAGACTAAACATCAGAATAGGGAAGAAAGGTGATCTAAGTGACTTTGACCATGGAATGATTATTGTTGCCAGATGAGGTGGTTTGGGTAAACTGCTGATCCCCTGGGATTTTCACACACAGCCTCTAGAGTTTACAGAGAACAGTATGAGAAACAAGACATCCAGTGAGCAGCAGTTCTGTGGGCGAAAACACCTTATTAATGGCAGAGGGCATAAGAATGGCCAGACTGGTTCAAGTTGACAGGAAGGCAACAGTAGCTCAAATAACGATGTTTTACAACAGTGGTGTGCAGAAGAACACACTAAACGCACAACACATCGAATCTTGAAGTGCATGGAGTTCAGCAGCAAAAGACTACAAACATAGAAATACACTCAGTGGCCATTTTATTAGGTACTTCCAATAGCTAATTAAGAGGCATCCGAATGTACTTCAGTTTAGATCAATATGTGGAGATCCTTTGCTTCAAGTACCACACCCTACATTAAATATTCAAGTGAATATTGAGTTTTGCTGTTCCCATTTTCAGAAAGCATTCATCTTGCTTTGAGGCCATTTGATGACTCAATTGCATTACAGTCCTGTAGCTAGTTGACAGATATTTCTTATCCTGTCTTGTACAGTGTTCCTCTCCATCCCTGTGCATCTCACTTGGTGCTTCAATAATGAGCCATCATTTCAAACAAACTGAGATCACATTGCAAGGAGATCTTCATCTGTTAGAGAGATGGGCCGATGAATGGCAAATTTATTTCAGCTCAGGCAAGTGCAAGGTGATGCGTTATAGACAGACAAACTAGGGTAGGACTCGTATAGTGAACGGATGCTAACAAATGTTGTGGAACAGAGTGACCTGGGAGTACAAGTGGGGGGTTCACTGAAAGCAGGTGTACAAGTAAACAGAAGTGAAGGCATTTTTAGCACGCAGGCCTTTGACGGTCAGGGCACTGAGTTTAGAAATAGGGATGTTATATTTCAGTTATGCAAGTCGTTGGTGAGGCTGCACTTGGGAATATTGTGGAGAGTTTTTCACACTGTTATAGAAAAGACATTGTCAGATTGGAGAGGGTATAACGAAAGCTGCCTGGACTAAAGGGCCCAAGGTACAGGGCCAGGTTGGCCACGTTGGAACTTTACTGAAGTGCAAGGGAATGAGAGGTGACCTTTCAGAAGCTCATAAGATCATGAGGGGTATGGATAAGGTGGACGGTCCCCTTCCCCCTAAAGTTGGACAGTTCAAAACTAGAGAGTACAGGTACAAGAGGGAAGAGAAAAAGAGACCTGAGGGGTAACTTCTTTAAACAGAGTATAATGAGTACCTGAGATGAGCTGCCCGAAGTGGTCAAAGTGGGTCTGATTTAAGAAGCATTTGGATAGGTCTACAGAGGGGAAAAATTTGGAGGATGGGAGACTTTTGGCAACTTGGACGAGTAGGGAAGATGCCATGATTGGCATGGACCAGTTGGACCAAAGGTGCGACTTCCATGCTCTAATATTCTATGACTCTAATCATCGAATTGGTAATGATTTTTTTTTTGCTAAAGAAAACTCTTAATTAAAAAGGTTAAAGGTTAACATGCTGAGCAGTATAACATTCAATTATTGTTCTAATCTCAGAAGGAAATCTTTCCTCTAGAGCAAGGGTTCCCAATTTTTTTTTTATGCCATGGACCAATACCATTCAGGGGTCCACTGATCCCAGGTTGGGAACCCCTGCTCTAAAGTTTAGACTAGCTACCACTGCAATGCTGCAAGATGCAGCACTGAGCGTCATAGGAAATCATTCCTGCCTGTGGCCATCAAACTTTACAACTCCTCCCTTGGAGGGTCAGACATCCTGAGCCAACAGGCTGGTCCTGGACTTATTTCATAATTTACTGGCATAATTTACATATTACTATTAACTATTTATGGTTCTATTACTATCTATTATTTATGGAGCAACTGTAACGAAAACCAATTTCCCCCGGGATTAATGAAGTATGACTATGACTAAGTGAACAATATTTACGAAATGACTTATGTACAATGATAATCCACTGTGATGAATCACCCAACCCAGCCCTTACCCCAAGTGAAGACTTAAAAGCTGTGCTAGTATATTCATTAATGGTCGTCACCTTTTAATTCAACTCAAAATGACAAATATAATCACACAGCAAGCTCTTGGGCATTTTTTTTTAAATTTAGCAAGCAAGTCCAGATGACAGGTTTCGCTAAAAGTTTGAAGATTTACCTCAGACTGCTTCGTTATTAAGTTCCGCTGTAAGATGGCAGCAGTTTGTTCAGTACCTTGGTCATTCACAGTGCTATTATTTTCCTTGAGACTTTTCTTATGAGATGGTGTATCTTCTTCTGCATTTTGTTGTGATTTTAAGTTGCTAGTGCTTTGTTGTTTTACATTTTCGGATGGACTTAATTTCTTGTCATCACCAATAGGCAGTGGTGTTTGTGTCTGTTTTGAAACAGAATCTTCAATTTGTTGAATCTTCACAGGACTGTCAGAGCGTGTGAGTAGCTCACGTCTTGTCCTGGTAAATATGTTCCTTCTCTTTGCTACCAAATAATGTCCAGATAATTGTCCTGTAATTGCTGTTCTGTTAATTCTGGTTAAATTAGGAGTTCTAGCCTGGGCTAGAAGGTTCTCTTTTATTATTCTGTGCATGGAACTCTGAGAATCCCCACAAGGCGGAAGTTTAGAAATAAATAATAGGATAGAGTTAGAACTGCCTGTTTGGTTAAGCAAGCAGCTTCCTTGTAGTCTGCAGTCCAAAAGGTAACACTTTCCTTCCAGTAGCCATGCCACATTACAATGGCATCTCCGACAGCAGGCATCTCTGCAAGACTGAATAGTACTGGCTTCGGCCACAAACTGACTTCCCCGTCTGTTTTGCACAAGCATCCCTGTTTGATTTGCCGCTGTCCAACAGTTCACTGTGCTTGCACCTACGTTGGAGAACACAAGCAGAAAAGTGTTAATTGCGAGAGGCGAAAGATTCCTTTAAGCTTTGTCTGCCATGTCAGCTTCCCCCTCCCTCACTTTTAAATCAAAGCAAGGCTTATCCAGAGACCCCAAGTACTCATTCTGAAACACACAAAGGTCCAACATAACTGGCCGCCAAATTCAGCCCAGCAGTTCAGCGAATTTACTACAAGCTGACAGAAGAGCAAGGGAACTCCATATTTACTGCTGGTGTTCACTGAATTATAGAATCATTATGAGAAGGACCGTTTTGACTGTTGATTCGTGCCAGCTAATAGTAGAGCAATCCCACTGGAGTTATTGCTCTGCTCTAACCTCAGTCTTTTATTTCCCTTCAAGCAGTTGAAACTTTGGATTGATTCCTGTTCCACCACCCCTACAGGCTGTGAATTCTAGATAACCATTCTCTGTAAATAAAAATTTCTTCTATCCTCTTTATATCATTTACTCAAAGTCGCAAATTGGTTTCTTCCCCCAGCTCCAACATTTCTGGAATCAGCTATTAATGGGAACAGGTGAAATAGGGAAATGGTACCTGAATCAGTAATGATTACGTATACATCTGTTTTTCCCTCAAGCTGGATCACCTGCTTTCTCCAGTTTAACTGTATAGTTGCTTAGGTAAATGTTTCTTCTACCTTTCCAATAACTTCAACAAGTGAGGTGACCAAAAATAGCTCAACCCACACTGTATGTTATAATATTGTGTGTGTATACATATTGTTGTAAGAAAAAAAATTGTGAACCCTTTTGCAATTAGCTGGTTTTCTGCATTGATTACTTGTAAAAATGTGGTCTGATCTTCATTAGATGTCACAATAATAGACAAACACAATCTGCCTAAACTATTACCAAGCAAACAATTGTACTACTTCTTGTCAATACTGAGTACACCATTTAAACAATCACAGTCTGGGTTCAAAAAGTACGTAAACCTCTGGGGTAATAATGCCTTCTACAAAAGCCATTTGGAGTCAGGTGTTCTAATCAGCGAGGTGAGATGGGAGGGTTATAGAAGTGCCCTGCCCTATAAAAAAAAGACACACAAAGTCAGGTTACAGAGATAGACTACTCTTCTCAAGAAAGATCTGTTTATATGCACCATGCCTCCATCAAAACAACTTTCAGAGGATCAAGAAAAGTATGACAGTATATATATATATATATATATATACATACACACACACACAGAGTCCTGTGCAGAAGTCCTAATATATATTTTATATATATATAAAAAATATAAAAATATGTTAGGACTTCTGCACAGGACTGTGTGTGTGTGTGTATATATATATATATATATATATATATATATATATATATATATATATATATATATATATATATATATAGACTTTTGCACAGTACTATCTTTGTCAACGTGGAGCAAAGGGCGAGTTTGTCGATCTGGCGGGAGCAAAGGATGTTAGGAATGGTGAGGGGAGAGCACCACAGGAGTGGTGTGGGACAGGTGGCAGAGGAGGAGTGCCAGGGCTGGGAGGGGTGGCATGGTTGCAGACACACCCAGCCCTGAGACACTGGGGAAGGTAATTTGATTCCAAACAAAGAGTTTATTGATATTTGTAGAATCTCTCTAGTGCTTCCTGCTCCCTTCCCCTTTTCCCAACATTGATTTAGATAGTTAGCTTGGAGTATTAAACGTTTTACATCTACATGAAAGGAATAAAGCCATTCAGTAGGACCTATCTACTATTGTTACCATGGAGACTCAGGAGTTGGCAGAAAAGATGGATCTAAAATCAATTTAAGAATGAATAAATTTTAAGTCATCACCAAGGTCATTTCAAGTTCTGTGCCCTCTAGTTCTACTGTTCTGGGCAAGGCAAAATAACAATTACATCACCTCTCCTCTGTCAATTTCCCAATCAGAAGAAGCTCGGTTTAAACAATGGCTGCTCACATTCCAATCCTGCCGTTTCCTCAATCACACTGGTTGCTCTCTTTGGAATCATTTCCGTGGCAGCAATATCCTTTTTGAATTATGACGATTAGAACTACAGTATATGAAATATTCAATTTGTGGCTGCGCTAATCATTTGTGAAGTGGCAGGATAACCTCAGTATTTGAATTTGACACATCCTTCACAAATGTTTCACTAGATTTTTTTCCTCTACCATTTAGGACTTGCAACGCATCAATCAGGACTATGATTTAATCCTCCATTTACCTTGCACATCCTGTACATTTCAGGCCCATTTGGCATTTTCTCCTTCAATGAAGTATCTCTACATTGCATTTCATCTGTCACTTAACTGACTGATTCCAAATAAATGCTTGTGAGGTTTATCTTGCTCAACAATGGAATTAAGCTATTCACTTAATTTGCATCTGCAAGCTTAATCATTGTACTTGCAGTTTTTCCAAGATGCTATATTAAACAAGACAGATCCCAAAACAGACCACAGTAATAACATTCCCCCAGGTCCATTTTGAACCCCGTATCATAAACTTCAGAATGTACACTACTGTGCAAAAGTCTTAGGCAGATAAATATTGCTAGGGCACTTTTGCTATCACTTTTGCACAGGACTGTTGTACTCCAGCATTTTGCATGTGGTGCTGCAGACCAAATCACTTACACGTCCAACAACAAATTCCTAAAACACGCACACTAACACGGAGAGAGGACCAGGTGGACAAAGGGAAAGATTCAAAAACTGTTCCAATAGCCCCCTTGAAAATATTCCTGCTGTACAAAAGAATCATTGGGCCATAATCACTCCAAGTCAGGAAAACATAGGTCAAGAAACTCACATTGCCATGGAGCGTAATGTAAAACCTAAATAAACAGTGAAAGAAACACCTTACATTCATCTGAGAAGTCTCCAACGGATGGCATGAATAGTGATTTCTCCTCCCAGTAAAAAA
This sequence comes from Mobula birostris, assembly GCF_030028105.1. Classification (NCBI taxonomy): domain Eukaryota; kingdom Metazoa; phylum Chordata; class Chondrichthyes; order Myliobatiformes; family Myliobatidae; genus Mobula; species Mobula birostris. Next base: position 12,786,481 of record NC_092399.1, read on the forward strand.
AAACCCTCCTCCTCCCCTCTTCTTCTACTCCCCACTCTGGCCTCTTACTTCTTCTCACCTACCCATCATCTCCCCCTGGGACCCTCCTCTTTCCATTTCTCCCATGGTCCACTCTCCTCTCCCAACAGATTCCAGCCTTTTATCTTACCCACCTACCTGACTCCAACTATCACCTTCCAGCTAATCTCAATCCCCTTCCCCTACCTTTGTATTCTGGTGCCTTCCCCCTTCCTTTCCAGTCCTGAAGAAGGGTTTCAGTCTGAAACACTGACTGTTTATTCATGTTGCCTGACTTGCTCAGTTCCTCCAGCATTTCAGGTGCATTGCTTTGGATTTCCAGCATCTGCAGACCTTCTTGCACTTACTATTTCTTCATATGCTATCTTACCACCCATCTGCCTAGCAGCTACTCCCCGAACCACGAAAGAATGTGCACTGGTTTCATTCTAAAAAAAAAAAAAGGTGAAAGCAACTCATACTTGCTGCTGAGACTGCCCTGAAAGCAGTACCATTCTTGTTTCCAGGTGAGCTCAAGGCATTAACACCAGCTACAATGTAGGAGACGCAGGTGTGCTTTAACTGGCACGGTCAATCACAGTAACAGTGACCCAATAGCTAGTGCTGCTAAATTAAACAATTCTTCCTCTGTACTTCCTCTGTTCTATGGGACTTATTAGGGAGAGTCAACATGGCTTTGTGCGTGGTAGGTCACGTTTGACAAATCTATTGGAGTTTTTGGAGGAGGTTACCAGGAAAATGGATGAAGGGAAGGCAGTGGATATTGTCTACATGGACTTCAGTAAGGCCTTTGACAAGGTCCCGCATGGGAGGTTAGTTAGGAAAATTCAGTCGCTAGGTATACATGGAGAGGTGGTAAATTGGATTAGACATTGGCTCAATGGAAGAAGCCAAAGAGTGGTAGTAGAGAATTGCTTCTCCGAGTGGAGGCCTGTGACTAGTGATGTGCCACAGGGATCAGTGGTGGGTCCATTGTTATTTGTCATTTATATCAATGATCTGGATGATAATGTGGTAAATTGGATCAGCAAATTTGCTGATGATACAAAGATTGGAGGTGTAATAGACAGTGAGGAAGGTTTTCAGAGCCTGCAGAGGGATTTGGACCAGCTGGAAAAATGGGCTGAAAAATGGCAGATGGAGTTTAATACAGATAAGTGTGAGGTATTGCACATTGGAAGGACAAACCAAGGTAGAATATACAGGGTTAATGGTAAGGCACTGTGGAGTGCAGTAGAACAGAGGGATCTGGGAATACAGATACAAAATTCCCTAAAAGTGGTGTCACAGGTAGATAGGGTTGTAAAGAGAGCTTTTGGTACATTGGCCTTTATTAATCAAAGTATTAATCAAAGCTGGAATGTTATGATAAGGTTGTATAAGGCATTGGTGAGGCCAAATCTGGAGTATTGTGTTCAGTTTTGGTCACTAAATTACAGGAAGGATATAAATAAGGTTGAAAGAGTGCAGAGATGTACAAGGATGTTGCCAGGACTTGAGAAACTCAGTTACAGAGAAAGGTTGAATAGGTTAGGACTTTATTCCCTGGAGCGTAGAAGAATGAGGGGAGATTTGATAGAGGTATATAAAATTATGATGGGTATAGATAGAGTGAATGCAAGCAGGCTTTTTCCACTGAGACAAGGGGAGAAAAAAACCAGAGGACATGGGTTAAGGGTGAGGGGGGAAAAGTTTAAAGGGAACATTAGGGGGGGCTTCTTCACACAGAGAGTGGTGGGAGTATGGAATGAGCTGCCAGATGAGGTGGTAAATGCGGGTTCTTTTTTAACATTTAAGAATAACTTGGACAGATACATGGATGAGAGGTGTATGGAGGGATATGGTCCGTGTGCAGGTCAGTGGGACTAGGCAGAAAATGGATCGGCACAGCGAAGAAGGGCCAAAAGACCTATTTCTGTGCTGTAGTTTCTATGGTTTACTTTCCAGAGGACCCTTTTCAACTTGCTCTTGGCAGAGAAAACATCCAATGGAGAGCAAGAAATGGCATTATCTGTTACTCCTTCATAGAAAAGCAGAACTATTTCAAATTTCTCAGCTTTTATCCAAAAGGTTATTGACGAACTAGTCAAAATCACCTAAAATTGATTATTCTTTCAAAACTTAAGACCCTAATATTCAAACTATGATGGTGAAAAAGATGAAAAAAACCTGAGAAACCTTAAAAGGTAATTAAATGAGTTTGTCTTTTATATCTTCAAGATCATCTGTCTCAAATATCCAGTGTAATTTAACTTCATTTGTCTGAGAAAAGGCTCTTGTTTATTCACAGAACAACCAGTTTTCCTTAACCTCTATTCCCAGAAGTCAGACTTATTTAAAGAGTCAAATGATAAACTGAATTTTGTCTTCACTGAGATCCACTTTTCCTGTGACTTTAAGTACTGGGTGGTGCGTTTGTTCATAAAGGTCAAGGACACACTAGTTGCTTAGCTGCAGGAACACGCCAGCCTACTGTTACTGATATTTATCTATCGCATCTGGTTGCTCAGTTTAGCATGGGAGTTTTCCAAGCCCCATGCATTTTTTTTCTTTTAAAAAGACTGCATTTTCTACTCCTGCAAGTGAAAGCAGCAGGCAGATTAGGAAGCATAGGGATTTCAACAACTGCAGGCTTCTCTAAAATACAGACACACAGTACAGTGACTGCAAATATAAATACACTAAACATAGAAGTAAATTATACAGATGCTAGAAACTTGAAAATAAAATCTCAATCAGATAATGAAAGTCTAATTTTAAACTTACTTTACTTAGAGTATGTTTACATTTTCTATTCCTCCCTACACCAATATCCAAACTTCATCACCCAAAAGTGTTTCTCTTTTTACTTATCTAGTTCATTATACAGTCATTTGGACTTGTAATATTATTGATCACCTCAGCCGTACAAGTATTGTATATCATTTCACTACTTGCTATCCTTCACCTCGCAGTGAAAAGGTTTTCAAGCCGTGGAACCATTGGTCCAGACGAGGCAGGAACACCAATAACGAGGGGTCACAGTTTGAGGATAAAGGGGAAACCTTTTTAGGACTGAGATTAGGAAAAACTTCTTCACACAGAGAGTGGTGAATCTGTGGAATTCTCTGCCACAGGAAACAGTTGAGGCCAGTTCATTGGCTATATTTAAGAGGGAGTTAGATATGGCCCTTGTGGCTAAAGGGATCAGGGGGAAGGCAGGTACAGGGTTCTGAGTTGGATGATCAGCCATGATCATACTGAATGGCAGTGCAGGCTCGAAGGCCCGAATGGCCTACTCCTGCACCTATTTTCTATGTTTCTATAATTGGTCAATGAGTTACAAACTAGTGCAACCCTGTAATTGGCTCTCACTTGTAGTTTCCACAATTAACCAATCCATTCCTTACAAGGGAGTATCCTGCAGATCCATACCTCTTGATCACTTACCAACCTTCCTAAAAAAAAAATCTTTCTTCCAGAACTTTTGACCTCACAACACACACCTAGGAGCACCCTCATACCGAGATGCACCCACATCCCTGCTGAGTGACTTTATTTTAAGACATGGTCCACAGACTGCTGGAGAGACATGGGTTCCCATACTTAGTGGAGCTTTGAAGGAGGCGGCAATCTCATTGATACTCAAGGAGAATGACAGGGCAGATCCTGTTTCTCTTAACAGGAAAATGTCAAAAAGCCTCAGGCATACTCAGAAGCCAAAGAGGCCAGCTCATCATTGCCATGATTTTAAAAAATTCCTTTTACTTCGAGTTTTGTCTCTAACCATGCAGTACTTTTCCACTTAATTCAAGAACATCTTCTTGTGTAATTGTAATACATTACTGATTTGCATTATTTTAATGGCCAATGAGCATCTGCCCAGTTATATATGTTCAGCATATCTTACCTCTCAGTGCACAGTTCAGCTCAGTAAATATCCTCTGGGTGTTGGGCAACCTGAATAAACTACAGTGCTTGACGGCTTTGGTGGGAAATTATCATAGTCTGCAATTGTTCTGTGACACTTAACACTTAAACAGCCATATATATTGATAGCAAAATACCAGGAAACCATATAACAATTACAGCACGGAAACAGGCCATCTCGGCCCTTCTAGTCCATGCCGAACTTTTACTCTCACCTAGTCCCACTGACCTGCACTCAGCCCATAACCCTCCATTCCTTTCCTGTCCATATAGCTGTTCAATTTAACTTTCAACGACAACATCAAACCTGCCTCAACCACTTCTGCTGGAAGCTCGTTCCACACAGCTACCACTCTCTGAGTAAAGAAGTTCCCCCTCATGTTACCCCTAAACTTTTGCCCTTTAAATCTCAACTCATGTCCTCTTCTTTGAATCTCCCTCATTCCCAATGGAAAAAGCCTATCCACGTCAACTCTCTCTATCGTTATATTGATTAGGGAAACTTTGTTGAACACCTTTGACACGTTGCAAATGTGTCTCCACTCTTGAAAACACCTTCTAACACAATGCCATATTATGTTTCTTGCCACTTCTGATAGCTCCCTACAAATTTGCTCTGCTAAAGCACACAAAACATAGGCCATTCAGCCCATCGAGTCTGCTCCGCCATTCCATCATGGCTGATCCCAGATTCCACTCAACCCCATACACCTGCCATCTCACCATACTCTTGTGGGAGGGTCTATAATAGAACCCCATTACCTATCATCCATTTCTCAGTCCTCAGTTCCACCAATACATCCTCAGTGCAAGTGACGAGTAATACCATCCCTCCCTCTCAATCACATTCAAAGCCACAGAATCCCGGAACATTGAGTTTCACATTCTGCTTCTCCTGCAACCCACTCTCACCAATGGCTACATAGGAACATAGAAAACCTACAGCACAATACAGGCCATTCGGCCCACAAAGCTGTGCCAAACATGTCCTCACCTTAGCACTACCTAGGCTTACCCATAGCCCTCTATTTTTCTAAGCTCCATGTACCTATCCAGGAGTCTCTTAAAAGACCCTATCATTTCGGCCTCCACCACCCCATTCCACGCACTCACCACTCTCTGCGTAAAAAAACTTACCTCTGTATCTACTTCCAAGCACCTTAAAACTGTACCCTCTTGTGCTAGCCATTTCAGCCCTGGGGAAAAAGCTTCTTACTAACCACACGATCAATGCCTCTCATCATCTTGTATACCTCTATCAGGTCCGTTGGTTCAAGGAGAAAAGGCCGAGTTCACTCAACCTATTCTCATAAGGCACGCTCCCCAATCTCAGCACCATCCTTGTAAATTTCCTCTGCATCCCCTCTATGGTTTCAATTGCGAAGGATTGCTACTGTACGAATTAAAACGATGGCATGTTTCAGCTCAGATAAAGTTCTATCAACAAACAAATAAATCCTTACAAATATCCTTTCTGAGAAAAAAGAAAGAGAGAGTAAAGGATTAAAAACATAAAAATAAAGATTAAATTAACTTAACTTTAAACAAGGCAATATTTAAGAAAAATATTAAAACCAGACTGATGAGGACTAGCCAACACAGCCTGAAATAAAAGATGTCTTGCTATTTCTTTGTTATTTCCCAAATGGATATTTCACTGATTTACCATCAATAAAGTTTGTGGAACTAAAGAGAAGCTGAAACATTCTAGCAATTTAAGTGGAAAAGATCACACTATATTTGAGAATGTTTTAAACTTAATAGATGCTGTGTGGATGCAGCTGCCATTTACAAAACAGTGCTTTTTGATCCTTAATGAAACATGTCCAAATTCACATTCATTTAGCTATATTAAAAATACATAAAAGCCAAATTTGAAACAATGAGTGCTATTATAAGATTTATGCCGAAAATTTAACCAAGAGTAATCTTGTGGACTATGTACTGAAACAAGCTGGTATCTGACAGCTGGTATTCAGCAGATAATATTGTACACGTCAAGAATGATTAGCAAACTGAGCATGCATGATTCACTCATTTAGATATTATTGACATTATAAAAGAATAAAACTCGTGTTTTCGTACTCATTAAAATTCATAGTAACAACTGACGATTACAATGCTCTAGTGCGAGTGGGAGAATGTGCACTGGAACATAGACAAAAGCTTGGGCATTGTTTGGTTTGGTGTTAGGAATGTGCTCAAGGCAAATAATCTACAAGTAACCATTATGTGGACTTCACTGAATTCAGCTGGCATCTTGTCTTTTGCAGTCACATAGCTGCTAACTCTTCCCAAGAAAGACTGCCATTGCCTTCATGCAAGTTAATCAGCAGGCTACCAACATAAAAACCTTGCCTATTGACTATTTAGTAGTCTTTCTGACAAGCTCATATTATAGATTGTTGTTCCTTTCCGCACCTTGTGGCATATCAGGCAGCAATCCTGCCGTTTCTTTAGCATCTTTTTTTTTTAACGAGGCCGAGGTGCTAGCTCGACACTCAATCCGGATGGAATGTGTGCAGGGAGACGGCCAGATTCCAACCCAGGGCCACATGTCTCGAAGTCCAATGCGGATGCCACTACACCACCGGCTGGCTAATGTTATAAAAGACTTTCTTTTTAAAAAAAAGCTGCTTCCAAATACCCAAGTGCTTCCGAAAGTTTAACATTTTTCATTTTTAATTTAAATCTTAAAACTATTCTTAAAAGTTAATCACAAACATTATTAATTACAATTAAAAGCCATAAACCACTTATTTAATGAAGACTTTCAAAAGCCAAGTGTCTAGATACAAAATGTATTTGGCTTCTTTGTTCAGCATATTATGACCCGTCCCTAAACTCACTGGTGAGTACCACACCCAACTTTCATTATGTTCCTTGCTTCTGCATTGCACTAAATGATGGCTATTGTCTGCAATGCTCACTTCTTGCTGCTAGTAGAATTTCCATGCCAACTTACATACACCATCTAGTCCATCCTTTTATTTAATGAGTGTTGCATAAAAAATGAAAACTAAGTTTTACAATGCACGTTGATCAAAAGTGCATCATTATTTATTGGCTATTTGCATAAAGCACAACCCTAACACTAATTTTTCAGCATTCTTCAAATGTTTAAAATTATAAACTTAAACGTTCAGTTATTAAAATTGAGAAAGTGACTTTGTATTTTGAGTGGTGACATATTTACATACAATTACAGATTGGTGAATCAAGATCAAATTCTAGAGCAATAATTATACACATACACGATTTTCCACTGAGTGACACTTTTTTGTGCTAAGTGGGTGAATATGCTTAATATACAGCTATGTAGTTAAAGGCAATTAATAATGAGTATTAAACATAGCCAATGAGACCCATATTCCAGGACAAGATTAAAAATATGACGCATTCATAATAAATCCAACCCTTGAACATAATTAAACAATTAAAAGTCCAAACTGCACATATGGTTGACTTAAATGTCATTTCTACCCCAAATGTATTTTGCTATTACTAGTAGAGTAAAACTGATTAACATGCCAGCCTTTGTACATTGATAGTGCCAGATTAGCCCATTTTCAGGACAATTCAATGTTATTCTGGGGTGGCACGGTAGCGTTGAAGTTAGTTCAATGCTTTACAGTACAGGCGACCTTGGTTCAATTCCCGCTACTGCCTGTAAGGAGTTTGTACATTCTTTGTGACCACGGGATTTCCTCCCACAGTCCAAAGACGTACCGGTTGGTAGGTTAATAAGTCATTGTAAATTGTCCTCTGATTGGGCAAGGAGTAAATTGGGGGATTGCTTGGGCGGCATAGCTCTAAGAGTTGATTCGTTGTTGTATCTCAATCAATAAATAAATAGATACTCAAACACACTTTAATTTCATCTATTTCTTTTATAAAGAGAACATGCTGCAAGTAGCCAGATACATTTTCCATGAACCCAGTCATGATAGTCATAGTCATACTTTATTGATCCCGGGGGAAATTGGTTTTCATTACAGTTGCACCATAAATAATAAATAGTCATAGAACCATAAATAGTTAAACAGTAATATGTAAGTTATGCCAGTAAATTATGAATTAAGTCCAGGACCAGCCTATCGGCACAGGGTGTCTGACCCTCCAAGGAAGGAGTTGTAAAGTTTGATGGTCACAGGCAGGAATGACTTCCTATGACGCTCTGTGCTGCACCTTGGAGGAATGAGTCTCTGGCTGAATGTACTCCTGTGCCCACCCAGTACATTATGTAGTGGATGGGAGACATTGACCAAGATGGCATGCAACTTAGACAGCATCCTCTTTTCAGACACCACCGTGAGAGAGTCCAGTTCCATCCCCACAACATCACTGGCCTTATGAATAAGTTTGTTGATTCTGTTGGTGTCTGCCACTCTCAGCCTGCTGCCCCAGCACACAACAGCAAACATGATAGCATTGGCCACCACAGACTCGTAGAACATCCTCAGCATCGTCCGGCAGATGTTCAAGGACCTCAGTCTCTTCAGGAAGTAGAGACGGCTCTGACCCTTCTTGTAGACAGCCTCAGTGTTCTTTGACCAGTCCAGTTTATTGTCAATTCGTATCCCCAGGTATTTGTAATCCTCCACCATGTCCACACTGACCTCCTGGATGGAAACAGGGGTCACCGGTACCCTTGCTCTCCTCAGGTCTACCACCAGCTCCTTAGTCTTTTTCACATTAAGCTGCAGATAATTCTGCTCACACCATGTGACAAAGTTTCCTACAGTAGCCCTGTACTCAACCTCATCTCCCTTGCTGATGCATCCAACTATGGCAGAGTCATCCGAAAACTTCTGAAGATGACAAGACTCTGTGCAGTAGTTGAAGTCCGAGGTGTAAATGGTGAAGAGAAAGGGAGACAAGACAGTCCCCTGTGGAGCCCCAGTGCTGCTGATCACTCTGTCGGACACACAGTGTTGCAAGCACACGTACTGTGGTCTGCCAGTCAGGTAATCAAGAACACATGACACCAGGGGAGCATCCACCCTCATCGCTGTCAGCTTCTCCCCCAGCAGAGCAGGGCGGATGGTGTTGAACGCACTGGAGAAGTCAAAAAATATGACCCTCACAGTGCTCGCTGGCTTGTCCAGGTGGGCGTAGACACGGCTCAGCAGGTAGACGATGGCATCCTCAACTCCTAGTCGGGGCTGGTAGGCGAACTGGAGGGGATCTAAGTGTGGCCTGACCACAGGCCGGAGCAGCTCCAGAACAAGTCTCTCCAGGGTCTTCATGATGTGGGAGGTCAATGCCACCGGTCTGTAGTCATTGAGGCCGCTGGGGCGCGGTGTCTTCGGCACAGGGACGAGGCAGGACGTTTTCCACAGTACAGGAACCCTCCGGAGCCTCAGGCGAAGTAATCCACATAGCTGAGGGGCACAGGCTTTGAGTTGAATACATGGCGAAGTAATCCACATAGCTAAGGGGCACAGGCTTTGAGCACCCTGGTACTGACACCATCTGGTCCTGCAGCCTTGCTTGAGTTGAATACATGGCGAAGTAATCCACATAGCTGAGGGGCACAGGCTTTGAGCACCCTGGTACTGACACCATCTGGTCCTGCAGCCTTGCTTGGGTTGAGACGTTTCAGCTGTCTTCTTACCTGTTCAGCCGTGAAGCCCACCGTGGTGGTTTTGTGTGGGGGAGGGGTATAGTCATGAGAGCAGGGTGGGGGACTGTGAGGAGGGGTAGGAGGGGAGAGTGGAACATGTGTTGATTGGGGGCCAACACAGATGGCTCATGTGGAGGATGGGCAGGGGTCACAATGTCAAATCTTTTTAAGAACCGGTTAAGTTCGTTGGCTGTGTCCACACTGCCCTCAGCTCCTCTGTTGCTAGTTTGCCGGAACCCAGTGATGGTCCTCATCCCCCTCCAGACCTCTCCCATGTTGTTCTGCTGGAGTTTCCACTCAAGCTTCTTCCTGTACCTGTCTTTAGCCTCCCTGATCCTGGCTTTCAGGTCCCTCTGAATTGCCCTCAGCTCCTCCCTGTTTCCATCTCTAAACGCCCTCTTTTTAGCATTGAAAGGAATAGGAAACATGCAAGCACTCTGGATTCCTGCTCCGGACACAAACCTACTCACTGCCCTGACGCCCAGCTCTCCGCACCCCAATCCCAGCAGCACACCCAGGGCAGACTGGCCTCAGCAGCACTCGGGGGCCTTGGTTCTGGTCACAGAGCCAACTTGGACTCGGGACTCCTGGCTCTCATTCTGGTCTAATGAGCGAGTCAGGATTTCTGAATAAACAGATGCAGATTGTCAGGGTTTTAAGACTGAATTATGCATTCAGGAACGACGTTAAATACTATTGTGACGTGCCTATGGTGGTGCACTCCCTTTAAATATCCTCATAACAGTTAAGATTTAGATGTGGTGCAGGAAAAGTCAGCAATTTTCACTTCCCTGGGAGAGGAAAAAGATGATGAATGGCTCAGGCCTTTAGACCAGGATTCATTTCAGGTTCAATCATGCAGTTAACTAGTGTTGCAAAAGCAGCTCCAAAATATAGACGAAAGTAGCAAATGAAAAACTGAAACGGTACATAAAACAACACTTTCATTCAGTGAATATGGGGAAAAGTAGGACTATGCATATTTGTTCTGGAAAAAAAATCAGTATCAACATCTCCTTAAAACAGGAGTTCCCAACCTGGTATCCACAGACTCCTCAGTTAATGGCAAGGCTCCATGGCATAAAAAATGTTGGGAACCACTGCCCTAAAATGTCAATACCCATTCTTTCATCCAACTTTCAACAGATGGCATCTGAAAATATGTACACAAGATACAAGGTGCTATCCAGAGAACCCATTACAGGCTGATACACTGTTGAAATATGAGGAAGTGGTGTTCGTCAAATACGAGGGGTGATTGATAAGTTCGTGGCCTAAGGTAGACGGAATCAATTTTAGAAAATCTAGCATATTTATTTTTCCTACATTTACACACTTAGTCCAGCGGTCGTGGAGCATACGAATCCCTTCTTTGTAGAAGTCGGCGTCTTGGACCTCCAGAAGTGGTCCACAGCAGGGGTGATCGATAAGTTCATGGCCTAAAGTAGAAGGAGATGAGGACAATCTTCAAACTTTCTGCATTTTCACTCAAGTCGTTGAACTGCACATGCATGTAACGAGAACCGTATAACTCATCTCCTTCTACCTTGGACCACGTACTTATCAAACACCCCTGCTGTGGACCACTTCTACAAAGAAGGGATCTGTATGCTTCTCGACCGCTGGACTAAGTGTGTACATGTAGGAGGGGACAATGTTGAAAAATAAATGTGCGAGGTTTTCTAAAATTGACTCCTTCTACTTTAGGCCATGAACTTATCAATCATCCCTCGTAAATCAATTAGTTCATTTACTTTGAACTGGATTAAGTCTTTCAGCGTAAAGCTGCTTGCAATAACGTGAAATGTCTATGATCAGATCAGATGGTGTGACTTACTTGTAAATGAACTCAATGTGGTCAGATAGAAGAAGATATACAGCAGGTCCTTCAGCTTTGAAATACATGTCCGCCTAAAGAACATCCAAGCTATTACAGAAGACATCGCAGAGAAAGGAAAATCTTCTAGGCTCCTGTTCATGGCCACCATATCACTGAAGACAACGATTACCTGCACAGAGCACAAATCACATTATTAGTGCTGTCAAACAACTGGTATCAAAGCTGAAAATTCATGTTCAATCAACTGTCCCTGAAATTGACCTTTACCACAGTTGTTGCTCCTTTCCGCACCTTGTGGCGCATCCAGCGGCAACCGCGCAATTTCTTTTAGTATTTGTGCCTGTTTTTTTTTATAAAAAGAACGAGGCCGAGTCGCCAGCTCGATGCTCAACCCAGCACAGATGGAAAGCGCGCAAGAAGCTGGCCAGATGTGAACCCGGGACCACTTGCCTCAAAGTCCAGTGCAGATATCATACAACATCGGCAGGCATCTTTACCACAGAAAGCTAAATATATTCACAGTCAATTAAAGGAAATATTTCAATTAGACTAATATTTCTATTAGCCATTTTAAATGGTAACCATATATAAAATTAAAGGTTTTGCTGTGGCAATTGAAAGCACTACAATATTATTACAGAAGGGAACAAAAAGTTTTCTTATCAGTAGTAAGAATGCTGAGATTGTATTTGAAGTAACGTTATGTTGACTATGACATTAGTAACAAACCAAAGAATGCATTACCCTGGATTCAATGCACAAATGAGGGAACAATGGGATATTCCACAGTGGATTACACTGGACAAAAATTTTTTTCGATAGTGTTGCTCCAGAGAATTTTTTTTTTTTTTTTGTTTATGATAGACTGCTTGAAGTTGAACACAAATATAAATTCAGACTACTCGTATCTCGAAGGAATTTGGAGAACCAAGAAATTAATTTTTATTGAATATAATGTGTTTAATTGCATAATGGTGCTAACACTTTGCAATAGTTCAACTAAGCTAAAAATATTTTGTTGACTATTTTCATTTGTGCTCAGTGCCTGAGGCTTCTCGCTTAAGTGCCAACAATAATCAGTCAGCATTGATGGATTCCAGTTGCCCTAATACCGTTTCTCCATGATCGCAATGTCCTGGTGAAATCTTTCACCTTTCTCGTCACCAACAGCACCAAGATTTGCAGGGAAGAAATCTAAATGGGAATGCAGAAAATGAATCTTCAGTGACATGTTGCACCTCATGGTTCTGTATGCTTGAACCATGTTGTCAACCAGCAGCATGTAGTTTGGTGCTCTGCAGTTGCCAAGAAAGAACGCAACAACATCCTTAAATACCTTCCATGCGATTTTCTCCAGTCCCACTAGAAGTTCTTCAAATTGCCTGTTATTGATAACCTATTTGATTTGTGAACCAACAAAAATGCCTTCCTTCATCTTGGCATCAGTTATTCTGGGAAATGTCTGGCTCAAATATCAAAAGCTTTCACAGAAATTGATAGCCTTTCTAAAGACTCTCCTGCCATGCAGCATCCGCCCTACCTAAGTATGCCCAGGTAAGCCTGGACAAGATAGAAAACTTCTCTGCATACATTGTGAGCAACATTTTAATTGACTTGAATTATGAATTGAAATCACAATTATAGGTGATTTCAAAAAATTGGTGCATGATAGGGAAATTTTATTGTGATTTTCATGATCAACAGCCCAAAAATCCATAAGGTACACTCAAGAGTATTCAGGAAGCAAAATCCCTGCTATCTAGTGTTATAAACGAGTATTCACATGAGTATGTTAGCCTTATTCCCCTCCTTTTTATATTACTAATAAGTCCTTAATGTTAGCTAACAATGCAAACCACTGAAAAGTGAAAAGATGTCAAACTGCAACCCAATTATGGAGAGTAGAAAAATATTTGAAGTTATTAAAGAGGATTTCTCACCAATTAAACTGCCCATAATGTTCCATGACATGTCTGAAAAATATAAAGCGAACTGATTTCTGAAGCCTCAAACACTCTCTTATCCATAGAAGCGTGGTGAGTTTATGCAGCTCTGTCAAAATAACTATTCATCAAACAAAGGAGGTTAAAATCATCTGATCTGATCATTTATGTCAGTGCTATTTGTGGAGCTTGCTGCATTTGTTTGAGCTGCCATGCTCCCTACATTAGTAATATGACCAGCATTGTCAAGTGTATATTCATTTTTGTTGTAAGCTTTTACAACATAGAAGGCTGCAATTCAACCTATCCTGGTCTATGTTGGCTCTCTGAGCATTCCATCAATCCAATTCCTCCATCCAGTTTGAGCATCATTCGCCAACAGGTATTTCTCACAAACAAAAACACTTACTAAAACAGTTTTTAAAATATATTTCAGATGGATTGGGTTGTAAAGAAAGTTTTTGGCACTTTTAGCTTCATAAGTCAAAGTATTGAGTACAGGAGATGGGATGTTATGTTGAAGTTGTATAAGATGATGGTGAGGTCAAACTTGTGTATTGTGTGCAGTTTTGGTCATCTACCTGCAATAAAGACGTTAACAATATCAAGAGAGTACAGAGAAAATTTACAAGGATGTTGCCAGCTCTGCAGGACCTGAGTTATAAGGGATGATTGAACAGGTTAGGACTTTATTCCTTGGAGCGTAGATGATTGAGAGGAGATTTGGTGGAGGTATACAAAATTATGAGGGGTATAGATAAGACAAGCCGACTTTTTTCCACTGAGATTGGGTGGGACTACAACTAGTAATTATGGGTTAAGGGTGAAAGGAGAAAAGTTTAAGGGAAATACGAGGGGAAACTTCTTCACTTCGAGGGTCGTGAGAATGTGGAACGAGCTGCTAGCACATGTGCTGCATGCGAGCTCTATTTCAACACTCAAGACAAGTTTGGATAGGTACTCGGATGTTTGGAGTAGGAAGGGCTTGGTCCTGCTGCATGTCAATGGGAGTTGGCAGTTTAAATGGTTAGGACTAGACGGGTCAAAGAGCCTGTTTTTGTGCTGTACCTTTCTATGACTCTATAACTCTAAAACAAACCGCCCTATATAGTGCAAAAAATAAGTTGTAGAGAACATGGCAATAACACTGGACTACTCAGTCACAAACATGGAAAGTGTGCCAATTCCAAAGATATTTTTAAAATCTTCCAAAGTTGGGAACTGCAGGTTTTCACAATCAGTCTAATTTCCAAGAGAAAAAAAAGCCTTTAAGATTTTTTTTTTAAATGCCTTCAAGGCTGTTTTATACATTGATAATCCTCTTGTTGTCTGCCTTTTAGTTAACTTAATCCTCCACCACATTTGGAGAGTCACAGCAACAAAGCTTCCATTTATCAAATATCTTATATTCATAACCTGCTTTACAGCAGAACTGCAAAAAAATATAAACTTTATATAAATATACCAGAGTACATGGCAGCGCAGCTATTAAAAATGGATCAATTAAAATTTTAAATGTGAGGTCAGAAATTGGGGAAGAAAATACAGAGACAAGCAGAATGGCCAAAACATGGTAGAATTTGAAAACAATGATATTTTTGTTATCATACAGCACTAAACATAACTCCAAAGTTATGCTCATTTTCTTAGTTGTTATCAAAATCCACAGGTATTGAGAAATAAAAGAGAAATAAAAATACTAGACTAACACAACATCTGTGACTTGGCACACTACATAATCAAAATTCTGCACATGGATATAACTCTTGCAAATATTCCAACAGAATTGGAAATTAAGTTGACAGAATGATTTGAAAATATTAGAAATTTACTGAGAAATAAAAATGGCAAATGAGCAGATATATTTCAGTATTACAGTGAAAGGTTAGCTTCTCCACACATAAAATATCAGCTGTCACATGTAGAGAAGTGGAAGGAGCCAGGATACCAATCAACAATGAAAAGCCACAGAGTGAAAACCTCTGTTAGTTAAAGGACAAGTGATACCTTTATACTTTTGGTTACCAATTCAAGCTCTGTTTATTAACGTAATCTAATTCTAACCGTCCTTTGTTCTAGAGATGTAGCACAAGCTAATATTACTTGGAAAAGAATGTGCAAGTGAAATTCATACACTGAATTTATTAAATATTGTTTCTGGTTAATGCCATGTTGCCAGCAGCTAGGATTATGAAGGACAGCAATGCATGACTGGTTCTGTCAACTGAATTACATGATTTGAATTGAAGTTTTACACTGCTTTATTCTACTTCACAAGGCATATATTCACCATTGTTTAAATATCAGAGTACCTGCTCACAGGATTCAATTATTATCATTTTAAATTTATTGACAATCAATTAACCATTCATAATAAATTGCATTAGATGTTATTTTTAGCAACTTGCTATGAAAAAGATATACTGCAAAGGTTACTATGCACATTTTGAATCATTTTGTAAAATAAATTCTTTGATATCATAGTTTTCTTTAGAGAATGTACTTTTAGCTTTGGGAATCTGACTCACAAGGTTCAGTTTGACGTCATCTGAACCTCGTAACTACATTCACTCCTAACAATTCTAAACAAACCATTAATGTTCCTACAACGAGGTGCAATTAGTAAATTACAACATGTAATTTTGGTTGAAAAACTAGCAGCTCATCCCAAAGAAAAATAATGGAGGATGAGACAACCATGGCTAACAAGGGAGGTCAAAGACAAAAGAAAAGCAAAGAGAAAGTATAGCAAAAATTAGCAGGAAGCTAGAGGATTGGGAAGCCTTTGAAGCTCAACAGAAAGCAACAAAAAAGCATTAAGGAGAGAAAGGGTGAAATGTGAAGGCAAGGTAGCCAATAATATAAAATGAGGATATGAAAAGTTTTTCAGACACATCAAAAGTAAAAGAGACAACAGTACCACTAGATAAGTGGTAAAGGAGAGTAGAGAAACAGGGGAACATAAAAATGGCAGACAAACTGTATTCTGTCTATCTTCACTTAGAAGACACCAGCAGCTATTCAAGTGATTGGGGGGGGGGGTGCATTTGAGTGTAGATGCTATTACTATGGAGGAAGTACTTGGGAAGCTGAAAGGTCTGAAGGTGTTTCAGTCACCTGGACCAGATGAACTATAACATAAGGTTCTGAAAGTGGTAGCTAAAGAGAAAATGGAGGCATTGGTAGTGATCTTTCAAGAATCACTAGATTCTGTAATGCTTCCAGAGGACTGGAAAATTGCAAATGTGACTCCACTCTTTAAGAAGGGCGGGAGGCAAAAGATAAAAAATTATACTGTAGACTAGCTAGCCTGACTTCACTGGGTGGGTATATGTTGGAGTTCATTATTATGGATGAGGTTTCGGGATACTTGGAGGCACATGACAAAGGAGGCCAAAGTCAGGATGGTTTCTTTCAGGGGAAATCTTGCCTGCCAAATATGGTGGAATTCTTTGAGGAAATAACAGACCGAATAGACAAAGGGGAGTCTGTGGATGTTGCTTACATGAATTTTCAGAAGGCCTGTGACAAGGTGCCACAATTGCGGCTGCTTAACAAGATAAGAGCCCAAGGTATTACAGGAAAGATACTAGCATGGATAGAAGATTGCTGACTGGCAAGAGGTAAAGAGTGGAAATAAAGGGGGCCTTTTCTGGTTGGCTGCTGGTGACTCAAGGTGCTCCTCAAGGGTCTGTGTTGGGTCTGCTACATGTCATATGTTAATGATCTGGATATTGGAATTGGTGGCTTTGTGACCAAGTTTGCAGATGATAGGTGTAGGAACTGGTAGTATTGAAATAGCAGGGAGTCTGCAGAAGGACTTGGACAGATTAGGATAGGGAAGTGTCTGGTAGAAGGAGTAAAGGCACAGACCATCTTCTAAACAGGAAGTGAATTCAGAAATCAGAGGCGCAAAGGACTTAGGAGTCCTCGTGCAGGTTTCCCTAATGGTCAACTTACAGGATGAGTCAACAATAAGGAAAACACAATGCACATTAACGTCTATTTCCAGAGGGTTAGAACAAAGGAAAAACAAGGCTATGTAAGGCATTGGTCAGACTACATTTTGAGTATTATAAGCAGTTCTGGACCCCATATCTAAGAATGGGGTGCTGGTATTGGACAGAGTCCGGAGTTGGTTTACAAAAATGGTCCCAGGAATGATTGGGGAGCATTTGCCTGTTCTGGACTTGGACTCTCTGGAGTTTAGAAGAATGGGGGGGGGGGGGGGGGGGGAGGGGTAGAATCTCACTGAAATGGAGCATATATGGAAAGTCCGAAATAGAGTGGATATGGAGAAGATATTTCAATAGTGAGAAGAGTCTAGGACCAGAGGGCACTGTCTCACAGAATAGAAAACACAGATAAGGGGCAATTCCTTTAGCCAGAGGGTAGCGAATCTGTGGAATTTATTGCCACAGATGGCTGCAGAGGCCGTCATAGTGTTTATTTAAAGCAGAAGTTGATAAGTTCGTGATTAGTAAAGGCGTCAAAGCTACAGGGAGAAGGCAGGAAAATAGGATTTAGAGGAAAAATAAAATAGTCATTATTGAATGGTGGAGAAGACTTGATGGGCTGAATGGCCCAAGTCTCCTATGTCTTACGGTGAATTAACGATTTAACTGAGGATGATAAAAAAATTCTCAGTGTGGAGCAGGGCAAACTTGAAAGAATATTCTGAATAAGAATTTAACCAGTCCATCCTTTCAATATTCTATAAAATATTCCATCTCCTAACTTTGCACCAGAAATTGCCAGTAAAAAGTTTCATCGTCTTCTATATCATTCCCCATGTCATCCTAATTCTATTTATAACTGTCATCAGTAGATTTGCCTTCTATCTTCCCCAAATACAAAGGAAACAAAGCCATGCACATTCCATAAGCTTCAATAACAAAATGTCATGATAAAAAAAATCACACCAGCAAACTCCACATGAAAATTTGCAGCACTACATAGTAATGCTGCTTCTAGATACCATAATCTTCAAATTAAAAGTCATCCTTGGACTGTCCCTACTGAAATTCATACCAAAAATGTTCTTAAAGTTCTACGCCAATTCCTCACTAACTTGCTACATACAAGAACTGTGGAGAAAATGTTTCCTGTTGCAAGTGGATATGGGGAGGGGGTTACTGGTTAAAAAGCAAAAGATTATCCATTTAAGACAGATGGAAATAAAATATTTTAACTTGGAGGAAATTCTTGGAGCAGCTTTCCCTTACACAGTATTGGAAGCAAACTTTTTTGAGGCACAGTTGTTACTAAGGCAAACATTTTGAGATGGGAATATGTTTAAAAAAAAACAGGATCTTATTCAATAGCAGAACAGGCTTGAGGGGCCAAGTGTGAGGCCTGATGCAAATTCACTTGTTCTTGCAACTATACTGAGTTAAGATTTCAACCATACTTGGACAGAAGGGAATTGAAATGACCAGAAAATAAAAATTCTTACTCCAGAAAATCAACATTAAACTCTTGTAAGGGCTTCTCTGCAATGTTAACTGCTAAGGCTAATGTAATGGATTCTCTGTAATGTTAACTGATGAGGTAATGGTTTCTCTGTAGCAGCAATGTTTGGGTTATAACTAGAGATAATGGGTGACTATCCAATGGGGGAAATATTATTCTCTCGTGTGTCTGAAAGCTGTGGTTTCACGGACTTTTGCCAGAAGGCATGAGGGGAATGAAGAGAAGAGACGCAATTTGAGCAAGTCGATGGGCCGCCTGACCAGGTGGACTCCGGGCGGGAGTCTGGGGGTTGGCGGCGCACGGAGGAGATCGAATAGAAGATCGTGCTGAGTGAGCTCCAATGACTTGTGCACAGACTGCCTAATAAGATAATGGGTGCCTTTTCCTTTTATATTTTGTTTCTCTACTAACCACATAGTCCAAGTAAGAGTTATAAATCTTAATCATTTAACCACATATTGTGTACTGTTTGTTATTTCTGGGTACTGTTTTAGCTCAGGGGACACATCGCTCAGCGTCCACCCAAACGAGATTTATTAAGTTTGGTCGGGCAAGGGGGTTACCAACCCCTAGATTAAGCCACTAGGCAAGCGAGTGTTACACTCTTAAATGTTATACATTGTTTTATGTTAATAAATGTACATTGCTTTTTCACCTTTCCTATCATGACAGATATATAGCAGTGCTGTGCCCAAGATCAACAATATAACAGAAAAAAAGGCTCATTTCTAACTTGTCTTAAATGGATGCCTGAAAATTTTGATTAAGTGTTCTACTTTTCTCTACAAATGACCAGAGATCAAAGCAGCAGCAGTGACTGATGAGTACAGTCATCAATTCTGCTTAAAATATACTAAAATACTGATAATAAAATATCCACATTTAATATCAATTTAATTTTAATAAATTATTATTTAATATATTAAATTGATATTAATTTAATATCAATACTAAAGTTACTGGTAAAGCTTGTCTATGCCACATTTTGATTTACACACTTTTTGTTTAAATAGGACAAAATGAAAATACCCTGGATCTTGTGCTTATAGAAAACTTTAAGTTGCAGCACGTTTTAAATAGATTAATTTTCAGAAAATTATCTTACCACCAATAAAACTCTGTGCAAAAGTCTGAGGTATATGGTATTAGATAGAGTGCGCACTTGGGTGCCTAAGACTTTTGCACAGTACTGTATTTGTTAACATGGAGTGGAGAGCAAGTATGCAAATCTGGCAGAAGCAAAGGGTGTTGGGAATGGCAAGGGTGGAGCACCACAGGAGGGGTGTGGGGCAGGTGGCGGAGAAGGATAGCAGGGGCGGACGGCGTGGTTGCAGGCACACCCAGCCCCGAGACACCAGGCAACCTCATCTGATTCCAAACAATTGCTTTATTGATCATTACAGAATGTCTCTCTGAGCTTCCGATTTCCTCCACTCTCTCTTCCTATTTTCCCAACCATGATTACTCTCTCCCTGCTCCCTACCCACTCTCAGTCCATAAAGGAGACTCTTAATCAGAATCAGGTTTATCATCACTCACACATGTATGAAATTTGTTCTTTTTGTGGCAGAACAGTGTAATACACAAAATTACTACTGTACTGTGCAGAAGTCTTAGGCACCCTGGCTATATATGTCAAAGACTTTTCCACAGTACTGTAGTTCTTCCAATACAACCATGTCTTGCAGAGTGCTCCATCTTACAATCTAAAAACAACTGTTAGTTACTCCAAAAGGTTAGAGGTCTGGTTATTTGATACGGATTCACTGATGAAATGTAAGAGTGCATTGTGCATATATGAAACAGTCCCTTTAAATATTCCACCCATCAATTTAAAATTCATTACATTTCAGTTAAAGCAAATAATGTAAGTAACTTTCAAAAGCAATGTTATACATAAAGATTAGTTTTCTTTAATAATATTTAATTTTAATTTTCCACAATAAATACAGAGCAACTAAGCATTAAGTGACCTCACTTCAAATGTTGAGACTGAGATTGCAAATTTCATTTCAATATATATATAAAAAATCAGTGATAAAAAAAAACTAATTGTTGGAAATCCTCAGATAAGAAAGCATCAGTGAAGAGGGAAAAATAAAACATGTCAGGGTAACCTTTCATCAAAACTGGCTAGTTCTAACGTGTTGACTGGAAAGGCCAAAAAACACTGCATTTAAGAACTTCAATTACATTCTCTGAGCAGTAATATACCAAGTTGGAAGAAAAGAAACTAATCCTCAAGCTTCCATTTGGCTTTGCTGCAGCAATAGGAGGCCAAGTGTATTGATCAAAATAGAAATGGAGTGAAGGATTAAAGCAACTAGAAGCTCAATATTAGCCATGCTCACTTTGACCTCTGCTTTTGGTTTGCCAGATTATTAAACCCCCAAACGGACCACAGCCTTGTCATATAGTTTACTGGTTTGCGTGCCGCAATGACTTGGAAAGCTATCTTCATTACTGCCCTACACACCAAAGTAACGGGCACCAAGTACATTATTAAAGCAACACCTAATGCAAAAGGGATCACCAAATTTCCAGTGTAATGCACACATCATGAATGCAGTATGCAAAATATAAGCAGTATCTAATTAGTACAATATTTGAATCTACTGATGGTGGGAAGTAAGGAGATATAAAGGACAGTGGTTGCATCTCCTCCAGTTGCACAAAGGGGTGCAATGCAAAGGGAACAGCATATTACTGAGGCAGAAGAGTTACCCAGACTGCCAACACCTCCAGCATTTTGCATTTCAAATTTCCAGTCATTCATTCATCATGTGCCCTGTCATATGACATAGATGATCGTGGTCTTGACCATGATTGCTCTGGGCAAGTAGTTTGCGAATGCCTTCTTCTGGGCAGTATCTTTACAAGACAGGTGACCCCAGCCGTTACCAATGGTCCCTCAGAGATCGTCTACCTAGCGTCAGGACTCGTGATATGCGCCAGCTGCGCCTACCGCCATCCACCACCTGCTCCCATGGCTTCACTAAACCCGATTTTGGGGGTGGGAGAGGGGGCACGCTAAGCAGGTCCCAAGGGTGACCTGCGGGCTAGTGGAAGGAAGGAGCGCCTTACATCTCCTTTGGAAGAGACTTATCTCCACCCTGTCACCCGTTACCCAAACATTCCAGTATCTCTCCCTACACGTCACCAAGATAGATTTCTACAATTAGCGAATCCGAATCATAATTTTCAATCAGGACCGACACAATTTGTGCCACCTTGATCACTATTACAGTGATTACGTTTCTTCTCTATACCTCTTCCACTTTGTAACTCTGACGTAAAATCGTTGACCAGAAATCTTAACTCAGCTTTTCTCTTCACACAAGTCGCCAAGTATGGTCCATGTTTCTTTCAGATTTCTAGAATCTGCAGCATTTTGATTTTCGACTTGGGAACATTATTACCTCAGCCAATACTTGTTCCTCGTGTTGACTGAAAGCTGCAGCGTCGAAAATCTGTTACTTGTGTGCCCATGCACCAAGAACTGCCTGCTGAGCTCGGAAGGCAACGGTCGAAAGGATAAAGGGGAGGGGAGGGGTCAGTGCTCGGGTTAACATTAATTCCTCAACCAAAGCGATCGTCAAGTGTGCTAATTATTCCTGCCTTCTCCTGCATGAGCGTTTGTAACTCGTAGTCTGTAAAGCACTTGGGAGAACGAGAACACGAAAGGTACAAAAACTTGGGATTCTATACCACGGCAAATATTCAGATACTCACCCCAGTAGCTTCGTATCTCGTAGAATTAAATCCAGATTATTGAACTGACGCATTGATTTAATCAGATCTCAAAACTAAATGCATTACAACAACACTTTGCAGATAAACGAGCGGATGTGCGCGCCTGTCGGTCTAACACGCCACCATTCGGCCCGGGCTACCTCACAACTCCGGTTACCGATACCATATGGGCTGCCTCGGGATTCGGACTGCAGGGACTGGTAAACTCGCCAATATGAATTGTCACTCAGCAACCGCTGCAGAACTCTGCATTAAAGATGCATCTGGCTAAAGCGTTAAAAATGTAGTCCCGTCCGCATCACCGGCACCGGCACCGGCATCCGGCCTCTGCAAACCCCGATCAAATTTAGACTCCCCTGAAATCTGCTCGCCTGTCAAACCCGCATCAAGACTCCTCCTCGTTTCGCTGCCGGCAGATGCGCTGGGCCTGAACCCGGATCTCCGGTCTCTCATTTCCCCATTCTCTCCATCGCATTATGTCCATCAATTGTGAGAAACTGGTTCCCCGTCTCAAATTTCCTAGGTGCCTTATTCCTGCCGTCACGTCCCCTTACTCTCCCACCCGCTTACACAGTTTTGAGAACTAAAGGGAAGCTTACCTTTCAGCACCTTCTTTTCTTGGTCTATTTCTCCCTCGCTTTCCCTCTACCCTATTTCCCCTTCGTCTTCTTTCCTGTCCCTTTGTGCCTTCCCCACTTAACTGAGTTGGTTTCACTGTCAATGGAACTGCTTGTCCCAACGGTGTGCGCACGTCAGTACCTATCGCTCCCTCCGTGCCCGTGTGTATTTGCCTGACTTTCTCCCCCCCGCTGTGTGCGCGTCTCTCTCTAATCACAGGAGATCATCCACTGGAGCTTCGCAAAACACTCCAGTGCGTCACTTCCGCGACTGACATCCGCTTCTGAAATACATCAGCTGTTCAATAAATCAACAAAGTCTCCATCTCTGCCTTCAGTACTGCCTGGTCTCCTTCCTAGGGTGGGGGGATCGAGAACCCACGGCAGAGGTTTTAAGGCGAGATTTGACAAGAACCCAAGGGGCAACTTTTTCATCCAGCGTGGTCAACAGCTTTCAAAGCAAGTGGTCGAGGCAGGCACATTAACAACATCGAAAAGGTACTTGGAGAGCTGCATGGATTTGAAATATCTGCAGGAATATGCGCCAAACATGGTCAAATTCATTGAATATTGACCTAACTTAGATGGGAATATTGGCCGGACTGGATCAGCCGGGCAGAAGGGCCACGTCTCCAGGCTACATGACTGTTTAAAACCAATTCCGCCCTCCAACCCGCTATCCAGCCCTTTTAACACCAGGCCAGGAGGGTTTAAACTGCTATTGGGACGAAATGCGAGAAAGAAACACGGTAACGAGGCACGGATAGAATTAAGCAACACACATCAAAGTTGCTGGTGAACGCAGCAGGCCAGGCAGCATCTCTAGGAAGAGGTAGAGTCGACGTTTCGGGCAGAGACCCTTCGTCAGGAATTAAGTCCCTCAGAGACGGGAACTTTATTCCCCGCGAGCAAATGATGCATCAGGTTCAGAACAAGCTCTCTAAATGGATCAAGTAATAAAAACCATTGCTGCAGCGGGAGGTCTTTGGGGGGGGGGGTTTAGACCGCAAGTCACCTGCAACGTTGCTGCCAGCTTGCAGTTTCACCGTCGGTGAAGGGACGAGGGAGGAAGCTCGCGGCTCCTGGCGGCACCTCCGTCTCCAACGTGACTCGGTCTCGGAACATGGCTGGGTCTGTAGGAACCAGGCCCCAAAACTCGCCGGTCACCACCAGCACTTACAGACGGTTGCCTGGGGGAAAAGATCCTGCTCCTACTCTTGACCGGACCCTCCGGGCTTGAGTGCCATTGATTGGTTAACGTCGCCGGGGTGAAAGTTCACCATTGCCTGGCTGGCCATGCCGACAGCTGCCTGAGAGATTGATCCCATTGGTCAAGAGGACAACAATTCGGAGCGCCCGATTGGTTTACGTTATTCAGGGCGAGAGGTCATCAGTGGCCCGGATATTGTGGAGGAGCGAGGTGCGTTGTGTGTTTTGTCTTTTTTTAATCATCAATATCGTGTCTGAGAAGTCAGTTGATCACAAATATGATACAGAGTGCTCTTACTATTCATTTCACTAATTTGTTTGGTGCTTGAGTGTGATTATGTGACGGCAGTGAGGGAGTGCGGTTGTTGGAAAACCTGCTGAAGTGATGTTATACTCAACTGCAGTCTAAATGAAGGGATTCCACCCGAAACGTCCTCTGTTCGTTTTCCTCCAGAGATGCTGCCTGTCTCGTTGAGTTCCACGATGCTGAAGATTCACTGCTTGTATTTGAAAAGTTCTTGATAATTATGGAGACAAGGAACTGCGGGTGCTGGAATCTGGGGCAACGCGCAAGATGCTGGAGGAATTCATCGGGTCAGGCGGTATCAGTGGAGGGAAATGGACCGTATATGTTTTGGGTCGAGACTTTTTATCTAAACAGGTCAATGCCAATATGAAGGGTCTTGACCCGAAACGTTGGCTGTTTTGTTTCTCTCCATAGATGCTGCCTAGCGTATTGAGTTCCTCCGACATTTTGTGTGCGTTATGTTAAAGGATAAATCATCCTTGCATAGTTTTCTTTCATTGAACACTGTCATATATTAAGCTACACTAGAATGCAGATAATATATATAATTTTAAACCTTTTTTTTTTACTTATATCTACAAAAATGTGAAGTGTTCTAATATATTTATCCATGGCATTGTACATCTTACAAATTGGTAAATCAAAAAGAATATTTGAGCAATATAAGAACTGAGCAATAGTCATCAGTGGTAGAAGCAGACTTAAGGTATGAGATGTTTAGGAAGCTCAGTATTTAGAAAATCTGTACTTTTCCATGGTTCCAGCATATGATTAATCTATTTTGAATATACTTCCTAAAAGAATGACATTTGGTAAAAATGTGTCATCCCTTGTGTTTGAAAATTTGAAAAAAACTGCAGGTGCTGACAATCCAAAGCAAAGACAGAAAATGCTGGAAATACTGTGGGAAGAGAAACGGTTACTATTTCAGGCCAGATTGAAAGGGAAACAAGAAGCTTGTTAAGCTGCTGGAAGGAGTGAAACTGGGATGATTACAGGATAAACCATAAACACATTATCTGGTCAATGAGTGAATGGGAGTAACTAAAGAATAAGGACATGAACAAATAAATCTGAGGGTTGAAAATACAGAGCAGGAGGGCATACCCAGTAAATCAGGCTGGGCACGTCCTCCACTCTCATAGAGAGAGAGAGAGAGAGAAAGGATAACAAAACATACTGAGCTAATATCAGAGATGGACGATTGATGCAGTCCAAGAGATCAAGTTACCTGCAGTTGTAGAATTCAGTTTTTAGTCCAGGAGGCTGTAGTATGTCCTGATGGAAGATGTGGTCGTGTTTATCATCTTCATGTTTTGTGTTGTATGACAGGGGTCCCCAACCTTTTTTGCACTGCGGACTGGTTTAATATTGACAATATTCTTGCGGACCGGCCGACCCGGCGGTGGGGGGCGGGGTGCGGTGGTCGGGTTGCCAACGGGCAAGAGTAGCAGTCAGGTACGTTGTGTTTACTCCGAGAAAGACTACAATGACCATGAAGCCTTGCGCGGGCACCAGTGCGCATGTGTGTACGTGCCAGTTTTTTTTCCCAGCAAATCGTTTTCGCGGATTCTGTTCGGGGGGGGGGGGGGTGTTAATCACGACCAGAATATAGGTGATAAGTGGCTAATACACTCAATTTCGTTTCTAAAAGGGTTTATCTAATGAATTTAATATTAAACACACAGCGCATATTTTCCTCGCATGAATATAGTGATGTCAATTATCAGGGGAGGACAGGGGAGCTTGAAGTAAGTGTTGAACGAACTTCCAGTAGAAGTGGCAGAAGCAGGTTCGGTATTATCATTTAAAGAAAAATTGGATAGCTATATGGACAGGAAAGGAATGGAGGGTTATGGGCTGAGTGCAGGTCGGTGGGACTAGGTGAGAGTAGCGTTCGGCACGGACTAGAAGGGCAGAGATGGCCTGTTTCCATATTGTAATTGTTATATGGTTATATAAGTAAGTCAATAACATCATAACATTTTAAGTAACGTTTGGATATTAAACACACAGCGCATATTTTCCCCGTGTGAACATATAAAATCATTGCAATGCACCAATATCGCTGAATCAGTGGGAGCCCTGGGCTTGTTTCCCTGCAACAACACAGTGATGGGAGACAGCGATACTCGAAGGAGGTTCCTTATGTCCATTCTATTCCGCAATTTAGTTTTTGTTGCATTCATTGCAGAAAACTCCGTTTCGCAGAAAAGTGTTGGAAATGGAAGCAACGTTTTCAGTGCTCTTGTGGCTATCTCAGGATATTTAGCCTTGACTTTGGTCTGGAATGCGGGCAGAGATGTTATGTCAAACGTACTTTTCAGCCCGCCGCCATTTGCAAGCTCGAGGAGTTGATCTCCTTCCCGCGCTGACATGGATGACGCGCGGGTAATGACCTCGCATGCGTAATGGCTCAACAGTGGGAGTGACAGGGAATGAGGAAAGGTGCAACTGACTCCTATCGCCAAATCATATCATTTCCTCGCGGCCCGGTAGCACATGCTTTGTGGCCCAGTGGTTGGGGACCGCTGTCGTATGACATAGATGATCATGACCTCATGACTATGATTGTTCCTAACAAAAGTGTTTCCCAATGTGACATTACAAAAAGGTCATAGTACGTTGGGGAATTAATGTAGCAGGCAGCGGGAAGCTCAGGGCAACCCACCTGGTTTTCACCTGTCCATGGTCTTTGGGATTCTGTAGTTCTACACAATATTTGTCATTTTTTTGGAGTGACTTTTCTTGGTATTTGCTTTCTTTTTATATTGCTATTCAGATCACTTAAAATGACTTCAACTTCAGAGAAAACACCTGAAACTGAAAAGGAGGCGAATAATAAGATACTGGAACGATGTCTTAAAGTTCTACATGATGCAAAAAATGATAGTGAACAGTTCGCAGCACTTTTACTGGTAAGAGTGTTTTAGTTCACTAGTTTTAATTTGGCTGTTTTGATATTCTGATATAACAAATTCCAAAGTTAGACAATAAGTTTCCACCTGAGATTCACAGTGTATACAATGCGTTTATGTTTAAAGTTATCAAACATGTTGCATTGGTTTATGTGGATCATCATCCTATTAAGTAAGTAGCTTTTTAGTATCAGTCATGTAACATAGTGGATGGCAGGGTGGAGATACATCTCTGAAAGGAGGTATAGGGCGCTCCTTCCCTTTTCTAGCCTGCGGGTCGTCATGCTTTGCCCCAAGATCAGGGTCACTCAAGCCAAGGGACCAGTTGGTTGAGGGCTGTATGAGCACCTGGTGCACATCACAAGTCCTGGTTACACCAGGCAGTCTCTGTAGAGAATTGATAATGGCTGGGGTTTTCCATCTTATAAAGAAGCTGACCAGAAGAAGGCAATGCCAAGGACAATTATGGTCATGGGACCATGATTGCTTATGTCACACAACACAGCACATAATGACAATGATGATGATATAATGTGGAAACTGGCCCTTTGACCCAATTTGTCCATTCTGACTGTATTGCCTAGTGAGTTTGTCCCATCTGCCAATGTATGGCCCATAGTCCTCAACTCCTCTCCTATCCATGTACTTATTTAGAAGCCTTTCAAATGTTGCTAATGTGCCCGGCAAAGATCCCATCACAACCCTTGTGCCTCACCTCTAGACTCAGGCTTCCAGTCCAAGAAGCCACCATCAATCATCACTGTCTTCTTCCTACCAATGAACCAATTGTGAATCCAATCTACTATCTCTCCCAGATTCTATACTATCTTAACCATCCAGACTAGCCTGCCATAAGGGATCTTGGTAATGGCTTTGTTAAAGTCCACATAGACAACATCCACTTTCCTCCTTGAAGATCTCCAAGACATTTGTCAGACATGACTTCCCACACACAAAGCCATGCTGACTGTCCCGAATCAGATCTCTGGCAGTAATTTACCTATCACTGTTGTTGGACTGATAAGCTTGTAGTTTCCTAGTTTTTGCTACATTGCTTAAACAGTGGCACCACATTAGCCATTCTCCAGTCTGACAGAACCTTACTTTTGGCCGGAGATATAAAAATTTCTGCAAGGGCCATCACAATTTCTCGTCTAACTTCCTACAAAGTCTGAGAAAGCGCCAGATCAGCTCCTAGGGATTTATTCACCTTAATGAACTTTAAGACCTCCAATACCCCCCTCCTTGCTAATTTGTATAGGATTCAGGACAACACCACATATTTTGCAGATTTTCTTTGGTTCCAACCACAGGCGGCTGTGCTCATCTTTAAGGGAATGTATTATCTCCATAGCCATGCTTTTAATTCTACCTGTAGACTCTCTAGGGGTTTTTCTCTGTAAGGTGAATATTGTATCATGCTTATTATGGTCCAGGCTGTGGAAAGGTTACCTAAAATTGTGTGTGATAGTTAATTTTTAAAAATTCGTTTCTATCAACTGTATCTACCAGGAGTAAATTGGAATTTAGTTTGTACATGATGGCACAAAAGTGAATGGGCCACGTAGCATAGGCAGAAGTCCTTAATTTATAGAATCTTGTCAATAGATGTTGATCAAAGGCCCAAGCTAATAAATGTAGGTTTAGACAGAATTTGTTTGGAGTTGTTGCATACTATCTGGAGAAGAATATGTTAATCTTAGTGCACTCAATGCAGATTTGCCTGAATATTGTAGTGGATTAAACTACCTCGTTATTTGGTGTCCTGATAATTTAACCTTTTGTGTTAGTGTATTTTCATAATAATTTGGATTATAATCCAGATTGCTGGGTGTAAATTCAAATTGTCTCAGATTTCAAGTAGGATACAGAAAATAGTTACATAGATAGTTGCAATGCACTTGCACTTCTGTATATCAGTGTTCAACAATAAATTGTCTTTTTTTTTACATTAGGTGACCAAAGTGGTGAAAGCAAGCGAAACCAATGCAGAAACTCGACGACGAATATTTGATGCTATCGGATTCTCTTTCCCAAACAGGCTTCTTATCACCAAAGAATCACCCAGTGGTTGTCCCAATCAAATCTTCCGAGCTCTGGGTTTGACTCTTTTTGCATGTTTTTCCACAAGTCCAGAAATGGCTACTCACCCTGAAATGTTCAGCAAAATTCCCATCTTCAATGAAGTTGTCAGTTCGCAAATGGAATCTGCAGTAGATATTACCACCTTCACATCAATGATTGATGATTCTTATCAATGTCTTCAGGCACTTTCTGCCTGTTCTGAAGGACAGAGGCAATTAGTAACTCAAGGAACAGTGTCTGCATTATGTCAGGCTTATATAAACCAATGTCGTGGTTGTGAGAAAGCATTGTGTCTACTTGTCAGTCTGCTGAATGCAATGGAAAATATATGTTGGAATACTTCTCGGCCAGAACTCTTGAATGTATGCAACATGCTTAGTGAACAGTTTGCTGCAGAAGAAGGTAACCGGAAATTTGAATTGTGCAACGTAATGCAGCATTTTCTACCTAGCACGTGTATCCTGAAAGAGGACCCAATCTTCACTGCATGCTTGAAGAACTGTTACACTGGTCTCTTCAGTATACTGAACAGTAAACTGAGTATCTCACAAAGAGATCCAGCACTGAAACTTGCTGGACTTTTGTTGGCGGTGTATGGTTCAGACTGGATTTTAGCGGGAAATGATGACACAAGAAGTAAATTCTTGTCATTGATAGTGAACCTAGCTTGTGTGGAGGTTCGGATTTGTTTGGAAGATCCCGGACTTGAGGCAACTTACTCTAAACCAGATGTCATCACCGCATGTTACAGTATAATTGAATTCGGGATGATGGTTTGTGTGCTTGATGATAAAGTCCATCTAACAGAAGCTGAAACTGGACAATTAGTAAAAATAATGGTGGAGGCTTTTGGAGCAATCATTGGCTATCTTAAGCAAGTGAGTATGGAAAATAGTTTATCATAAGAATTAACTGCATTTTTAAATTTGTGGGGTTTTTTTGTCTCCAAATATGCAGATTTGGGCAGTAGTAGTGGTCATTGCAATTACCCTAATACTAGTCTAATACTGAATGGGAAGCAGTCAGTTTAAAGGGCAAATGAGGGTTCATAATTCCTCAGTCACTTTCGATAGAACATTTTCAGTCAGTGTGTAGCAAGCCCAACAAGAGAGTAGGGTCTGGACAGGTGGAATGAAAAAGGTAGGAATGAGTACAATAAACAGCAATTTTTGTGAAATTGATCATAATCCAGTTAGGTTTAGCACTGTTATAGAAAAGGACGGAGATAACGTTGTGAATAAACATGAAAAACTGATTTAGGATAAAGACTCTGTCACATTAGACAGAGGAGAACTAGGCAAGAGAGAACTAGAAACAGCTACTTCAAACAAAATCAAAGCAAGCAGAGGGGCCCTTTGACCAATTGCACACGTACTTTACATTAATCCCATCTTGTTTTTTATTTTGCCCACATTCTCATCAACTTCCTCTTGCTTCAACCATTTGCCTACAGGAGGGGCAATTTACTGTGGTCATTGAACTGCTGAGCCCACACAATTTTGGAATGTGGAAGGAAAGCACAGCAGCCAGAGGGAATGTGCAAACTCCACACTGTGCCAGTCAGTACCTGAGATCAGGATTGCACATAGGTCTAGCAACTGTTCCACTACTACCACGTGGCCCACACGGCTTTCAGTTCTCTTGGTTTGGACTCACCAAGTTTCCCAAGTACTTGCGGTCAATTTACTGCTTCTCCCATGGCTTCTCGTTCCAAGTTGTATGTGATACCTGGTGGGCCCTGTCTCAGTCTGTGTCGCAGCTCCAGGACACTCTCTCCTCCATCTGTCGTGGACCTCTCTAACATTTCATCCTCTGCCGGATCCATGTCTTCATCCCTTGTTTCTTCACCCTCCTCACATCCAGTAAGGATCGAAGGATCACCAGTCTCCAGACCGCAGATCCTGCCATCATCAACTCTGTTTCTGACGGCCCTCGATGCCCTAAACCATGGTCCCTGTTGTCTCCAGCTTGGACTCTTGATTCGATTGGATGTCCCCAGACCACAGATCTCGC
This sequence comes from Mobula birostris, assembly GCF_030028105.1. Classification (NCBI taxonomy): domain Eukaryota; kingdom Metazoa; phylum Chordata; class Chondrichthyes; order Myliobatiformes; family Myliobatidae; genus Mobula; species Mobula birostris. The sequence goes on from NC_092399.1 coordinate 12,818,191, forward strand.
CAGCTTCGAAGGCCCAGGATGCCTCTGGACTGGTGACACTTTGGCACCAACCCCAGTTCCAATGACCCTGAGCAATCCAGACCCCAGATCCAACTGCAGTCACTGTTGGTTCCTACGACGCTGGATGCCTTCAGACTGTAAATTGTGTGGTCTCTAGCTCTGGCTCCAGCCTGGACTTCAACCAGCACATCTAGGCAAAAACTCTCATTGCTGCTGCTGGGTCCCCAGGTCTCCATACCCCCCACAACCACTCTCCAACCCCATGTCTTTCAGGCTCCACTGTCACCTCTTGGATCCTCAGAGCCTCCATCTTCTCCCACCCCACCTTCCCTGAACACTCCAGCCCTCCTCTCTCCTCTGGCACCAACTCTCTTTCCCCACTCTAATCCCAGTTCAAGTCTTTTACCTTTCCCACCCACCTGGCTTCATGTACTGTATCACCCTCCTCCCACCTTTTTATTCTGGCGTCGTCCCCCTTCCTTTCCAGTCCTGAAGAAGGGTCTCGGCCCGAAACGTTGACTGTTTATTCATTTCTGTAGATGCTGCCTGACCCGCTGAGTTCCTCCAGCATTTTGTGAGTGTTGCACATGTGTGTTGGTTTTAATAAGGCTTTTGATACTTCCTTTGTGAAGAACTGATTTTAAAAAAATGCATTGGAGTCCCTGTGATCCAACATTGTGGCAGATTATATCCAAGATTGGCTCAGTAACTGGGAATGAAGTATGATAGTTGATATTTTTTTATGAATAGAAGGGTGTTACCAACGGTAAAAGTACTTGTCACTTTGCAAGTTTCAAGCCTGTGGGTAATTTAGTGTTAATGTTTAGGTATTGTATAGTGGAGGGACGTTGAAGGTGTTTGGAGATAATGCAAAACAGGTCATGTGATTGACTGTTAACAGGGAGGCTTTAGCTAATAGGAAAACTTGTAGTGCCTCGCAAAAGTATTCGACCCCCAACCCTTTGTTCATATAAACAAGGATCTTGATCCATTTACTGAGAATTTTCATTTGTGAATCACATGCTCCTTTTATCACAGTAGTGCCCAAAAAAACAGGGAAAATTGTAAAGTATGGGAAACTAAAAATTCAAAAATTGAAATGTCAGCAGTTCAAAAGTATTCATTCCCCTTTGCTCAGTATTTAGTTGAAACAACTCTTGCAGCTGCAGTATTACAGTAGTCTTTTTAAATAAATCTCTATTGGCTTTGCACAACATGACAGAGCCAGATTTGCCAATTCTGCCTTGCAAAATTGCTCCAGCTGTACCAGGTCAGTAGGGTAGCATCAGTTGGCAGCCATCTTGAGGTCTTGCCAGAGATGTTCCATTGGATTAAGGTCAGGACTGTGACAGGGCCACTCAAGGACATTAATTTTCTTCATTTGAAGCCACTCCATGGTTGCTCTGGCAGTGTGCTTTGGCTTGTCCTGCTGAAAGGGAAACTTCCTCCCTAGTTTAAGCTTTCTGGCAGAGGCTAGCTGGTTTTTATCCAGGATTTCTCTCTATTTAGCAGCATTCACCTTCCCACCGATCCTGGCCAGCTTTACAGTTGCTTCTGAGGAAAAGCATCCCCATAGCTTTTTCTCATACATCTGCGCTCACCCCATCTTCCCACTATCATAATAGTGAGAGTCCCTCTTGTCCTTACCTATCACCACATCAGCCTCTGCATCCAATGCATTATATTCACCTCCCCATTTTAAATTCTCAGTCAAATTGATCCAAATCCCTGGTTGTAATACTTATGTGAAGAAACGGTTGGGGGCTGAATATTTTTTCAAGGCACTGTAAACGAGTTGCTCATATAAGCAGGAAAATGGCAAATGACATTTAGTCCAGACAAGTGTGTGAAATATGTAATTTGGGAAGATGCAGCAAACCAGGGAAGTACAGGTTAAGTGTTTGGTCTGGAAATAGCAAAAGGATCTTGAAACGTTTGACCAGAAATCCAAGGTAACTGGACAGGTAAAGAAAGTGTTTAAAAAGACACAGGACACTACTGACCAAGGCAAACATTGTAAGAAGAGGAATAATTATGCTATAGCTGTATATAGAATTTGTTAAATCACAGTTCTGGTCAGCACATTACTGAGAATTGGTAATTATTACATTGAAGAGGAATAGATGAGATTTATTGTAGGACAGGAAGATTGTAGAAACAAGGTAAGATATGATATGCTGCAATTTTTAACTTGGTGCACAGAAGGTTTAATTGAAATGTACAAAATTAATGAGGGGGTCTAGATAGAGTAAATAGGAAACACTTATTTTCCACAGTGGAAGCAACAGAAAACAGGTACAGATTTAAAATAATTAGTCAAAGGATGAGATCAGAGATCAGGAAAAATAATTTCACAGTGTCCAGAACCTGCTGCCTAGTAGGGTAGTGAGGTAAAACCCCTCACCACATTTAAAAAGCACACACACTGTTTATGTACTTGAGGTGTGACACACTTACAGGGTTACAGACTGGTGCTAGAAGATGGGAGCAGCCTGAGTAGCGCTTCTTCAACCAGCACTGAATAGCCTCCATTTTTGCCTTAAACTTTCTGTGGCTAGATTTTCAGTGATGAAGAGATCCTGCGGTCAGAGACTTACTTGTCAGAATGCAGTGTTCATGCTGTTTACATAGTTCATTATTTGTTTTGCACTGATGTAACATATAATATTGTTCATTATTTAAATTTGGTGGGAAGAGTAATTGCAGAAAGTAACATATGGTTGTACAATGCTTATACAGATTTTGTGGTGCATTTTGTAGTTCATTACTCCAATCCAATTGTGTATTTTCATCATATTTAATGCATATTTTAATGTAAATTTAAAAATGATTTGATGCAGTTTAAATGAAGGCGTTTTGTGCAAGAAAACTCTTAATTATTGTTTGGGATCAAAATTATATAACAATTTAATGTGAATTGAATTCTCCAGGTGCACAATCAGATTAGGAAGGAGAAGGTAAGTGGGGTGATTGGAGTGTTTACCATTGACATATTTGAAACAGCTTTTGACCACCTTACATTCAGTTTGGACAACACAAACATCAAAGTCGGCCCATGGATATAATTGAAATCAATAGGTAACAAACATCTCTTAGGAGTTCATTTACTGTCAGATGTGAATGGAGTTGCATGTAGGTTGTGGTTTAGTGTATAATTTTGTGAAATATGCATGTGATCTTGGGACTTCAATTGTGCTACTTTCTCTGAGAAAATTTTCTCTTTGGGAAGCAGCAATATTAGATTAGATTATGAGAACACTCAGTCCTCTTGTCATTTGGAAATGCATACATGCATTAAGAAATGATACAATGTTTCTCTGGAGAAATATCACAGAAAACAGGACAGACCAAAACTAACGCTGACAGAACCACATAATTATAACATATAGTTACAGCAGTGCAAAGCAATACCATAATTTGATACAGAACAGACCATGGGCACAGTAAAAAAAAAATCTCAAAGTCATGAGTCGATCGACTCCCGAGTCCCTGATAGCAGGCGGCAAAAGGGAGAAGCTCCCTGCCATAAACCTCCAGGCAGCGTCAACTTGCCAATACCTTGGAAGCAGCCGACCCTGAGTCCATCCGTCCGAAAACTCCGAGCTTCTGAGCAGCCTCCCGAGCGCCGTCCTCTGCCAAGTGCCTTCGACCTCTCCCCGGCCGCTGAAACACGCAAAGCCGAGGATTTCGAGGCGTTCAGCTCTGGAGATTCTGGTTTCTGCACAGTAGCAGTGACAGCAAAGCGGCATTTCAGAAGTTTTCCAGATGTTCCTCCGTGCTCTCATGTCTGTCTCCATCAAATCAGGATTGTGCACGGTCCTCGACTTGACAAATAACAGATATTCATCACTGAAGTGGCCGCGCGCGCTGCCGTCACACTGCCATCTTCTCCCCCCCCCCACCCCGTTATTTATTTACTGAGGTGCATTGTTGAATAGGCCCTACGGGCCACACTGCCCAGCAATCCCCCGATTTAATCCTAGCCTAATCACAGGACAATTTACAATGTCCAATTAACCTACCAACCAGTACATCTTTAGACTGTGAGAGGAAATCAGAGCACCCAGAGAAAACCCACGTGGCCACGGGGAGAACATACAAATTTCTCGCAAGTAGCAGCAGGAATTGAGCCTGGGTTGCCTGTACTGTAACATATTGTGCTAGCCACTACGCTGCCGTGCTGCCATGTTATCTCATGTTATTTTATATACTTTGGTGTTACACAGAAGCAGGTACTGAGACATCATATCAGCAGATGATTTTCAAGGTACTGATCAGAATTTCCTGTCAAAAGCTTGTTATATTTTGAGTATTCCCAACAATTCCTTTACATTAGAATTTCTTTCTTCTATTTCTATTTATTTGTTAAACATGTGTCAGTAAAATTTTCTCTTAAAATTCTTCTGTTGATGCAGGTGAATGAAGAACAGCTGAGAGACCCATTTGTTTTTGCCTCAGTCAGAGTCTTGGGTGCGTGGATGGCCGAAGAGACTTCTGCACTAAAGGAAGACATCTGTGAAGTGTTACCTTTTCTGATTCGGTATGCTCAGATGCTATTTGAATGCTCAGTGAGATCAAATGACATAGACAGTGAAGTCAAGGAGCTCTCTCTGACTGATCGTTCTGAGGCAAAAACTTGGTCAAAAGATGCTTTGAGGTAAGAAAAGAATACAACAATGCATTTTGCAGTCGATTTAATCAAACTTGTAGCTGTGAGCATTATTATGTTGCATCTTCTATGTAGAACAGTGTACGACTAAGGTTCATGTTATAATATAATTTTATTGTCTCAACAATAACGTTTACATTAAACCATCTAAATATTTTAACTGCAAAGACATGCTATACTTCAGTCTTTGGATCTCTGGCATGTGAAGGAAGGATTGTCACTGGTGAAATGTTGCAAGTCAGGGCATGCTTAAGGGCACAGAATTGGAGGAGTGTTTATCTCAGTGGGCCGTAAAGTAGCAAAAAAAAATATTGATTTTGAGAATTGAGGTCATGGAGAAATATGAAGGGTAATATGCATGTGGACGATGGATGGATAGGCCTTGAATGTTGTCCTTGTAGCTGGTCCAAACATTTTGAACTCCAGTTAAGAGAGAGGAGATTATGTGAGGACAGCCAAGATGCTTTGGAATAGTCAGATCTAAAGGTACAGCTGGTAGAACTACTCCCTCACAGCACCAGACCACGATTCGATCCTGATCTTGGATGCTGTCTAGGTGGATTTTGCTTATTTTTCCTGTGATCTTGTAGAATTCCCTGGGATGCTCCATTTTCCTGCCACCTCCCACAAATGTGCAAATTGGTAGCTTAACCGGGCATAGTAAATTTTATGCAGGTAATGGGAAGAATGTGAGGAGAATTACAAAAGAATTAATGTAAGATTAGTGTGGATGGTTGGTGGTCACTGTGGACTTGCCAGCCAAAGGGCCGGTTTCTGTACTGAACCTCCCTATGAATTGATGGGCCTTTGTGACAGGCATAGATCGATAGCAAATGAGATAAGCTTGGGTAAAGATGGATAAGTAGACATAGGCAGCCTAAATGAAGGTGTGGGTTATGCTTGCACAGCTTCTCTGAAAGATTAGATATGGTAACAAGATTGTTCCACTTCAGACTTTTGCCTTGGAAGGGGATGAGTTGATGGCTACTCTGAATGATTATGAAGGAGCTTAAAAGGCATAAAGTGCATGGAAGGAACGAAAGAAAGTTTGTGATAAGGTGGAAAATAAAGTTGTTTGGGTCACACTATCTTGGTAGCATCTCGTTCATAACTGAATGCAAACATTAGAGAGAGGTATAAAGAAATAAAATTTGTTGGAACAGAGAAACATAGAATACAATAGTTGCTAGAAGTTTAAAACAACAGAGAGTGCTGGAAATCCCCATTAGGTTAGGCTGTATACATGGTGAGAGAAAAACTGAGTTAATGCTACACATGATGACTTTGCAGCAGAACTGGACAATTCTGATATAAGCAGAAAATACTAGTTATCTGAAATTAGTGAAATCACCATAGGAGATAAAATCTCCTCAATAGAGTATTGAACTTTGAAACAGTATTGGTAACCAGAGATGGTAAGATCAGAGTGGGGTGGGGAATATGTATTAAATGCAATTGGAACTCCAGAAAAATTGCTGATCCTTTTGCCATAAGCCTTTTCATTTCCAGCACCTGTTTCTAACAGGTCTCATTTCAAGGGTAGCCTCAGCATTCAATCTGAATTATCTTCAAGTTTACTATGTAGCCAATCACATTAAAAAAATTCAAAAGATGGAAAAATGGGAAGCATTTATCAGTTGTTTCAACAATATATTGGAATATACAAATGATTAAAGTTAAAATGGAAATATGAACTTCTGCAGATACTTTATAACCTATGTTTTGAATTATATGAAACAAATAATTTTCATTTTTTTAGACTGAGATAGTTTGTAATTGCAGTATAGTACTTCTAGGTTGCAGTGGAGAAGGCTTTAAACTGCACAGCTAATTGAAGGTACATTGAAACAATTATAGCAATTATGTTACATGCTTGCAAAAATCCAAAACCAAAACAAACCAATTGCCGCTAGCCTGTGACCACTACAGAGTTGTTATACTTACATAACATGCCCTCAGCTCTAATGATTGCTCCAAAAGTCGAATCCTTTATTTGATCCTTTATTAGCAATTAGCAAGCATACAATCTTGAAGCGATGAAACTTAAAACGTACCCTTGTAAGATGAGCATCATTCAGCATTATCTCAGCAAAAGATACGACCTCCACCGGTCCCAAGCTACAAACTGCGACGAAATAAGCAAGGATAAGTAAATTATTCCCTTCACTTTAACCACGCCCCCACTCATGTGACTAGTTACCATAATAGACACTATAAATGCTGAAAGCGGATAGAGAACAGATACATGGCTCCTACAATTGCTATTGGGGATATAAGCCTTGGAGATAGTGGGGTCAAGTAAGGTAAAGCTGGGCTGATATCAGCATATGTATGAAATCTCTTTGCTGTGTTTTTAGATAACGCTGTCAAGGGCTGTATGTACATGTGAAATATGGTGACACCTGTGGGGTATCAGCAGTAAAGTATTATAGTTCAGAATATGTTTATGAGTGTGTGGGATTGAAAAATAATTATTGATCTGATGAAACTGAGTAGCAGAATAGGGGTGGAGGGCGCTTAATTATAATAATATAATTAACATAGTAACAGGACAGCACAATAGCTTAACGCTATTACAGCGCGAAGGATCAACGGTGAGAGTTGAATTCCTGCCACTGTTTGCAAGGATTTTGTACATTCTCACTATGCCCGCGTGATTTCCTCCCACATTCGAAAAATGTACATTTAGGAGTTGCGAGTTGTAGGCATGGCACCAGAAGCGTGGTGGCATTTGCCTAGTGCACTCCTCAACTGATTTGATTTGACGCAAAATGATGCATTTCACTGTGTGTTTCATTGTTTCGGTGTACATGTGATAGATAAAGCTAGTTTTTTAAATCTTTGAAATCTCCTCATGAGAACTTGTGTGGGATCGGATCTATTAACCATATTTACAAATTACATAAAACCCACTTATCCCGGGTAGTTGCTAATATAGAGCTGGCTGACATTTTAAGCAATTCAGATAGATACAAAAATTTCAAAAATGTTAATATATTAAGCAATATCAAAATGTTGAAGATAGTGGTCTATGAATGTCGATAAAATGTCATGAAATAAAGAGGCAAATTGCACAGTGGCCTTTATACCTTTTTACACCAAAGATATGCAAAGGTCTGGTTATAATGCACTGGGAACACTGAGCATGTAAATGTTTTATCATGGTAAAGCTTTTAATAATCTGAGTGATATCTGGACTCGAAGGATGAAATTACAATAGATTACACAAACTTGTAATTTTGTCTGGGAGGGGTTATTTTATCAAAGTTTCTAACTTTTTGCATTCCTAAATGCAAAAAAAAAAGTACAATTTGGAAATGGTAGAATTTGATGTTTGGCCAGATGTTCATTTGATTCTGTAATTGTTGCATAGTTATTGCACGTTATTAACAATCAATCATTTTCAGGGATGAGGGACAAAAGCAGGTATACAGTAACAGATCAGTGGAATGGGGGCATGAGATTACATGGTCAACTGTTTGAATGATTTTCATGTTTAAAAAAAATCTGTATTTTATTAACTTCTCAATAAGATTTGCACAGTGTTCCCATTTACAGTAGCCCAACAGAGGTTTCTTAGGGAAAAGTAATTGAGATCTAGTAAAATCTCTATTAATATTTGGGTCCACTTAAGATGGTTGACTAATTGTGTGACTTTACTTACAGGTTCTTATTACCCGGATTTTGTCACCTCTCAGCTGAGGATGCTCCTCGAAGAATCTTAATTTCACGTGGGTTTCATGTTTTACTTTTCCGTTATTTTGCACAACAGTGGGAAGTCTTCAGTTCTTGGCAAAATGCACAACTTTTACCCGATGATCCTGAAATGAATCTCCGAACTGCCTGTGGAGTTTTCCTTAATCTTGTAGTGACTGAGCCTGCACTGATAAGGTATATAGTACCCATCTCAGCTGAAGGTTTATAATATAACGTAAGAATTCTGTGAAAATTAGTTAAGATTCAAAAATTTCAAAGTAAAGTTTATTATCAAAGTACATATGTCACCATATATAATACTGTGATTTATTTTCTTGTGGACATTCTCAATAAATCTATAGAACAATAACAGAATCAATGAAAGGCTGCCCAACTGGGACGTTCAACCGAAATGCAGAACACAACAAACTGTGCAAATACTAAAAGAAGAAATAATATTAATAAATGAGCAATAAATATCGAGTACCTGAGATAAAGAGTCCTTGGAAGTGAGTCCTTTGATTGTGGAAACATTTCAATGATGCGGCAAGTGAAGTTGAGCGAAGTTATCCCCTTTGGTTCAAGAGCCTTTGAATATATTAGGAAAAAATTAATACATTGGAACAAATTATTGGAGAAGGATTTTCTGGGTAGTAAAAACAATCCATAAGACTTAGGAGCAGAATTAGACATTTGGCCCATTATGTCATGGTTGATTCATTTTGCCTCTCAACCCCTTTCTTCTGCCGTCTCCCTGTTGACTAGAACATCAATGTCTGGGGGTCAATACTGACCAGAAAGGGAAGGAGAGGGTAGTTTGATTACCTTTTTGCAAGATATTCACTTGGAAGTGTACAAAGTACTAAGTACCAACTCTGCCAAGTATAGTTGCAAATGTATTGCCACTATATTACCATTGGGGTTCAGTTTTCAACTGGAGAACAGGTGCATTAAGGCTTAAACTTTGCTTAGTGATCTCAAGTAGCTGCTAAAAAAAACCCTATGCATCGTTGCAGCTTTACTTAAACTTGTCATTTTCCTGTGAAATGATCAACATTTTGGACATCTTCCAGAATAATAATTGAGCAAGATAAATGCTTTCTTCTTTGCTTACCTTTCACTGTTCAATGCCAAGGCAAACTTCTAAATGTCACCACTTGCAATTCTCCCCAAGAAGGTAAGCAGCCTTCCTGAGTCACTGCAGTCCTTCAAATCAGAATACTTGCATTGGATTCCAATCCAGCACAGATGAATGAATGACTTTAGATATCCACGTCAGGAGAAGAACATGCAGCAGTTAAAACCATGTCCTTTTTGGTGATGGATATCTACAGTTTAGAAGGTGGTCTCAATAACCACTACTGTAGTAAATAGCTACAGTACACAGTACACACTGTTGATGGAGGTTACAAATTCTTCCATTGGAGGATGGGGTATATTGAAACTAGCTGTTTTGTGCTGGATTGAGTCAAGCTTCTTGAATATCATTGGAGCTGTATTAATAAAGGCAAGTGTGGAATGTCCTATCTCATTCCTATCTTATGCCTTGGAAATAGTGGAAAGACTTTGGGGTGTCATGAGTTTATTTTAGATATACAGCGCTGAACAGGCCCTTCCGGCCCTCGAGCTGCGCTGCCCAGCAAGCCCCGAGTTAACCCCAACCTAATCATGGGACAATTTGCAAAGACCAATGAACGTACTAACCGGTACGTCTTTGGACTGTGGGGAGGAAATCAGAGCACCCGGAGAAAGCCCATGCCTTCCACAAGGAGGATGTACAAACTGCTTACAGAGGATGCCGAGGTTGAACTCGGAAACCCTAAACTGTAACAGCATCACGATAACCACTACATGAATGTGGTACACATTGAGCAGCAAAATACTCAGCCAAGGAACAATACTGACATCAAAAGTCAAGTGTATTGACAAATGCACAAGTTTATATATGCACAATTGCAATGAAAAACTTGTGGCAGCATCACAAACGCACAGCATTTACAAGGGAAATATATTAACATAAATTGTACGATGAAGAATACAATTTTTTAAAAGTCCATTGTAATGCAAAGTGTTCATTGTGTTGCTTTATTGAAATTGTTATGGTTGTACAAGTTAGTTCAGGAACCAAATGGTTAATCCTGTTGCAAATAAGTTTCTGGTTAGTTTTGAACCTGGCCTCACAAAATCATTGTTGATGAGGGTCTTGGCGATGGTAATGCCATTGAACATCATGGTTAACTGGTTAGGTGATTGGAGGTGGTCAGCAACGTTATGGTGTGGAGGTCGCTTGTCACTTATCAGACTATGTCTGAATTTTGGCTGCTACTGCCTGTAGGTGAAAATTGCTCCACTTGCTAATGAGTTGCAAAAGGGTTGGAATGGTGAACATGACCAGCTCTTCCCTACTTCTGGTCTTTAAAGAAGAGTATTGATAAAGTAGTTAAAGATGATTGGTCTTAAGGCTGCTATGTTTGTGTGACCAATGACACTGGAGCATTTTTCCCCTTATAGCCATTGACTTCATTTCTACCAGGGCTACTTTGAGATTCAGATTTATTTATCACATGTACATTGAAACATACGGTGAATTTTATCATTTACATTCACAATCAAAGATGTGCTGGGGCAGCGAGCAAATGTCACCACACAATCAGGCACCAACATACCATGCCCCCAATGCTTGGCAGTACAACACAGAACACAACAAACCAGAATACTTGATGGCATGTTCAGTCCATATTACCTCTTCGGTTCACACTGGGACAGGCTATGTTGACACATTTGGTCCTGAAGTACCGCCGGCTATATGGTTTTCAAAGTATGTTGTGTCCAGTCTTTTAAACTGTTTCTTGATACTATGTGGAGTGAAATAAAGTGGTTTCCCATCTGGCAGGGGTCTCAGATAGAAGCTCAGATGTATCATAAATTTGGCATTTCTGGAAAAAAAATTTTCAGAGGACAATTTTGTCTGATCCATTCATATGGTAGGCTGTGCCATCACTGATGATGTTAATGTTTTCAGGCCTCCTTTTAGTTCAATTGACCACCAGCATTCAGCACTAGATAAAGCAAGACTGCAGACCTTGATCTGATCTATTAGTTGGGATCATTTTGCTCTGTGTAAAGCATAATCCTGTATTGTATTGTTGGCATCTTGAAATAAAAATGGTGGTGCTTCTGGAACGCTGACAGCACTGATTCCTTGGCTTAATAATTAAGGTAAAGTAGGTATACATTGGGTTATGATATTTAGTGATAGTGTTTAGTCCAGGTAGTATCCTGTTTCACTTAAACCATTTCAAATATTTCCCATCAATATTTATTCCTTAGTACTACTAACCACCCTAATGTCCCCCTTACCCCTGTGCTCGGTTGTGATGCCCAACTAAATTATGTGTGTATTTTATCAGGTAATCCTGATACATTGGCATTGCTAATGAGCTGATCAGTTGCTCTCCACATATTAAAATTTATTTGCATGAAATAGAATCTAGTGCCCTAGTTTTGCCAGCGCTTCTTCATTATAAAAGAAAATCTGGAATATCTGAAATGGGGACATTGAGGAAAGCTTGGGTAGATGATGCTTGTATCCAGTGAAGCCTAGAAGAGAGAGGGGTCCTGATAAAATTAATCACAAGAGGATTTGTTTCTTCTGATAGAATCTACAATCCAGGAGTTGCTGTTTAAAAATAATGGGTCACCCACTTGTCACAGAAATGGTGATTTATTTTTGCTTTGATAGAGTATTTTTGGAACTGTCTGAAAAACAGATGAAGCCTATAAAAACAAAATCAAAAATATTGGTAATCTTAAAATAAGTACAGATTTTTTTTGTTGTTATGGTCACCTTTCTTTATCAAACATTGCTCACCCTTGTTTTCTTTTTACTTTTTACAGAGAGGAAGAGTGCTTTTCATCTTTACTTAATTTGTTAATGGAGTCCTTGCAGTCACTGCTTTACAATCAGCGTTTCCTGATTCTTGCTGCCAATTTCACCACTTTGGGATTGATGATTAGCCGCATATTCGCTGACACACCAGGTACATAGTAGAGAAGATAAATTGTTATATATGTTTACCAATTATTACTGTTCAATCTTCCAATTTTGCATGTAATGTAATATTAACGATAAAATATCATCTTTACCTTGGGGACCAGAGATTACAGGACATTTTAAAGCAATGTCCACCTGTGCTAATGCAAATGAGTTTAAATCATTTTGCACAATGAATCAGAATTACTAAAAATCAGCTGGGTTGTCACTCATGATCAGTCTAATGAAAATCACATCAAAGTTCACAATATTGTGATTTACTGGTCTAAATTTAATTACTTGTTGTTACGTACCCCGTAACTGGGTTGCCAAACCAGCAGAAATGGATCACTCAGTTGGAATCTGGATTACTGGAACTAAGAAAGTTTTATTAAAGAAATAAGCAACACAGTACTCTAATAGTAAGGATATAAATGCAACAGGTTAGCACTGAATAAACACACATGTACACAGAACTAGGATAATAGGATCAATCAAGCTCTATCGCAGTCTAGGGGTAAAATATTCAATCACAAGTGACAGAGTTCAGTTTAGTTCAGTTCGCAGCAATCGTGCTGTTGAGTGAGAGAGAGAGAGAGAGAGAGAGAGCGAATGCTGATATTCAAAATCGGATTCAACAGACCTTTGATATTTCTCGCAGTTAGCTTTCGGGCAAGCCCTTTGTAATGTCTTCTGAGGTCACTGACTGTGACCCCTCCGTTTTCAGATACGATCGTTCCTCTGCGGTGAACCCGGCACCCAGGCAAGGGTGGACACACACGCCAGGTTCCCACCGACTGAATCTTTCCACCCTGTGTGTCTATGGCTGGTCCCGTGATCAGCCCTCCAAAACTCCCACCGACTTGTGGGGGCGCACCGCTTCCAGGGTCTCAATACCTCGTGGTTTCGTGAGTGGTGTCTTGTGTGGTGTCTGTTGCCTTAGCGAACCCGTCCCTTTTTATCCCCTTGTTGGGGTATCGCCTGTCCATCACTTCAAACAGTTCAGGTTCAAAGCAAACCAGTCTTGACAATACCCAGACCGGTGTCCCCTTCCGTTAATCTCTCTCGTCTCTTCATTAACATTTCCAAATGCTGCTCCATTTTCTTACTTATCTCTCTCCTGAAGACAGGTGGCAGATCAACCTTTGATCCCACTGGTGATAGCACAGGACAGTCAACACCTTAGTCTATGTGTACTTTCGTCACATTGTCAAGAATGTACAAATTATTTAGAATGCAAATGCTGAATAAGAATTATGAAAAGTTATTGAAGTTGTGGTTAAAGAAGACAGGTTTGAGGATGTATAAATTCTAATTTTGAATATATAGGGAGAAATAATGTTGTTTTAGAAAACTGCAAGTGCAGGCCAAAATTGGTAAAGACTCTATCATCAAGGTGGGTCAGTGATGGGGTGATGCAATGGAGCCAGTGTTGAAAAGTCAGAAAATCTGAATTGAGACAAGGCTAGAGGAAACTTTCTGTGTACAAGAGCCTTGGTGAGATTTGCAAAGTCCATCAAAAGATTTTGAAATTAGTTTTTAGATTATGAAGACACACAGTGCTCTTTTATTGTCATTTAATAATGCATGCATTAAGAAATCATACAATATTTCCTCCGGTGTGATACCACAAAACACAGGACAGACCAAGACTGAAAAAACTAACAAAACCACATAATTATAACATATAGTTACAACAGTGCAACAATACCATAACTTGATGAAGAACAGTCCATGGCACAGTAAAATGTTCAAAGACTCTCAAATGTCCCACATCTCACGCAGACGGGAGAAGGAAGAAAACTCACCCTGCCATGCCTGACCACAGTCCGACTCTGAGTCGTCCGAAAACTTCGAGCCTCCGATCAGCCCTCCGACACAGAGTACCGAGCACCATCTCTATCCAAACAATTTGACCTCAATCTCGGTCGCCAGCAGCAGGCAAAGCCGGGGATTTTGGGGCCTTCCCTCCGGAAGATTCTCGATCACCCAGTAACGACGGCAGCGAACCTGCGTTTCAGAAATTTCTCCAGATGTTCCTCTGTGCTTTCACGTCTGTCTCCATCAAATCAGAATTGCCCACGGGCCCTTATTTAACGGATACGATATCATTTTCACCGGATGGCTGCACGCACGCAGTGCGCTGCTATCTCCTCCTCGCGCCTTAAAGGGAGTGGAGATTAGTGATTTAAGTTATTGAAGGTTGGTGAAAATGAATGCCGGGTGGCCTGATCTGATTTCGACATTAATCTTATGAGCAGATAAAGTTTGGAAAGTTAATCCAGAAAATGTTGGTCAAGTTCTAACTGGAGGTGATAAATGGGGAAATGACTTTATAATGAAGATGGTAGCAATGAAGGTTCAAAGTGGAAGAAAGCTGTTTTAATAGAGGATCAATGTGTTGCACAGCTTGGGATAAGTAGTTCGTCTACTATTGGCTGTAACCCCAGTGATAATGCAGAAGAAATTATGAAATTGTGAGCTGGATTCCTGAGTGGTAGTGAAGGATATCTTAAAAATTTCATTTGGAGAAGGTCTCACCTGAACTATAAGTCAGACAGTTAAAAGTTATTTGTAGTTTTAAGCATGTCAAAAAGATTTTTGTTTGTTCATAAAGATTGTCAGAAGACTGTACCTGTGATGAACAAGAGGAGGCCAAGATTGAAGCTTTGTGGGAAGTTTGAAGTCATTGTATAAGAATGGTAGGAAAAGCTTCTTCTAGAAATCATGCTGGAACAGATGAGAGTAAAAAGGTGCGAAAATTGTATAATAAGGAGTGGGATTTGTGGAACACATGGATCAAATGAGGATATGGGACTTGGTGACATGATTGTTGGGTATTTTAAGGCTGTGCTGGAATGCTTTAGGAGAAATATGAACACTTGTATGATGGCCAAGAACACTTCTGTTTTGGAGCAGAGATTGATAACCTCTTCATGCCTGACTTTGAGTATGAGTTTTGTGATTGGGAGTGTTTTGCAGTTTGTATATTAAAATAAAATCTTTTCTTTCAGTGCTTCAGAGGGCCTCAGTATCCCAGGGATTTTTCCAAGAGGCGATCCACTTTCTTTCAAAAGCACACACAACACAAAGAGAAAAAACGGATCAAAGAACATGGATTGTCCAGACTGAAAAGTACCAGGAAATTTGGGATCAAATTTCTGAGCTTTGGTTTCTAGGAATGCAAGCTTTTGGTAGCTGCATACCTTTGTTACCATGGCTGCCACAAAGTATAATTGACTCAGAATGGTTGAATGATATTTTTGATTTGCTGTCTCAAGCTTCCCCTATGACTGTAGAGTCTGATCTTATTACTGCCTTTCAATCTGTTTTAGCTGAGTTAGCAAAGAACAATAAATCATGCAAAGACTTTATGTTATTGAAGAACGGTGCAGAGAAAGCAAGCCTGTATGGAATGTCTATTTTGGAACAGGTTCTCTGTGAAAATTAGAGAAGGCCAAACTTGCTGTCCTGAATTTCCCAGACTGAGCCACCAGTGTAAAGATTGGAAGCTTTATTGTGTTTTCAAAAGCTGAAAAGATTTACTTGTGAATATTTTTTCAACTAGTCATTTGAATTTTACATTTTGAGCTCTTTCTGCTAATTAAAGTTTATTGTTTACTGTTTTTCTTTGCTCTGAGGAGCAGCTTTGTCCCGGCACGATTTTTACAACTAAGAAATCTCATGATTTATCTTCTCGCATTCATCTACTTTTGCCCTTGGTTGCAAAAGTTTTAGCTATGAACAGTTAAATTTTAATACTTATGTCAGGACAATATGTTGTCATCTGCAGTGAAAATCGAAAAGTGAACTTGTTACAAAAAAATTGAATCGTGTATTATTGCATAATATAAAAACAATTACAGTGTGCTTGTAATGTCAAACATCAATGTGATTGACTCTTAAATTAATTGTGCTGCCATATTTTGTAATAATAATTCAAGCTGGGTTGGACAATCTTGAAAATGAGTGCACAACATTAAAGTGCTGGTACACGGTGTAACTTCCCTGAATTAGAAATTTGCCTGTTAGTGACCACAATTTAAAAGCATATAGGGAAATAATGATCTGGGTTTTGGAATACATTATGTTGCTGGAACAGAAAGTAGAAAACTCTGTCTCAGGGTACACTTTATTCAGCACTGAATGGAAACTGGGTGCTTTTCATAACTTGATGTTAATAAGTGCATAAATATCCACAAAATTATGCAGAGATATTTAATGGTGTCTCTGTTCATTCAGACTTTAACAATCTATTGGTTGGCTGTATAAGTTTATGTGCAATAGTTAATCCCTATTTTATGTGCATTGTTAAAATCTCTCTTTAGCCTCAAGTAAAATCTTTCTTTTGCAAAGATATTGCTGTTATTGTATTTTGGCTAGTTCAGATTGAAGCATTGTCTTTTGTGTTTAACAGTAACCATGAAGTTAGAGGGGTTGTTGGAAAATATAAATTGTGCAGTAATATTTTGATACAAATAAAGGGTGATTACTTTTTTAGTCTCCCAGCAAATGTTATCCAGAAACACTGAAATAAGACTGGATCTATCCATGTGAAGTAAGATTTTCAAACTGAAGCAGCAAATGTCTTCAGGTCAGCTCATTCTGAGTTTCCACAGGCTTCATTGATACCCACCTTGTGAAACTTGCTGTTCCAGTTATGTGAGTGTTGTTGGCATGATACTGTGAATCAAATCCATAAACATTCAAAATCCCTTTTATGTTTATTCCTTTTGAATCTATCTCTGTTTCATAACCCAGGGTCTGAATAGACAACTGCCTGAGAATTGTGATGAATAATCGAGTTCAAGTTTAATTGTCATCTAACCATATGAAATGAAACAGCGTTCCTTGGGAGCCAAGATGCAAAATGTGGCACCAACAGTCACACACAGCATATATAATGATAGCAGAAAAACATGCAGTTACAAAAAATAATTCTAAATAACAATATAACCCAAGGCCCTGAGTCTCATGGCCCATAGATTGATCGTCCATGGATGTTATCCTGGAGCTACATTTCTGCAAGAATAGGCTGCCACGGATCCTTAACTTATGCAAGTATAGCCAGAAACGAGTGCAATCCAGCTTGGCTTCCTGGGAGCAACACCCGGAGGCAGCACCGACCCAGTGTGGAATTCAGCAGCACACAGCCAGCTCCAGCATCTCCCTCCCTAGCGACCGCAACAGGCATGAGGGCCTGGTCCGAGGCTACGCAGCTCCCCTGCCATCAGTCACGCCAATGAACCAGTGAATCAGATGCGCAGTATTCTACATTTACCAATGTCCAACAGGGTCTTGCAATCACAATAAAAACATCAAAGTGAATCATTTTCACCATTTGCTGGATCACGCACTGCCTCTGCTCACCACCTCTGATGCCTTCTTTGCTGACTGGCTGAAGCACACTACATCACAGTGCACAAGTCCAGTTCCCCTGCTACCGAGCAACTCACTAGTGGGATAGACCCGCCATACTTGATAATCAGCAGTGCCCTGCGATCATAAAAATGACAAACAATTTCACCTTTTTGTTTGGACCAGAGAAGCTGCTGCATCTGAGCATGTTGCCATCTTACTGGAAGAAAGATCTTTCTGCTTCTATCTCTTACAGCCCCCATGTCCCATCTCCAATTCAAGAGGCAGAACTGAGATAGCGATGGCACCACATTTCCTCCCCTCCCAACTAATTTGCTCTCTCCCCCAGCTACTTTCTTCCTCCATCTCAGAATGTCAGCCTTGCCAGATAATCAGTGAACAGAAATGGAGGCGGCCATTTTGTGAGACTGTAGTTGCAGCTGCCATCCGTGAACTGGTTGATGAATGATTCTTGCTCGGGGATAACTTAAACAGAGCAATTGAATGTGAACACAAGAAGGTTCTGCTAAACCTAAGACCATTCTCAGACAAATATCTAATTATTATGTTAAGTCACAGGCTTGAATGAGGAGTAATCGGTGATCTTGTTTGGCTGTGTCTGGATCACCTGGTAGAACCAGTCAGAGTTGAAAAGAACAAAAGGCATGAGGCTGAGGGCAAAGGCCATAGAGCAAGGCAGCACATACACAATTCTGGAGGAAATCAGCAGGTCAGGCAGCATCTATGGAAAAGAGTAAACAGTCAATGTTTTCAGCCAAGACTCTTCATCTGATGAAGGGTCTCGGCCCAAAACGTGTACTGTTTACTGTTATCCATAGATGCTGCCTGGCCTGCTGACTTCCTCCAGCATTTGGTGTGTGTTGCTTTAGATTTCCAGCATCTGCATATTTTCTCATGTTGGCCATAGAATAATACTGGTTGTAGCCCTGGACCAGAGCCAATAAGAAGATGGCCCTGGTCGGTCAGGTGACCTCAAGCCAACAAGATTGAAGTACAACATTTGAACTGGTGAGAAAAGTGTATAAAAACGTAAAGGAGCGACAACTCTCCAAAGACCAACCATCGCAGTTGTGGAGGACCCCCACATCGGAAACACGGAGATCATAAATTGGGATCATGAGGAACATGTGGTTGGCATTGACTGCTCTCCTGGATTTTACCTTCTCTATTCTATGACTGTTGATGGCAAGTCAGGGAAACTTGATAGGTGCGCAAAAAGGTATTCAGTTGTGTAAATTCACATGCCCTTCTGTGGAGTTAATAAAGGTACTTGTCAGCAAATACAGATTCTCTCTCTGCCTAACCGAGCGAGATTGACACATGTTCAGAACGAAGCTGGAGGTGGAGCAGAGAAAAGTAGGAGCAGGGAAGTTTCAGAGCCCATCATTCCAAACCAAGAGCGAGGACGGATGGATCGAAGCGCCGGGCCCATTTGGAAAGGTCAGGTATGGGCCCGAATGGGGCGGCGGGATCCAGGCCCATAGCGTATCGAAGTGGTGGGGCCCTGGTCCCGGTGTGGGGGTGGGGGGGATGACCCTGTGTTTGGACAATTTAAATGCCAGTCCAGTTGGACTGGAAAAGGCAGTATGTGTGGACTGGAGGTGAGCTCCGCAAGCTGTGGCATTGAGGCTGTGTCCTGCTACAGGCTTCGTGTTGCTACGATTTGCCCTGCAGTGTGATGAACGGCTGAGGCTGTGGGCCTCCTTCAGCCGCTCCAGGCTTCAGAGCTGTGGGCTCACTTTTTAGTTATGGATCCTGTAACTTGCTTTTATTGTTTGCATGATTTGTGGTTTTTTTTCTCTCTCTCTGCAAATTAGGTGTTGATCTTTTTTTTTAATGGCTGCTTGTAAGTCTACGAATCTCAAGGTTGTATAATTTACTTTGATAGTAAATGTACTTTGATCTTATCTGATCATTATTACTAAGGGGAATCCTTATAACACCTGCAATCCTTGGCTCAAAGCCCTTCTCAGCCCCTGTGTTAAGAGCATCTGCAGGGGCCAACTCACCATTTCAGGTCCTCACAAGCTTACAAATGTCCGACCTCTGTCTATACTAGTATTTGGGGAACTGATAGTACAGTTTTGTCAGATACTGCAGGGTCACAAGCATCTTCTGCCACTTGGAAACTTGGTTTGTGGTTACATTTCCACCTTGTGCATGGTTCAGCTGACAAACTGTTCTCATGAATGGAACCCTGCCATAAACTGGAAATGACCTGCATTCAGTTAGCACATCCTGCTAAAACTGCTCAGTTTTTTTTTTAAACACGTTGTATATCTTAGTTTGCCATTTTGTGGTGTCATAGAGCAATACTGCAGATACAGGCCCTTTGGCCCAGTGAGTCCACACCTACCATATTGTCCACCTAGTTAGTCCCAATTTCCTGCGTTTGGCCTCTCCCCCAACGTACCTATCCAAATAATTCTTAAATGATACTATTCTATCTCAATCACTTCCTCTGATGCTGTTATGGTTTTTTTTTAAAGGTTATATTTGTTCCAAAGCCACACACTCCTGTCATGGAGGGTTAAGTTTGTCGATATTATCCTCCTCCTGGTTTAATTTTTCAGTATATCTAAACTGCTTTGTGTGATGTAGCACTTGTTACCATGGTACAGAACTCTGCTGAACTCGAATGAGTTCACTGCAGAAGACTATTCCAGCTTTTACTATTTTTTTTACCTGGACTATTGATGTGGTCAATAAGTGGTGTATCGATGTGGTGTAAATTCAATTCCTTCCAAAGCAGTCAAGGAATTTAAATAAATCTGGGGAAAATTAAGCCCAGTGTCACTGTAGGTTACCATAAAACTATTAGATTGTCATTAAAACACTCACCTACCTATTCAATGCTGTTCTTCAGAAAAAGGTATCTTCAATCTTTGCCTGGTATGGCCTATACAAGACTCCAAACCCACATCAGTGTAACTTAGATTTACCTGCCCTCTTAAATGGTCTCACAAGCTACTTAGTTTGAGGGATTAAAAAAAAAACACAGTGAATGAGCTGAACCAGCTTTGATCTCCCACGTAGATTTGATTAACTTCCGGTCGATATTTGCACAAGTGACAACAGATAGAACTAAATAATTTTCACTTACAAATCAAGAACTTTGTCATTGAAACGTTGGTTAAAGTCGATACCTGTACCCAGATGGAAGCCCGAGAAGAGTTTATTTGTAAGAACTTTGATACTTTTTGGGGAGTCCAAAGCCCTGTGACATTGATTTTTCTGTGTCAAGTGTTTCTGTTGCCATCACTGTTTTAGGGCAGGGGGTTCCAACCATTTTTATGCCACTAACCATTAACCGAGGGGTCTGTGGACCCCAACTTGGGAACTCCTGTTTCAGGGCCACGCTGATGGATGAAGATTAGGTAGTTGTTCCCCCAGAAATCAGTACCGATAATGGCATCAGTAATTCTTTCCATGTGAACCCACTTATCTAATAGCATTACCTCAAATGTGCTAGTGCCCAGATTGAAGGCATTGCTATGTGTTTTTGTACATCTTTCTGTCAAAACCGAGTACTGGTTACGACAAGGTCTTGTTTCAGGCGTCTTGTTTGAAGACTCTTCTGGAGATACAAGAGACTCTAGATGCTGAAATCTTGGCACAACAAATAAAATGCCAGAGGACTCAGCAGGTCAGGCAGCTTCTGAGGAGGGAAATGGACGACCTGTGTTTCAAGCTGAGACCCTTGATAACGATTTGGCTCTACTTGGACTGATTTTCTCCAGGGGAATAAAGAAATCTGGCACTTAGTGCTTTTTATTGATGCACCAAAGAAAACGTCCTCTTTGGATACAGAGGCACAAGGTATTCTGCAGATGCTGTATATCTTGAAAAACGCACACAAAATGGTAGCGAAACTCGGATAGCATCAATGGGGGAAAATAAACAGCAGAGACCCTGGCTTGTTAGGGTGACTGCAAGACCACAAGAAACTGCAGACAGATGTGGACACAAATCAATGCATTACAGAATGCAGTCTCCCCTCCATGGACCCCAGTAATCAAAGCAGCGAGCATAATTAAAGATCCCACCCACTCCAGATATTCTGCCTTCTCCCCTTCCATTAGGCAGAAGGTATAAAAGCCTAAAAGCACACACGCCGTGCTCAAGGCCAACTTCTGTCCCACTATCATAAGATTATTCAACAGTTCCTTAGTACAATAAGATTGACTCTTGGCTCACAATCAATCTCGTTAGGACCTTGCACGTTATTGTCTACCTGTTCTGCACTTTCTCTATAACTGTAGTACTTTATTCTGCACTCTGCTATTGTTTTACCTTGTGCTACCTCAATGGTTGTAATGAATTATCTGTATGGACGGTATGCAAAGCATGTTTTTCATTGTACCTCTGTTCATGTGACATTAGTAAACTAATTTAATTTAAACAGTTGACATTTTGGACTCGATGGAGGGTTTCGGCCAAAACCATCAACTGTTTATTTTCTTCCATAGATGTTGCCTGACTTGCTGAGTTCCTCTAGCATTAAGTGTGTGTTGCTCTAGATTTCCATCTTCTGTTTAACTTAATCTTTCTTTGACAATCATGCTTTTCCAGAGATTTGTATCCTTTCTGACATTCTGGCACCCACTAGTCACCCAAGAGATTTGGTTTGTTCAACTCCAAATTGTAGATGATGTTTTACAGGCAGGAAGAGAGATCCCTGGACAAAGGCCGAGTATCTCTTGTCCTCACATCACTGGACCTTCCTTTCTTCCTCATCCCGGGATGGTGGGTGGTGTTCTTCTTCTTCTTGTAAAGTTTAATGGTGGTTGGCAGACCCACATAAGGTGCACTACCACCACCTTCTGAGTTGGAGTGTGAAGCAAAAGAGACAGGAAATATACCCACTAAATTACCCCTCCAAAAAAACTCAAATAGTATTAAGAAGTCTGATGCTTTTCAGAAAGTCAAATACACACTTATATACATTACGATGGCAGTGATATCCTAACAATCTTTCCATGTTAAAATGTCTGTCCCAAAGATCTCAATTTAGCAATTAGATGTTTCATTTGTACCTCATGGGAACTGCATTCAAACAATATATGCTGTGCCATTTCTTGACAAGTGCACTCCCTACAGATGCTGGTATCATGGATATTAATTCTGAACAGGGAATTATTCAACCTAGTATGTCCAATACGTAAATGTGTAAGTATTACTTCTCTCCTTTTACACCCATCCCTCAGTTGTGTACCCACCATCCTCTGAATTTTACATAAATACTACCCTTTCTTTTCCTTATCCCAACTTTGTTGCCACAGTGATTGAATAGATTTTTTAAAAGTATGGCTGTCATCTCCCCCTTATGCAAAGGCACCACTACATTTGCAGTACATCCTTAATTTAAAGTGACTGCTTGGCAAGAATGTCTGCCATCTCGTTTCCTTCAACGCCAACATGGGCAGGAATACATATGGAATGTATACACGTGCCGAGATCCTGCAGCTGCAACAGATGTTGTCCAATCCCAAGAAGAGTGTCTGCCCTGCAGTTTGAAGTACCCATTTTAATAGATGTCAAGCCCAAGAACGAATCAGAGCATAGAAGTACACAATCAGGGCATACTTCTTCAACCCATTCCGAGGCTAAAATGATAGCAGTCACCTCAGATGTGAATATTGATGCTTTGTCTGATAAACTTTTAATAGTCACCAGAAATTTTGCAACAGAAACAGAAACACATGTATGACCTGTCACTGGATCTTTTGCACCATCTGTGCAGATATGTAGGAATCCATAATATCTGCCTTGCATAATTTGCTGAACTTCCTGTGCCAATGATAAACAATCAGTCCTCATCTTGATCTTTCCTTGAAAGCCCAAATCAACCAGAGGCAAAGGGAAAATCCATGGTGGAGTGACAGAAAGGGTACACCAGGACCATAATCCACATTAAACAACTCATGGTTTTGTGCCCATTCACACAAAACTTGTGAATACAGTGCTCCCAACATTCTACTAATGTTGGGTGACCAACTTTATTTCATCTTATGTTAACCCAATAAACCATCGCTAAATGTAACTTACGTAGATTTCTACCAGTTTGCTGAAATTGGGTGTAAAAATGGCCTGAAGAATCATCGGGACCTGAGTCGCCCCAACCACAAACTGTTCCAGCTGCTGCCATCCAGGAAACAGTACCGCAGCACAAAAGCCAGGACCAACAGGCTCTGGGACAGCTTCTTCCACCAGGCCTTCAGATGGATTAATTCATGCTGATACAATTGTATTTCTATGTTATAGTGACTGTCCTGTTGTACATACTATTTATTACAAATTACTATAAATTGCACACTGCACATTTAGACAGAGATGTAACATAAAGATTTTTATTCCTCATGCATGTGAAGGATGCAAGTAATAAAGTCAATTCAATTCAATTGGGCATGATTTAATAGCACCACCACATGATCTCAATGCTTGAGCTTTATCTAGGGCAAGAGTTCCCAACATGGGGTCTATGGCATAATAAAGGGTGGGAACCCATGATCTAGCGGCTTTAAGACTGCTGATGATATAAGCAACACATCTATAATCAAAGAATGATCTGATTAATGCAATGTACATTTGTTTGAATGACCCACTATTTACACCCAACTAAGCACTGGAGCACATTAAGGGTTTTTTTTAAAAAAACTTCTCTAGGATTTTATTCACATGCACCTTCCATGTTAATTTTGTGTCCATTCACATATCTAGAAACTTTACCACTGACTCTTGGTTAAAAGATTTACCATATAACTTGAGATCAATAGTGGGTGTAATGCTCCTTTTAGAAAAACAAATACTTTGAGTCTTTGCAGCAGAAAGTTTAAACCCCCCCACCAACATCCTCATCCCTCTACTTTGTTGATAGCAGCCTGTCTTTTCCTTACTGAGTAATTTATATTCCTGCCTCTCTTCGGTGGGCGGAGTTTCGCGCTCGGATGTCATTTATACCGGCGAAAAGGGGCGGGCCGCCGTACGTAGAAGCCAATCACGTCGCGAGGGGGCGGGGCTCCGCGCGAGGCGCCTGCGCACTGCAGCCGCGCGGGAAGCTGATTTGAATCATCGGTTGTGTTGTTGCTGCTTTTCCCGCTGCCGAGCTCAAAATGGGGATGGGAGCTCTTCTGCTTTAGGTGTCCTGACCGGATGACTTGGATATCGCCTGCGAGCCCAGCCCGTGTGCGTTTACGTTTTAAATTAGCAAGCGCGTCAGCTGCATCTGGGCCGAGATGTCTGTGGCGGAGCCGCGCGGCGAGGTAAGGAACCGAGCAAAATGGAGCCGGGCGGTAGCGGGCCCGCTCCCCGGATCCCGCGGTGGGGTCGCCGCTGCCGGAGCCCGGCCCAGGCAGCCTCCCCGACAGATTCACTACCGCTGTGCGGACCGATGTGGCTCCTGCCCTTTGGCAGACCTGTCACCTGCCGCCGGTTTCCTTCCTGCCGAGTTTAAATGTGCCCTGTTTAATTGTGGTTGTCCTTATTTTGTCCCCCGGTTCCTTGCAGATTATCTGCGATATCCCCAGTTCACATCTATGTAGCATTAACCTTTGTTCAAGCTTTGGCGGCAGGTTGGTTGGCAGTTAGTTTATGCTTGGCGGTTTACTCCTAATGTGGTTAAGTAGAGTACAGTATACACCCTTTTTTTAATATCCTGTATTTTAACTTCTTAAGCCATTGGCGTTATTGTAATGCAATCTTGAGAGCATTTAACTTTCAAATAACATTTCTTTTCATGGGTTAAACTAAACTGAGCAATATGAACCTTAATCTTGTATCGCAATATGGAAGATTAAGCATGAGATGGCTGACCTGGAGAAAAGTAATATTTAAATCTGTTGTATTTCCTTTTGATGCCCAGATGTACAATAGTTTGTCTCTCCCAATTGATACTATCAGACGTCGTGTGTTTGTTGTCCAGTATCACATTAATTCTATTATTGGAGTGTTAAGAAAGCCCACTATATTTTTTTAAAATTTGGTTTCCTTTTGCATTAGATGCTCTGTATAATAGAGGTCTGTGACATCCCAAGATCTTTGCCCAGGTTCAGAGTATTCGACCTGAAGCTAACTTTGTTACTCTTTCTGACCTGCTGTGTTTTTCTGACACGATCTGGTTTTATTTCAGATTTCCAGCATTTGCAACTTTTTAATTTCTGTTTCTGATGTGCTTTATTTCTAGTTGGGATTTTAATTTGGTTTCTGTTGGAAGGTGGACAGGGAATGTGGGTGTGATGGGTTCAGCTGCCTTTGGAAATCACTTTGCTTGACGTTGATCTTTTTTGGCGGACTTGGCAAAGCAAGTGAGCATCCTGTGCAGCAAATTTCTATGTAACAAGCAATAACAATACAATACTGTGCAAAAGTCGTAGGCACCCTAGATTTTTCATATAAATTTTGTTTTAAATGTTTACGTTTTGTCTTCTGCATTCAGTGTCAGTAGAAAGTAGGAAATTTTAGATTTCCAGAAAAATTAGGTGTCACAGAGAAACGTTTGTATTTTGTTAAAGAATGTAACATATTAAGTGATAGGCAATTTTTTTTGTAATTTATTTTTATTGAATTTCATCATCAAACAAACATTTCCATAAGATGTATTTCAGATACTGTACATATATATCATATATTTGTCACAAATCTCCACATGATATTTATCTGAGGTATCCACTTATAGAAAAGAGAGGAAAGAAAGAACAATCGAAAGAAGAAAATTATGTACAGAGTAGGGAGTGTTTTTTTTCAACATTCATTGACTTGTGAGAATAAAATCAGGCCTATGAGGTGTTCTGTAGTTAAACCATTGTTCCAATTTATGATTAGCTGATGCTGTTATCTTCTCCATTTTGTAAATGTCCATTGTAATTTCCCTTTGTGGTATATAGCTCAGTGTATGATTAAACAAAGATAACAAGGAGGTGCTAAATATCAAATCACTTGAGTTGACTGAACTAAACTGATTAACTAACAGAAATGGGTGTAGAAGGAATGGAATTGGGTGAAGGAGAATCAAACCAAAAGGCGAAGGTGTGACAGTTTAACCTTCAAATCATCAATTCTTCCATTTTGGCATGGGAAAAGTGAGCATAGCAACAAGATACAAGGTGGTCGTCCTGCATCAGCAAGAAACCTTGCAAGCAGAAATATCAGGGCAGACAGGAGTTTCAAGATATGCTGTCCAAGCTCTTCTGAAGAAGCACAAAAATGGGCAAAGTTGAGGACCAGAAACGCAGTGGCCGTCCACAGAAACTGAGGGCAGCAAACAAGAGATATATCAAACTGATGTCTCTTCTGTATCAGAAGAAATTCAGCACTGCTATCAAATCTGAAATCACAGAAACCACTGGAACCCAAATACACCCTTCTTCCTACAGTCTGGAGAAGTCTTATCAAGTGCTGTTATGGAAGAGTTGCTGCCAAATGGAAACAAAGCCAAGAGGCTTGCCTGTATGCACAAAAAAACCCCACAGGGACTGGGGTGCTGAATAATGGCAGCAAGTGATCGTGACAAACGAGTCAAAATCTGAAATTTTTGGCTCAAACAGGAGGCAATTTGTCCATAGAAGACCTGGAGAGTGCTACATGGACGAGTGTCTGCAGCAAATAGTGACACAAGGCGGATGCTCCCTGCAGGGTTAGCACTGTATTTCTGCAAATGGAGTTGGTGATCTTGTCAAAATTAATGGAATTGTCGATACTGAGAAATGCAAGCAGATTCTCATCCATCAGGCAATACCGTTAGGGAGGCGTCTGACCAGTTCCAACTTCATTCTGCAGCAGAACAGTGACCCCAAACATGCAATCAAGGTCATAAAGAACTATTTTCAGCAAAAAGAGGAACAAGGAGTTCGGCAATAGATGGCATGGCCTCCAGAGCCCTGATCTCATCATTATCAAGCCTGTCTGGGATTACCTGGATACTCTGAGCAAGCGAGACAGCCAGAGCTTGCAGAGGAACGATGGCCAATTCTCCAAGATGCTTGGAACAACCTGCCAGTGGGTTTTCTTATAAAACTGCAGGATAGTTTACCGAAGAGAATCGATGTAGTTTTAAAGGCAAAGGGATAGTCACATCAAATATTGATTTCATTTAATTTTTTTTTACTGTTTACTGCTTTTATGATAACTTTTTGATATTTAGGAACATTTCAATATTTTTGAAAGCATCTTCACTTTACAGAATTTTTTACATGGGACGAAGACTTTCACCGTACTGTAAATAATAACAAGAAATAACAAGCATTTCCATTTTTTGATAAATACTAAAACTCCAACACTGAATTATGGATTAGATGCACTTTACATTACTGGATTAGAATATCAAGGCCTGCTACTCTTTAAAATTTGGAATAAAAACATCTGGTATCATAATGGTGTTCACACAGCCTTCAAGGAAGGAAATATTGGTCCTTGCTAACATGACCGAGGCAGTCACAAAGCAAGCAGTTGATTCTTTTCTCTTATCTGAAAAACCTGGAAAGTTAGCCTGTGGTGGGGTGATTGGGCATGGAAGCATTGCTGCTTCCAGCAAATTCGACATCCTCCGAACGTTCACAAAGCTTGGTTAATGTTATGTGTACAACATAGTGTGCAGTGCTATTATGAATTAAAGCACATTTCAAGATCTTATATAAAAAGAAACATAAATCTCATTCTAGCATGTGCTTTCATCTGTTGATTTTTTGCAGATACTGTAATGAGTTACAGTAGTAAATTTGGTTACTTTTCCCAGAATAGAGCGGTTATAATGCCACAGTAATGAGAGAGACATTTGCAGTCTGAACACAGCACTCACTTTAAGCCATTTCTCCATCAATAGTTCAACTCAATATGTCAACAAGCAGGTGCTGTTTCTGTTGTGACCAATGCTGAAATAGTCATTCTGTGTTTGTCCATTTCCAGCTGAATCTTGGCAGTGAAGAGAAAACAATTGACAGTGATACTGACAGTGGTAAAGGAAGTTGTGGAATGGACTCCCTGCATTCCAACAAGGAACTGAGAAATTTTAATGGAGGTTTGTGTTCTTTCCATACTGTATGACTTCAAGTTATCAACTCCCTGTTCTCATCTAATCTAAAATTATCTCATTCGTGTTATGGAATTGGATTATTTCTGTACAGGAGGCAGCTATTTGGGTCAGTGTGCACATATTGATTCATTGTAGGCTAATCCAGTCAGTTCCATTCCGTGCAGTCCTGCTATTTAGTTACTATTTGAATTTCCTGATTGGCTTTTCCTTTCACTGTAGCAGGTATAGAGCTCCAGATTATCATCACTTAGTTTTTTGTTGTCAAACAAATAAATGTACATGTATCTTTTGCTAATTGTTTTTAATCTATGACTCTTGGTTCCTGAACCATTCAGAAGTAGAATTTGCTTCTCTTTCTTTAACATCTCCCATTTGTGGTCTTCTACTTCCAGCATGGGTTCAGAAAGGGGAAATCATGTCTTACTAATATGCTGGAGTTCCGTGAAGAGGCAACTAAAATTTATGATAACAATAGAGTGCTTGATATCATTTACTTGGACCTGCAGAAGGCTTTTGACAATGTACCCCACAAGAGGTTAATAATCAAATTACAGGAGGTAGGGATTCAGGGTAATGTGTGCGAGTGGGTGCAGAATTGGCTCGAAAACAGAAAACAATGAGTTATGATGAGAGCATCATTTTCACACCTAGAAGATGTTAAAAGTGGAGTTCTGCAGCGATCAGATTTGGGGCTGCAGCTGTTTTTAATTTACATTAATGATTTGGATAAACACAACAAATAAACTAGTAAAGTTTTCAGATGACACAAAATTGCGGGGTGCAGTTAATATTATTCAGGCAGCAGAATCAATGCAGTTCAATCTAAACAAAATCCAGAAATAGAAATATTGGATATAAATATATAATGGGGGGTGGTCTTGAGTCAGAAAGTGCACTGTGAGAAGGATTTAGGCGTCCTGATAGACTCAACACTATCAACATCTGGACAACGCACAGAAGTGATGAGGAAGGTTAATAGAATGTGGAGCTATATAATGCGCTCAGTGGAATTCAGGTCTAGAGACGTTCAGTTTTAGCTGTATAATGCGCTTGTGAGGCCACACCTTGAGTACTGTATACAATGTTGGTCTCCGTATTTTGTGAGGGATGAGAAGGCACTGGAGAGAGTTCAGAAGGGTGATGAGACTCATTCCAGGTCTGCAGGGTATGATCTATGAAGAAAGATTGAAAGAATTAAATCTTTTTAGCCTAAGTAGACATAGAATGAGAGGAGACATGATAGAAGTGTTCAGAATCATTCAGGGTATAAGTAGATGTCAGCTGCTACTTCAAAATTAATCCATCAACGAAGAGACAGGGCCATAGGGGGAGACTGGTTAAAGGGAGATTTCAAACTAACATTGGGAAGCATTTCTTTACACAGTGAGCTGTGGACACGTGGAACAAACTACCTAGTTGTGTAGTAGAGAATAGTGCCTTAGAGACTTTCAAATCTAATCTCGATAGTTACTTCAACACACTATGTGAATAGGAATTTGGCAAGCTTTGTTGGGCCAGATAGATAGATATGCTTTATTGATCTGTAAAGGAAATCACAGTGTCACAGTAGCATTACAAGTACGCAGATATAAATATTAGAAAAGAAGGAAGAAAGAATAAAAAAAGAAGTTACATCAAGTATAACAGGAGGGGATTATCACTTCCCTGGCTATATGTTGACTCATTACAGAGCCTAATGGCTAAGGGTAAGAACGACCTGGTATAGTGCTCTTTGGAGCAGTGCAGTTGTCGTAATCTATTACTAAAAGTGCTCCTCCATTCAGCCAAGGTGACGTGCAGAGAGCAAGAAACATTGTCCAGCAGTGCCAGGATTTTCCGTAGAGACCTTTGTTCTACCACAGCGTCAATGTCCAGTTGACTTCTATAACAAAGCCAGCCTTTCTGATCAGAGATTGAGCCTGTTGGCAGCACCCATGTTGCACACCACCGCAGGAAAGATTGTACTGCTGACAACAAGCTGGTAAAATATGTGAAGGAGAGGCTTGCATACGCCAAAGGACCTCAGTCTCCTCAGGAAATAGAGGCAACTCTGGCCCTTCTTGTACACAGCCTCTCTGCTGGTGCTTCACTCATGTCTGTCACCCAGTAGCACCCCCAAGTATTTGTAGGTGCTCACCACATCCACGTTCCCACCATCAATAGTAACAGGGAGCAGAACAGGCTTAGGAACAGGGAGAATGTCCTGTTCTTGTCAAAAACTTCCTGTTCCTATATATATATTGATTGTACTTCTATAGAGTGAATCTAGGCACAGGAGTGTCTGTATATAAGATGACCCTGACAGGAAATGATAAAGTATTGGTGGTGAGGTGGAGGTGCTGATCAGTCTTGCTGCTTGGGGAACATTACTGTTTTTGAGCCTGGTTGTTCCCTCCTCCTTGATCAGAGCAGGACAAACAGTCCATGAGTAGGGTGGGTGGGCGCCTTCGTGATGTTACTGGCCTTAATCACTGTTTTCCATATTTTACTGAGCAGGGAATTTATCCAGGCTGCGACTTTACTCACTGCAATTGGGCCTCCAGGCTCCCCTTCTTCTCCCCCCACCCTCCCCCCACCACTCTCCAAACCCATGTCTCTCAGTCTCCATTGTCACCTCTTGGTCTTTAAGCCTCTATCTTCCTCCCACCACACTTTTTTGAACACCCCAACTCTGCTCTGGCAACACCAACTCTCTTTCCCCTCACCCCAGATCCCAGTTCTAATCCTTGCCATGTGTTTACCATGCCCTCCAACCTTCCCCTCTCTGAGGCAGAGTGTCCTGTCCTCAGCAAGGGCCCTACCTTTGTCCCCCTTCTCTCACTCCTCAGTGAGTTCTGTGCCCACCGAGATGCTGAGCTCTCCTTTTGCCTCTGTCTCCAAGCCCACTTCTTTAGTAAGAATTCCACATCCCGCACTGATGACCTCTTCTCCTATCTTTAACCCTCCTCCTATTGGATACCACACTCTGGTTCTCTGCCTGCTCTGGACCTTTCCATCTTGAAATACCGATGAGACATCAACCATCTTGACTTCAGCATTCCTTTCTCCTCCCCAAAACTTACCCCCTTCTGAATGTGCTGCCCTCTACTCACTCCACACCAATCCCAACCTTGCCATCAAACCCACAGACGAAGTGGGTGCTGTTTTAGTATGGGGCACTGACCTCTAAACTCAGTCACCTCCTCACCTACCTCTTGAAGAGGATCCCACTTCAGAGCATCAGAAAACTGTCTCCTTACACCATCACTGACCTCATCAAATCTGGAGGCCTCCCATGCGCTGCCACCAAACTCCTAGTTCCCTTATTCCACAATGCTCGCTTCTACTTCCTACCCAAGATCCATAAACCTGACTGTCTGGGTAAGCCCATTGTTTCTGCCTGCTCCTGCCCCACTGGACTCGTGTCCTCATATCTCGACTCTATTCTATCCCCCCTTGATTCAGTCCCTTCCCACCTACATCTGCGACACTTCTCATACTCTCGATCTCCTTGGTAGCTTTCAATTCTCTGGCCCTAACCGCCTCATTTTCACCATGCACATTCAGTCCCAAATACTTCTATAACCTATCAAAAAGGCTTCAAAGCTCTTCACTTTATTATCAAAAGAACCAACCAATTCCACCCCCCCCCCACCACCACCACAACCACCACCACCCTACTTCATCTAGCAGACAACAAGAATTCTGCAGATGCTGGAAATTCAAGCAACACACATCAAAGTTGCTGGTGAACGCAGCAGGCCAGGCAGCATCTCTAGGAAGAGGTGCAGTCGACGTTTCAGGCTGGGACCCTTCGTCAGGACTAACTGAAGGAAGAGTTAGTAAGAGGATCTCTTACTCTGTGTGTTCCATCTAGCAGAAATGGTTTCCACCCTCAATTCTTCCATCGACTTCTCGCATTTTCTCCAGACTTATGCCCCTATTATGCTTGCGTAATCATTCGCTAGATAGAACAGTCCATGCTCCAAGCCTTCCCTGGTAATACTCCCCACCTCTTCCTTTGCTACAAAGATGACTGCATTGATGCTGCTTCATGCATCCATGCTGAGCTTGTCAATTTCATCATCCTTGCCTCTAGCTTCCACCCTGCCCATATATTCACTTGGTCCATTTCTGACACTTTGCTCTCTTCTCTCGAACTCTCTGTCTCTATCTCGAGACAAACTGTCAACCTACTTTTCATAAACCTACCAATTCTCATGGTTATCTTGACTGTACCTCTTCCCATCCTGCCTCTTCCCTTGTCTGTTTATCCCTTTCTACTGTCTCTTGTAAAAAATGCTGTTCCCTTTTCTCAGTTCCTTCTTGCTCCATTGCATCAGTTTCCAGGTTGCAGCTTTCCTTTCCAGGACATCGTTGATGCGCTTCAAAGAGTGGGCTTACACTTCCTCCACTCTTGATGCTGCCCTCACTTGCATCTCCTCCATTTCCTGAACATCTGCGCTCACCCCATCTTCCTGCTTGCTTAACAGTGAAGTTCCTCTTGTCCTTGCCTACCATCTCATGAGCCTCTGCATCCAACATGTCATTGTCCACAACTTCTGCAATTGTCAAAGGGATCCCGCCACTAAACATAATTTTACCTCACACCTTCCACTTTCCACAGGGATCGTTCCCTTTGTGATTCTCTTGTCCATTCATTCCTCCCTACTAATCTCCCTTCTAATACTTATTCCTCCAAACGGCCTAAGTGCTAAACCTACCCATTCATGTCCTTCCTTACTTCCATTTAGGGCCCCAAATAGTCCTTCCAGGTGAGGCAACACTTCAACTGCAAATCTGCTGGGGTTATCTATTGTGTTCGGTGTTCCCAGTGCGGCCTCCTCTACATTGGTGAGACCATCGCAAATTGGGAAAATACTCCATTGAGCACCTCTTCATTGACTACATCTGCCAAAAGCGGAATTTTCTAGTGGCCAACCATTTTAATTCCGATTCCTATTCCAATCTGACATGTCAGTCCATGGCTAACAGCTTGGGAGACCGCTTCGTCAAGCACCTCCGCTCCGTACGCCACAACAGACAGGATCTCCCAGTAGCTACCCACTTCAACTCCGCTTCCCAGTCCCATTCAGATATGTCCATACATAGCCTCCTCTACTGCCATGATGAGGCTAAACTCAGGTTGGAGGAGCAACACCTCATATACCGTCTAGGTAGTCTCCAGCACCTTGGTATGAACATAGAATTCTCCAACTTCTGGTAATTCCCTCCCCCTCCCTTCCCCTATCCCTTTGTCACTCTGCCCCCTCCCCCAGCTGCCTATCATCTCCCTCATGGTTCCGCCTCCTTCTACTACCCATTGTGCTTTCCCCTATTCCTCCTTCACCTTTCCTGCCTATCACCTCCCTGCTTCCCCTCCCCCACTCCTTGATCTTTCATCTTACCAGTTTTTCACCTGGAACCTTCCAGCCTTCTCCTTCCCACCCTCCCCCCACCTTCTTTATAGGGCCTCTGCCCCTTCCCTCTACAGTCCTGACGAAGGGTTCCAGCCCGAAACATCGACTCATCGTTTCCACGGATGCTGCCCGACCTGCTGAGTTCCTCCAGCATGTTGTGAGTGTAGCTTGTATTCCATCTGGGTAGCCTCCAACCTGATGGCATGAATATTGATTTCTCCTTTCAGTGAAAAAAAACCTTTCTCCTGTTCCCCACTTTGGCTTTTTAACCTCTTCAGACCTGCCTCTCATTCACTGCTAGATTTTTGAGATCAGCAGACACTCTAAAAATTTAATACTGTGCCTTTTCTTAAATTTCTGCAACCAACCTGCTGAATGTTCACATTTCAATTTTCAGTTCATCGTGACAGATCTTTGCTTGTTTCATGATCAGCATACCGTAAAATGGCATATGTTCACTCAGACCTGATGATCCATGATCAAGATCCTTAATTTTCACTTTATGCAGTGTTTTCCTCTTTTTTCATTAACTTCTGTTCATTACATGTATGGGAACCTTCCCAATACCTTGTTGATTTTTCCACTTGTGATGTCATATAAGTTTTTAAAAAAAAATCAGATTTCAGAGGTTTACAGATTTTATAATTTTGAATATGGGATACTTAACCTGTATTACGAAGACCTGCTTCTGACAGTTTTAAGTGGATTCGCACTTTTAAATTTGGGAACTGTTATTTTTCTCCTTTTTTTCCCCTATCAAATGGTCAATTAGAGGAATGATAATATACTGTACATCAAAGTGCAAATTAAATCAACATTCCTATCAATACATCTTTGTCCCACTTCCAGCATGTTCGTGTTCTGCATTTAGGTAGATCAGAAGACCCAATTTAATAACAAGTTTTTTAAAAAAGTCTAAAATGCTGAAGTATTTGCATTTATTGATAAAGTACATTGATAGAGAATATAATGTAACTAATACTATTAAAAGAACATATCAAGATTTGTTTAACTTAAGTGTGCTTCCTTCCAGATTCAGATGAGGAAATTTTTGCCTGCAAAAAGGTGAAGAGAAAACCTCTACAAGACAGTGATGGTGATGAAGATTTAAGTAATGTAAAAAGTGTTAGCAGTTCCAAGTTGGATAGTGCGACTGATAATGAGGAGCAAAACCAGAACAGTAATGCTATAGATAAACGCAAAAGCAAAAAGTTACATCGAGTTCGGAGGGTGACAATGAACAGTGGTGAGAGTGACTCTGATGCTGACAGTGACTGCCAATCTACAGTAACAAAACCATGTTTTGTCAGCAATGAAAATGAGGAAGCAGAAGACCTACAACCTGGAAGTTCTCATTTAGATCATTCTTCAGGTAGTCAAGAAATTCATAAAAGTTCAGTGTTTCATGAAGAACAAGCAACTCAAAAGAATAAATCCCAGCGAGCACGAGACAAAAAGAAGAAACAACTAGAAACAGTTGAGAAACTGAAAAGAAAAAAGAAACAAAAAAAGCAGGTATTGAAATGGATCCTTAACACCAATAAACCAACTAAAACTTGTGTTTATCTTTAGGTTTTATCTTGGTTTTTGGAGTAATTTAGCTAGGTTAATCACGTTAAGTTCTCTAAATACCTTAATTCTAGGAAGTGTCTGCAGATTTGAAGACTGCAGATGATAGCGGCTGTCTACTAAACAACAGTGATCTGTTTGAGACTGAAATGGATGATGAGAATGAACTCCTTGGAGAGGAAAATGAGTTTTCATTAGATGCCATACGAACAGCAGTGAAAGAGAAAGCAAAGCAACCTAAAGTGAGTGAAACTTGATTGTTTTTATATGAACTTGCATTTTTGTAAATCTTGTGGCATATTAACTTGTTGGAATATGGCATCTCTATTTTTAAACTGATATCTAATTGTGTTTTGTTATACACCTTAGTTTTGCAGGTTCTGGACAATTTTAGATATGAAGTAAAATTGAGGTTTGCATTATTTTCTTCAGAGCAGGGGTGGGAGGTGGCATGTATTTAAGATGTTGAGTAGAAAGGTAAAAGGAGGGTAGAGGATTTATTTTCTTCCAATTTGGCTAATTAATCTCTGGTTAAAGGGTCCTGGAGGGTAACAATTCTCTTGTTTAAGAGGAATGTAGATTTAGCTGTTAGTATCTCATAATTTACTTACCTATGATACAAGACCTGGGAAGAATAGCACCTTTACAAGGATGTAATTAACCAGATGATTATCTTATGTGTTGTAAATATTTTTGCTTCTGTAATGTTACTCCTAGTTCACAATATTTAATCCCATTGGCCAGAGAAACGTGCATCAGTTTGTTGACTTTAAATATAATATTGAGGAAGAATCAAGGCTAAGATTAAACAGTGCATGCAATGTACTTAGTATATTTTCATTGTGATGTGGTGTGGCTATTTGGCCCATCCATTCAATGCTAGCTCTAGGAACATTCATCACTTGTTTCACCGAAACCAAGTGAAGGTTACTGAGTTTTCCTCAATACGTAAAAGGTGACTTAGAATCAAAAGATGTGGAATCTTTGTGGGTAGAGTTAAGAAACTGCAAGTGTAAGAAGACCTTAATGGGAGTTATTTATAGGCCTCCAAACAACAGCCAGGATGTGGTCTACAAATTACAGCCAGAGATAGAAAAAGCATGTAAAAAAGACAATATTACATTAGTCATGGGGCGTTTCAATAAGCAGATAGATTGGGAAAATGAAGTTGATGCTGGATCCCTAGGGAGAGAAATTGTGGAATGCCTCTGAGATGGCTTTGAGGAGCAGCTTGTGGTAGAGTCCACAAGGGGATCAGCAATTCTGGATTGGGTGTTGTGTAATGAACTGAATATGATTCGGGAGCTTAAGGTAAAGAACCCTTAGGAAATAGTGATCATAATATGATAGAATTCACCCTGCAATGTGAGAGAAGTTAAAGTCAAGTGTATCAGTATTACGGTGGAGTAAAGGGAGTTGCTAGAGCATGAGAGAGGAGCTGACCAAAGTTGATTGGAAGGGGACATTAGCAGGGATGACGGCAGAGCAGCAATTGGAAAGGTACAGTATAGATGCATCCCAAAGATGAAGAAGTATTCAAAAGGCAGGATAACACAACCATGGCTGACAAGGGAAGTAAAAGCCAATATAAAAGCAAACGAGAGGGCATATATAATTGAGCAAATATTGGTGAGAATTTAGAGGAATCAGAAATTTAAAGAAAACAACAGAAGGCAACTTTAAAAAAATGTAATACCCCATATGAAGGTAAGCTAGCCAATAATGTCAAAAATTATACCAAAAGTGTTTTTTCAGATATATAAAGAGTAAAAGAGAGGTGAGGTTAGATGTTGGACTGCTGTAAAAACAATGCTGGAGAGATAGTAATAGGGGACAAGGAAATGGCAGACAAACTGAATCAGTATTTTCCATTGATCTTCACTGTGGAAGACACTAGTAGTATGTCAGAGGTTTGAGTGTGTCAAGGGGCAGAAGTGCTTGGGAAACTGAAAGGTCTGAAGTTAGATAAGTCACCTAAACCTGATGGAATACACCACAGGGTTCTTAAAGAGGTAGCTGAAGAGATTGTGGAGGCATTAGTAATGATCTTTCAAGAATCAATAGATTCCAGAGGACTGGAGAGTTGCAAATGCAACTCCATTCTTCAAGAAGGGAGGGAGGCAGATGAAAGGAAATTTTAGGCCAGCGAGCCTGACCCTATTGATTGGGAAGATGTTGCAGTCAATTATTAAGGATGTAGTTTCCGGGTACTTGGAAGCACATAACAAAATAGGCTAAAGCCAATGTGGTTTCCTTAAGGGAAAGTCTTGCGTAACAAATGTGTTGGAATTCTTTGAAGAAATAACAAGCAGGATAGATGAAGGAGAACCTCTGAATGTTGTGGTACTTGGATCTTCAGAAGGCCTTTGACATAGTGCTGCATTCGAGGCTGCTAAACAAGATAAGAACCCAGGGTATTACAGGAAATATATTAGCATGGATAAAGCATTGGCTGATTGGCAGGAGGCACAGTGGGATTAAAGGGATCCTTTTCTGATTGGCTGCTAATGACTAATGGTGTTCCACAGGGGTCTGTGTTGGGACTGCTTTTTGTTTTGCATTGTATATCAACGTTTTGAATGATGAAATTGATGACTTTGTGGCCAAGTTTGCGGACAATGTGAAGATAGGTGGAGGGGCAGGTAGTGTTGGAGAACCAGAAAGGCTGCAGAAGGACTGCGTCAGATTAGGATAATGGGGAAAGAGGTGGCAGTTGGAATACTGGGTCAGGAAGTGCACAGCCGTGCACTTTAGTAGAATGAATAAAAGCAAAGATTATCTTCTAAACGGAGAAAATTAAAAAATCCGAGGTGCATAGAGATTTGAGAGTGCTTGCAAGATTCTCTCAAGGTTAATTTGCAGGTTGAATTGGTGGTATGGAAGGCAAATGCAATGTTATAGTTCGTTTTGAGAGGACTAGAATATAAAAGCAGGAATGTAATGCTGAGGCCGTATAATTCAGTAGTGAGGCCTTACTTGGAGCATTGTAAGCAGTTTTGGTCCCTTTATTGAAGAAAAGATGTGCTGACATTGGAGAGGGTTCAGAGGAGGTTCACAAAAATGATTCTGGGATTGAAAGGAATCATGAGAAACATTTGATTGCTCTGGGCCTGCACTCACTGGAATTCAGAAGAACGATGGGGGAATCCCTTTGAAGCCTATTGAGTGTTGTAAGGCCTTGATAGAGTGGGTGTGGAGAGGATGTTTCCTGTGGTGGGGGCGTCTAAGACCAGAGGGCATAGCCTCAAAATAGCAGGGCATCCATTAAGAATGGAGATGAGGGATTTCTTTAGCCAGTCGTGGTGAATCTGTGGAATTCGTTGTCCCAGGTAGCTGTGGAGGCCAGATCACTGGGTGCATTTAAGCCGGAGGTTGATGGGTCCTTGATTAGTCAGGGCATAAAAGATGGGGAGAAGGCAGGAGAATGTTGTGGAGAGGGAAATGGATCATCCAGATGAAATGGTGGAGCTGACTTGATGGGTCGATTGGCCTTATTGTGCTCTATTTGTTTACTAGACATTGTGCAAAATACAAAATTCCTGTCTCTTCCTTGCATAAGTTGGATTTGGACATTTTGGATGACTCTTGGGAGCCAAGGGTATTGTTCCAACAACTGTCTCAAAAGTGAAATTATATTATTTATCTTTGTACCCTATCAGTATTACCTGACTAGGCTTGGCTGTCGTGGATTCCAGCTGTGTGAACTTGAGTACACTGAGGAGCTAGAACCTTTGATAAT
Source organism: Mobula birostris (assembly GCF_030028105.1). NCBI lineage: Eukaryota > Metazoa > Chordata > Chondrichthyes > Myliobatiformes > Myliobatidae > Mobula > Mobula birostris. Next base: position 12,857,701 of record NC_092399.1, read on the forward strand.
TGACATTATTTTTAAAAAATGAAATAAGTAACTGATATTTGGAGAAAGGCTGCTAAAGCATCTAAAGAGAAATTGATATCACATTAGACTGGAATATTGCAAAGCTTTGCTTATCATAACCTTGCAATTCAGGAAGAAATAAGTACAGACATGGACCAAAACGCCAACTGTATCCTTTTCCATAGATGTTGTTGCCCTGCTGAGTTCCTCCAGCATTTTGTGTACGTGGCTCAGATTTCCAGCATCTGCAGTTTTTCTCTTGTTTGTAATACAGACATAGATCTTCACTTCTGACTTGAGCACAAATTTCCATAGCATAAATACTGTAGAATTTCAGCCAGGTGGAGGTCTGTTACTGAACTCCTTGTGGGATCCAGTGTTAATGTTTTGAATCTGTCCATGGGTTTAGAACGTTGCTGTTTGTTTGAAATTTGCTTAAATTTAAAGTTAAATGCTGAAGGTTCACAATTCCCTGGGTTTCCTAATTTTCCCTGGTTAGAGCTGGTATTTAGATTTTCTTGTAAGATAAAGATTGCAAGCCATCTGGGCTGATTCTGTCTTTGATTTTCAGTTCCTAATTTGTGATGGTTAACAGTTTGTCCTATTATAAGTTGCTTTGTTGTTGAAATGCTTGTATTCCATTTTAATGAGGATTCCTTTCATGTAGTTTTTAGATGTCCATGGACCACAATTAGATTGCATATTGAATCATGAAATGTGATGTGCTGCTGCATTTCTCAGTTTCTTTTTCTTATTCTAGAATCTTGGTCCTAATGAAAATCTCCATGGCTATGACTGTGAAGAGCAAGGGCAAAAAGATGGGAAAAAGGTGATAGCATATGTGAATTTTATTTACTTCATTATCCAACAGTGTAGTCCTATTGCATCCAATCTGCAGTTTAGGAAAAAGACGATTAAGCATCTGTCAGTCAGGGTTGACCATGGACGTTGAGTCTTAGCTGTCTAGATCCACAAGCCTGGGCAGTACAATATGGAGAGCAAGCTGTTGCCCATGTAGCAAGCAGCCCCGCCGCACAATTCTGATGAACCCAAGGAAAGGCAGAGACCGATGCAATTTGGCACCAGCAGTATGGCAGGAGTTGCCAGTCAGCATTGAACTCAATGTGAGATTCCCTTAGGGACTCCAGCTCCAGATTTTTCCCTCTGGGTTTGCTCCCGAAGTCTTCTGCATGAGTGGGCATAGCCGCAAGGCAGCGGAGGGTTGAGATCAGAGTTTTCCTTCTCCTAGATGAGCTGCCAACCACAGCTGACAAGCCCCATCTGCAGGTTTTAAGTTGCCTGTAACCTGCCTCTGCCCCTTCCCCTGTCTGTAGAAGCAGTTCCACCAGACATAGTAGCTGAGCCATACGTGAAGGCCAGGAGCTGAACTTGGTTGCCAGAGACTATTTGAGACACACACCATGTTCAGCATTTAATAGGTAGTGGGAGCTTATCCCCACCACCGCCCCTGGTTATAACGATCTTAAGGAACCATTTAAGAAAATAACCTCTCTAAAATTATGTCAATAGTCAATTTTAAAAATGTTGATAAAATTGCAGTCCAAGTCATTTAAAAGAACTTTAACGTGAGCCCTTTTGTTTCCCGTTACAATAATTCCACTGTTGATCTTGTCATTACTCATTACAAGTTATATTTCTACATAACTGCCTAATATGATGGTTAGTTCTTGTATTGCTTGCAATGTTAACAAGTTAACTGTGCTACTCTCTCATGTTAAATACTCACCTTGAACTAGTTGATATTTTCCAAGTAAATCTCCAATAATCTGCTACTTGACCATTTAAAAATACATATTAGTTCAGCATTTTCCTCATCAAGTTGTTTCCGACCAAGTTCTGGTTCTGACACTCCCTTTTAAAATCACTAGGTTCAATGCAGCAGTTATTATTCTGCTGGTTAACCTCTCTTTCTAAAAAAAAATAAGGTGTCTTGGAGTACTAATACAAATTATAATCAAATTTGCTTGTTCAACATTGCCAGAGTCTGGAAAGTGGCAGGTTAATTATGGAGTTATACTAGTTGAGCTACAGCTGCAGTATCACAAAGAAAAAGTAGCTGGTATTTCAAATTCACTTTTTTAATCATGCTTGTCCTTTGCTATGATAGCTAAGTACAAGAGAAAATCTAGAGAAGCTCAAGACAATTCTTTGAATACAGTCTACAAATAAATGACTTTTATGCCTGCTAGAACTTGCTTACTATGTATTAAATAAAAGGAGTGTTCAGCTTTCTAAACAACTTCCTGAAAGTTCCAGAGTCTTACATTGTCCTGACATTTGTAATTTAAATCTATGATTCATTTGAGACTGCTGAGTCTTTAGTTTGAATACCTGTAATTTAAAAAAAATCTATACATGAGACCATTTTGATTCTCCAGTTTAATGTTGAGCATTTTAAAATGTTCTCCAAGCCATGGCATTCATCATATTTTGCTTGGGATTTAATCAGATCATTGCATTCTTAACATCAGAATACTTTCAGCAGAGCAAACCTTTACTTATTGTCCAAAGTATTTCTGCAGAGGCTCATAAGTGTGGATTTGGCTTTCCAAATATGCTTATCTGATCAATTGGTAGTTTATTAATGAATAGGGAAGGAATAAATTCCACCTGCTCCATTATGCATTCAGTCTTCCAGCGTCAATTCACCTTAACTTGCCCATCAATCTTCTGCTTGCTGACTTTCATTTATTTCCATCCACCAACACATAGTTTTAAAACCTGCTTCTCTTTTGCTTTTTTTCCCTCTTTCTTTCCATCTCCCCTTTTCTTTATTCTGTCCTTACCTAATACCAACTTTTTTAATTCGTCAATCTTAAAAAGGTTCTTTGTCATTTGTTAAGGATGCTATATATATGCAATAAACTGTGGTGTTTGTTAAAACTGCAATCGGGTTCCAGAAAAATAAAGTAAATGACCAGCAATTGGGTATTGTAGCGGTTTCTGATGTTACGAAATAACATGAATATTGGGGGGGGGGGGGGGTTTAAAAAAAAAACAACATAGGATATGTGTAACTTATAAAACTTATAACTAACTACAGGTATTAAATCTGGTCCATCATTTACCATACGTTATGTACAGTATGAAGTTTTGCATAGCACCTTCATGTTCTCATATACTGTATAATGCAGAAAGAATGGGTAATATGACTGATAGATCTGAAACTTTCCCTGGGCTATAGTTGGTCAGTCTTTGCTTATCTTAGCCATATATAGAACCCCTTCCTTCTCACATCCTTATCTATTTCCTGGACACTGACTCACAACACAAACTACAACAAATTCAGAGAGGATCACATTATTAATGCATTTATTACTTGCAGGGGAAGATATATTTCCAGCCAAGTTTTGTTTGGAGAAATAGCTTCGATCTTAGGTTTCAACCAAAGTACTTTTTTTTTTACAAGAGAATAGTAATTAGGTTGCTCCATTCCATAACATTGCATTCCTCTGTTTATCCTTATCGCATTCTCATATTTGTTCTTCAGAAGCTCTATCCTGTCGACTTTTGTTGTCAAAACATCCCCTCCGGCCGTAAAACAAAGTGCCTATCATTTTAAAAAAAAAAGCTTCCTCCCGTAAAATACACAAACTTGTAAGTTTTCCCATCCAAATCAGCAAAGCACCATGGGATTTCATAGACTCTACTTTGTCACATTACATTTTACAAAGGTTACAAATTCATAAAGACCTCAGGGTTACAGAAAAACTCAGCAGGTCGGGCAGCATCAGTCGGAAACGATGAGTCGACATTTTGGGCCGGTACCCTTGATGCTTCCCTTCCCCCACCCTTTTGTCTTTCAATTTTCTGTTCTATCAACTGACGCTACAAGCATTCTTCAAATCCTTCCCCGTCTTTCATTCTTCAGTCCTGACGAGGGTTCCGGCCCAAAACGTTGAATCATCGTTTCTGACTGATGCTGCCCGACCTGCTGAGTTCATCCAGCGTACTGAAAGTGTTGCTTTGATCTTTTACAGCATCTGCAGATTATTTTGTGTTTACAGGGTTACAGATATATTTCCATACTTGAGTGTGGATATAAACCTTATTGAGGACAAGATTAAGAGATTGCTGACATACAATGCTAGGTCAATATTCAGGAGGGATAGACATGAAAGAAAAGGAGGTGGGGTGGCGTTACTGGTTAAAGATGAAATTAACGCAATAGAAAGGAAGGACATAAGCCGGGAAGATGTGAAATCGATATGGGTAGAGCTGCGTAACACTAAGGGGCAGAAGACGCTGGTGGGAGTTGTGTACAGGCCACCTAACAGTAGTAGTGAGGTCGGAGATGGTATTAAACAGGAAATTAGAAATGTGTGCAATAAAGGAACAGCAGTTATAATGGGTGACTTCAATCTACATGTAGATTGGGTGAACCAAATTGGTAAAGGTGCTGAGGAAGAGGATTTCTTGGAATATACGTGGGATGGTTTTTTGAACCAACATGTCGAGGAACCAACTAGAGAGCAGGCTATTCTAGACTGGGTTTTGAGCAATGAGGAAGGGTTAATTAGCAATCTTGTCATGAGAGGCCCCTTGGGTAAGAGTGACCATAATATGGTGGAATTCTTCATTAAGATGAAAGTGACATAGATAATTCAGAAACAAAGGTTCTGAACTTAAAGAGGGGTAACTTTGAAGGTATGAGACATGAATTAGCTAAGATAGACTGGCAAATGACACTTAAAGGATTGACGGTGGATATGCAATGGCAAGCATTTAAAGATTGCATGGATGAACTACAACAATTGTTCATCCCAGTTTGGCAAAAGAATAAATCAAGGAAGGTAGTGCACCCGTGGCTGACAAGAGAAATTAGGGATAGTATCAATTCCAAAGAAGAAGCATACAAATTAGCCAGAAAAAGTGGCTCACCTGAGGACAGGGAGAAATTCAGAGTTCAGCAGAGGAGGACAAGGGGCTTAATTAGGAAGGGGAAAAAAGATTATGAGAGAAAACTGGCAGGGAACATAAAAACTGACTGTAAAAGCTTTTATAGATATGTAAAAAGGAAAAGACTGGTAAAGACAAATGTAGGTCCCCTGCAGACAGAAACAGGTGAATTGATTATGGGGAGCAAGGACATGGCAGACCAATTGAATAATTACTGTGGTTCTGTCTTCACTAAGGAGGACATAAATAATCTTCCAGAAATAGTAGGGGACAGAGGGTCCAGTGAGATGGAGGAACTGAGCGAAATACATGTTAGTAGGGAAGTGGTGTTAGGTAAATTGAAGGGATTAAAGGCAGATAAATCCCCAGGGCCAGATGTTCTGCCTCCCAGAGTGCTTAAGGAAGTAGCCCAAGAAATAGTGGATGCATTAGTGATAATTTTTCAAAACTCGTTAGATTCTGGACTAGTTCCTGAGGATTGGAGGGTGACTAATGTAACCCCACCTTTTAAAAAAGGAGGGAGAGAGAAACCGGGGAATTATAGACTGGTTAGCCTAACGTCGGTGGTGGGGAAACTGCTGGAGTCAGTTATCAAAGATGTGATAACAGCACATTTGGAAAGCGGTGAAATGATCGGACAAAGTCAGCATGGATTTGTGAAGGGAAAATCATGTCTGACGAATGTCATAGAATTTTTTGAGGATGTATCTAGTAGAGTGGATAGGGGAGAACCAGTGGATGTGGTATATTTGGATTTTCAAAAGGCTTTTGACAAGGTCCCACACAGGAGATTAGTGTGCAAACTTAAAGCACACGGTATTGGGGGTAAAGTATTGATGTGGATAGAGAATTGGTTAGCAGACAAGATTCAAAGAGTGGGAATAAACGGGACCTTTTCAGAATGGCAGGCAGTGACTAGTGGGGTACTGCAAGGCTCGGTGCTGGGACCCCAGTTGTTTACAATATCTATTAATGACTTGGATGAGGGAATTAAATGCAGCATCTCCAAGTTTGTGGATGACACGAAGCTGGGCGGCAGTGTTAGCTGTGAGGAAGATGCTAAGAGGATGCAGAGTGACTTGGATAGGTTGGGTGAGTGGGCAAATTCATGGCAGATGCAATTTAATGTGGATAAATGTGAAGTTATCCACTTCAGTGGCAAAAATAGGAAAACAGATTATTATCTGAATGGTGGCCGATTAGGAAAAGGGGAGGTGCAACGAGACCTGGGTGTCATTATACACCAGTCATTGAAAGTGGGCATGCAGGTACAGCAGGCGGTGAAAAAGGCGAATGGTATGCTGGCATTTATAGCGAGAGAATTCGAGTACAGGAGCAGGGTGGTACTACTGCAGTTGTACAAGGCCTTGGTGAGACCACATCTGGAGTATTGTGTGCAGTTTTGGTCCCCTAATCTGAGGAAAGACATCCTTGCCATAGACGGAGTACAAAGAAGGTTCACCAGATTGTTTCCTGGGATGGCAGGACTTCCATATGAGGAAAGACTGGATGAACTGGGCTTGTACTCGTTGGAATTTAGAAGATTGAGGGGGGATCTGATTGAAACGTATAAAATCCTAAAGGGATTGGACAGGCTAGATGCAGGAAGATTGTTCCCGATGTTGGGGAAGTCCAGAACGAGGGGTCACAGTTTGAGGATAAGGGGGAAGCCTTTTAGGACAGAGATTAGGAAAAACTTCTTCACACAGAGAGTGGTGAATCTGTGGAATTCTCTGCCACAGGAAACAGTTGAGGCCAGTTCATTGGCTATATTTAAGAGGGAGTTAGATATGGCCCTTGTGGCTACGGGGATCAGGGGGTATGGAGGGAAGGCTGGTGCAGGGTTCTGAGTTGGATGATCAGCCATGATCATAATAAATGGCGGTGCAGGCTAGAAGGGCCGAATGGCCTACTCCTGCACCTATTTTCTATGTTTCTATCTCCTTCTAGTATCCAGCCCCTGAAAATATTTTTCATTGTTCATTTTGAATCTGCTTAATTTGGTTACTTAAAGTCTTGAATTATTCTATTTTTATTGGGCTTTTTTTTCTCCAATAGGAACGTACAGAGAGGAAAGCAGCAAAAATGAGTAAGGAGGCAATGCGCCAGATTCATAGTGAAACACAACGATTGTTGCGAGGTGTGTTTTCAGAATATAGATGTATTATAAACGGCATTATATGTGAACATTGTTAATTTAAAGTTTATACTTAAAGACAAGTAATATATATGGAAATGTGGTAACAGTGAAGAACATGGCTAAATGTGTTTTCCCTGTGAAAATATTACATGATCCAAAATTTGATGTTTCATATTTTTTGTTGCACTAGTTGTTTTGATTTTGCTTTTGGAGTGCCTTGTCAGTTAGGAAGCAATGCATAAATGGAATTGTAATGTTTACTTAAAAATAAACCAAAGCCACTGAGAGACTGAGTTCAAGATTTGACACTGTATGATGCGCCTCCAAATAACTACATTTCAATTGAAATGAGTACATTGATCCTTTGTTACAAACCCAGTAAAGATGAAAGATTTTATAGCAATTTTAAAAAAAGCTAAATTAATGATATAGCAAAATAAAAATAACTAGTGTAATTAAAATGTAATTTAAATAAATGTTTCAATTAGCGTAGCTAAGCATTCAAATTAGTGGTCAACAAAAAAAAATCACCCCGATTGCCTCTAATTAACTAAGACAAAGCATGAATACATCACTATACTCATTTGCTTCTACTGCACCCCACCCACGTGACAAATTACCCGTAATAAACGTACAATACAGGATGCAATACAGCCAGAAAATAGAGGCTTGGCTCCTACAGGAGCATTATCAATGAAAGAAGCCTATAAGCAGTTTAGGATTTTTGTGGATTGAAATAGATTGCAAGAAAGTTTTCAAGCAGAGAATTGAAGAAAGATTCAATAGGTGATCTGTGTCTTACAAATTCGTTTTTAAAGAGGAATAAAAAGTAGACACTTGAAGGTACATTTGTACAAATCTTGCTTTTGATCCCTAAGTTAAGAAAAGAACGTGTAAGATCTTGGTTTAAAGGTAATGCTGAAACTGATTTAAATATTTAAAAATTATTTGCAAGCTTACAGATACTGTATAAAACAAAGTTTTGGTTATATGCTTTAAGATTGAAATCAATGCCAAGGAGGAGGGTAGTAATAATATTTTAATAAGATGATACCAAGGTTTTAGTCTTGAGGAGACTTGTGGAGGAGGAAGGAAAGTTCTGTTTTATCATGTCAGTTTTGTAGCAGCTTTGAGAGGCATGCAAAACTGGAGTCCTTTCCTCATTTGCATTATTGAAACCTATTTGTCCAAACATCAATACATGGTCATTAACTTAAAATGTTAAGTTAGAAAGGAGAACGGTTAAATTGATTTCTTTTCTGGAGGACATGCCAAGAAGCTGTCTTGGCAAAGCGAATAAATATTTGTAAAAGTTGTGAGTTAGATAGTAGGGCTAGTATGAATAACTTTCAGAAAGCATATATAGGGAGCATGGATTATTTGGCTTTTCTTCTGCTGTAAATACAATGCTTCTGGATATCAATAACTCAATGATAGCTGATAAAATTTGGGTTTGATATTAAAATTGTTTCAGGAAAATTGATAGTACTTTTGATTTTCTCTCCCCAATATATTTTGAACCTTTGTGAGCAATTTTTTTTGTTTATTTCAACATTTTGTACCCAATTGATAACCTGAGGAGTGTTGTAGTTGATTTTCTTTTTTAAAAAAATTCAAGTTTATAGACTTCTTTCTCTGTCATATTGGTTGTTTGCTTAGTCAAAATTCAAAAGCAGCAGTCAAAAGATTTATCAACTAATTTCACCATTCCATTCAATCATTTGGGTTCTGATGGGAGTGGGAGGAGGGTTGAAGGAAAGAATGTGGAGGAGAAGCAAGATGACGCTATCGATCCTCTCAATAAGCCTTATTTTTTAACCCTGAAGCCCCATTGTTTAGAAGTTTGTAAGTACTGTTAATATTGCGAGCAGCTAAATTTTAGTAATATTATCTTATTTTCCCAGAGGCAAATTTATCTTTGCCCTATCATCTGCCAGAACCACAAACCATTCATGATTTCTACAAGAAACGTCCACGACCAGCCTGCCAAGGAAGTGCTATGTCATTGCTCAAGTAAGTTGTTTTAAAGCAAACATAACTAGTATGTTTGGAGTAAAACTCCAACGTCAGAAACATTGCATACGGCACTTTTGATTTGCTTCATTTTTTGTCATTTACAATTTTATGATATTTCTAGTGGCTAAAATTTGTCCTGGGTATGACTCTAAACTGCAACCGATGATGAGGCTCTGATTGGGGACTTTCAGAGCTTTGGAGAAAGTGGAGTTACCCCTTAGTCATTCTTTGCTCCCAGGACCACTCTGACCTGGAACGGTAGCACCTGCAAGAGTTCCTGCTCAGTAACTGAACTTATGACGGAGAAGGCGGATGAGCTAGGACCTCAAATATCAACAGCTATAGTACAGGCGGAAGAACATTTGGGAAGAGAAATGGCGATTTCTTTAGTTCGCCCAACGGTAGACAATACCAAGCCACCGTTGCTAGGTACTAGGTTTCCTAGAATCTATTTGCTAAGAAAACCATGGTCAAACTCACAAAATGTATCGCACAACAACAGCGTCAAGAGGATCTTCAAGACAATTCTGAAGTAGAGCTAATTCTGGTCAGCAGGGGATCCCTGACCGTCATCAAGCTACTGCTCATAAAATTCAAGTAACACAAAAGAAAATTATTGCCACTTGGAATGTGAGAACCCTATATCAAGCAGGAAGATTGGGCAATATGATAAATGAAATGGAAAGACTAAAGATTAACATCATGGGAATTAGCGAAGTTCATTGGATAGGTGCTGGAGCATGTCAGAATAGAAATAAAACACTATTCTTGTGGAATATCCCATACTAATGGAGTAGGAATTCTTATGGATGAAAGCATGGCAAAAAGTGCTTTAGGACATTGGGCAATATCAGCAAGAGTGTTCCTTGTTAGATTCAGAGGGTAAACATTTGATTTAGCAACTATACAAGTATATGCACCAACAACAGGTGGAAAAAATGAGGATATAGATAAATTCTATGAAGAGCTTGAACAAGCAAAAAATGGATGCAAATCTCAAGATACTGTTATTGTCATGGGAGATCTAAATGCTAAAGTAGGACAAGGTGCTGATGGAAATACCATAGGAAAATTTGGACTAGGGGAAAGAAATGAAGGAGGTGAGAAATGGGTAGAATGGTGCAAGATGAATAATCAGGTCATTATGAACACCTACTTTAGAAACCATCCAAGACGCTTGTGGACCTGGAAAAGTCCAGGTGATAACACTAGAAATCAAATTGACTTTATTACTATAAACCAAAGATTTAGAAACTCAATGCAAAACATATCCAGGTGCAGACTGTAATAGTGACCATGAGCCAGTAGTATGTCATGTAAAAGTAAAACTAAAAAAACTAAAGAAGCAAAAACCTGAACAATCCTTTGACTACTTGCAATTAATTGAAGAAAACTTAAGACAAAAATTTACAATTGAAGTAACGAATAGATTTCAAAGTCTAGAAATAGAATCTGTTGAAGATGACAGAAATCATGCAGAAATGAAATTTAACTCTAAAGGATGCCTTGGTAGAATCAGCAAAGTCAGCGATTCTTAAAGAAATAAAAAGCTCAAAGAATAAATGATGTTATTTGAAAGATTACAGAAAACTCTAGATTTAGATTCGAAAGACCTCTGCCTAATCAGAAATCTGTACTGGGTACAAACTGCCGCTGTAAGAATAGATGGAGAAGTGAGTCAGTTTATGAAAATCAAGAGAGGTGTTAGACAAAGGTGTGTTTTCTCCCCTGATTTATTTAATGTGTACAGTGAAACAATGTTACAAAATATAAGCGACATCTTGGGAATCGAGGTTGGCGGTGAAGACATCAATAATTCCAGATATGCAGATGACACTGTGTTAATTGCAAGTATGGAGGAAGAACTACAAAACTTAATTGATATAGTTGTTGAAGAAAGTACAAAAATGGGTCTATCTATCGATTGCAAAAAGACAGAATGTATGGTGATATCCAAAAGGAAGGAGAACCCTATCTGCAGGCTGAGAATAAATGGGGAAGACATAAAACAAGTACAGAACTTTTGCTACTTAGGAAGCTGGGTGACATCAGATGGCAGGTGCAACATGGACGCCAAAAGAAGAATAGGGGTGGCAAAAGACACCTTTATGCGAATGAAGAGTATACTGACCAATACTCAACTAGGCATGACAACCCACCTCAGAGTACTGAAATGTTATGTTTATCCAGTTATGTTATATGGCTCAGAATGTTGGACAATATCTAGTAACATGAGGAAACGAATTGAAGCAGCAGAGATGTGGTTTTTGAGGAGGATGCAAAGAATATCATGGACGAAATGAATATCTAATGAGGATGTCATGAACAGAGCAAACACAAGAAGAGAAATAATGTATGAGATCATGAAAAGGCAACGTAACTTCATTGGACATGTGATTAGGAAAGAGGAGTTAGAATGCATGGTAATTATGGGAAAGATTGAAGGGAAGAAAGCAAGAGGAAGACAAAGACAAATGATGATGGAGACAGCAGCCAGAGAACTGGAAATGAATACCAATGATCCACTTGACCCGAAACAGGAGTGTGTGGGCTATGGCAGTCAAAGCTCAAACTGGGCACGGCACCTGATGATAATGAGTGGCTAAAATAAGTTACTTTGTTTTGTATTTAATACTCTCCAGGAAACTACTGTGAATGACTACAGTGGAAAAACAAGCTAGTTCTGTGCTATAATTTTTTATAACAATAGATGTTTTGTACATCAATGCTTCCAATTGCAGAGGTGCAGTTGTCCTTTAATTTGGGTTCTAACAGGAAAACTGCAAAGTGCTCATCCACTGCAGTTGCTGAGTTTGGATAGACTTCTCCCCAGGATTAATTTAAAATGCTGTTTTTATGGTGAAATAATCATGGTGCAGTGAGATTTAACTGAAAAGATACAAAACTCTGAAAAGAAAATGACTTACTTGAGGAAATGGTAGATAGAGTAATAATTTTCTGTCTGTAGATGTATTTTTCAACCATGTAACCAAATATTCCTGATCTTGTACTTATTTAATATGGATTATAAGTACATCAGAACACCTTTTTCCAACTATTTTCAAAACTCCTCATAGTTATTTTATTTGATTTGTAATGTCTGCTACAGAAAAACCTGCTTTCAAAACCCATGACAGAATTTTATCATGTCATGCCAGGCTTGGCATAGTGATAGTCTGCTAACTTGTGTCAACTAACTCCAGATGTTTCAGCTTGTTATATCACCTGTCACCTAAATCTAGTGTTGAAAGCAGGAAACATTGTTAGAGATTTTCTTTGATATAGATCTGCCTTGCTGCAGATGTGACTGACATGATATGATTCATAATACTTGTTGTATACTTAAGGCTTCGCTACCACATTTCCCTTCATTACCAGTACCTGCAGGTCAATTGTTTCTCATTTGTGAAGGATGTGTAAGATGGTGTAAAATGCATTTTGAGTCTGTCATTAGATACTGGTTGGAATTTTTAAGTTGACTTGGACGAGGAAAAAGTTTACATATACGGATAGATGCTGAAGTAGTTTGATATTTTTACCATTTACCAATTTAGATTTAGTATCCTATTTGGTGACAAAGTAAATAGTGCTAACATTCAGAATTTTCTATTTTTACTAATTATTGCCCTTTTCTTCCCCAAGTCCTAAACTTCTTTTTTAGCTGCTTTCACAGGATTTAAAAAAAACTGAATGTATACAACAATTATTTTTTCTCATTTCTGAACAAGGGTCATCAGCCTGAAATGTTGATCCACAGGGGTGCCTAAATTGTGTTTTCAGCGTTCTGGTTTGACCTTATTAGATTTAAACGTGTTTACTTTTTACGCAGTGGATAAACAATACACAATTTTCTTTCAGATCAGCGAAGTACCAACCTTGTTTACAGCAGGAAACAACTGATTCCACAATGGATGAAACATTAAATAGCATCCCGCAAGATGATATGCCTCTCAATCAGTTGGTGCCAAGCAATAAAATACCCATTTCTACAACAAATCCAGAAGTAGAAGAATCCCATGTAAATAATTTGGATAATAAAGAAAATACATGCCCCAGCTGGTCTGGGAGTGAAATCCATATTGAAAGGAATGAAGGACAAACGGAAATGGTCAAACAGTTAAATTTCTCCACTGATGTGGAAAGTGTAGGAAAAGATTATGAAACGCTCGAACATAACACAGAATCTGATCATAACTCTTTCTCTTTAAAACTAATTGAGGAAACTGGGCCAAATGAAAACCTTGCAAGTATGTCTGAGGATCCTCAAACAGATAAAAGAGCAACTGAAAGCATGGTAAAGCTCTCCAGTGATGCAGAAGAAGGACAACAGCAGTTGGAAACAACTTCAATGAACAAGCAAAGAAAATCCAAATTGGATAAATTACGTGTGCTGGGAGTGGATCTAACATTGAAACCTCGCCTTTGTGCTGATGAAGGTGCATTTGTGAACCTGGAGGAGCCCAAAGTAAACAAAGGTTATCTTTTTCATATGTTGCATTTAGTAAATAGTCCTGAAATTTTAAGTTGGCATTTTTTTTTTAAATCTTGAGGAGGTTTTGTGAGAAATTAGCTTTTAGTCTTGGCTATTATGTTGTCACATTTGGAGGAGCTGCCAGATTTAACACACTGTTACATCTCATTTTCAAGGAATGGTAGGGTACAAATTAGTGCTTCTGAGTTTCCCACAATAAACATCTGATCAGTCAAACAATGAAAGAGAAGCTCTTGTTTACATCTCTAGAAGAAAGGTAGTTCAGGGAACTATAGCTTTAATCATCATCTAGCTTCAGTGCTGGAGAGTAGATCTGTTCAAATATAACTGCCAGGAATGTGCATAGCAATATTTAAGAAAGTTTAAATCATTGAAATTTTTAGCAAGTATTTTACTTCCTAAAATAGTTATGTCCAGTTATACAGCTGAATTAAACCCACCAATACTACGATTACAGTAATATATATAGAAGGATGGGTGAAATAGTGGGTGTTAATGCAGCAATTGTAGGAAGTTGCTTGTGCCAGCCCTTGAAAAGATTCATTCCAATTGAACCAACTCCTTGCTTTATCCCAGAGTGATACAGATACTTACCCTCCAATGAGTTAACCAATTTCCTCGACTGAATGCTGCCTGTGTTTTTAAGAAAAGCACTTCAGATTGAAATATGCCCCCATCTCTTTCTTCTTGCCATTAACCTTAGATCTCTGGCTTGACATTTCCTCTTGAGGAATGTGTTTAATTTTATTAACATTTTTGATTTTTCCCATACATGTTGTTGGGTGCACTTGTGCTTTTAAATTAGTCAGGTAAATTTCAATTGAGCAAAAGTGAATTCCTTTATATTCTTAATAAAAACTTCGACCAGCATTTTGTATAAATGAAGTTGTCTTTGTTTTCAGAGCTTCAAGCATTAAAGGAGCGTTTCCTTAAACATGGCATCAAGTCTGCTAAACAAAACCAAGAACGGCGTGTTGAGCTTAATATTGTTCGGAAAGCAATCACTGCTGAGGGGAAGGAGGAGCTCAAAGCAGATTCCGTAACAGTGACTTTGGGCAAGAAGGAAGTGGAAGAATTTGTACCAATGAAACCAGGTAAGTAAAATACAGATAGCAGTTGGTCAATTTGAGCATTTGTTTTTAGCCTGGGTTTAATGTTAATCCTGAGCCATGATCAGTACCCCCGCTCAGATTTTACTCCAGATGTTCGATACAGCATGTAAAATTAATTGCTTTCAGTAACTGTGTTGGCAGTAATTCATGGGGTTTACTCTTGATTAATTTTGACATTCAAATGCAATCTGTTCCCATTTACAATATTGATTGATTTATAGTTTTATTCTAAAATTATTTTGATCCCATTTTTAAGCTAAAATTTAAATGTATGTCTTCATCCACTTTCTATTCTCTAAGCTATTAATTACCTTGCTAAACCTAAAATTGAAAAGTTACCCTCATACCCAGTTGTTATGAAATGGTTTGGGAACTGGAAAGTGATTTATTTATTTGAGATACAACGCAACCTTTGAGCCGTGCTACCCAGCAATCCCCTGATTTAATATGAGCCTAATCACTGGACAATTTACTATGATCAATTAACCTACCAACTGGTACATCTTTGAACTGTGGGGGGGGGGGAATTGGAGTACTCAGAGGTCAGGGGGAAAACATACAAACTCCCTGCAGGCAGCGGTGGGATTTGAATCCATGTCGCTTGTACTGTAAGGCGCTGTGCTAACCACTATGTTACCATAAACAGCAAAACATTTCAGCAATCTAATACTCATTATTTCAAGGTTATTGTATTGTGCATGAAATAGCTTGCAGCTGCAATATTTTAGCTTTGGTGATTTTTTTTTCTAGCTAGATCTATACATCTGAATGCAAGCAAAAGATTCTTAAATGTCTTGCAGATCTTCTAGATATAGTTTCTGTGATTCAAAGCCATACAACTAAAAACTTGACAGGTACTCTATCTGTAAACAAACCTTACAGGAAATGAGAGTAGGTTGTATTCTTGAGCATTATAATAATAACCTATCCCTTGCCAACTAATATTTGTGTATTTTACAGGGGAGAAACTGCAGGCTTTGAAAGCCAAACTCCAGGAAGCTATGAAATTACGGCGGTTAGAAGAGCGCCAGAAACGAGAACTCTACAAACTTAATGATGAGGAAGCTTTTGAGGATGAAGATGAAGAGGATGGGGAAGAAGAACTGACAGAGTCTGAAGAAGAAGAGTCTGAGGTACACTCAGTCTGTACATTTTCAACTTAATGGACAAAAGAAAATGAAAATATAGCAAGGAATCTTGCAGTGCAGAGTACATCCCAATCTATATTAACATTGAATAAAATAAATCTTAATTGCCCTTTCCACATTAAAAGGCCATCATTCAGGTCTACTCTAACTTTGACTATTATGCTGATGTCTATCGTGGAGAGGCATGGATGAGAGAGGAAGGATAATGACAGAGATTCACATTCTTCCTGTAACTTTCTCTCTCCTTTGTCCTGCTGGTTCATGTAAAATTTTAAATCTTGAGTTAGATCAGGTTAATACTCCCAGCATCAAAATAGCTCTACAAGGAGTAAGTGAATTATCCTAGTATGGAAATGACAGTGGTGTGGGTGTGCTTTGGGAGGAGGGTAAATTCGGTCATGAATTAGATAATAAATGAGGAGATGCTGAAAGAGCAGAAGAACGGCAAGAGTTTGAAGTGTAGTTTGACAAAACACAAGATAGCAGGAGGTTGATAGGTTGGGAGGTCTGTCTGGAATTGTAAAGAGCAATTTGGTGAAGGGTTATAATACAGTATGGTGTATATTTCTTGCCAACACACTGCAAAAAGTGTGTGGTAGCATACTTTGTTTTATGACAACATTACCGGGGTGTAAGTTCAGATATGAGGACAGTTTGGAAATATTTTCTGTGGAATAGAGGAAGGGGAGAGGATTTAGATTACAAGAACACTCACTCCTCTTTTATTGTCATGTAGAAATGCATACATGCATTAAGAAATGATACAATGTTTCTCCGCAGTGATATCACAGAAAACAGGACAAACCAAAGACTAACACTGACAGAACCACATAATTATAACATATAGTTACAGCAGTGCAAAGCAATACCATAATTTGATGAAGAACAAACCATGGGCACGGTAAATAAAGTTTCAAAAGTCCCTGAGTTGATCGACTCCCGAGTCCCCAATAGCGGTGGCAAAAGGGAGAAACTCCCTGCCATAAACCTCCAGGCACCGTCAACTTGCCGATGCCTTGGAAGCAGCCAACACTGAGTCCATCCATCCAAAAACTTCGAGCTTCCGACCAGCCTCTCCGATACAGTCTCCCGAGCGCCTTTGACCTCGCCCTGGCCGCTGAAACATGCAAAGCCGAGGATTTCAGGGCCTTCTGCTGCGGAGATTCCGGTTACCACACAGTAGCAGCGGCAGCGAAGCGGGCATTTCAGAAGTTTTCCAGATGTTCCTCTGTACTCTCATGTTTGTCTCCATCAAATCAGGATTGTACACGGTCCCCTGCTTGACAGATAACAGACATCACCACCAAAAGTGGCCACGTGCGCTGCCGTCGCGTTGCCATCTTCTCCTCCAACTTTAAATGAGATATATGAAGCTAAGATGCCTACACAAGGTGACCAAGAAGGGCCCAATTCCCAGAGAAGAGATCAAAAACTAGTGAATACTGACTTAAGGAAATTTGTGGAAAGATGATGATTAAATATTTTTTGTTCATCCAGTATATAATAGTCTGGAATTGGCTTCCTCAATTGTTGGTGAAGGCTGAAATACGGGGCATGTGTTAAATAATCTGATTGAATATGTGAAGTACTGTAACCAGAGTTTTTGATAAGGTAGAAGGTGCAAATAGCATTTTTTCAGTTGTGTCAGCAGCAGCAAGATGGACCAAATCAGCCTTTTCTTATTATGAATTACTTGGGAGTATTTGACATATGAATGTTCAAGGTGGGCTTGTATGTATTTGTCAAGTAATTATTCTTGTATTAACAGCGGATTATGTTTTTCTTAGACTGTAGAATTCCCTGACGATGAAGAGGAGCCAGCCGGAGAAGTAGATAATGATTCTCAGTCTACAGATACAGCACAGAGTAGGTGGAACCCATTTAAACAGCACATCGCCAATTGAATCAATCTTAAACTTTTCTTCTCAACGTGATCAACGTGTGGTGCATGCTTTTATATTTAAAAAGGCTGTAGATGAAGATTTGCATATTGACTGGCCACTGGCCTGTTAGAGAGAAGTGACTGCATTGCAGTATAAGTTTAAAGACAAATAATCCTATCAGGAAAGTGAGAGGGTGTGCACTCTTTTTAATGGGTTGTATTTGTCAAATCTTCAGAGTATTTTGATATGGCAGATTGTTTAAATGTAATGGCTCACAGTGAAAGGCGTGCACTTTATATTTAGAAAAAAAAAGTGGTTGAATTCAGAAAACTTGAATCGGTCTTTAGGTAGCAGATTGGTTATAGACTGCATTTATGTGGAACAAATCCATATAACACTGATCTTCTCTTGATGCTTTATTGCAGATCCAGAAGCAGTGACCCAAAACGAATCTACACCAAAACCTGTCACATCAGATTTTTTACAGTCCATAAATTCTGGTACCAGTTCTTCTTCTAAAACTAGGTAATTTATCGATATTTGTAATACTACGTTATGTGGAGCATCAAAATTATATTCATTCTCGTCTGATGAGGAGCCCTAGATTTGATTTGATTTTAAATAGATTTAAGTGGGAAGTCAATTGCTACTATTTCTGTTTTTTTCCTTGCCTATCTGTATTGTCTAAATCTTTTTATCTTGTACCTAGACGTTTAGAACTTAGAACTACTTGATTCAATTTGCTTTCCATTTAGCACTTCTGCATGCTTGTGAAAATGTATTCGTTCAGGCTGTGATATGTGTATATTCAAGTCAGTAAATCTATAGCTTAGGTTTGTAGGAGAAGCAATCATGGCAAATTGTGTGCAGATCCTTGATCAGGGGTCCCCAACCTTTTTTGCACCGCGGACCGGTTTAATATTGACAATATTCTTGCCGACTGGCCAACGGGGGGGTAGGTGTTCAAGTAGGGTTAAACTCACCTCAACATGTCTTTTACAGTTAAGGTTGCCAACTTTCTCACTCCCAAATAAGGGACAAAATTAGCAGTCAAATCCCGGGATGTTTGTGTTTACCCCAGGAAAGACTACCATGACCATGAAGCCTTGCGCGGACACCTGTGTGCGCATGCATAACGTGTGCATGTGTGTACGTGCCGTTTTTTTTTCCACAAATCGGTTTGGCTTAATCTTCCCGACTATACTGTACATACATTATTTCTACTTTATATAGGCTGTGTATTTATCATATCATTCCTGCTTTTCCTATATGTTACTGTTATTTTCAGTTTTATGTGTTATTTGGAATGATTTGGTAGGTTATTTTTTGGGTCTGGGAATGCTCAAAAATTTTTCCCATATAAATTAATGGTAATTGCTTCTTCGCTTTGTGCCATTTCCGCACGAAAGGTTTCATAGGTACCCTCTACCTTAGTGGGGGAAATACAGGACAAGGATGGTCCCGTATGGGAAAACCAATTTAGCCCAATATACGGGATGTCCCGGCAAATACGGGACAGTTGGCAACCCTGTGTTCAAGTTCAACAGTGCGTGACAGGGAATGAGGAAAGGTGCAGCTGACTCATATCATTTCCTCGCGGCCCGGTAGCACATGCTTTGCAGCCCGGTGGTTGGGGACCACTGTCCTTGATTATAGAAGATGAGCAGATGCCGGTCTTCTAAAACACTTCCAAATTTTCATTGTGAATTTATGGTACTCAAATGGCTTTCTATGTTTGTGCTGTGTGTTGACATGATAGTGCCACATCTAGAATGGGATTTTCAATTGAGTTCATTGTTGAATAATACCTTGCTGCTGGTTTTGGAGAGAATTAGCATTTCAGTAATCTACAGTTACACCAACTGCAAATTGTGTGGATTTTTTTTTTAGTGAACAGACTTCTGGCAACAAATTGAGGCTTCAACTTCAACAAACACCACCCAAAGGAGATAGCAAACTTGGTAAATAATTCTGCTTTTTGCACATCTCACTATTGCTAAAAAAGCAACACAGCACATTTAATTAAAGAGGTGTTCTTTCAATATCTGGAAGCAGAAATAGTTCTATTCTCATGTCCCTTATCTTTGCATCCTCCACTTAATCATTCAAAAAGAAATGTAATAAATTTTAGTTAATTGGGGCACATCAGAACCGGTACATTTTGGCCCAGTTAAGCAGCTACCCCAATGAGCTGAAGCTTCATGGAAATAGTTAAAAAGTCTAAAAAAGACAAAATGCCATTTAACTGAGGGACAATTTATGTATTTAAATGAAATATAGAACAAATTAGAATGCTACCAATATCACTACAGTACTATAAAACAGTATTAGTTCCTAATAGTTATTGATGGAGGAATTCATCTGTCGTGTTCTTTTGAATGACTGTGAATAAACAAAATCAGTGAGACATCAAGTGCAGATACTGCTTTGGACAATTGCAGACACCTAGTGTAGATAATCGACTGCCTTTATATCATGCGTTAGATGATTACAACCTCCAAATCTTCATTTTTATTGTAACATTACGATGATTAGCGATACCTTCAAATTCTTCATAATATAATTCCTAACTTGTTGAAGCAGTGAATTCGCTCCATTTTCACTCCCAGCTGTTTCTGGCATTTCCAAACTTAAGTGCTTGGAACCACGGTGAGCAAAACTGTTCCGAGTTGTCTCGCTGCTTATTTCTCGCCAACTATCAGTGAAAAAGTCACTGCTTTCTGAACACAAACACATGAAACTGGCGCTTTTTAAAAACTGATCGCTCTAAGCAAGGTGAACTGTCTAATGGCATGAAAGTGCATGCAACTGATGCTAGTTAGAAACTGTTCGACAAGTCTCCTACCCCAATTAAGTGAAATAATATCTCAAATAAGCGAAGGGAATCCCAACTATTTTCTCAAGTTAGTTTTAGAACATAGAATAGTACACAATGTGCCGATCCTCAAACCCTGCCTCCCATATAACCCCCCACCTTAAATTCCTCCATATACCTGTCTAGTAGTCCCTTAAATTTCACTAGTGTATCTGCCTTTATCACTGACTCAGACAGGGTATTCCACGCACCAAACATTCTCTGAGTAAAAAACCTTCCTCTAATATCCCCCTTGAACTTCCCACCCCTTACCTTAAAGCCATGTCCCCTTGTATTGAGCAGTGGTGCCCCGGGGAAGAGGTGCTGGCTGTCCACTCTATCTATTCCTCTTAATATCTTGTATACCTCTATCATGTCTCCTCTCATCCTCCTTCTCTCCAAAGAGTAAAGCCCTAGCTCCCTTAATCTCTGATCATACTGCATACTCTCTAAACCAGGCAGCATCCTGGTAGATCTCCTCTGTACTCTTTCCAATGCTTCTACATCCTTCCTATAGTGAGGCGACCAGAACTGGACACAGTACTCCAAGTGGGGCCTAACCAGAGTTTTATAGAGCTGCATCATTACCTCGCGACTCTTAAACTCTATCCCTCGACTTATGAAAGCTAACACCCCATAAGCTTTCTTAACTACCCTATCTACCTGTGAGGCAACTTTCAGGGATCTGTGGACATGTACCCCCAGATCCCTCTGCTCCTCCACACTACCAAGTATCCTGCCATTTACTTTGTACTCTGCCTTGGAGTTTGTCCTTCCAAAGTGTACCACCTCACACTTCTCCGGGTTGAACTCCATCTGCCACTTCTCAGCCCACTTCTGCATCCTATCACTGTCTCTGCAATCTTGGACAATCCTCTACACTATCCACAACACCACCAACCTCTGTGTCGTCTGCAAACTTGCCAACCCACCCTCCTACCCCCACATCCAGGTTGTTAATAAAAATCACGAAAAGTAGAGGTCCCAGAGCCAATCCTTGTGGGACCCCATTAGTCACAACCCTCCAATCCGAATGTACTCCCTCCACCATGACCCTCTGCTTTCTGCAGGCAAGCCAATTCTGAATCCACCTGGCCAAACTTCCCCGGAACCCATGCCTTCTGACTTTCTGAATAAGCCTACCGTGTGGAACCTTGTCAAATGTCTTACTAAAATCCATGTAGATCACATCCACTGCACTACCCTCATCTATATACCTGGTCACCTCCTCAAAGAACTCTATCAGACTTGTTAGACATGATCTGCCCTTCACAAAGCCATGCTGACTGTCCCTCTCTGATCAGACCATGATTCTCTAAATGCCCATAGATCCTATCTCTAAGAATCTTTTCTAACAGCTTTCCCACCACAGACATAAAGGCTGATTTATACTTCTGCATCAAGTGTACGCCGTAGGATGACGTGCACCTCCCCAAAAATGTAACTCGCGTGTCGTGGCGACGCAGACAGCAACAACTGTGATTGGTCCGCTTGGTAGCATCGCATTTCCAGTTGTTTTTCTCCGCCGTGTCTGTACGCTGATGCTAAATAAATGGTTGGAGACGATGAACCAAATCGTCAAATCTACCTGCCGACATCCGAAAATATTTGAAATGCATTTCCTTGTCCGTGTCTCTCACGAAGAAACTCAACACAGTGGCATAGAAACCCCACCGCCAACTAGCGTTTTGGCGGCGAATTGCAGAGTGATACATACACAACTACGCATGCTCGCTATGGCGTAGGGCTACGCAAAAGTATAAATTAGGCCTAAGGCGTAGCCTGTACGCACAAGTATAAATCAGCCTTTAGGCTCACTGGTCTATAATTACCCGGACTATTCCTACTACCTTTTTTGAACAAGGGGACAACAATTCACTTCCCTCCAATCCTCCGGTACCATTCCTGTGGGCAACGAGGACATAAAGATCCTAACCAGAGGCTCAGCAATCTCTTCTCTTGCCTCGTGGAGATTTGCAGACGACACAAAGGTTGGGGAATATTCCGTCAGGCCCCAGGGACTTAAGCATCCTAATATATTTTAACAACTCCAACACCTCCTCTCCCTTAATATCAACATGCTCCAGAATATCAACCTCACTCATATTGTCCTCACCGTCATCAAGTTCCCTCTCATTGGTGAATACCGAAGAGAAGTATTCATTGAGGACCTCGCTCACTTCCACAGCCTCCAGGCACATCTTCCCACCTTTATCTCTGATCGGTCCTACCTTCGCTCCTGTCATCCTTTTGTTCTTCACATAATTGAAGAATGCCTTGGGGTTTTCCTTTACCCTACTCACCAAGGCCTTCTCATGCCCCCTTCTTGCTCTCCTCAGCCCCTTCTTAAGCTCCTTTCTTGCTACCCTATATTCCTCAATAGACCCATCTGATCCTTGCTTCTTAAACCTCATGTATGCTGTCTTCTTCCACCTGACTAGATTTTCCACCTCACTTGTCACCCATGGTTCCTTCACCCTACCATTCTTTATCTTCCTCATCGGGACAAGTTTATCCCTAACATTCTGCAAGAGATCCCTAAATATTGACCACATGTCCATAGTACATTTCCCTGCAAAAACATCATCCCAATTCACACCCGCAAGTTCTAGCCTTATAGCCTCATGATTTGCCCTTCGCCAATTAAAAATTTTCCTGTCCCCTCTGATTCTATCCTTTTCCATGATAATGCTAAAGGCCAGGGAGCGTGGTCATTGTCCCCCAGATACTCACATGTTTTTGTTCTCCAAGAGTTGTCCCAAATAAACTGCTGCCCCAATTAACCAATGGCCCAAATAACCAGAATCCACAGAATATGAAGTATAGAGCAAGAAAGATGGGCTTTTGGCTTTGTCTGACCTGGTAGAATTCAATTTGATAAACTTGATTTCTTTATATTTGAATGAGCAGTGTCTTGTTACTATTCTAAGACTGCAGCTATGATTGGTACCTAGATTGTCGATGCTGAGAGAACCGAATGTAGCAACAACTAATCCTGCCCGCATTCTCTTATACAATTTACTGAGTTGTAATTTGGACTTTTTTTTCCTTCATTATTAAGTTACCTTTCTTATACAAGCACCAAGTCAGTCCTAATATCTTCATTGCCAAGCTGGTTTATCTGACATGGTAATTTTGTAAACCTGCATTTTCATCAAAAAATTAATAACCGCATATTTCCTAAATGTGCTTTGGTGAAAACTTTTGTGCATTTCCTCGTGAAACTTGAAGCTAGCTCAAGAACAGACTGCTAAATAAGGCAGATTTCTAGTGGCACATCATTGTCTTAACTAGGTATTAATAATTGTCGTTTGAAAATATATACATCAATGTTTCAGATGAAGATGATTCCATCTCCCAGGCATCCACAACAAAGGACAATAGCCACAACAGTAGCTTTGAGCTAATTGGATCAATGATTCCTTCATATCAACCAATTAACAAACAGCCTGGCAGATTTGGAATTGCTATGCACGGAGGATTCCGATCACCATCACCTAACCTCTTTAATCCAAATAGTCAGTTCAAAACAAGCTTCATTAGTTCAGCATCAAAGGTAAGTTTGAGATGTAAATTCAGATTTATCAACTTGTTTTTTTACAATTATTGATCTCCTGGATTGTAGGGCTATATTATAAATCTTGAATTCTCCAATGCTAGCTGTTACAAAGACGAACAAGTACATTTTTCATAAGGCTACAAATTGGTCTAATTGCCCCAAAACAGAAAAAAAAGTGAGGTTATTTTTACTGTTAGGAAAGACCAACTAAAACACTGTGCCTTTAAAACTAAAATAGCAACTATTTTGTACATCTAGTGGTACATTAAACTAAACCTTGCTAAGCAGACAAAAAATTGAAATTAATGTTTGTCATCATGTGGTAAAAGGCTATGTTCTCTTAGGTGGGGTAATGAGTACTGTACATGCTATTTATAGCGAAAATAAAATTATCAATGCATTTTTATGCCATCAGAGTTCTGGGAAGTTGTCTGAGCCTTCTATGCCAGTAGAAGATTCACAAGACTTGTACAATGCATCTCCAGATCCCAAAAATTCAGCTGGTGAATCTCAGTTCAGGTTCTCTCTTGAAGATGAAACACAAAGTCAGTTACTTGATTCAGATGGGTAGGTGCTATGTTCATTCAAAAGGTCAGAGTTGGGAGAATACAAGTTTTTAAATTAATAATTTACTCTTGCTTGGAGTGTGGAATTTTACCTATTGTATATTGAGATACAAGTCATTGAAACAACAATGTTTAAGTTCTTGAATTTAGCTGTCCCATACCATTTTGAATAGCTTTTCTGTTATTTTGGAATCTATAAAGCATCTGTTGTGTAGTGAAGTCATGAATATCTTCTCTGATTTTCGCCTTGTATGAAGAATTGTATTTTTAAACTTCAAGGTAGTTATTATGATATTGCAGAACCTCTGAAATTGTATTTGGTTTAACTAGGTTTCTGAATGTGGGTCATCACAGCAATCAGAGGCAGCCATTAAAGCGACAACTGATCTTGGACAGTATGGATGAAAACGCAATGGATGCCAACATGGGAGAGTTGTTGGGCCTTTGTTCAGGAGAATTTAAATCTCAAAATCTTGATACACTAAAAGAAAACAAAGAAAAAGAAAATATCGATGAGCTGCTTGGACTTTGCTCTGGCAAATTTATTTCTCCAGGTATGCTCTTGTAATTTTAACTTAAATTCTACATGCATAGAGAAGAACCTGGTGTGTGTATTATACTGATAGTCTTCTGCTTATTTTTGCACAGGGTAATTGGGTAGGTGTGAACTTGAAATGAGAAAAATCTAGTGCAGTCATTCCTTGAGGAGGAGAAGGATGGGATTTGAGGAAGCATATTTTCATCAAATGCTGTTTGTAATTTTGGACTAGAGGCAGCATAAGAAGGCTTAATGATTAAGAGAAGTGCTGTAGCAGATGGGACCATAGGTCAAATGCTGGATGTAAATAAGTACTTGATGGTTGGACAGAAACAGTGGAATGAAGGCCCTGCTTTCATGCTATTCGGACTCTCACTCAATTTATGAAAAGGTATATTCTTTGGAAGTATTTTGCTGTGTGAAGCGATGCAAAATTCAACCAGGCTGGTGAAGTATTTTATGGACACCTTTGGATAAGGTGATTAATATGTGCAGATATTGATAGTCTATTCATAAACTAAAAAAAAATTAGCTTAGTAAATTGAAGATGCATTCAATTATCTTACAGCAGAAATTTGTAAATTAAGCAATTACTCTTATCATTTGGATTTATTTTTAAGTGTTTCTTTCACTCTACAGCAGATTCATTGTCTTCCATCACTTCTACTGTAAAGCAACAAAAAGACACAACCACAGTATCTGATGATCCTATGAATGAGGTGCTGGCTCTTTGCTCAGGCTCTTTTCCAACAGACAGGTAATCTTTTCATTTCTGCAAAACAGTATTAATCAGAACTTTGGTAGTTTTGCATTTGTTTCAATATGCCTTTTGAAATATTTCTAGAATGAAAACTACTTTTTATTATCCGTTTAATTTCTATCCTCTGTCTAGGGAAGGTGATGAAAATGAAGATGATCAATTTCAGCTGCTAACTGATGATGAAGTTTTTGAGAATGAGGTGAGAGAATGTATGAATTCTGGTCAAAAAGTAATCTGATGGGTTCTACTTGTCAAAAAATAGATAAGAATGCCATGTAGTAAGTGTTGCTGAAGAAAAGCTGATGTCAAATTTCTCTAATTAGGATGATGAAAGTGAAGATGAAGAAAACAAAGAAGGTGAAGAAGAGGAAGATGAAGAGGAGCAATTGGCTCAACAAATAAAGAGAAAAAGCAAATTGTGAGTGTATCCCACGTTTTATTTTTTTTCTTCCTACTAAGTCACAGCTGTGCCTTTGTAAATGTTCTGTGTTTTTCCAAAATGTATCATTTTCATTGAAATATTGCAGTGTCTGTTTTCTAAGTTTTGGACAAGCAATGGCTGTCAACAATGATCTACCACATGCTTCCCAACCATTGTTCCAACTACTCAAATTGTTTTATTTCTTCTGAAGAAATTGGCATCTTATCCTGGTGGTTGTATAAAAATATAAAGTAGATTATTCACTGTTTCAGTTACCACAACCCAAATATGACTAAATTGAAATTATTTGAATAGAAAACTGGGAGACTTTGTAGAAGATGAGGCTGAACTTTCTGGCAGCGACGTGGCAAGTGATGAGGAATACGATGCAGAATCTGACAACTACGAAGAAGAGGAAATCGAGGAAGAACTGCCATCAGATGAAGAACTGCAAGAGCAAGTCAACAAAATTCACATGTGAGTCTTCACAGACAAACAATATTAATTTTATCTGGGATCTTGGTTTTGGTTGAAGTAATTGAAATATTTAATACGATCTAATTTTAGAACTTTGGTGCTACCTTAACAAATACTATATATGCACTGCCTTTAAATTGCATGAGTGGTTGATTTTGTTCAATTTTTTTAAAAAAAAACTGCTTTTAAGAGTGAAAGATCTTGTTATTTAATCTAATAACTCAAATGTCAATTGCAGTTGACCAAAGAACAATAAGTAGAATCATTAGCATGTAAGTCGAAGTAGATTTGCCTTAAATTTGAATTCGCATTCGGTGACTCTATCAGCATGTACTCTTGCACACAAATACTTCTGCAGATTGTAGAAGGCGGGCAGATGAAGTGGTAAAGAACACGCCTTCATGGGCATAAAATACAAAAGTTGGGACAAAATGAGCAACTTTATAAAGAACTGTTTCAACAGCACTTGAGGTTAACTGTGTGTGGTTTGTGTTGACTCGCAAAAGGAAGGAGACAGTTGAGCTGGTGAAAATGCAGAGGAAGTTTACTGGAAAATGCTTGGATAGAGTACTTTTGTTTAAGGCAGGGGTCCCCAACTTGATGTCTACAGACTCCTTGGTTAATGGTAGGGGTCCATAGCATAAAAAAATTTTTGGAAACCCCTGGTTTAAGGAGAAATTAGATCAGTTTTTTTTCCTTTCTGGAGTGAAGGTGCTAAAGGGTGACATGATAGGCATGTGTATGAGATCATAAGAGGTATAAATAGAGAAGATAATCCATCTATTTCCAAAGCTGTGGGTATCAAAAATAAGACCATAAGAAAAAGGAGCAGAATTAGGCCATTTGGCCCATCGAGCCTGCTCTGTCATTTCATCATAGCTGATCCATTTTCCCCTTCAACTCCATTCTCATGCCTTCTCCCCGTAACCTTGTATGCCCTGACTAATCAAGAACCTATCAACCTCCATAATATACCCAATGACTTGGCCTCCACTGCTGCCTGTGGCGACAAATTCCATAAATTCACCACCCTCTGACTAAAGAAATTCCTCCTCATCTCTTGTTAATGAACACCCCGCTATTCTGAGGCTGTGCCCTCTGGTCCTAGACGTCCCCCCACTATAGAAAGCATCCACTTCACATACACTCTATGTAAGCCTCTCAAAATTCCCCTCCCCCAATTCTTCTAAATTCCAGCAAGTACAGGCCCAGAGCCTTCAAATGCTCCTCATACGCTAACCCTTTTATTACCGAAATCATTCTCATGAACCTCCTCTGAACCCTCTCCAATGTCAGCACATCCTTTCTTGGATAAGGGGCCCAAAACTGCTCCCAATAGTCCAAATGAGGCCTCACCAGTGCTTTATAAAGCCTCAACATTACGTCCTTGCTTTTATATTCTAGACCTCGTGGAATTAATGCTAACATTGCATTTGCTTGCCTAGCCATCTCAACCTGCAAGTTAAACTTTAGCACACAGAATACCAAGTCCCTTTGCAGCTCAGGTTTTTGCATTTTCTCCCCGTTTAGAAATTGGTCTATACTTTTGTTCCTTTTATCTAAAGCGCATGGCCAAGCTCTTCCCAACACTGTATTCTTTTTGCCATGTCTTTGCCCATTTTCCCAGTCTGTCCAAGTCCTTTTGCAGTCTCCTTGCTTCCTCAACATTACCTGTCCCTCCACCTATCTTTGTATCGTCTGCAAACCTGGCCCCAAAGCCATCGATTTCATCATCCAAATCATGGCATACTGTATAACGTACAAAGGGGTCCCAACACCGACCCCTGTGGAATACCACTAGTCACCCGCAACACTCAGAAAAGGCTTCCTTTATTCCTACTCTGCCTCCCGCCCATCAGCCAATGCTCTATCCATGCTAGTATCTTTCCTGTAATACCATGGGCTCACTGCTTGTTAAGCAGCCTCATGTGCGGCATCTTGTTAAAGGCCTTCTGAAAATCCGAGTGCACAACATCCACAGATTCTCCTTTGAATATTCTGATTGTTATTTCCTCAAAGAAGACTAACAGATTTGTCAGGCAAGATTTTCCATTAAGGAAACAATGCTGACTTTGGCCTATTTCATCACGTGCCTCCAAGTACATTGAGACCTCATCCTTAACAATCGACTCCCAACATCTTCCCAACTACTGAGGTCAGACTAACTGCCTATAACTTTCTTTCATCTGCTTCCCTCCCTTCTTGAAGAGTGGAGTGATATTTCAACTTTTCAGTTCTCCGGAACAGTGTCAGAATCTATTGTTTCTTGAAAGATCATTACTAATGCCTCTACTATCTCTTTCCTGCCTCTTTCAGAACCCTAGGGTGTAGTCCCATCTAGTCCAGCTGAGTTATCTACCTTCAGACGTTTCAGCTTCCTAAGCATCTTCTGTTTAATATTAGCAGTGCACCCACTTCTGCCCCCTAACATTCTCAAACTTCTAGCATACTGCTGCCTGAGTTCCACAGTGAAGGCGGATGCAAAATACTTAGTTTGTTGGCTTTCTCCATGTCCCTCGTTACTACCTCCCCAGCGTTTGATGTCTACTCTGGGCTCTCTTACACTTTATATATCTGAAGAAACTTTTTGTATGCTCTGATATTATTGGCTAGCTTACCTTCATGTTTCATCTTTTCCCCTATGGCTTCTTTAGTTGCCTTCTGTTGGTTTTTAATTAAAGTGCAATTGTTTAAGGTGAGAGAAAGCAGCTTTAAAGGGTACTTAATGAGGATTTTATTTAAACTCCGAAAACTGTTGATATCTGGAACTGGGCTGATCGAGGATGTGGTAGAGTCAGATACAATCACTATGTTTAGGAAACATTTGGATAGACAGTTATACAGGTAAGGCTGAGAATGATTTGGACCTGATGTGGGCAACTGGGATTAGTGTGAATACTCTCATGAAGGTCGGTACGGATGTGGTGAGCTGAAGCGCCCATTTCTGCAGTGTGCAACTTGAACTCTATGCACAGTTCATGTCCCCATAACCATGAATGTAAAAAATTCAAGTCAGATTTCCAGTTATATTCTTTTCCATTCAATCTAAATTCTCCCAGAAATCTTGTTTGCTACTTTGAAATGTATCCTTGGTCAGTAATTTCTCTATTTTAGTTTGAAATAATAGCATTTAATTAGACAGAAGCTTATAATTTAAAATAACATTTTGCTTGCTTCGTATTTAATTGGGAGTGCTGAATGATTAATTTAAAGAATTCAACTTTTAGTAGCAGTCTGACATTGAACTTGAGTCAATCTAAACAAATTATTCCAGAACTCCAGAAACAGACTTATTCTAACAAGTCTTCAGACCAAGGCTTATTTTATCATGACTTTAAATTCCATACCCCACCATAAAGTTCATATAGAAGGCTAGGGGCGAAGAAGAAAGATATGCCAGTGGCACACTGACCTCTACCTTGCTGAGGCCAGGCTAGAAATCTCAGACACCTCCTCTAACCTATCCCTTGAAGAGGGCACCACTTTGGACCATCGGAAAACTTGTTTCTGACACCATCACTGACCTCATCAACTCTGGAGACCTCCCATCCACTGCCACCAAACTTACCCTGCACTGCTTGCTTTTACTTTTTACCTGAGATCCACAAACCAGACTTTCTGGGTAGGCCCATTGTCTCTGTGTGCTCCTGCCCCACTGAACTCATGTCCACATAGCTTGATTCCATTCTCCTTCCTCCCACCCCCCAATACATCTGCAACACTTCTTATGCTATTGATCTCCTCAGTAACTTCCAATTCCTGACTCTTACTGCCTCATTTTCACCATGGATGTCCAGTTTCTTAGTAACAGAACCAACCAGTTCCCCTCCTCCACCACCCTCTTCCATCTGGCAGAACAGGTCCTTGCCCTCAATAATTTTTCCTTCGGCTCCCCCCACTTTCTCAAGATTCAAAGGGTGGCCATGGACTCCTGCATGTGCCCCTGCTATGCCTGCCTTTTCGTTGGCTACGAAGACGGTCCATGTTCCAAGCCTTCCCCAGTAATATTCCCCAACTCACCTCCACCACATTAATGACTACATTGGTGGTGGTTCATGCACCCATGCTGAGTTTGTCAATTTCATCAACTTTGCCTTCAACTTCCAGCTTGCCCTTAAATTCACTTGGTCCATTTCTTACACCTCCCTCCCCTTTCGTGATCTCTCTGTCTCCATCTCTGGAGACAATTGTTAACCGTCATTTTTTTATAGACCTACCCATTTCCACAGCTATCTTGATTCTACCTCATTCCACCCTTTAAAAATGCTATTTCCTTTTCTCAGTTCCTTCATCTCTGCCACGTGTTCCCAGGATGCTTTCTTTTCCAGGACATCAGAACAGAATTTCCCTTCCTCCACCATTGATGCTGCCCTCACCTGCATCTCCTCCATTCCCCACTCACCCCGTCTTCCTGCTGCCTTAATGGTAATAGAGTTCCTCATGTCCCATGAGTCTTCACATCCAACACATTATTCTCTGCAACTTTCACCCTTCTTCACTAGAGGGATCCTACCACCAACATGTCTTTATCTCTTCTTTCTCTTCTCTCCCTACCTGCCCTCTTTCTGCAGAGATCACTCCCTCCATGATTCCCTTGTCTACATGTCCCAACCCTCAAATCTCTCTTCCCGGCACTTATCAGTGCAAGCAGCCAAAGTACTACTCCTGCCCATTCACCACCTCCCCTACTCCCCTGCTTCCATTCAAGGCTCTAAACAGTCCTTCCAGGTGCGACAACACTTCACCTGCGAACCTGCTGGGGTTGTCTGTTGTATCTTGTGCTCACGATGCAGCTTCCAGCGTAAACTGGGGGAGTGCTTCGTCAAGCACCTTCGCTCCATCCGCCAAATGTTTTAATTCCAATACATATTCCCATTTTGATATATTGGTCCACGGCCTCCTCTTGTGCCATGATGAGGCCATCCTTGGTGTATTTCATCTGCGTAGTCTGACCTAATGGCATGAGTATTGATTTCTTCTGGTTTTCTAAAAAAAAAAAAAAAAAAAACCCTCCTCTTCCCCCCTTCTATTATTCCCCACTCTGGCCTCTTGCCTCTTCTCAGCTGCCTATCACCTTCCTGTGGTGCGCTTCCTCCTTCCCATTCTCCTACAGTCCATTCTCCTTTCCGATCAGATTCCTTCCTCTATCACTTTCTAGCTATCCTTCTTCCCATCTCCCCACCTTTTTTATTCTGGCATCTTTCCCCTCCCTTTCCAGCCCTGAAGGGGTGATTCGCCTGAAGCATTGATTGATTGTTCATTTCCATGGATGCTGCCTAACCTGCCGAGTTCCTCCAGCATTTTGTGTGTTGCTTCAGATTTCCAGCACCTGCAGAATCTCTTGTTTAAAGTATACCAGTTTTTTACTTATTCTCAACCTTTTGCTGCTGGAGTACAGCTGGATGGGAATATAGGTTTGATTGATTACTTATCTCTTTTCCTTCCTCCACCACAATCCCTCCCTTAACCCTTCGCAGGAAGGTGTTGATGGATGATGATAAACGACAACTGCGTCTTTATCAGGAACAATACTTGGCCGATGGGGACCTGCACAATGATGGACCAGGACGTGCACGAAAATTCCGTTGGAAGAATATTGGTGAGCTTCAAAGTAATTTTTTTCAAGTACAATCTATATTTTGGTATTTTTTCCCTTTTAAGTAAGCTGTCAGTATTTCATGTATTTATTCTCGGTTTATCTCAAGTTCGTAAGTTATTCAGCACGGTTATAAAAATAATTTAAGATTTTATGTCAATAACTTGAGTTTGGTAATGGAGTAATGTTTATGTGTTTTGGTAGCACTGGGTCTATTAATCCTGTGGAATTTGTTTTTTTATATACAACTCAAACTTTAGTTGATTTTATAAGTAGATTGTGAGTTGTAGTTTGAATTAATTTTAATTTCTGCTTACAATAGTAGACACAGTGTTCAAGAGTCCGAAAATTATGTTCCATTTATTATAAACCTCTGGTTAGGCCATTTCTGGAATTTGCATTCGTGGTCACCACGTTAAGGGAAAGATGCGGAGGCTTTGGAGAGGGTGCAGAAGAGGTTTACTGAGAAATTTAGGATTAGAGGCTATAAGTACAGGTTGGGCAAACTAGGGTTGTTTTCTCTGGAGCAGCGGAGCTGAAGGGAGACCTCAGTGAGATTTGTAAAATTGTGAGATGCATAGATAATGTAGAGAAGTATCTTTTTCCGAGGATCAAAATGTCTATTAGAAAACACGCATTTAAGGTGAGATGGGGCAAGTTCAAAAGTGATTAGGTGGGGTAAGTACTTCTACACAAAGTGGTGAGTGGAGGAGGCAGAGTACATTAAACCTGGGTTCTTCGATGGGGGCATGAATATGGAGGGATATGGACCATGGCTGAAGGGATTAGTTTAATTAGGCAGCATTAGCTTAATTAAGTACAACATCGTGGGCTGAAAGGCGCATTCTTGTGATGTACTCATCCATTTTCTATGGTTAAGGTTTATGTTTTTTATTTTTGTAGGAAGGAATTAAGGTAGTGCATGTTTGTCAGAGACATTATTATTGTTATTATTACTACTATTGTTGTTGACCAACAAGCATTTCAGATCTGAGACAGTGAGCCAGACCATATCATGGTATGGTCTTAAGTTCGCAATGTCCCAGTTGATAATGTCCCTGTGGAAAGGCAGATAGTGAAGAGAGCTAAATTTGAGGAGTTCTTCACTTGTTCAAGTCAGTACTTGTATTTTCAATCTCTCATAAATTTAAAGTGCCACCCAGGTGTAATTTGATAAAATTCCCACAGTGTTCTGCTTTACATATCCTTGAACATTAATCTCTGAAAATTATTCACTTTTGTAGATTAATGTTTACTCTTTTCTTTGTTCTGCAAAAATGTAAGTACTCTTCTAAAATAAAATAAACCTCACTGCTACTCTGTGGAAATGAAAAGATCATTAAGTTTGTTTAAGAAAGCCATTATGATTGGCCTCTCATTTCCACTATTGTAAGTGTCCTGTTAATTCATTTTAATTTTTATTATTTCATCTTGAGCACTTAATTTTCATATTGAGTATGTAAGATTAAAAATTGATTTTGGTCTTATCTCCACCAGAAAAATTTTGTAAGCTGGGAAAGCAACCAAATTA
This sequence comes from Mobula birostris, assembly GCF_030028105.1. NCBI lineage: Eukaryota > Metazoa > Chordata > Chondrichthyes > Myliobatiformes > Myliobatidae > Mobula > Mobula birostris. The sequence goes on from NC_092399.1 coordinate 12,891,714, forward strand.
AGTTAGGGGTACAGGAAGCCAATCTTAATGTTTGCTTGGGTGGTAGTTTTCTTGTAAAGTGCTGTTGAGTGAATTTTAAAATGTACAAGAAAATGTGATTTGCCTAAATAAATAGCAAATTTTAACAAAATGGTATAACCTGATTTAAAGGATCTTCAGAAAACTCAGTGATTTACAGGAAAATGTTTTGTATTTTCAATAAATGGAAAATAATATTGGAAGGATCACGAACAACAAACAGATAATGAGTACGTAAGATCTTCTGCGTGTAACATGCATGAAAGAAATGAATCTCTTGGGCAATTCTATATCATCCTTCCATATTCTCTTTACTACATTCACATCCAGAAGCACCGTGCATCTGCTCAGTATGTCAGTCTGGTGTAGCGCCGTGTTTCTGGCTGGCTGCAACACACTTCAACCTAAATCTTGATTATATCTAAATTCCACGTTGAATGTTTATAAATGTGTTGTTTCAGATGATTCTTCACATGTTGACCAGTTTCATGGAGATTCTGAGGATGAAACAAATGAAGAGGAAGCAGATGAGGCAGAAGCAAAATGGCGGAAAGATCGGTTTGAACGAGAGCAGTGGCTTCGTGAGAAGGTGGTTTTTCCACTTTAGGTCTTTTATTAGATCTATTTTTTTTAAGAGATATTTATTATTTTGCATCCTTGTGACAACCATAATTGGTCAAGTTAACTGTTGTATAATATAAATTTTTGGATCACACTACCGTGATTTGTCAGGCTGCTACATAGCTTTCATGTGGATTTGTTGGAGAGGTAGAAGGAAAGAACATGCAGATTTTTTCTAGTCAAAATGTATCAGATACAAAAGAATCTCAAGAGAATAAATGATTTATTTCTGCTGGCTCAAAGGTCCCTTTAAGAGGCCAAAATTCCAAAAACTACTTTACCAATGGAATCTCATAGAAGTCTCCATTTAAATTCTCTAGTCTTTCAGTTTAACAAACAATTTATTATTATATTAGACATATGGATGTTTTGGAGTGTCTGTTAAATGTACTTCTTAGATGTGTTATACCCCTAACACAGTCTTATGCTTTATACAACGCATCAAGATAACCCATTCCTTCCATATTTTTCCTTATAGTTCACAATATTGGGAGCCTCTGGGCTTGTGCTCCTTAGTAGGTATTTCTGTCTAGAGAAACTGCAAAAACCCAATGATCTAACCCAAGAGTAGTTTGTGGTAATCAAACGCTGCCATTGGTGCAACCAAGGCAAATGACTGTCACCCTTCCACTAGCCAGTCACTTTCCAGACAATGTGTATAAGTGAGAAGTACAGAGAGGAAAAAAATGTTGCATCATACTGTGAGCAATTTTAATTCAAATATTATTGGGCATTATTTTGCTGTCTAATAAGATAAAGGTAGTAGAAGATATATCATTATATATCATTCACAACACAAAAAAAAAACACTTTTGAAATCTTAGGTGTTTGTTGGCTCAAACTACTTTTTGTATACTGAAAGCAAAATTTTTTTTTTTTTTTTAACTTTTTCATTGGATTTGTAAGTCAAATCTGGATTTCATCAGGCAGCAGTGTAATTTCTGCTCTCCCTTCAGTCCCAGGAAGCAGATAGTGAGGAAGAGGTTGGTGAAGAAAGCCAATTCATGAAGCTGGCAAAGAAAATTACCATCAAAGCTTTACATAAAAGTACGTATATCAGTTCAACTTGATGTTCATATCTTGTGCAAAATCAACTTAAAATTACAAAGTAAAATGTAAATACCAAATCACAAGTGAACCATTTCAGTTATGTTCTTACATATATTTCAAGTTTCGTCAAAAAAGTTGACAGGCAGAATAGACAAAGGAGAGTCAGTGGATGTTGCACTTGGATTTTCAGAAGGCCACATAGGTTGCTAATCAAGATAAGAGTCTGTGGTATTACTGGAAAGGTACTAGCATAAAAGATTGGTTGACTGGCAGAAGGCAAAGAGTGGGAATAAAGGGGTTGGCTGCCAGTGGCTAGTGCTGGTTTCTTACTTTTGGGTCCATTACTTTTCAGGTTATTAGTTAATCATCTGGATATTGGAATTGATGACTTTGTAGCCAAGTTTGCAGGTGATAAAAAGATAGGAGGAGAGACAGGTGGTGTCGAGGAAGCAGGGTGTCTGCAAAAGGACCCCCTGGAAGAATGGACAAAAAAGTGGCAGATGGAATATAGTGTAGGGAAGTGTAAGGTCATGTATGTAAATAGAAGGAATAAAGGTGCAGATTATTTTCTAACTGGGGTGAAAATTCAGAAATCAGAAGTGCAAAGGAACTTGGGAGTTCTGGTGCAGGGTTCCCTAAAGATTAACTTACAGGTTGAATTGGTAATAAGGAAGGCAAATGCAATGTAAGCATTCATTTCAAGAGGACAGAATATAAAGACAAGGGTGCAGTGCTGAGGCTTGAAGACATGTTCAGATCATATTTGGAGAATTGTAAGTAGTTCTGTGCCCTATATCTAGGGAGGATGCGCTTGCATTTGAGAGGGTTCAGAGGAAGTTTACAAGAATGATCCTCTGGATGAAACAGTTAACGTATGAGGAATGTTTGAAGGCTGTATTCGCTGGAGTTCAGAGGGATGAAGGAGGATTTCATTGAAACCTGGAGAATATTGAAAGGCTTGGACAGAGTGGATGTGGAGAGGATGTTTCCAGTATTGTCTTGGACTGGAGGACAACACCTCAGGATGAAGTGAACAAACCTGAGGAATTTCTTTACCTTAAGGGTGATGAATCTATGGAATTTATTGCCACAGATGGCTATGGAGGCCAAGTCATTAGGTATATTTAAATGGAAGGTTGATGGATTCTTGATTGGTAAAGGCGTCAGAGGTTATAGAGAGAAGGCAGGAGCATGAGGTTAAGAGGGAATAATAAATCAGTGATGATTGTGTGGAAGAACAGACTCTGGGCTGAATAGCCAAATTCTGTTCCTGTGTCTTGTGTGTGTGCATGAAAATGCTGAAAAATTGTGTTTGTGAATAAGACTCAATTGTATTATAAAATGTAGAATTTATGTTCTGCAAAAATTGCCATGTGTATGAGACACAGTTCTTTTTTTAAAAAAAAATGCTCAACCTAATATGTGCCATGCCTGGGTTTACAGGTAGTTCCGTGGAAGATCCAGCAAGAAAACAGCAAGAATCAGTGGGATTCAAGCCTCAAAAGTCTATTTTTTGTGTATGTAATCAATCTTAAGCAAGTATAGTCCAAATCTCAATTTTTGTTCTGAGGGAAGATGAAGTTTTTTTTTTTAAAAGTGTCTTGATGTATTTTGAAATTACTTTGCCTCTTTACAATAGTGCAAGTGTTTATGGTTGAAAAAATTATTGATTAGATGTACAAAGATTTTTTGAATATATTTGATCCTGCAATCCTAAACTGCTAATGTCATAAATTAAGTGGAATGTGTATTTGGCTTCAATTGCTTTTATGTTTTGACAAGCCTTGGGTACCATTGTAGTGTAACAATTTCCTAATCAAAAATGAACTATTCCTTTGTTGGCTGTTTGATTGTCATTCTAACTGATCTGACACAGATATTAAGGAAACATGGAAACAGCAGATGGTACCAAGTTATGTTTTATTTTGTGTGTGTGATATATTGTGGAGTATTTGATTTTGGTTTTGTAAACCAGACTCCTAACGGAAGCAAGTTCCCCAAGATGTTCAATATCTGCCACGTTTTAGTTGGAGTGATAAATGCATTGAGAATAAGGGTAAATATTTCCCAGTCTGGCGGTGGGACAAGGTGGAATAGGTACTATTGGGTGTGGAGCAAAAGGTGGAAAAATGTAAGGAGTGAATTCAGAAGGTGATGTGGTTGGGTTGTCTAACTCTTAGCAAAATCTATCCTGTTAAATGATATATTTCTGTTTTTAGAAAAGTCTTAATGGTATGTTCCATATATAGGTAATTATATATAGAAAATTATGATTACAATTAAATTCCGGTCCCAATAGCACAGTAAATTTAAACCTGCTTAATTTATTTCAAATTTCAACACTCGTAAAGTTTAGACTGCTTTTGATCCATTTAAACTATAGGAAGAAGTGTCTGAAAACGCATGCTTGCCATTTTATAATAGATCATAAGGATTTCACTTTGATCCATAACTTGAGAATGAAAAGTCTGTTAACAGTAAAGAAGTTAGAGTTAGTATATTCTCTTTTTTTTAAATACACAACAGAGAAAGAATGGATCTCTTCTAAACCAACCTCGAGAGGTACTACAGAAGCTAGCAGCAATATCAGACGTGAATCTAAATGCTCCTCGTGCCAACTCCCGGAATTTTGTCTTCCATACACTATCTCCAGAGAAGAATGATATGAAAAGGATAGAATCAAAGCCACAGGTAAGACTAAAAAGACAGGTGTAGAGGACAGATACCGATCGACTAATGCAACTATATCAAACATTAAGGAGAAATTCCAAAGGACCAATTCTGAATTTGTTCTTGAGGTAAAAAGCTGAGCAGTTTGAAGAAGTATCAGTGGGTTCATTTCGGTGATAAAGATCAAAATTCAGTTAGGCTCTGCAAAATTGCAAGGACCAAATCGGAGAAAATTGGGGCAAGGCTGATTTTACTAGACAGAATGATTGAGTGCAAACGTCTGCAAGTAACTTCTTGGAAGTATATCTATGCCAAAACAATGGTGGGTATTTTACCAAGAGTTTCAATAGATTTGAATCCACAAAGATGCACAGAGTGTGAGATAAGCCAGTCAAGGGAAGCTGATGTCAAACATTTAAAAAAAAGTCTGAATACAGGAAGTGTAAGACTTTAAGAAAGCAAAGCGAGATGATGAAAAACACTGGCAGGAAAGTGCAAAGTTGTTTTGTAAGGACAAAAGCAGCAAGGTGATAACTAAAACAAAAGAATTCGTCATTTCAGGAGCACAAAGGTCCTTTTGGTGGAAGATTATGAGTTTGGTAAAGTTCTTAATATTTTCTGACTACTTTTTGACTATTTACTATTTTCTGACAAAAGGACATAATGCTGATGTGTTAAGGCAAAGGAATGTAAAATACTGGATGAGATGAACAATAAAGGAGACATTAAATACACCATCATTATTGAATAAATCACCAAAAGTAAATGCAGAATTAGCAACAACTGGTCGTTCAATAAAGCCATAGCTGATCTTTAACCTCAGCAGCACTGCCCTGAGTTGGTCCACATCTCCCAATTCCCTTTGTATTTGATTTAGAGGTTGTTAAGAATTTTAGATATAGTCAGTTATTGAGCCTCTACAACTATCTGTGATAGAAAATTCCAAAGGTTCACCACTTCAGCCAGATAAATGAATGGAATTATCGGCTAGATAATGGAACTTGCCTTTTCAATACTTAGTAAATAGCTACTAACCACCACTAATTCTCAGCCAAGTTACACGGAGGCAATAATGGGACTAAAAGAGGTTAGTATGAAGTAACACACATCAAAGTTGCTGGTGAATGCAGCAGGCCAGGCAGCATCTCTAGGAAGAGGTACAGTCGACGTTTTGGGCCGAGACCCTTCGTCAGGACTAACTGAAGGAAGAGCTAGTAAGAGATTTGAAAGTGGTAGGGGGAGGGGGGAGATCCAAAATGATAGAAGAAGACAGGAGGGGGAGGGATGGAGCCAAGAACTGGACAGGTGATATGAGAGGATCATGGGACAGGAGGCCCAGGGAGAAGGAAAAGGGGGAGGGGGGGAAAAACCCAGAGGATGGGCAAGGGGTATAGTCAAAGGGACAGAGGGAGAAAAAGGAGGCAGAGAGAAAGAATGTGTGTATATAAATAAATAACGGATGGGGTTAGAGGGGGAGGTGGGGCATTAGCGGAAGTTTGAGAAGTCAATGTTCATGCCATCAGGTTGGAGGCTATCCAGACGGAATATAAGGTGTTGTTCCTCCAACCTGAGTGTGGCTTCATCTTTACAGTAGAGGAGGCCGTGGATAGACATATCAGAATGGGAATGGGACGTGGAATTAAAATGTGTGGCCACTGGGAGATCCTGCTTTCTCTGGCGGACAGAGCATAGGTGTTCAGCAAAACGTTCTCCCAGTATGAAGTAGTTTTGGTAGCATCAGTAGGTGTAAGAGTGCTTGGTTTTGCTCTGGAACAGTATGTTAATGAAGAATAGGAGTAGACCCTGTTGGAAACCAAATGTGTCTGGATAATTTACTCACAGTAGATCACCCCCAAGATAAAGAACGCCAAATGGAATAGTTTACAAAGTATGTTAGGGTACACCACAACCTAGTTCACTGGTTAGAAACATTTGTAAAGAAAAATATTGGCCCTTAAAGTGGGAGTGGCAGTGTTGAATTCTGACGTGAAACGCTGTTTCAAACTATACAGAATCTTGGTAAGGCTATGCTTACCACACTGCTTTGGTTTTGGGTATGAACCTACAGAGAGTGGCTTCAGAGTGTGCGCAGCCCAGATCTGCTGAATTATACTTGGTCTGGAAAGTCAAACTATAAGCAGAGCATGTGTAAACTTTAGGAAGTTGAGTATTCTAGTTGGGGTACATGATCCTAAAAATAATTTGCTTGGATATACAGGTGGCCCTTGTTTTCCGAACATTTGCTTTACGACACCTCACTGTTACGAAAGACCTACATTAGATACCTGTTTTCACTGACAGAAGGTATTTACACTGTTACAAAAAAAGGCAGCGCACGCCCGAACAGCCAAGCTCCAACCCCGGAACTGCATTCTAGCCGGCATTGCTTAAACAGGTGCTTTACCTGGATTTATTTTGCGCATCCATTAGCAAGATGAGTTCTAAGGTATTGGAAAAGACTAAAAGAGCTCGTAAGGGTGTTACACTTAGTGTAAAACTAGACATAATTAAGCGTTTCGATTGTGGTGAACGAAGTAAGGACATTGTCCACGCGTTGAACTTGCCTGCGTCCACCATTCGCACTATTTATACGCTGAGAGAAAGAATTTTGAAAGCTGCCAATGTTACTGTTGGTTCTGCTCGTAGCAAAGTGGTCTCTCTTAGTCTGCATCCAATAATGGATAAAATGGAAAGTCTATTGCTTAAGTGGATTGATGGGTTTACAAAGCGTGGTGTTCCGTTAAGTTTTCTTATACTTAAGGAGAAATCAGTCAGTATTTTTAATAAGCTGAACCAGAAAGCACTGGACGATGGTGATAAAAGCGTTGCGAAAGTGGAATTTAAAGGTAGTCATGGGTGGTTTGATCGGTTTCTGAGGCGAGGGCAGCTTCATAGTTTAAGCAGTGGTCCCCAACCTCCAGGCTGTGGACCAATACATTGCCGCAAAGAATGCAGTGGTGCAGCAGTAGTCGGAATGCACCCAGCACATCTTTAAGAAAAGAGCCAAAATAAACGAGCTAATTAATTAGGTGCCGCCCGGCACGTAAATGTCGGTCCAGATCAGAGGCGATTGCCGATTGCGTCAGGTGGTTATTCGTATAAGCAAGTGTTTAACTGTGATGAAACTGCAGTTTATTGGAGCCTTCCCGATTCTGGTAAGTGAAACTACGCTGTACATACATTATTTCTACTTTATATAGGCTGTGTATTTTTATGTGTTATTTGGTATGATTTGGCAGCTTCACAGTTTAAAGGTTACTGGAGAGAGTGTTTCTGCCGAAAGTGCTTCCACGAGATTTTCACTGCGCTAGACAGTGCTGCAGAAGAGTATTTTTACTTAATATAGGCTGTGTATTTATATCATTCCTGCTTTTACTACATGTTACTGTTATTTTAGGTTTTATGTATTATTTGGCATGATTTTGTAGGTTATTTTTTGGGTCTGGGAAGGCTCAAAAATTTTTTCCCATATTAATAAATGGTAACTGCTTATTCACTTTACGACACTCCGGCTTACAAACCATTTCATAGGAACACTCTACCTTCAGATAGCGGGGGAAACATGTATGGATATAAACTTCAAGTAGAGAATTCCAATATTTATTGGGAAATTTGGAATTTGGCTTAATTCTGGTGGCTGTATTTGTGGATAAATGGTGAGCAAACAGTGTTGAAACGTGGGCTACCCATGGTCTAACCAGTGAAATGGTTGAGGGACTGGAAGCTTTCATTGTCTGATGTTCCATTAATTGGCTCATTGTTTTTTGCTTGTGTCTTTTGAAATGGTGTATATATTTATACATTTTTTTAAATTGCCAACAAAAATAAATAATCCATTTTGTTTTGCAGACAAAAAGAAAAGCAACTGCTGCTCCAATCACCTCATTAGCAAAGCAACCACGCACTGAAAAGACACAATTAACTAGCACTCATACTAGAAGTATATTTCGATATTTAGAGAAATAATTATTGTAATTATAATATAGCTTTACTGTTATTCATTTTGTTATTGTAAATTAGATGTGTTGTGCTTGTACATGATTATAAATGCTCTTACTAGATTGTTTTATCTGAGAAATAAATACCATTTTTATAATTCTGTGGAGATCTAATTTTCACCAACTTGCACATTGATGTCTTTGGTATAAAAAATACTTAAGCACTGTTTTCCAAAGTGCTATTTGTACACTATGTATTATAGTCTGAATATATTATCCAAATATAAAGTTTTTTTAAAAATCAAGTTTCCAATGGAACAATGAAAAATTAGCTTCATGTCTACAGGGAAAACTTCATAAAGAATAAGAATAGATTTTAAACAATTATGCATTAATAGAACATAGCTGACGCCAAGCTGTTTGTATAGATGGACAAGCAAATCCATAGCTATTATTTCAACAGTTCCTGGTGCCCTTGTGAATTTTTATCCTTCAAGCAACATTAACAGATTATATACGTGTTGAGTCTCTGGATATTTTGAACCCAAATTAGTGGGTTCACTTCCTGGCTATGATGCATTATGAGACATTCTGAACATAGTATGATAAAGGTTGTGTTGTCTTTGTTTTCCATTTGCATTGAGTCCTTTAGGTAACTAAATATAGAAGTGAAAGACATCACAGAATAAACAGATATTATATGTTCTCATTAGATTTTCTAAAAATGCACAGTATGTTTGAAGAATTGCATTGTAGCTTGTGCAGCACAAACTTGCTCTTGTGTGCTCTCAATGAACCTGAACCATCTCAAATTTCCCACTTTGATTTTCTATTTCACTTTTTGGTGCAAGTCGAGCCTTCCCTTAAATGTCTTCATTTTAAATTAGCAAGTCTCGTTCCCTCCATTTTGAACACGTTCCTACTGTATTTAAGTCACTGATAATATGGTGGAGTTATCACCACATACTAAATTTCCAAAAAGGGAAACAATTTTTCATTTCTACTTAAATCCTTCAAAAACTTTTGTTGTCTTTCAATAAATAGATGTCAACATGCTTCATATTCCCCAGCTTGCTTCACCTAACATTTTGGAAGCCATGTAAATCATGATGATCCAGCACTGTGATATTTGTAGTAGTGTATAAACTGTAGCTGCACAAGTTCCTCTAGAGCAGCGGTTCCCAACCCGGGATCCATTTACCCTTCGGTTAATGTTAGGTTCCATGGCATAAAAAAGTTTGGGAAACCCTGCTCTAGAGTAAGGACCTTTTAACCCTTCTATCTATAAATAATTTCTCTCTGTTTCCAGAACTGCTCCTCTACTCAATTTAGTTTGTTACACTGAAAATAACTTTTTCTATCAAACTGAATCATCTTGCACATGAATTAGAAATGTCATTATTCTAATTAGTGCAGACCATTCAAACTGTCTGGGTTACTGAATAATATAACAGCGAGTTACTCCATTTGTCATTCTCCTTGTCCTGTCCTTGCCATTTTACATGATTTCCTTTAAGTATTTATTCAATTTATTTTAAAAAGTAATGTATTGATTACAAAGTTTAATCTGTATTTTCTCTGTAGCTTAAGCATCCTTCATATTGTGGGGCCTGAAGGCGAACAGTAGCGTAGTGGTCAGCATGCTTCACAGTATAGGTGATCTGCATTCAATTCTCACCGCTGCATGTAAGGAGTTTGCACGTTCTCCCAGTGACTGCTTGGGTTTCCTCTGGGTGCTCTGGTTTCCTCCCACAGTCCAAAGACATACCTGTTGGTGGGTTAATTGGTCATTGTAAATTGTCCCATGGTTAGGCTAAAATTAAATCGGGGATTTCTGGGCAGCATGTCTCGAAGGGCCAGTCCAGAATTGATCACATTAATCCAGTTAGAATCAAAGTAGTTTTTTTTAATATATCCATCCTAATTTTTCCTTTTATCCTCAATGCAAGCATTATTAAAATCAAGCTTGAACTGTGTCCTAACTTTCTGTTGGCTTCAAAGATGCAAATATGTATACATGTACGCCAGAAAAATTACGTAATTGACAGAACTGTTGATGCTTGATTGGCATGGTTGAAAGTAAAATGGGAATATTAGATTTTCCATCTGGATGAGTTGGATGAAATGTGCCCTGAATTTAAAAAAAAAAAGATTACATTGGATAGAATAGAAATATTTGTTCAGTGGCATTAATCTTCAGGATAAGTTTAAAGGAAGTCATGATTAAAAAGATTGTGGATTGGGTTTACAAGAAGAAGTTTTTACTGTTTTTCTCTGATGACCAATGCCAAAATATATTCAAGAGTAATGTTCTCTGAAAGCTGTTCCCTAATACTTTTGAATAGCTAACATTCACGGGTTGGTATATATCACTGTTCAGTTTTGTTAAACCAGCTGCTGTTATGACAGGAGATTAACCCCAAAATGTTAAATGTTCCTTTAAGAGAAGCTGGAATATAAACAGTTCAATAGATTTCAACACTAGAGGGAAACCTTGTAGCACAATTTTATAGTTGCTGAGGAGTTTGTACTTTGCAAGATTATGCAAAAGCTGAATTTTCCTGACTGATTACAAGCAAAAAAAAAGTGACATCCATTGTAAATTCTTAGTCTGAATGGTATTAAACTGAAATAAGTAATTTGTATCAATTACATTTTCCTCATTAAACTAAATGTCAGATTATTTTCTATGTGCAGCAGGCTGAAGAAAATTATTATTCCCACAGTGATGGAATTACGACTGTAAGTATACTAATGGGAGCAGTAAAAAGGTGGTTATTAATGCAATTAATGGTGTGAAAGATGTCATCAGATATACCTGCTGCTTGTTAGCAAGAAGATGCATTAAACTGAATTTAACTCTGTTTCGAATGCTGAGCACATCATTAAATCAGGGCAGATTAAGACAACTCGTTAATCTCACTCTGTGTATACAACGCTAATATTAATAGGTACTGCCCACTCGCTGTGTTGCTTTTCCTGCCCTGGATTTCCATAATTTTGTTTTTAATATAACAGCCAGAGCAGAATCCATGTATCTTTTAATTTCACAAACAGTAAATACTTTATAAACGAGAAAATCTGCTGATGCTGGAAATTCCAAGTATCACACACAAAATGCTGGAGGAATTCAGCACATCAGGCAACATTTATGGAAATAAATAAACAAGTTGATGTTTCCGGCCGAGACCCTTCTTCAGGACTGGAAAGGAAGGGGGAGGAGACACCAAAATAAAAAGGTGGGGTGAGGGGAAGGAGGATAGTTAGTGATAGATGAAGCCAGGTTGGTAGGAAAGGGAAAGGGCCAGAGATGAAGGAATTTGATAGAGGAGAGTGGATCAAAGGAGAAAGGGAATGAGGATGTGTAAATGGGGTAGATATTTATCTCAGGTTAAAGAATAATACTCTAAATTATCTCATGAATCTTTAGTATTTGCTGTACTCATTCTGCCATTGGAGATCCCACATCACTGCCTTTTGAGTGATGCCAGAGCTTTTACCTTTAACTGATCGGCTCATTCCAGACTAATGTTTGCTTTAAACACTTATTTACTGTTTGCCTATTATACACCGATGCTGAAGAGTATTGATGATGGCTGGGGTCACCTGTCTTGTAAATTCACTGCCCAGATGGCAGCCACCTATAGACAATCTTGCCAAGAACAATCATGATCGTACCGAAACTATGATTGCCAATGGCATTGCAACACAGCACATGATGATGATAATAATACCCATGCTAAATCATCAATCTCTGGATTTATTGTGCATTATTTAGCACTTGTCTTGTCTATCAATCCCAGGTTGAGGAATGATTGGAGAAGATTGGGCTTTCAGACTTGAAATGAACCATCTGAAGAGTGATCTTATAGTAGCAATAGATGGAAGCATATGTTATGTAAATAGTTAATCTAGAACACTATAAACAGTGACATTGATGCTTACTTTATGACCTGTGTCATGAAATTTCCTAGCGAAAACAATAAAAAATTTGCAATGTTGTTCCAAAGTGTTAACAGATTAAACAATAGGTAAATGGCTCTCTTTGTCCATAAGGGGGTGGAAGCTTGGCTCATACAGGAACTGACTTTCATGACTTTGGGAGTGGTGAAAGCAAAGGGCAAAAAATTTGTGATAATTAAGAGGGCCGCTAAAACCAAGCATCAGAAAGTTCATAGGGAAGCAGATGAATTCAAATAAAAAGGGGGCATAGCCTCTAAGCAAAATTGAAATAATCAAGAATGAATATCACCAGGGTGGCTAAAAACTGAAGAATTGAAAATGGTGAAGCTTGGAACAAAAGTGTAGGTAGAAATATGGATTTTAAAAGCTGGTTAGGTACATTAGAGAGGTGATGGTGCTAGGGAAGTTGAGGATGAGGCTAAATGTATTAAAAGCCATGTTATACTTTCAATCCCTTCCTACCCATGTTCGTGACACTTCTCACACTCTGAAACTTTTCAACTATTTTAAGTTCCCTGGCCCTCACCGCTTTATTTTCACCATGGTTGTCCAGTCCCTATATACTTCCATTCCCCCATCAGGAAGGTCTCAAAGCTCTCCGCTTTTTAGATTCCAGACCAAACCAGTTCCCCTCTACCACCACTCTGCTCCGTCTAGCAGAATTAGTCCTTACTTTTAATCATTTCTCCTTTGGCTCCTCCCACTTCCTCCAAACTAAAGGTGTAGCTATGGGCACCCATATGGGTCCTAGCTATGCATGCCTTTCTGTTGGCTTTGTGGAACAATCTATATCCCAAACCTATTCTGGTATCTGTCCCCCACTTTTCCTTCGCTATATCAACTGCATTGGCGCTGCTTCCTGCACACATGCTGAGCTCGTTAACTTCATTAACTTTGCCTCCAACTTTCACCCTGCCCTCAAGTTTACCCAGTCCATTTCCAACACCTCCCTCCCCTTTCTAGATCTTTCTGTCTCTGTCTCTGGAGACAGCTTATCCACTGATGTCTACTATAAGCCTACTGACTCTCACAGCTATCTGGACTATTCCTCTTCTCACCCTGTCTCTTGCAAAAATGCTATCCCCTTCTGCAAATTCCTCCATCTCCACCGCATCTGTTCTCAGGATGAGGCTTTTCATTCCAAGACGAAGGAGATGGCCTTTTTTAAAGAAAGGGGCTTCCCTTCTCCACCATCAACTCTGCTCTCAAACGCAGCTCCCCCATTTCACGCACATCTGCTCTCACTCCATTCTCCTGCCACCCCATTAGGAATAGGGTTCCCCTTGTCCTCACCTACCACCCCACCAGCCTCCAGGTCCAACATATAATTCTCTGTAACTTCCGCCACCTCCAACGGGATCCCACCACTAAGCAATCCTTCCCTCCCCCCCCCCCCCCCCGGCTTTCCACAGGGATCGCTCCCTACGCGACTCCCTTGTCCATTTGTTCCCCCCCCCCCCATCCCTCCCCACCGATCTCCCTCCTGGCACTTATCCTTGTAAGCGGAACAAGTGCGACACATGCCCTTACATTTCCTCCCTCACCACCATTCAGGGCCCCAGACAGTCCTTCCAGGTGAGGCAACACTTCACCTGTGAGCCGGCTGGAGTGATATACTGTGTCCGGTGCCCCCGATGTGGCCTTCTATATATTGGTGAGACCCGACGCAAACTGGGAGATAGTTTCGCTGAACACCTATGCTCTGTCTGCCAGAGAAAGCAGGATCTCCCAGTGGCCACACATTTTAATTCCACGTCCCATTCCCATTCTGATATGTCTATCCACGGCCTCCTCTACTGTCAAGATGAAGCCACACTCAGTTTGGAGGAACAACACCTTATATTCCGTCTGGGTAGCCTCCAACCTGATGGCATGAAGATTGACTTCTCAAACTTACGCTAATGCCCCACATCCCCCTCGTACCCCTTCCGTTATTTATTTATATACACACATTCTTTTTCTCCCTCTGTACCCCTTGCCCTTCCTCTGGGTTTCCCCCCCTCCCCTTTTTCTTTCTCTCTAGACCTCCTGTCCCATGATCCTCTCATATCCCTTTTGCCAATCAACTGTCCAGCTCTTGGCTCCATCCCTCCCCCTCCTGTCTTCTTCTATCATTTTGGATCTCCCCCTCCCCCTCCCACTTTCAAATCTCTTACTAGCTCTTCTTTCAGTTAGTCCTGATGAAGGGTCTCGGCCGGAAACGTTGACTGTACCTTTTCCTAGAGATGCTGCCTGGCCTGTTGCATTCACCAGCAACTTTTATGTGTGTTGCTTATACTTTCAATAGTTTATCTGAGAAAACAATGGAAAATGTACTACGATTTCATACTAGGTTCAGAGGTAAACTGTCACCTCCTGTGAGCTAAGTTTCTGGTCACAGTGTGGGTATAAGGACAGTAAGTGGCAGGATTTTGATACCTGCTGTTCTTTCACTTGTTAATGAGTCAAAGCATGATTTAAACCCTATTTGAATACAGTTCTGGTGATTGGTTTCCAGATCTTTTCCTCGGTCATAAGAGAAGCTGCCATATGTTTATCAATTCATCTTTTAATAAGAGACAAAATGGGTGAAAACAAGCTTTTGAGAGCTAGCTTCACTTTTCAGAAATGTACAGCTGATATGATAGCAAATGTCCATTTATTGGTATGATTTTATAACTAAAGTAGCACTTTAAGAATGTTACCGATTTTGCCATTAGTATATTTGAGTATTATTCTACAGTAAAGACAGTGGATGTTGTTTCACATGAGAATGCACTTGATTGAAACAGTTTGACCATTATATGCTTTTAATTATTTGAGCATTTACAGTACAAGGAAAGGGGTCAGCTAAGATTGCTAAATGACAGAATCAAATTAGGATAGTAATTCTCCACACCCCATAAATCTGGATGTTTTTTTCCATAAGACATAGGAGCAGAATTAGTCCATTCAGCCCATTTAGTCTGCTCCGCCATTCCATCATGGCTGATCCTGGATCTCACGCAACCCCATACATCTGCCTTCTTGCCATACCCTTTGATGTCCTGATGGATCAGGAAATGATAAACCTCCACCGTAAATATACGCATGGACTTGACCTCCACACAGTTTTTGGCAGAGCATGCCACAGATTCTATACTCTCTGACTAAACAAATTCCTCCTTATCTCTGTTCTAAAGAGTCGCCCCTCAATTTTGGGGCTGAGCCCTCTAGTTCTGCATAGTCCCACCATAGGAAACATCCTCTCCACATCCACCCTATCTAGTCCTTTCAACGTTCGGTAGGTTTCAATGAGATCCACCCCCTCCCCCACATTCTTCTAAATTCCAGTGAGTACAGGCCCAAAGCTGCCAAATGCTCCTCAAATGTTAACCCCTTCATCCCCAGCATCATCTTTGTGAATCTCCTCTGGACTCTCCAATGACAACACATCCTTTCTGAGATATGGGGCCCAAAACTGTTGGCAATAGTCAAAGTTCAGCCATACCAGCATTTTATAAAGGCTGAGCATTATCTCCTTGCTTTTATATTTTATCCCTCTTGAAATAAATGACAACATTGCATTTGCCTTCTTTACCACAGACTCAACCTGCAAATTAGCCTTTTGGGAGTCTTGCACGATGACTCCAAAGTCTCTCTGCACCTCTGATGTTTGAACCTTCTCTCCATTTATATAATAGTCTGCACAATTGTTCCTTTTACCAAAATGCATTATCATACATTTGCCATCACTGTATTCCTTCTGCTACGTTTTTGCCCATTCTTCCAATTTGTCTAAGTCCTGCTGCAATTGCACAGCTTCTTAACTCTCCACCTGTCCTTGTATCACCGTCAAACTTTGCCACAAAGCCATCAATTCCATTATCTAAATCATTGACAAACAATGTGAAAAGCAGTGGTCCCAACACTGACCCCTGTGGAACACCACTAGTCACTGGCAGCCAACCAGAGGAGACCCCTTTTATTCCCACACTGCCTCGTGCAGTCAGCCATTCCGCTATCCATGCCAGTATCTTTCCTGTAACTTCTCCTTCCCTGATTGTTACATGTTTTGTGGCACCATATTCTTTCCTTGCTTTCATGTTCAGAAATTAGCTCCTTCAAAATAACTTTCAAAATTGTGCTCCTGATGCATCTCATAACTGTAGCACTTACCTGACTTGTGAGCACAACAGTCAGATGTGCTCAGAACTCCACTCAGCTGTTGCTGTATTTTGATAGATATCACTACTTTCCCTTTTCACTGTATCTAACTTTTGTGATGAGCGTATGGGTAGAATCCTTTTCTTGATAATTTTTCATCTGCTAATTTTAAAGTGGCTTTCTAGAGGTGGGTCAACTTCCAGTTTGTCACAATTTTCCTCAGACTTTTTAAATACAGGTGAGACAGTACTCCAGATTCATAAATAACCTTACACTGAGACCAGACATAATGTAGTGCACCTTTCTAGAATATCTGGATGTAAGATATCTTCTCAGTGCTGACTATTGGGCAGAGAAATGGCAGATGAAATTTTCCTGAAAATTATGAAATGAAAAATTTTGGGAGATCTAAGGCTACGATTGGGTGGCAGGGTGGAGATATGTCTCTATGAAAAGAGGTGTAAGGCACTCCTTCCCTCCACTAGTCTGGAGGTCACCCACTAGTCTGGAGGTCACTCCTTCCCTCCACTCGTCTGGAGGTCACCTAAGCACCTGCTTAGCCCCTCCCTCAGATCAGGTCATGTGAAGCCATGGGAGCAGACGGTGGATATCGCAAGTCCTGGTTTTGTGACCACTAACACCAGGCAGACAATCTCTGAAGGGTATTGATAATGGCTTGGGTCACCCAGCTTGTAAAAACATTCCCCAGTAGAAGGCATTGGCAAACCACTTCTATAGAAAAATTTGCCAAGAACAATCATGGTCATGGAAGGACCATGATGTCTACATCATAAGACCCAGCACATAATGATGATGAAGCCTGAGATTTACGCAATGAATGGTAAGATCCTAGGGACTTCTGAGGAAATGGGAGCTTGGTGTACGTATCCATGGATACTTGATAACAGCAGCACGTATAATACAGATGGGATTGTGAAGGAGGCGCATGGAATGCTTGCTTTCATGAAAGCAACATAGAATCACCAAGATGATGCCTGGGATGGTGCAGTTCCGTTATGAGGAGAAACAGAACAAGTTGGTTTGTTTTCTTTGTTGGCGGGATGTAGGTGGGCACTTGGCCAAGTGGTTAAGGCATTGGACTAGCTACCTGAAGGTCGTGAGTTCGAGCCCCAGCCGAGGGAACGTGTTGTGTCCTTGAGCAAGGCACTTAATCACACATTGCTCTGTGACGACACTGGTGCCAAGCTGTATGGGTCCTAATGCCCTTCCCTTGGACAACATCAGTGTCGTGGAGAGGGCAGACTTGCAGCATAGGCAACTGCTGGTCTTCCATACAACTTTGCCCAGGCCTGCGCCCTGGAGAGTGAAGACTTTCCAGGCGCAGATCTATGGTCTTGCAAGACTAATGGATGCCTTTATTTTAGGCGGGATGAGGAGACCTGTGGTATACAAAATTAGATGAGCATAGAGAGGGGTCATTAGTGAGAAATGGTGAAGGTTTCTATGAGCCATGGCCATTGTTTTAAGGTAAGGGGGTAGGAGATTGAGAGAGGACCTGAATTTCTTGCATTGAAACTGTGGTTGAAATGCGAGGGAGTTGTGGAGGCAGGTACGACCACATTCAAGTACAGTTGGGTCAGGTTGTTCTCCGATCTTGACAATTTACCAGCAAAAGTTTCATCACCATGCAAGGAGACATTGTCAGTGTGCTGCTGATTGTGGAGTGTCCTCCGAATGATTGGCCATTATGTCCTTTCCAATCAGCTGATTGGACGTCACTTTTGGAGCCCAGTTGTGAAGTGGGGAGGAAATCTCATCGCAGAGGCCAAACATTCGGAGGAAACACCACAATCAACAGTGCACTGACTATGTCTCCTCGCGTGGTGGTGAAATATTTGTGAGTAAGTCGCCAAGATCAGAGAACAACCCGGCGCAACTGTTAACCACCCAAGCAACACACCTTCTGAATTATTTCCAACACTTAAAGCAGAGAAGACTAGAGGTTTGGAACTGGGAAATGCGATTAGTGACTGTGGAAGTTGTGGAGGCAAGTCCGACCACATTTATGTATTTCACTTGAAATATAACGTAGAAGACTACAGGTTATGAAATGGGATTGATATAGAGTGATACTTGATAGCTGGCACAGACAAAGTGGGCCAAAGGGTCTTTTGAGGACGAGAGAAGGAGGTGCCAGCCTGCTCAGTGAAGGACTGCAGAAGGTCATCCCAACACTATTCTAAGCACAATGTGAGTAACAATCTTTGCTTACCTGTGCGACCTCAATGTAATTCATTCTATTCTGTTTTCTCCAGTAAGTTTAGTGTTGCATTTTCATGGATTTACCAGTTTCAGGAAGTCACAAATCAATTGGAATTTAGTCCAACAATCTACCATCTGTACCCACACTTAGCTTTGTTATCCGTAAACAGGTTTGTCTGTGAATAACCTTCATCATTGAGGTGAATCTTTAATTTATTAACCTTTTGCAAATTTTCCAAGGCAATCTTTTCACTTATTTTATTAGTTTTCCTCATGAGCACATTATGGCCTGAAGTCATTTTCTTTGGTTCAGTTCATGTTCCTTGTCATTTTTAACTCTGAGTCAACCACCTTTGTTTTTCTGAGGAATGTCGTAGCCTGCTGAATAAATCCAGATGAGAAATTGGGATTATGAGCTCCCCATTTCAAGCACAAATAAATTTAGAACAGACTTTGGAGAACCTAGACTGATGCAGCAAATTATAAAATGTGTGTTGGAACTGAAGAAAACAGGTTTCACCATTGATTTTTTAGTATTGTTGGGATAATTATATTTTTAAAGATCAGAGATTAGGTTTCTGAGAAATCACCATGTTAGCCGCAGGGCGTGGGACCCAGTGAGAGAAGAGTTATTAAATGTGACTGAGGGTTGTATTGCAGTTCAATCTGTGTACTCTATCTCTCAGCTCAAGTTCAGGGAAAAACTGCAAGTAGCATCTGCACATTTTTACAGCGGTAACATCCCAGAGCCGAGGGCAAGGTCCCTGCAATCGGCAGCACTCCATCTTAACTCCAATTACCACGTTTAATCTGGGGCCAACAATCAGTTAGGGTCTGAGGGGTGCCTGAGGGGAGGAGCTGTGATTGCACAGTCTGATTTGAAGGTTTACAGTACTTAATAACACAGGCAGGGCAACATGAAATTAGAGATTTGTTCAGTCAAGGATTTCCACACATGTAAGCCAATTGCATTATATTCTTCATAAAAAGCACTACCTGCAGAATTATATTCAATACGGCAATTTATAATGGAAGTGAAGACCAAAAGGAAGAATTGCTTCAATTATGTATGCTAATCTCTTATCTGTCAGTCCACTAATTTCCAGACTATTGAGTGCTGTTATCACTCAACACATTAAAGCCCTGTCTGTTTCTGTACCTGTGATGTCATGTGTTTTGTAATGTTCATTTTTTAAAACCATGTTTTTATTCTCTGCATATCTAGTTAATGATTCCGTCCAATGCCCGAAGTATTTTAATCCATGAATTAGAAATTGCTCTGAACTTTTGAATGGAAGGATGGTCAGAAGGCTTAAGGCCTGCTCCAAGGACCAGAGCAGAAATTAAAAAGACATCGTCTTGGCTTTTTTTTTTGGCCTCATTACCACATATCAAGGAGGAGACCCACTTGGGCTTCTTTGATCTAAAAGGACACGACACTCTTTGCTATTTTTAATATTGTGCAGGTAATTCCCAAATTGACTTGTGACAATTGATTCCATTGGCATTTCAGACACATTATTAAAATGCTGTGAGACATTCCTTCCTTTTGGGTTTGTGTGGTTTTCTTGGGGGGGAAAAAGAATCCCTTTTAACTTGCTCCAGGTAGATTTTATTTAATAAGGGATCGTAGATCTGAAATACTTTTGTTTCTCTGTTCATCGATGTTGCATCTTCTGTGTGAAGGTAAAGTGAGAAATTGCAAATACTGGAAATCTAAAGGGTCAATATATGGTCATCAAACTGAAATGTTAACTCTTTTTCTCTCAATGTTTGATACCAAATTGAATAGCTCCATTTTTGTCTTTGATTTTAGCATCCTAACCCATATATGTTGCTCTGTTTTCCACAAGTGCTTTAGCATCCTTTCTATATGTGTAAAGCCCAAAGCTACACGCATCACAAGACTTATATTGAATCACCTTTACATCTCCAATCTTGTATTATATACTTGCTTGGAATTCCAATACTCATTAGCCTTTTATGATTCTGCTGTCTTGAGGATCAGCTATAATGTCTCACCTGTGCAGTGCCAGAATTTTTCAATAGAGTATTTTTAGTGAAAATGTAGGACATCACATTTTAATTATTTCTGATTCACGCCGAGCCTCTTGCTAATTAGAGAATTGTACGGCACAGAAATGGCCCCTTCAGGCCAACCTTGACCATGCTGGCAGTGGTGCCTATATGCACTAATCACTTTTGTCTGCTTTAGACCCATATTGCCCTACGCCTTTCCTAGCCCAATATTCATCCAAATGCCCTTTAAATGTAGTAATTGTGTCTGCCTCCAGCTCCACTTCTTGCAGCTTATTCTCTTTATTCACTACACTCTTTGTGAAAACCTGCCATCAGATCGCCTTTAAGTTTTGTTCTCACCTTAAACCTGTGCCCAATTAACCTACTAACCAGTATGTCTCTGGACTGTGGGAGGAAACTGGAGCATCTAAGCGGTCATGGGGGAGAAGTACAAACTCCTTACAGGCAGTGGTGGGAATTGAACCCTGGTCGCTGGTACCGTAAAGCAT
Organism: Mobula birostris; assembly: GCF_030028105.1. NCBI lineage: Eukaryota > Metazoa > Chordata > Chondrichthyes > Myliobatiformes > Myliobatidae > Mobula > Mobula birostris. The sequence goes on from NC_092399.1 coordinate 12,912,850, forward strand.
TGTGCCAACCACTGCCCTACCGTGCCGCCAAATATGGTCTAACCCATACATTGTACAGCTGAAGCATGACCTTCCTACTAATGCTCCAACCCTGGAAAGGCAAGCTTAACAAGTACCTTTTTCACCGCCCTATCCATCTGTGTCACCACTTCCAGGGAGCTTGCACCCCGAGATCTTACTGTGCATCAATCCTCATTTACTTTTCATTTTCATTTTTAAAATCTTTTTATTGATACATAATCTTCTACAGCTTTAAAATGGTACACAATTTCCACAAATTGATATACATACAGTTAATAAAGCCGAAGAAAAAAACCTTATCAAAAAAGAATAATATATGATAATGAAAAAAAAATTTATAAAGGAAAGAAGGAAAAAGAGAACCCCAACTATTAAAAGGAAAAGAAAACCAGTAACTACAAGAGGAAAAAAAAGAAGGAAAAGAGAGGGAAAAAAACATTAGGAACCAACTCCTGGAGCAATATGACTTAGAATCATCTATATATATAAAGAAGAAAAATCATCAACCGCCAATTCACATTTATATAAAATAAGATTGGAAGGAAACCATATAAATTAATTCAAATTAAATGATAATATTTGGCAAAAGAGCCCCATCTTCTCTCAAAATCGAATCAAGGATCAAAAGTTCTACTTCTAATTTTTTCCAAGCTAAGACATAACATTACTTGAGAAAACCATTGAATTAATGAAGGGACAGAGGTATCTTTCCATTTCAATAACATTTACTTTTGATGTCCTAAGAATTTGACTCCACGGCATCACTTCACACTTGTCTAGATTAAACTCCATCCGCCACAAAACTGCCCAACTTTGCAGCTGATCTATGTCTGACTTTGCCCTTAGACCCATGGTTCCACAGACCCCTTGCTTAATGATATCAGTCCATTGCCTAAAAAAGGTTTGGAACCACTGGCTTAAGCAACCTTAGTCATTACCAGTTACTAATCTGTCCCATTTTTTAAGGTCAAGGTTATTTTGAAGACACCCTGTAGATTTATTGAATATGAAAAAGAAGGAGGCAGACATAAATATGAAAGAAAATAACTAACAGGGTATAACCAATGGAACATTTTTTGTTTGTCTATACAACCTACAGAGAAATCATCACCCTGACACAGTGGTGTCAAGAAAATCACCTCTACTGCAATGTCGCAAAAACTAAGGAACTGGTTATGGACTACAGGAGGAATGGAGACAGACTAACCCCTATTGACATCAATGGATCTGGGGTTGAGAGGGTGAACAGTTTTAAGTTCCTCGGCATACACATCACCGAGGATCTCACGTGGTCTGTACATACCAGCTGTGTGGTGAAAAAAGCAAAAACAACGCCTCTTTCACCTCAGATGGTTGAAGAAGTTTGGTGTGGGCCCCGAAATCCTAATGAACTTTCTACAAGGGCACAATTGAGAGCATCCAGACTGACTGCATCACTGCTGGTATGGGAACTGTACTTCCCTCAATGGCAGGACTCTACAAAGAGTGGTTTTGTCAGCCCAGCACATCTGTGCATGTGAACTTCCCACTATTCAGGACGTTTACAAAGACAGGGGTGTAAAAAGGGCCCCAAGAATCATTGGGGACACGAGTCACCCCAACCACAAACTGTTCCAGCTACTAACATCTGGGAAACGGTACCACAGCATTAAAACCAGGACCAAGAAGCTCCAGGACAGCTTCTTCCACCAGGCCATCAGACTGATTAATTCATGCTGACACAATCGTATTTCTATGTTATATTGACTGTCCTGTTGAACATACTATTTATTACAATTACCAATTACAATTACATTGCACATTTAGACGGAGACGTAACATAAAGATTTTTTACTCCTCATGTATATGAAGGATGTAATTAATAAAGTCAATTCAATTCAATGTGTATGGTTGAATGACAATTGATCTTGAACTTGATATTATTGTTCTGGTGCTGAGCAAGGACATTGGAACACGTATTCATACATTGAATGTACATAACCTACACTCTTGTTTCTCCATCTCACCTCCCCACACCTTTACCATTCGCCAGAATCAAACTCCGGAGAAACACGAGAGGCTCCCGTTCTCCCATACAACAGCAAACCATAGAAAGTTACATGAAGGTGATGTTAATGGAGCTGGGGGATGATGGGGAATCAGGGGTGGTGATTGCAAGGTAGGATCAGACTTGAGCAGAAGAAAAACATTAGCATTGACCCATTGGGCCATCTAGCCTGTCTCCTCACAGCAACCACTGATGTAATTCTGTCAGCTTTGAGGTGATGGAACTGGTGACTGTTCACATAATTATTCCAGTGTTTCTGGCAATCATTCACTTGAAGTTCCAATGAGAGAATCACATGAAAATTCTACCATTATTAAAGGACTTTGATCCATGGGAAGAGATAAATAGGAGAACTGTGGGACTGATTTCAGGCGTTAAAACTAAGTTATATGGGGCACTCAAAAAGTATTAAACTACTTTTACTGCAGGTGAGATTATGTTTTATTGGATCTTAGGATATACTATGTTGGAATTGAAGGCTCTTTCTTTAAATGTATTAATACCCCAGTTAAAAAGGCAAATGTGTGGTGCGTGGCCAAGTGGTTAGGGCATTGGACTAGCGATCTGGAGGTTGTGGGTTCAAGCCTTGGCCGGGGCAGCATGTGTATCCTTGAGTAAGGCACTTAACCACACAATGCTCCAGTTTACCCAGGTGAAAATGGGTGCCGGCAAAATACTGGGGGTTAACCTCGCGATAGACTAGCATCCTATCCGGGGTGGGGGTGGGGGTGGGGGTGGGGGTGGGGGGGGGGAGTCTCGTACTCTCAGTCGCTTCACGCCATGGGAGCCGGCATAAGCACTGGCCTGATGGGCCACAAAGGCTCGTGACAGACTTTAATCTAATCAAAAAGGCAAACATGTTAAACTTTTGTCCGCTAATACTGATAACAATAATTTCTAGGCTATATTTATCTCAGTAAGATTGAGAGTAGACATTATCAAGGCTTTTTTTTTAATGCTGAAAGGCATAAGTAAAGTAGATGTAAATATATCATTTAACTTAACCTGTGATCTAACAACTAGAGGACACGAGTACAAATTTGGCAAATCTCATGCGAGCTTACAGCCTGGAGATGTGAAATAAAAAGGTAAATGTGCATGTTATCTCCTTCAAAAACTGTTCACTTTGGTCGTTTGACATTCTTGTACAGTCTGCATTTTTACCGAATGGTAGTGAAGGTTATAAGGGGAAGTTATATACCCTCCAAATCAGAACAGGGTTTCCGCTGTAAAATTCATCCAGATAAGGAAGAATAAAGTACTGGATCAGACTGCACTGGCTCCCGCGCAGATTCCACCATTCTCATCTGCTGTGGCAACCACAGGAGGTTTTGTACAGGAGTCATACACTCTGAAGCCCCTCTGCCGGATGGAGTGTGTCACATATATCAACAAGATCCAAGGCAGCAGACCTTAGGCCCTGACCTCAGCACCAGCTTGACGACCCTTGACAGTTGCTATGGTCAAAGGTATTTTCACATTTTAAATAAATAGAATGCCTGAGACTTTTAAAAGTATTTATTTTTAAACAATTAGAATATTATTTTTACAATAATTAAGTACATTCATCTTCACCCAAATAACATTAGTATCATATAAATGGCAGGAAGGTTGGATGGGATCCAGGGTGAGCTAGCAAATTGGATACAAAATTGGCTTGGTGGTAGGAGGCAGAGGGCATTAGTGGAGGGCTGTTTTTCAAGTTGGAAGCCTGTGACCAGGGGTGTGCTGCAGGAATGGTGTGGGGTGCAGTGTTGTTAGTCATCCATTATTAATGACTTGGATGAAAAAAGTAGTTTTCATGTTTGTTAAGTTTCCAGATGACGCTAAAATTGTATAAGTGGACATTGAAGGGGGTTACCTAAGATCGGCTGGGAAAGTAGGCTAAGGAATGGCAGATGGAACTTAACTCAGACAAGTGCAAAGAGTTGCACTTTGGTGAATTAAACCAGGACTTGGTCAAGGCCCAGAAAAGAGTTACAGAACAGAGAGAAATAGAGTTACATATACATAGTTCCCTGAAACCGGGTGATGAAGAACAGTGAGGTGTTTGCCTCACTAGTCTTCATCAGTTGGTTCATGGATTACAATCACTGGGATGTCGTGCCACAGCTGTACAAGCTGTTGGTGAGTATTTTGTGCAGGTCAGCCCATCTAGCTATAAGAAGGATATCATTAAAACAGAAAGACTGCAAAAAAAGATTCACAAGGATGTTACTGGAACTGGAAGACTTGAATTCTCAGGAGAGGCTGGATCATCTGGAGCACAGGAGGTCGAGGGGCGACATTACAGTGACCTATGAGGGGGATAGAAAGGTCACAGTCTTTCTCCAGTGAAGGGCATTTTAAAGCTATAAGACAAAGGTTTAGGATAAGAGGGGAAAGTTAGCGTAGTGGTTAGCACAATATTTTACAGTACAGGTGACCCAAGTTCAATTCCCGCCACTGTCCTGTAAGGAGTCCGTACGTTCAACCCGTGACCGCGTGAGTTTCCTCCGGGTGCCTCAGTTTCCTCCCACAGTCCAAAGACGTACCGGTTGGTTAGGTTAATTGGTCACTGTAAATTGTCCTGTGATTAGGCTGGGATTAGATCGGGGCATTGCTGAATGGTGTGGCTTGAAGAGCCAGAATGGCCGATTCCGTGCAGTATCTCAGTAAATAAATAAACACATTTAGAGGGGACCTGAGGGTTTTCACACAGAGGTTGTTGAGTGTATGGAATGTGCTGCAAGAGGAAGTGGTAGAGTTGTGTACAATTAGTGTGTAAACAGATAGATGGTTAGGAAAGGTTTAGATGGATACAAGACAAATGCAGGCAAATGGGATGAGCTGAGGTGGGCAACTTGCTGGCACTGAGGAGATAGGCTGAAGAGCCTGTTTCTATGCTGTATGATTGTTTGACTGTAAAGAGAAAAGGAAATATAAACAAAACCCTAGCCTGAATTTACATTTTCAGTGAAGATTGGGGACATTAAGTCAATTAAATTGTTGTTGTATACCAGCCGCAAGTGGGAAACAGCAAAGCCTCAAGTGAAGTGCGGTGGGCCCTGCGATCAGTACGATCCTGATATGAGTAAACTCTGAGGGTTCACAGGCAGGCCAAGGGTTTGGTGTTAAATTAACACCAACTTCCACGTTGCAATGTGCAAAAGACCAGCTGAATGTTGGAGGGAAGACAGGCAGCTGTTCAGTGTAGATGTGACCCCCTGAATTTGTATGGTTCAGGGAGGGTGCTCGCAGAAGTACTTTCTGAAGACTTAAACATTTTCCTTGCAGGAGATTCAGCACACTTCATAACGTATGCACATTATTGACTACACAGCAAAATGATCCACTTTCCTATAAATGTTTATCTTGCTCTTCTCAGATATAATGCATTTTTCATTAACTTGGGGGCATTATGGTGTATCGTCTTTATTTTTAGGCTGATTTTAATATGTATTTACTAGTTTAGGCTTTATTGTTAGATAGCTATGTACTTAAAATGTTTTTGCATATTTCTGCTGAAGGAGGAGATATCAATCCTTCAGATCTACTTGGGCATACAAGGCAAACCCTTTCCCCAACGAATTATTTTCCAACCGATTCTCCCCCAGATTCTACCAGCCACTTACACTAGGGACCATCCACGGAGACCAATTACACCGCATGTCCTTGGGATCTGGGAGGGAACCGGTGCACCCCATGGTAACCCTCAAGTTGAACACGGCGCAGCACATCACACAAACCAATCTTCCATCCTTGGACTCACTTTACACCGCATGCTGTCGGAGCAGTGCTGCCAGGATAATCAAGGACACAACCCACCCAGCCAACACACTTTTCATCCCTCTTCCCTCCGGGAGAAGGCTCAGGAGCTTGAAGACTCGTAAAGCCAGATTTGGTAACAGCTTCTTTCCAACTGTGATAAGACTGCTGAACGGATCCTGACCCGGATCTGGGCCGTACCCTCCAAATATCCGGACCTGCCTCTCGGTTTTTTTGCACTACCTTACTTTCCATTTTTCTATTTTCTATTTATGATTTATAATTCAAATTTTTAATATTTACTATCGATTTGAACTCCAGGGAGCAGGAAGCGCAGAATCAAATATCGCTGTGATGATTGTACGTTCTAGTATCAATTGTTTGACGACAATAAAGTATAAAGTAAGTCTCCACAAAGACAACAGCAGAGGTCAGAATAGAATCTGACTCAGTGGATATGTGAAGCACCTACTAGACGTGCCACTGTGCCTCCCCAATTTGGAAATGCTAAATTGAGAAGTACCCCACTGTAAAGTTTCTTCATTAATTAAGCTTTCTCTCTTAATGAAAGTGTTTGAAACTACAGTAGTCATGTCTGAGAAATAAACAGCAATTGACAGAGCATCACACACAAAATGCTGGAGGAACTCAGCAGGTCGGGCAGTGTATATGGGAATGAATAAACTGTCGGCATTCCGGGCTGAGCCCCTTCACCAGGATTGGAAAGGAAAGGGAGGTCGCCAGAATAAATAGGTGGCGGGAGGGGAAGGAGGCTAGCTGGAAGGTGATAGGTGAGGCCAGGTGGGTGGGAAAGGTAAAGAGCTGGAGAGGAAGGAATCTGATAGGAGAGGAGAGTGAACCATAGGAGAAAGGGAAGGAGGAGGGGACCCAGGGAATGTGATAGGTACAAGGGAAGAGGTGAGAGACCAGAGTGTGGAATAGAAGAACAAGGAAGGGAGAGGACAAAATGTTTTTTCACTGGAAGGAGAAATCAATATTCATACCATCAGGTTGGAGGCTACACAGATGGAATATAAGGTGTTGCTCCTCCACCCTGAGGGTGGCCTCATCGCGGTACAAGAGGTGGCCGTGGACTGACATGTGTGGAACAGGAACGGGAATTGGAATTAAAATGTTTGGCCACCAGGAAGTTCTGCTTTTGGCAGATGAAGTGGAGGTTTCAGAAACTAACTGACAACTTTCAGATTCGTCGAGGCTAACCCAAGATTTTGAAAATCGTCAGTAATATCCAAATCCAAATGGATAATCACTGCATTCACAAATCAACTGCTGAATTCTGTGGAAATATTAAATACATCTCATTTATTAAAGTAATTATCCAGACAATAAAGGAGATCCAAAGGCAATTGTATTGAGGACAGGTACCATTCAGTTTTGACCTTTGTGAATTTTGAAAGACACAAAGAGGTGACATTAAGCAAAGAAACTTAGTTACAAATTTTCCATAGATAAACACGTTGTAATATCCTGGCACAGCATCGACATGTAGCATTAATTAATCTAGATGTTTATCTCAGGTTTATTTCTGGCTCTACTGTTTGATAAGTTTGCAGCCGATTAATATAATAATCCTGATTTGCAGAGTGGGATAGATAAGCACAAGGTTCTACTGTGAACATAGAAGATTAAAAAAAAGTCTTGCTGATAATTTTAATGAGTTGTGCAAAATGTGGGGAATGCATCATTTACAAACACCAAAGCCCCCACGACATGTCACTTCTTCTTTGGTTGCCAATGTCTCCAGACATCATCCTGCTGGGATTAAGCACATAACTCCCAGCAGTGACTGCCATCAACAAGACAGCGAGAGGTTAAACATTCAGCCACTTAAATCTACACTCCACCTAATGATGGTGCTTTCCATCCAGCCTCAACCTACTCCTACCGACGGACCCCAACCAGGAGAAATCATTAGAGTAAATGAATGCAAACTAGACTTAACAACATGCACAATTACTGAGGTTCAGGGGAGTTGCTGGATGAAGGTTAGTGGAGAAATGTATGGGGAAGTAATCACTATTTAAGTGGAATAAAATACGAGTGTCAGACTCATAGGAAAAAAAATCCTGAAGTAAAAGAAAATTGTAGGCATGTTTATTTATTGAGCATCTCCCATTAGTATCCTGGTGGTTGGAATGTCCATGATGGGTCAAGTGTTACAAAAATATGAGTGTTTTTCCCCAAGTGTATGGGATTCCATTCACTTTTTAAAAAATTCTTTAATGATGAGCCAATTACTGTGCTGACCAAAATTGTCTGACATACAATATACCACCAACAAAATGAATAGTAAGGAAAAATGTCATGCCTGTCTGCATTGGACCTCCTCATAACGCTGGCTTCTCTACCTCTGCCAGTATTCCTGCCAATCTGCACGACACTGAGACAATGTGTGTCTGGTTCAACTTTTAAACAGCTTATAAAGGCTAAAGAGCCTCACGTCTGAATTCTGAAGACAAACTAATGGAATTAGTTCTGTTATCAATGGTGAAAATGTAACAAACCCACTGCTTAAAAGTGCTGAAGGATATTAAACATAGAAACATAGAAAATAGGTGCAGGAGTAGGCCATTCGGCCCTTCGAGCCTGCACCACCATTTATTATGATCATGGCTGATCATCCAACTCAGAACCCCGCCCCAGCCTTCCCTCCATACCCCCTGACCCCCGTAGCCACAAGGGCCATATCTAACTCTCTCTTAAATATAGCCAATGAACTGGCCTCAACTGTTTCCTGTGGCAGAGAATTCCACAGATTCACCACTCCCTGTGTGAAGAAGTTTTTCCTAATCTCGGTCCTAAAAGACTTCCCCTCTATCCTCAAGCTGTGGCCCCTCGTTCTGGACTTCCCCAACATCGGGAACAATCTTCCTGCATCTAGCCTGTCCAATCCCTTTAGGATCTTATACGTTTCAATCAGATCCCCCCTCAATCTTCTAAATTCCAATGAGTACAAGCCCAGTTCATCCAGTCTTTCTTCATATGAAAGTCCTGCCATCCCAGGAATCAATCTGGTGAACCTTCTTTGTACTCCCTCTATGGCAAGGATGTCTTTCCTCAGATTAGGGGACCAAAACTGCACACAATACTCCAGGTGTGGTCTCACCAAGGCCTTGTACAACTGCAGTAGTACCTCCCTGCTCCTGTACTCGAATCCTCTCGCTATAAATGCCAGCATACCATTCGCCTTTTTCACCGCCTGCTGTACCTGCATGCCCACTTTCAATGACTGGTGTATAATGACACCCAGGTCTAGTTGCACCTCCCCTTTTCCTAATCGGCCACCATTCAGATAATAATCTGTTTTCCTATTTTTGCCACCAAAGTGGATAACTTCACATTTATCCACATTAAATTGCATCTGCCATGAATTTGCCCACTCACCCAACCTATCCAAGTCACCCTGCATCCTCTTAGCATCCTCTTCACAGCTAACACTGCCACCCAGCTTCGTGTCATCCGCAAACTTGGAGATGCTGCATTTAATTCCCTCATCCAAGTCATTAATATATATTGTAAACAACTGGGGTCCCAGCACTGAGCCTTGCGGTACCCCACTAGTCACTGCCTGCCATTCTGAAAAGGTCCCGTTTATTCCCACTCTTTGCTTCCTGTCTGCTAACCAACTCTCCACCCACACCAATACCTTACCCCCAATACCATGTGCTTTAAATTTGCACACTAATCTCCTGTGTGGGACCTTGTCAAAAGCCTTCTGAAAATCCAAATATACCACATCCACTGGTTCTCCCCTATCCACTCTACTAGTTATATCCTCAAAAAATTCTATGAGATTCGTCAGACATGATTTTCCTTTCACAAATCCATGCTGACTTTGTCCGATCATTTCACCGCTTTCCAAATGTGCTGTTATCACATCCTTGATAACTGACTCCAGCAGTTTCCCCACCACCGACGTTAGGCTAACCGGTCTATAATTCCCCGGTTTCTCTCTCCCTCCTTTTTTAAAAAGTGGAGTTACATTAGCCACCCTCCAATCCTCAGGAACTAGTCCAGAATCTAACGAGTTTTGAAAAATTATCACTAATGCATCCACTATTTCTTGGGCTACTTCCTTAAGCACTCTGGGATGCAGACCATCTGGCCTTGGGGATTTATCTGTCTTCAATCCCTTCAATTTACCTAACACCACTTCCCTACTAACATGTATTTCGCTCAGTTCCTCCATCTCACTGGACCCTCTGTCCCCTACTATTTCTGGAAGATTATTTATGTCCTCCTTAGTGAAGAGAGAACCAAAGTAATTATTTAATTGGTCTGCCATGTCCTTGCTCCCCATAATCAATTCACCTGTTTCTGTCTGCAGGGGACCTACATTTGTCTTTACCAGTCTTTTCCTTTTTACATATCTATAAAAGCTTTTACAGTCAGTTTTTATGTTCCCTGCCAGTTTTCTCTCATAATCTTTTTTCCCCTTCCTAATTAAACCCTTTGTCCCCCTCTGCTGAACTCTGAATTTCTCCCTGTCCTCAGGTGAGCCACTTTTTCTGGCTAATTTGTATGCTTCTTCTTTGGAATTGGTACTATCCCTAATTTCTCTTGTCAGCCACGGGTGCACTACCTTCCTTGATTTATTCTTTTGCCAAACTGGGATGAACAATTGTTGTAGTTCATCCATGCAACCTTTAAATGCTTGCCATTGCATATCCACAGTCAATTCTTTGTGTCATTTGCCAGTCTATCTTAGCTAATTCACGTCTCATACCTTCAAAGTTACCCCTCTTTAAGTTCAGAACCTTTGTTTCTGAATTAACTATGTCACTCTCCATCTTAATGAAGAATTCCACCATATTATGGTCACTCTTACCCAAGGGGCCTCTCACGACAAGATTGCTAATTAACCCTTCCTCATTGCTCAAAACCCAGTCCAGAATAGCCTGCTCTCTAGTTGGTTCCTCGACATGTTGGTTCAAAAAACCATCCCGCATACATTCCAAGAAATCCTCTTCCTCAGCACCTTTACCAATTTGGTTCACCCAATCTACATGTAGATTGAAGTCACCCATTATAACTGCTGTTCCTTTATTGCACACATTTCTAATTTCCTGTTTAATACCATCTCCGACCTCACTACTACTGTTAGGTGGCCTGTACACAACTCCCACCAGCGTCTTCTGCCCCTTAGTGTTACGCAGCTCTACCCATATCGATTCCACATCTTCCCGGCTTATGTCCTTCCATTCTATTGCGTTAATCTCTTCTTTAACCAGCAACGCCACCCCACCTCCCCTTCCTTCATGTCTATTCCTCCTGAATATTGAATATCCCTGAACGTTGAGCTCCCATCCCTGGTCACCCTGGAGCCATGTCTCTGTGATCCCAACTATATCATAATCATTAATAACAATCTGCACTTTCAATTCATCCACCTTATTACGAATGCTCCTTGCGTTGACACACAAAGCCTTCAGGCGCTCTTTTACAACTCTCCTAGCCCTTATACAATTATGCTGAAAAGTGGCCCTTTTTAATGCTTGCCCTGGATTTGTCGGCCTGCCACTTTTACTTTTCTCCATAGTACTTTTTGCTTCTACCCTCACTTTACACCCCTCTGTCTCTCTGCACTGGTTCCCATCCCCCTGTTGTGAACTAACCTCCTCACGCCTAGCCTCTTTAATTTGATTCCCACCCCCCAACCATTCTAGTTTAAAGTCACCTCAGTAACCCCCGCTAATCTCCCTGCCAGGATATTGGTCCCCCTAGGATTCAAGTGCAACCCGTCCTCTTTGTACAGGTCATGCCTGCGCCAAAGAGGTCCCAATGATCCAAAAACTTGAATCCCTACCCCCTGCTCTAATCCCTCAGCCACGCATTTATCCTCCACTTCATTGCATTCCTACTCTCACTGTCACATGGCACAGGCAGTAATCCCGAGATTACTACCCTTGCGGTCCTTTTTCTCAACTCCCTTCCTAGCTCCCTATATTCTCCTTTCAGGACCTCATCCCTTTTCCTACCTATGTCATTGGTACCTATATGTACCACGACCTCTAGCTCCTCACCCTCCCACTTCAGGATATCTTGGACACTATCAGAAATATCCCGGACCCTGGCACCAGGGAGGGAAACTACCATCCGGGTCTCTGGACTGCGTCCACAGAATCGCCTATCTGACCCCCTTACTATCGAGTCCCCTATCGCAACTGCCCTCCTCTTCCTTGCCCTACCCTTCTGAGCTACAGGGCCAGACTCTGTGCCGGAGGCACGGCCACTGTCGCTTCCCCCGGGTAAGCTGTCCCCCCCAACAGTACTCAAACAGGAGTACCTGAAACTTAACTTGTGAGTAAACAATTTAATGATTTAAGGCAAATGCAGAATGAGAAGATTAACAAACTAGTTACAGAGTATAAGATGCAATATCTATGATTAAGATTCCTTAAGGTTGTCATAGCTGCAGAAGGGGTGGGGATGAGCTCTCAGAACCTATTAAACGTTCCCAATGGCATGCGAAGAGCCTCTAACAACCAAATCCAACTCCTGGCCCTCACATGTGGCTTAGCTACTAAACCTGGAGGAACTGTTTCTACTGACAGGAGAAGGACCAGAGGCTAGGTGGGTTACTGGCACCTTAAAGCCAGTTGCTTTGGGCAGATGGGTCTCGACAGCCATGGCTGGCAGTTCTCCGAGGAAAAGGAGACTCTGATTTCAAACCCGCACTGCTTTGTAGCTAGACCCACTCATGGAAAAGGCTTCTGGAGTAAACGCTGAGGAAAAATCAAGAGCTGGAGCGCGTAAGGCAGTCCTACGTTGAGTTCAGTGCTGGCCAGCCACTCTTGCGATGCCACTGGTGGCAAACTGTACGGGTCTCTGTCGTTCCTTTGGATTCATAAGCTGCGTGAAGAGGAAGGGCTGCTGTATGGGTAACAGCTTGCTCTCCATATTGTCTCCTCTGGCTTGCATGACTAGGACACAACATCCAACGTCGACCCTGGCCAACGAGGGGCCTCATTCTATGGTGTAGATGCCATCCATTCCACACCCATTACTCCACCACAACAGATCTCAAATAATCACTTGTTCTAGTTGTTTCTGAGTCTGTGGACCTGCGGTTTTTGCATAAGGTACCTTAACTGATTTTTTTAAATCTTTATAAGTGCCTGCAACACTAATTGGTCAAACCTATCAAAGTGTTAATATTTGCACTTGCACTTCACAAACTTTGGTCAGGTGCTCTTCTTAAGAACTAAATCAGAGAACTATAAAAAAGATGGAGCTTGTGAATTCTCCCTGTCAGACAGATTTTGTGGGATTAAAAAAAAGATTCAGTAGTCTTGTGTGCCCTTTGAAGGAATGAAATAAGCCTGATAAAGTGGCAAAGAGTTGTCAAGAAAATGTGACCTACCTTATTGAACCTTTCTTAGAGAACCTCAAAAAAAAGTTCAAGTGAAAGTCATGTTCATCCTCTCAGCACATTGCTAAAGACCCTACAATTCTTTAACAGAATGAGCCATGCTTTTAATGAGAGGGATAGTTATAGTGAGCAAATCAACCTGATTATGATAAGCCATGGCCTGCAAAGAGTTCCCAGGTTTTTCTGGATTGCTAACTTGAAAATTAATAATCTGACTCTCTTCCTCTGGCAGTTGTCGCCTTGATTTCCCTTAATTCCCACCCACCGCACCCCGCCCCCCATCTAAGATGGCATTGGTGATAGTGATGAATCCGGCCTTCCTTTTCACATGCGTTTGCCGCTGTACTCTTTGACATGAGATAAGGCTGAGCCAAACTCCTGAATTATGTGAATCAGAATTGGAATCAGGTTTAATATCACAGGTATACTGTATGCCATGATATTTGTTGTCTTTGCAGCAGCAGTACAATGCAATACGTGATAGCAGAGAAAAACATGAATAACAGTAAATATATATATATATATAGGGCAAAAATAGAAATGAAAAAGTAGTGAGGTAGTGGTCATGGGTTCAATGTCCATTCAGATTCGGATGGCAGAGGGGAAGAAGCTGTTCCCATGTTTAGTGGTTGTACTATCTAATATATCTAAGTTATGCAGTAGTAACCTCTGACATACTGCATAGATGTTTAGACTATTGGATTGTTGAAAGAAGGATGCTTTTGCTGGAACAATCAGTGTGAAGGTTCCATAGATATTTGGATCACAAATGGGTTCAAAGATCATGGCATCAAAGGAGAGCTAGACAACTGCTCCTCAGAGAAGTATTCATTCCCCTACCAGATCCGTTGCTGATGTGACAATGTACAGAGCTAAGCATTTCTCTTCTTTAAAAGCTTTTTGTGACACCAGGGCTGCACTGAGGCATTTATATTTGACCACTTCAGGTGCACAGTTGAAGCAGAACTGTGTTGTACACCTGAGTGCACGTTTCCTTTATCTGCTTAATCTTGCAAAGGACAACATCCTTGCTGGTCTTTTCCTACCCAGTGTTCAGCTGCATGAGCAGAATAAATGATCCACCTTGGCCTTGTTCCGAGATCCCCACGGAAGCCAGGTTCAGTCATTCTATAGAGGGATGACTGAAAGCACCAAGCCCAGACTTCACCCTATCTGTACTACCGATTACCTGCTCTGTTCTAGATGCAGCATTGGCAGTGATCCTTCTACAAGGGAGTGTCTCAAATCTTACCCGTGATGTTACCTTTACCACGCTCCCCCCTGTCAACATCCGGAGTGTCGTCATTAACCAGAGCCATAACTGGACCATCCACAGGAGCAGGTGAGGGGGCTGCTTATCATATCCTTATACCTCAAAGCCTGTTTCATTATTCAAAGGCAGGAGCCAGGAGTGTGAAACTGTGAGCTGATGCAGCAATTTTCAGTTAGCTCAATATAAACCAGGACAAAACAGCCTAGTTAACTGGCACCCCTCCAACCACAGTAAGCATTCATTCCCTTCACTACTATAAACCAACTCCAATTTTAAAGCTCAGCAACTTTAAATTCCTCATTTCAGCGGATCTCTCCTGGGTCTAGCACGCAAGTGCCATTATGAAGAAAGCAATCCAGCACCTCTACTTTCTTAGAAGTTTGCAAAGATTTGGCATGCTAGCTAAAACTCTTCCAAAATTCTATAGATGTGTGGTGGAGAGTGTATTGACTGGTTGCATCACAGGCTGTTATGGAAACACCGATGCCCTTGGATGGAAGCATCTACAAAATGTAGTGGATATGGCCCAGTCCATCAGAGGTAAAGCCTACCATTGAGCACATCTACACAGAGCACTGTCGCCAGGAAAGCTGCATCCATCACCAAGGACCCCCACCAGCCTGGTCACGCTGTCTTCTCGCTGCCGGCATCAGGACAGTGATACAGGAGCCTCAGGACTCACACCACCAGGTTCAGGAACAGCTATTACCCCTCAAGCATTGGGCTCTCGAACCAGAGGGGGTAATGCCACTAAATCTCAGTCACCCCATCATTGAAATGTTCCCACAACCTATGAACTCACTTTAAAGAGCTCTTCATCTCATGTCCTCAATATTTATTGCTTATTTAGCATTATTATTACTTTTTTTTCTTTTTGCATTTGCACAGTTTGTAGTCTTTGGCATATTTTATTTGTGTCCTGTTGGGTGCAGTCTTTCATTAATTCTATTGTGTTTCTAGCATTTGCCCTGAATGTCCACAAGAAATTGAATCTCAGGGTTATATATGTGCTTTGTATGTACTTTGATAATAAATTGACTTTGAACTTTGAAATTTGAACTACCATTGCATGCATTGCCTGCATTTGTAGGTATCATCTACAAAACGCACTGCACTTATTTCCCTGGGCTACTGCGACAACAGTTCCTAAATCCATAACCTTTCCAACAAGGAAAAGGGCAGCCAAGTCTCCAGACCAAATGAGATATTGTTGGACCTTCATCTAAATCCTGGAACTCTCTGCCCAGCAGTACGTTGGGAGCACTTTCACCAGAAGGATTGTGGTCGTTCAGATTAGTCTCTCACCTTCTCAAGTAGGAATGAACGACATTGAAGGGTCCCAAAATTGAAAGGCCAATGTTGAAAGTAATGGACCCATAATAGAAAAGTGGGTTTTCAAATGAACCATTTGATGCCTTGTTATTTGAGAGCTTCAGCTCAGTTAGACACTCTATCGCTTCTTCTTTAGAAGTTGTGGGTTGATGTCCTGATGCAGTATGAGATAGTACTGGAAGAGTGCTGGAATAATACAGGTGCTGTCTCTTAATGTCTTATTCAAATCAACGCCTCTCTTGGGCAGTTATGAGAGCTCCCGTTCCACTCCTTTGAGGAAAGCATGGAACTTACCATGGTGTCCTGACCAGTGCTCAACCAACATCATTAACACCAGATTATCTGGTCACTGATTCACTACTGATTGTCCGTCAGCTGCATGAATCCCATGGCAACCAGAGCAGGTCAGAGTCGGGGCCTCTGCGATGTGACTCATCTCTGAAACACCCACTGTCTGAAGGAGAAAACAAGGCATATGATGAAATATTACCAAGTCTGAACAAGTGCAACCTCAACGTCATTCTAGAAGCCTAATATGATTTAGTATTCAAATTAATCAGCACTGAATCTAGAACACCCAAGTATTCTTTTCCTCTACTACTGGCTCACTATTCCTGGAAGAAACATCTGCAAAATATCCTTTGTCGGGCATCTCTCAGACCTGTGATCTCTATAAATGAGGAAGACAGGGGAAGCAAGCACATGAGAATACCACCACCTGCAGGTTCCTCCGTGAGTCACACACCACATTGGCACAATATATTGACAATTTTTCATTGCTGCTGGATCTCCTGTAAACCCCAGACCCCCATCCCCAACACTACTGACAGAGCTCCCTCCTTCTCAATTCGGTTCAAGAAAGTAGCTCATCAAGATCTTCTTAACGGCAATCAGGAATAAACAATACATGCTGATCTTGTGAATGGTGTCTACATAGAATCATATAACACAGAAAAAGGTCATTTGGCCCAACTGATCCAGGCCAATCAAGGTTTCCATCTAATCAAGGCCCATATCCCTCTAAACCATGGATCACCAAACATTTTTTATCCCATGGACCCCTACCATTAACCGAGGGGTCCGTGGACCCCAGCTTGGGAAGCTCTGCTCTAAACCTTTCCTATCCAAAGCGAGGTACTTATGTTGAGGCTTTATAGGGCATTGGTGAGGCCTCACTTGGAATATTGTGAGCAGTTTTGGGCCCATTATCTAAGAAAGGATGTTCTGGCATTGGAAAGGGTTCGAAGGAGGTTCACAAAAGTGATTCTGGGATTGAAAAGCTTCTCATATGAGGAGTGTTTGATGGCTCTGGGCCTGTACTCACTGGAATTCAGAAGAAAGAGAAGATTTCTCATTGAAAACTACTGAATGTTGAAAGGCCTTGATAGAGTGGATGAGGAGAGGATGTTCCCTATGGTGGGGGAATCAGAGACCAGAGGACGCACCCTCAGAATAGAGAGACGTCCATTCAGAACAGAGATGAGGAGGAATCTCTTTACTTAGAGAATGGTGAATCTGTGGAATTTATTACCATGGGCGGCAGTGGAGGCCAAGTCATTGGGTGTATTTAAGACACAGGCTGATAGCCAGAGCTTAAAGAGATACAGGGAGAAGGCAGGAGATTGGGATTGAGAGGGAAGTGAGTCGGCCATGGTGAAATGGTGGCGCAGACTTGAAGGGCCAAATGGCCTAATTCTGCTCCTGTATCTTTTGGCTTATGATCTATTCAGAAACTCAAAGAGGCCAAGTGGAGTTATCAAAGCTGTTTTGGGAATGTCCTCTGAGCACACAGGCAACTGATGTTAGCCCCTAACTAAATCAACTTTGGAAAAAATTGACTTTCCAGCAAAACGTGCTGAAAAGTCTTGGACGTGCGGGACCAGGTAGCGATTGGTGGTGGTGACCTCATTAAGGCATCAGTAATAGCCACATGGGCTGCAACCGCCATCGATCGGACTTAGGAGCCATGTGGAGGGGAAAAGCCCAGTGGCTATTTGACCAAAATACAATTGCAAGTCTTTTCACTTAGGCAAACTCAGCCTTCGCAGTAGACAGCTTTCTGTGTCCAATCTACCCACACGGGCCAGTTGTGGAAATGTGGTAAGTCGGGCAGCATCCGTGGAAGTGATCAGTCAACGTTTCGGCCGGAACCCTTCGTCAGGACTGAAGAGGGAAGGGGCAGAGGCCCTATAAAGAAGGTGGGGGGAGGGTGGGAAGGAGAAGGTTGGTAGGTTCCAGGTGAAAAGCAAGATAAATGGGTGGGGGAGAGGAAGCAGGGAGGTGATAGGCAGGAAAGGTGAAGAAGGAATAGGGGAAAACACAATGGGTAGTAGAAGGAAGCGGAACCATGAGGGAGGTGATAGGGGCACCTTGGTATGAACATAGAATTCACCAACTTCCAGTAATTCCCTCCCCCTCCCTTCCCCTATCCCTATTTCACTCTGCCCTCTCCCCCAGCTGCCTATCACCTCCCTCATGGTTCCGCCTCCTTCTACTACCCATTGTGTTTTCCCCTATTCCTTCTTCACCTTTCCTGCCTATCACCTCCCTGCTTCCTCTCCCCCACCCCTTTATCTTTCCCCTTACTGGTTTTTCACCTGGAACCTACCAGCCTTCTCCTTCCCACCCTCCCCCCACCTTCTTTATAGGGCCTCTGCCCCTTCCCTCTACAGTCCTGACGAAGGGTTCCGGCCCAAAACGTTGACTGAGCGTTTCCATGGATGCTGCCTGACCTGTTGAGTTCCTCCAGCGTGTTGTGAGTGTTGCTTTGACCCCAGCATCTGCAGAGTATTTTGTGGAAATGTGGTGCTTGACACCATGTTTTGTGACAGTTGTGGAGAATGTGGGCTTGGTGAGGTCTGGGAGTTCGCCCAGTAGTCGAGTAAGCTCACATGTGGTGGATGGTGCAGGCTCTTGACAGGGTGTTGTGGGGAACTTCCTGGGAGAGCAGGCTAATGACCCAAATTCCTTAACATCCACAAGCCAGCAGTTCTTAGGATTGAACTTGGGCACACAGGAAATCCGCACCGAGTAGAGGTCTGGCCACTTTAGCCAGGACAAGGTCCCATGTGTAACATCACCCACTGAAGCAGAGTGTCGCTCATCAGGTCCCGTTATCTTGCTGCCATTGGCAGCCTCCAGCGAGGTTTCATCGCTCTTTGCCTTCTCATCAATTGGCGATGCCGGCAGCACACTCACTTGAGCACCCGTGTCACACAGGAAGCCCTGAAAGAGTGTCCATAAAGAAGAGTAGACAACCCTGGCAGCTGAACCCCACAGCGTTCACAGACCTGTGATGTCCCGAGGTGCTGGCACTGTCGAGGCACCAAGGCGGTCGGCACTTCCTAGCATTCCTACCAAAGTGAGCTTGCTATAAGCACAAACCCAGCGTCGTTTGATTCGCAGCCACGGACATACCTTATGCTGGGGGCCTTGCTGTCTGGGCTTATTGAGGTAGAGAAAGGAGGAGGAATGACGCATCACTGCCTGGCTGAGTGCAGCCTATCAGTCATTTTAGCAAGCTCCCTACAGTCCTTCACGGGTGCTTTAGCGAGGGCTCTGCGAACTTGATCGAACATTTGCTGCCTAAAGAGTTGTTTAAAAATAAAACAAGGATGGTGATTTCCCAGGAGAAACAGAATGTGGTCTATTCACTCCAAAGGCTTACTTACCATTGCCGAATCCATAAGACCATAAGACATAGGAGCAGAATTAGGCCATCTGGCCCATCAAGTCTGCTCCGCCATTCAATCATGGCTGATCCTTTCTTTAAAATCTCCTCCTCAACCCCAGTTCCTGGCCTTCTCCCTGTAACCTTTGCTGCCATGTCCAATCAAGAACCTATCAACCTTTGCCTTAAATATACCCAGTGACCTGGCCTCCACAGCTGCATATGGCCACAAATTCCACAAACTCCCTGCTCTTGGCTGAAGAAATTTCTCCGCATCTCTGTTTTGAAAGGGTGCCCCTCTATCCTGAGGCTGGGCCCTCTCGTCCTAGACGCTCCAGGGAAGAAGAACAGCTGTTTGGCGCGCTCAGACTCTGATAGTCCAAAAGTCTGGGAAAGATGGGCTTTCAGCGGTCAGTATTTAACGTGTTCAGGCAGATGCTCTAGTAGACTGACCAGTCTTGAGTAGGCTCACCACTCTCGCAGCTGTAGAGATGCTGAGCGATGCTACCACAGAGAAACATTTGGTGGTGTTGGTGGACATTTCTCGAAGTGCAGATCCAGCCTCCGCTTGTGCAAACCAAGTGACAGCATTTTACTCCCAAAACTCCAGCAGTTTCAAAGCCACTGCGTTGGCCGACATGTTGAATAACTCTGGAATCATCCTAGAGCATTGGGGTCGCCAGTGTAGATATTCACTAATAAAATGGAAGAGGTGTTTTATGTTTCAGAAAAGCAGTAGCAACTTATTGATTAAACACCAAAAATCTGAAATCAAAGTACGGTAAAAAACCCTTAACATAATTGTGTCATCATGTCAGACCAGCCTCTTAAAGTGAAACCCCAAGTTAATGTCAGTAGTTGGGAATTAAGTACATTATGTTACCCCACAAAAGCAATACCTCTTTACTCCAACCCACTGAATGTTGGAATAAAGCACACTTGGTTGGAAGAGCACTGATCGCAGTATTATCAATAAAATATTAAAAGTTAAAGAATACTTGAGCAAAATAAAAAGTTTGGAGTTGGAGAAGTGGGAGGGCCAAAGTTCAAAGAAGATTTATTATCAAAGTACACATACATTATACAACCTTGAGATTCATCTCCTAACAGGCTGCCACAAAACAAAGAAACCCAAAAGATCCAATTAAAAATAAGACTGACAAACCTCCAAGGTGCAGAGAGAAAGAAAAGCAGATCATGCAAACAATAAACACAACCCAAATAGCACTCTGAACTGAGGTCCACGAAGAGAGTCTGTCCACAGACCCTTAGTTCGGAGCAGCGAGCTGAACCTTGAGACCCGACACCCTGACCTTTTCCCTCTGGCCCAGTGCCTACTTTGTCGTCCAAACAGCAGGATCGGTTGCTCTGGGGCCAGGTTCCCGCTGTTCTGATTTGACCTGTTGATTTTGCCAACCTTTCTGATTCAGCCTGGGGCTTAAATTGTCATCCAGATATGGGGTTCAGTTATCAGAGTAGAAGTTTTACCTTGCCTTGTGTCAGGGGCTACTGTGAGAATCTCCCCAGTGCACACTGAAAACTGCATTGTTAGTATACATTAATTGCTTGACAGGAAGCTTGCAATTTTCATGCTTTTGGAAGCAGAATCAGGACTAAAAATAGAAATAATATGGATTTGCCACAGGAAGCTGGAGGGTAAATAGGTTGAAACAATGATATGGCCATTTGGCTCAAGCCAGGACTCCTTGATCTTTGATGTCGGTTTAAGAATCTCCAAACATGAAGCTGGGCCAGCCACAAAACAAATGCCAGCCTTGGACTGAAGTAGTAGTGTGGGGAAATTTCTGGAGGCTATGCTCAACATTGACACCATGATGTGGTAGGCCAGCACTGCCATGACCATGTGGGCCCCTTCTGGGTGTCCTGGTTGCTTTCCACGTCCCAAAAACACGCTGGTGGCAGGTGAGTTGCCCCTGGTGCAGATGGGCGATGAGGGAACCTGGAAGGAGCTGATAATCACATGAGAGAGAGAAGGAGGGTGGGGCTGATGGGAACGATCTGAGGGTTGGCATAGACTCGACAGGTTGAATGGTCTCCTTCTATATTGTGATCAAAAATAATTTGAAAGTTAGTATCTGATGGAAGCCCACGTGATAAGCTACGGCACGTATGATGAGTATCTGACTATCCCTAGGCTTTGAGTTAGGCATTGAGATCACTCTGGTTAAATAGCCATTTCAAAGTTGATTCTCTCAGCCCAGATGTGAAGAGCCATTGGAGGGAGGGACCACAGAGAAGCCAGTTACCATGGCAATGCCCTCACCTCTCCTGGAATATGGCCACCCACAGCCCCTTCAGCAACGGGCCCCTTCTGTACGTTTCACGCAAGCACATGAATGTACAAACCACAGCTGTGGAGGGCCATGTTAAAGGCACACGTAATCTGCACATACACACATGAATGGATGTCTGTACCATGTGTAATGCTAAGTGGGGAGGACCCATTCCCCTGTTGATCCCTCCCACTCACCCCCCCCCACCCCTTCCGCTGCATACCCTCCTCACATCCCAACAGATAACAGCTTAGAACACAAAACATTCCAGCCCAGTACAGGCCTTTCGGCCCATGATGTTGTGCCGACCTTTTAACCTACTCTAAAATCAAATTAACCCCTCTCTCCGACATAGCCCTCCATTTTTTTTAATCATCCACGTGCCAATCTAAGAGTTTCCTAAATGCCCCTACTTTCTCTGACTCTACCACCACCCCCGGCAGGGATTTCCATACACCCACTACTCTCTGTGCAAGAAACTTACCTCTGATGTTCCCCCTGCACTTTCCCCCAATCATCTCAAAATTATTCCCTCTTCTATTAACCATTTCCGCCATGGGAAAGCGTCCCAGGTTATCCATTCGATCTATGCCTCTCAGCTTGCACCCCTCTAACAAGTCACCTCTCGACCTTATTAAGTTTACTTCAATGCCATTTAAGTTGATGGATTTAAGAGTAGACGCTCAGATTGTTAAAGAGAAATGAACCTTCGTCCTTTAGTGCTCCAGCATGAGTAAGGAACATGCCTTCCATGCAGTCAATACCTGCCCTTCACAGCATATTACTTAGTTCAGAACTTTCTGTCAGTCTTCAAAATATAAGGAGCTGCCATGGCCCCTTAATTTTTTTTGTTCTTTTGCCTGTGTACGCAGCAGGTTTTACTCTGTCAGCAGATCCAGCGCCTCGCGGTGCTGGGAGGAAAATGGGAGCCGGGCGGATCAATAGCTGAAAATTAGAAACTGAGCTGGCCTTAATGTGAAAGGCAGCACCACCAATGAGGCAACCACTGGGGACAGGCACAGCTTGACAAACGACAATGGGATGTGTGAAGGAGAGAGGGAGAGAGAGCAGGCAAGTGAGAAGCAAGGTGAGCTATTAGTAAAAGAGCAAAAGATATGATGCTGTTAAACATGTAAAGCAGTTTTATAAATCAAGACAGAAATATCAGCACATCAATCTGACATTGAATGGAAGTAATACACAAATGAACACTAAATCTTACAAGACCGAAAGTGGAATCTTTGGCTTGGAACAGACGCATCCTTTTGTCAAGGGGTATTGCTTTCCAACAGGACAGAGGACTTGTCAGCTGGAGTTATAGAGAAAGGGAGCTCACCAGGTTAAGATCAGACAAACATGTGTCGATATTCAGTGGGGACAAATTTTGCCTGCATTCCTTCTACCCTCAAACCCTGCAGATATTCAAATCAAATCAAGTTTAATTATCATTCAAACCACACATGGATACAGTCAAATGAGACGGTGTTCCTCTGAGGCCAAGATGCATATCATACATTCAAAATAGTGAGAGAGGGAAAAAAACCACACACACACACACACACACATCCTTACGCAACAAGAGACATGTATCGTCCAAGACCCAGAGCGACATGCAATTTGTTGGTACAGTTCCTGGCAGTCCAGCCTCTCATTCCACCAGTCGAACACTGGAGGGCAGCACTGATGGGGGAGGCCAACAGCCACCGAGCACAGATGCCATGCTACACCACCTCCGGTGACTCCTTAAGCTTGATCCTTAAGATCAAGCTCATAGAGAAAGCCCTTGGAAATGGAAATGAGCACTGCCGTAGGAACGAACAAGCTCACTGTCTGGAGTCACTTGTGGATTTTGGAATAAAAAGGAAAAAAACTTACACTCTTTAGAATAAGCACATGACCTTATAGGACTTTATTCCTTGCAGCATAGGAGAATGAGGGGAGATTTGATGAAGGTATACAAAATTATGGGTGCCTGGGTAGAGATACGTCTCTACCAAAGGAGATGTAAGGTGCTCTTTCCCTCCGCAAGCCTGCAGGTCACCCTTGGGCAAGGTGTAGCACCTGCTTAGCCCCCCTGATCAGGGTCATGTGAAGCCATAAGAACAGGTGATGGATGATCATATGAGCAACTGGTGCATATCACAAGTCCTGGTTATGTGACCACTGACACCAGGCAGACAGTCTCTGAAGAGTATTGATAATGGCTTTCATCTTATAAAGACACTGCCCAGAAGAAGGCAATGGCAAACCACTTCTGTAGAAAAATTGGCCAAGAACCATCATGTCATGGGCCATAGTTGCCCGCATCATACGACACTGCACATAATGATGATGAAGATTATGCAAAATTATGATGGGGTATAGATAGGGTACGTGCTTTTTCCACTGAAGCTGGAGGTCATGGGTTAAGGATGAAAGGTGAAATGTTTAAGGGGAATCTGAGGAGGAGTTTCTTCACTCAGAGGGTGCTGAGAGTGTGGAACGAGCTGCCTGAAGGTTCAATTTCAACACTTATCAGAGTTTGGATTGGGTGGTATTTGTGAAGGACTACGAACTAGGTGTAGAATGATGAGAAGAGGCAGAATAATAATTCGGCATGGACTAGATTAGATTAGATTATTAGATTATGAGGACACGCAGTCCTCTTTTACTGTCATTTAGTAATGCATGCATTAAGAAATGATATAATGTTCCTCCAGAATGATATCACAGAAACACAGGACAAACCAAGACTAAAAAAACTGACAAAAACCGCATAATTATAACATATAGTTACAACAGTGCAAAGCAATACCATAATTTGATAAAAGCAGACCATGGGCATGGTAAAAAAAAACAGGCCAAAGGGCTTGTTGCTGTACTATAGTGCTGTATGACTCTAAGAAAGGGAACGGGATGTACCTTACATGGGTTTGAAAGAATTTTCTTCTCATTATTGAGGGTCCTGAATTTCATAAACTCACTCTGCTGTGACTACTTTGACTCGTGGAGAACATGTAATTATTGAAACACTAACCATTAATTTAAAAAAAATTTTATAATTTGGATACATCATAACACCAGTCTATTAAAATTTCATTACATCAACTGAATGCTGTTACTGTAGTTTAGGCTATGTTGCTGGTCGCCTTCTGCCTGCACTTACAATGTTTTGAAGAGAAAACCTCTTTACGAGTCCAAAACATAACTATAAATTCTTTGCAAAGCAAACTACATTTAATGGATGGCAGTTTGGCCACACATCTGAAGTTGAGTCTGCGGGGTTAAAAAGCCCTTTGATTATTGTCAATTTTAAAATAAGCCGAGCTGCTGACCTACAATCAACCATTCATTTCTTGCAAAAACCTGACAGTTTCTGCCGTGAAACCATGGTTGCAGGTTTTTATTAGTTGACCATCTCATTAGTTTTTAACGGCGTGGCAGTGCAGGTGACCCAGTGCATACACGCTCCAGTGCGTTGTTGATGTAGAGCAGGAGGGTGTGCATTGGAGCTTGTCGTTCCGCCACACAGCATCCAAGGGAAGAACACCATGTACTACTCCAAGGGAACACAGAGACGCTTGGGCAGCTGGATTGGCACAGTGAAATAACTGGGGTTTGCAAAAGGTGGCAAAAGGAAGCATCCAGTGGGAGACCCTTCCCCACCCCCCCAAAAAAAAGTGGGGGCAGAGGAGAAACAGAAGTCATCCAAAACCTGAGGGCAAACAACACAGACAATGAAAAGATGACTCAGCATTGAAAGGGTTAATGGATTGGGAGGCTCACATTCACATTGCAGACGAGCTATAATATTTGCAAATAAAATGCTCTGATATCCAGATGCGTAACAATGAATGGCAAAACCTATAGAAAATGGGACGGCATTCATCTGAGCAGGTCTGAAACATCTGTTTCCACAAGTCTAAACTTAACCCCAACAGGATCGGGGAGACTTTGAGGAAGCAAATTTTTTAGATCTTCAAGTACACTTTACTATTTGAGGGACTACAATTCTAAGTTGTTCCCCTGTCAGAGCAGTGCAGTTGACACTGCTAGAGCATAAAGAAAGCCTATAGAAATGAAAATGGAACACTGCCAAAGGAGGTTTTTACATTGTTATTTCTCAACTTTAAGTTTTTATATCAAACTTGAAAACCTCACAGTGTAAAAGCAGCTGTGCCACAACTAGCAATTCACAGGAGACGGATGTTGAAATTGAGGTTAACAGTCGAGTTGGACAACTCTTCCAGGAATTTGAAGCAATTTGCCACTCATGGCATTTTGCCACTAATTTCTGGGTTGTGGGTTACTTAACACAAATTTTAATGGCGAGTGTACAAAACCCTGTGTTGTTTTCTGAACAAGTTCTAGTCTAATGTGCACTAAATACATAATACTTTACATCTGCTTTGAAACATTGGGTCACTAAAGGACGTATTATTTTGCAGCCTTCACTGAATTCCTTCTTCAAGAATATAACACAAATAAAAATATGAGTAATATGGTACTATTAAAAGAAAACTGGCAATGTCATTCAAGATATTTTTGTGTAATTGAAACTTCTATCCATTTGGTAGATAGGATCTGTCAAATATTTGATGGCTAGAATAATTAACCTCATTAAATATAATATGTCTGTTTAAATGTGGTTGCTTCAGAATGATTCCTGAACAAAATAAATATGGTCATTATTTTGGACTCAATCATTATTAAGGGAACAATTTATTTTATAATAAATACTGTTTTGAATATAATCAGGTCCCAAGGTATCTCATAGAATATTTATAATGCTTCAAGGTATAATTGTATCAGTGTAACCTTAATAGTAAACATCAATTAGTACATAAAAATACATTGGTATTTAATTAGTGTAGAAAATGTTGGAAAAACTCACCAAATCACGCAGCATCTGCAGAAAGAAAAATTAACACGTTTGGGATTCTTCCTGGACCCGAAATGTTAAATGTTCCTTTTTCATTGGAATCTGCCTAACCTGAGTTTTGTTTTCAGCAGCTTGTTTTTACTTCAGATACCCAGCACCTGAAGTTTTGTTTCCGAGGTTCAGTCATTAGTACTTGACATTGTGGGCTAATGCAAATCACCAAATCCCACTATCTCATGCCTCTTTCTTTCCAGACCTACAGAATACAAAATTCAAAGTGAAGGAGAGGTTTGTATATCTCTTGCGTATTATGGTCATTTCAAGCAGATTAGAAGATTACATGTTAAAAAATCTCCCTCCCCTCTTCCACTATTCCTCACTCGGACCTTTTACCGCTCTTCACCTGCCTATAACTTTCCCTGGGTCCCCTCCTCTTTCCCTTTCTCCCATGGTCCACTCTCCTCTCCTATCAGATTCCTTCATCTCCAGTCCTTGACTTTTTCCACCTAACTGGCTTTGATTATCACTTTCCAGCTAGCCTCCTTTCACTCCCTATAACTTTTTATTCTGGCATCTTCCCCCTTCCTTCTCAGTCCTGAAGAAGGGTTTGGGCCTGAAACATTGACCGTTCATTCATTCCCATAGATGCTGCCTGACCTGCTGAGCTCCTCCAGCATTTTGTGTGTGCTGCTCTGGATTTCCAGCATCTGCAGACTTTCTCATGTTTAACAACCGTTGTTATAAAAGCTAAAATCTGAATCAAAATTGCTAATGTGGCATTGAAAATCCATTGGGTAATAATTTCCTTCACATGTATCAGAACAGTTTACCCTGGGTAGTCATTGTGAGTTTTCCAAAACAGGCTGTTTGTGGTTGTTTCAGGAAATTCCTATTAAATGACAATGGTAGTTTAATTAAATTTAGTAGTGGATGCCCAATGGCAAAGTGAGACTAGGCATATGGATAAATTCACCATGTCTCCTGGAACAGTATGTGTAGGAAACTTAAACTGCAATGAAGTCATACTTTCTACAAACAATTACCAACTCTTTTGCTTGAAGTTACATTTTCAAACCTGTGTATTTATCCTCATATTTATGTGATGCCTGATGTGATGTGGTCAGTAATGTGAAGTCATCCACAACAAAGTTGGACAATATAACATGTTACCCTGCTGAACATCTGGTATGCTGTAGCATGACTGCATTCGGGACCGTATCCAAAAGGTGCGTCATTCTCTCTATTTATAGGACCTAGAAGGTTGTACAGCATGGAAACAGGCCCGTTGTCCTACCCTACCTATGTCAAGCATCAAACATCCCGCGGGACTAATTCCTTGCACCTCGATCAATTGGCCTCTCCTGCCCTTCATTGGGAGCAATTGGCAGCAGCCAATTAACCTTACCATGTATAATGTGGGAGCACAGCAGAGCATGGGAGGGAAACACATCTGGTCAAAGAGAGATTCTGCAATCTTTGCGCAGTCCTGATTCTCCGGAACAGCGATGCCACCATCTAACTTAATCAAATTCTGTCAAAATTTATGTAGCCACCACATTCATCAATGCAGAACTGAAGTAAGTAAAGATATGCTAAGACATGTAAGACACATCAGGACAAATAACGAAAAGCTTGATCGGTGAGTCAGGGAGCATAGTAAAGGAAGAAAGGGAGTTGAGAGGATAAAAATATAGTGAAGAGATTCCAGACAAAGATGTGAATTTTAAAATTGCGCCATCACTTAGCTGGGAGCACCTGCAGGTTAAATGTCACAGGATGAGTTTGTATGTGCCAGGCAACAGGACAGGAGTGAAATACTACCAAACTTTATCAGCACGATTTACAGCCAGGGTTTCATTTCAACAGGCATTAAGCTAGTGTTGTCAGTGAGTCCCTATAGCACACTCTTAATATCTCACCTGTGATTACAGAATATCATGAAAGGACATGGTGCTGTATGAGAGTGGAGAGACTTGTGCAAATCCCAAGGCTTTCAGCCTATAATTTGCTCAGCTACTTGTGAAACTGAGTGAGTTCTGTATTATTGGAAATACCAAGTAGTGACTGACAATGTGACCAAATTTTGTACATCATTTCTGTCCTATTTTGATCATAATACATGGTCCAAATATATATGTAATTGCAAAACTTTCATCATTAATATAAGATAAAACAAAACTTTATTTATCTTGAAAGAAATTATTGTTGCAAGTTTATTTAGTCAGGAATATATACTTTAAAATAAAAAATGTAAGCTGGATTACCTTGGGTAGAGAAAGAGATGTATTATGGAACTGAGTTACTGAATACATATCAGCTAGTACACAAAACAATGTGTTATGGCGTTCTCTATTAACTTACCACAACGTTCATAGAAGAAATTGTGATGGCCCGGTAGTGTAGTGGTTAGCACAATGCTTTACAGTGCAGGTGGCCCGGGTTCAATTCCCACCACTGCCTGTAAGGAGTTTGCACGTTCTCCCCGTGAGCGCATGGGTTTCCTCCTGCAGACCAAGGACGTACCGGTTGGTAGGTTAATTGGTCATTGTAACTTGTCCCATGATTAGGCTGGGATTAAATCAAGGGATTGTTGGGCTTGAAGGTCCACACAGTATCTCAATAAATGAATAAAATGGCTAAACCACAATAAGCCGATTAGGTAGCAGGAAACGTGGGGAAGCACTTGTGCTATGAATGCAGGATGTAAGAACCATGCGTCTACTGTGTTGTAATGTGAACAAAGTCACCGGAGAGACATGGATAGAGAAGTGCTTTATTCAAAGTGAGACACTTTTGGTGGACAATGTGTGTTTGACCCAATATTGCATGACATTTTCTATGCTAAAGATCAAACGAGTCAGCAGGACAACCCTAGAGTTACAATATATCTACAATGCTTCCTTTGAATTACATATAATTTTCACACTTCCTTCTTCGCACCCACACTCCAGACACCTAAAATGAATGTTAATCAGCATTGTCTGGTGTTCAATTAACTGGTGTCTACAGCTCCAGGAAACTATTGTTCAGGGTCGCATTTTAAATTCAATCTACAATCCACATTCATGTCTAAAGATTGGGTGCTGAAGTTAAATTTTCTATATACCTTAACTCCAGAATACCTCCCAACATTCGGTACAAATAAACATGTCGCGGCAGAGTCAGGCAGTGTACTGAAGAGTTTTGGTACTGATTACCAAAAGAAGAATAACTAAAAGATGATTCAGAGCTGTGTTACTAATCCTACCAGCCACCAAGCCTCTCTCCATCATCACCATGCAATGTGTTTATAACCTTGAAGCTGTAAAAGGGGTCTGGATGAGCTGTAATTTTATTGCTAAAGTAATGACGTTACTATAACTGGATTGGTGTTACATTGAAGCACTGAGTTATACTGTGAGAACAAAAACTTATGAGATGATAAAGCGAAGTCTTATCAGTCTGATCAAGATGTTGGAGGATTGCCCAAACCTATCTTTCAACAAACACCACTAAAATGGATTAATGAGCAATTAATCCCATTGCTTTCTCAAGGACCTTGTTGTGCACAAACAGGCTACAAAACTACAATAGGTATAATTCAAAAGTGGCTGTGAAATAGTTTTGGGAAGTCCTAATGGGAGCAATATAAATGCATGTTCTTTCCTGTACTTTTACTCTTTGTTCAGATTCATTTTGGTCCTAACTTTAACAGAGCAGAATTCTTCCATTGGCAGTTAAACACGGGTGCTGGTTTTGGAATTAGTTTATCTAATGAAGTTATGAGAGTGTGTGTGTCAAATTTACCCTGGGCTTTGATTAAAGTATGCTAGGGCTTTTTTAATTACTGAGACAATGCAAATATTTTCAAAGTAAGTGTAAAGCTAAGTGGAATGATACACTACCATGCAAAAGTCTTAGGCACATATATATAATTAAGGTGCCTAAGACTTGCACAGTAGTGTAGTAATTTTATGTATTGCACTGTACCGCTGCCACAAAAAACCCCCACAAATTTCATGAAATGCATGCATGATGCTAAACCTAATTCTGATTCTAGTCTCTATCGTGGACTGAGAATGGGAAGGGAGCAGGGAGAGGGGAATCATGGTTGGGAAAAGAGGAAGGAGCAGGAAGCACCTGAGAGACATTCTGTAACGATCAATTAACCAATTGTTTGGAATCAAGTGATCTTGCCTGGCGATCAGAGCTGGGTGTCCCTACACCTGCACCACCCACTGCCCTGGCACTCCTTCTCTGCCACCTGTTCTGCGGTGCTCTACTCTTGCCATTACCAACCCCACCTGCTCCCGCCAGATTTACAAACTCACTCTCTGTTCCACGTTGACAAACACAGCACTGTGCAAAAGCCTTGGGCACCCTAGCTATATACATGTCCCTAAGACTTTTGCACAGTACTGTAGTTGGTTCTGCATTGCCAAAATCTGGAAAGAACTTGGGTAATGGGAATGTTCAATAGTGAACTTTGCACTATCTCAGAGCCATTCTGCGTTGGAAGCCCCAGTACGATCCATGTGTGAAAACACAAAGTATACAAGCTCGGTAAAACAGAAAATCAATGAGCTTCTCTGTAGCACACACAAAATGCTGGAGGAACTCAACAGGCCAGGCAACATCTATGGAAAAAAGAGTACAGTCGAGGTTGTCAGCCCGAAACATCGACTGTACTTTTTTTTCCCCATAGATGCTGTCTGGCCTGCTGAGTTCCTCCAGCATTTTGTGTGTGTTGCTCGGATTTCCAGCATCTGCAGATTTCCTCTTGTTTCCACTTCTCTGTAAACCTCCCCATACTCAAAGAGCTTACCTGCCATGATTCAATAAATTATACCTACAAAATAAAGCAGAGAAACCAGTTTTCAAACACCATATGCAGATGGGGAGAATGATCCCAGTCAGTAACTTAAACCCAATAAACAGCAACATTACTAAGAATCTCTTTACTTTGAACATTATTAGTTACACTTAGCCCATGAATCTTCGTCATGAGACTGACAGCTTGGGAGCCAGGGAGTCTTTTTGCATGTTAATGAAATTAACTGGTTAATTTTAAATACATTTGCACTCTCTGGGTTGCTTTGCTTACAAGCAGTGTTTCTTTTGATTGAGACAGCTCACATAATGGATAGGTTCCACTTCCTGAGCACCCGATGGTCAGGAAATGCAGAGGAAACTTGACTCAAAACCAGTGCAGCAGAGATGATTTCGGCAGTAAGCTGCAAAATAGCAAGCCACCAAACAAGAGAAAACAGATACTTAACAAGATCACTGAAGGCTAGGAGCAACTGGCTGCTGAACAAAGGGTTGTGGCTGAGAGCTGGGTTTAAATAGACTGTAGGTGACATGTTGGAAATGAGTGGCAGGCGACTCCTGTTAGCTGGGTGGAGACTGGGATGTGCCTGTGTGTGTAAGACTGGCACTGATAAGTGAACACCATTTTAGAGCAAACCTTTGGAAGGCTGAGGTGAACTACAAACACATCATGGCTTGGACTTACACTGGCGTTCCTCTCTTGTTGCTGGGATAAGTATTGCAGCTCCCCTATGAAGAGCACAGTGTGAGCTCTTGTGCTGCAAAGACAGTGGCAGTTAAGGAAGGTAGCTCACCACCATCTTGTTAAGGGCATTTAAGAAAGGGAATTAAACAAAACCAAGTAGCAATCATGAGCAGTCTTGCCATTTTAGTAAAAGTGCTTGAACTTCAATAATGTTCATTTTTTAAATACCCATCATGTCATTATAAGCAAAACTTCTAATTATTACAAACACAAAAAAATCTGCAGATGCTAGAAATCTAAAGCAACACACACAACAGGCTGGAGGAACTCAGCAGGCCAGGCAGCATCTATGGAAATGAGTAAACAATCGCCGTTTTGGGCTGAGACCCTTCATCAGGACTCTGATGAAAGGTCTCACTCGAAATATTGACTCTTTTCTCTTTCCATAGATGCTGCCTGGCCTGCTGAGTTCCTCCAGCATTTTGTGTGTGTCACCTTCGATTATTAGCGCATGTAAGATCCGTTCAAATTGCTTGGTAAAGGTTGTCTTTCTGTTCAATTTAAGTCTAGTTTATTGCATTCATAATGTTTCACAGTTTCATTCCAACTGCATATGCTGTAGCTTCATTCTTGAGAAACATTTCTCAAAAAATGTGGAGGGTGTTCGGGGTATTGTCTTCTCTTGTCTGTAAAATGTATTGATCACTTTGAATTTCCTGTGAATAGAAATATTTAATTGCCATTGTGTGGTATTAAAGTCACCTTTTTCTTTATAGTACTCAGCTTTGTATAAAGGGTCACCTTATAGTCAAAGATTTCAGTACAGTTTATGATGCATGTTTTTGCCAGGATTTTTCAGTGTTGGAAAAGTCTATTTGTTTGTCTTCAGTAACATAACTGATGTTATTTATCAAAGAGACAGGTTATTTGGAGAAACCGATGTACCTGAGCTGCAATCATTAACATTTTAAAATTGAAAAATTACATCCAATGGACATATTCTAGAATAATGGTTTAATGGGAACATCCTTTTGTGTGTTTAATCCGTCAGGCAATGAGAGTCAAAGGGCAAGAACAGACCCTGGGGTTCTTCTATTAAAGAAATGCAGTCATTTCTTGTTAAGTAGAGAAATTGTTTGCCACAAAATTGTATTCACTTATCAGATTCTGAGGAAATGGAATTTACACATTATGGGAGCTATTCCATTGAGATTTAGTAATTAACACTCCACTTGTAAATAAAGCAACCCAAAGAGTGCAAATTTATTTAAAATTACTTAATTAATTTTGTTAATAGGAGTTGTGCCAATTTGAAGCTCGACGACACTGATGAACTGTGGAAAGAGTGGTAGGCTGATCTCAGTTATACCAGGCCCCATATTTTCCCGTGTGGTTGTGTAGTTACTAATGTATTAGGCTCCTTTGTTTAACCCTATTCCAATGTCCTGGAGTAATGCTGAATAAATCAACGAGGAAGTGCTGTTTCAGGATCCTAAAAGAGATTAATAATTTTACTTTCACCTAGAAGTTCAGTTGGTACGTGTTATTTTTGACTTGCATGTAGCATTCTTCTTGCATAATACATTAAAAATAAGCTGGGACGTTGTGAGAATCTAGCAAATATATATTTTCATTGTTCCATATTTCACAGATAATATTACTCATCAAATGTTCTTTGAGTTCACATGAGATTTTCCCGTCACTGAGACTCATCAATCAGTCTTCCAAAGGGAAGTGGAGTAGCATTCAAGAAAGAATGTTTTTCTGAATGAACTGGTGAGGGCTTGATGGGCTGAATGGCCCTCTTCTGTGCCATGATCTCTCTCAGATTCTATTCCATTCAACATTGAATTATTGTTGCTGCTCTGTCATTTGGAGTATCGAGATGTCCCATTATGTGACCACCAACAGAATCTCTTCCTTCTTTAGCTCAACCTGTTCGTGCCATTTCCTCCCACAGTCCAAAGATATACCAGTCAGTAGATTAATTAGTCATTGTAAATTGTCCTATGGTTAGACTAAGATTAAACCAGGGATTGCTGGGCGGTGTGGCTTGAAGGGTCGGAAGGGCTGTATCTCAAAAAATAAATAAATAAGTAAACATATTATGTGCAATGATAATCTCACCACCAGTTTTTTTAAACCTGGTGTCAAATCATATACCAGCTTGATCTTTAAAAGTAATATTTTGCAAAGCTAACAGCTACAAATGGTACGTGACTTGGGCTTTGAACATAGTCAAGTCTAACTATCCCCTTATAGATAATTTATTTCTTAATCTGTTTATATAAACCCTAAATGTTAAAAATCCAGTTAGCCTATTGATCATGTGAATCAAAAAGGGTCAAAAATTTAGACTGGGTAATAATTATTCATTTGTGCATTTGGTATCAGTTCGGGTCCTTTGCTATACGTGTGTTTGTCTTTCGTTTAACACTGAGCCTAAAGAATAAATAGTACATCATCATCTTCATCAACATCATCATCATCATCGTCATCAACATCATCATCATCGTCATCAACACCATCAACATCATCAATATCATCATTAATATTATGTACTGTGTTGTATGACATGGACAATCATGACCCCATGACTGTGATTGTTTTTCAGAAGTGGTTTGTCATTGCCTACCTCTGGGCAGTGTCTTCACAAGAAGGGTGACCCTTCCAGCTATTAGTGACACTCCTCAGAGATTATCTGTTTGGCATCAGTGGTGCATAAGCAGGACTTGTGATGTGCACCAGCTGCTCATACAACCATCCACCACCTGCTCCCATGGCTTCATTTGACCCTGATCCGGGGGAGGGGGATGCTAAGCAGGTGCTAGACCTTGCCCAAGGATGACCTGCAGGCTAGTGGAGGGAAGGAACACCATACACCTCCTTTGGTAGAGACGTGTCATTACTCTGACACCCAAATCTGTTTATATAATCCTAAGTGTGAAATATCCAATTGGCCCATTGATTACATGAATCAAAAAGGGTCAGTAGTTTAGACTGGGTAATCTTAGTCTATGTAGTTTAGTCTGGATCCTTTCCTGTATGTGTGTCCTTCATTTCACACTGTGCTTAAAGAATAAATAATATGGTTTCTAAAAATATCCCATAATCTTCAATGATGCCAGATATTTGGCACAGTGCATAAAGCTATTATTAAACATAGCAGGGTAGTCTTTTATACTGTATAATTAGTGAAGGGAACAGTTAGGGACATGCTTGAGTTAGATTACTTCTTACGATTGCTCGTTGTAGCTATATATGTTCAGTGGCTGCATAGCTCCTAAGGTCAAATCAGTACCATTGCTTTGGCTGTCTTGCAGGTGGCAACTAGTCTGCAGATGGTGGAGGGTAAGCCCCATCCACAGACTTCCCCAATAGCGGTTCACAATGATCAGCAGCTTTTAAAAAGGTTTGAAACTGTTAAGTATTTAAAAATGTAATGTAGGACTTGATTGCACATACTCCATATCCCTTCAATCCGTGTATATTCATGTGAGTGCCTGAAAGCATCTTAAATGTCCCTATTGTGTCTGCTCCTTCTATCACCCCGGCACCTCCCACTCTGTGTCAACAAACCTGCCCTGCACATCTCCTTTAGTCTTTCCCATTCTCATCTGAAAGCAGCTTGACATTTCCAACCCAGGGAAAAGGACACTGACCATCTATCTATCTGGGGCTTTCATAATTTTGTAATTCTCTATCAAGCCTTTAGAGAAACCTCTCCTTGGAGATAATCCTCTCTTATCTCAGCACCAGTTCATCATCCTGGTGAACTTCTTCTATGTTCTCTGCAAAGCCTCCACATCCTTCCTGTAAGGGGATGACCAGAAGAGCACACAATGTTCAAAATGGAGTCCAACCAAAGTTTTATATAGACCATAATATCATAAGACCTCATGATGTAACAGCAGAATTAAGCTATTTGACCTATTGAGTCTGATCTGCCATTTCATCATGGCTGATCCATTTCCCTCTCAGCTCCAATCTCCTACCTTCTCCCCATGTCCTTTCATGCCCTGACTAATCAAGAATCAATGGGGCTGAGAAGGGGAAAGAAGGATCAGCCATGGTTGAATGGTGGAGCAGACCCAATGGGCCAAATGGCCTAATTCTGCTCCTATCTCCTATGGTCTTTTGGTCTAAGAATCTGTCATCCTCTGCCTTAAATATACCCAATAACTTGGCCTCCACAGCCGCCTGAGGCAATGAATTCCACAGCTTCTTCACTCCCTGGCTAAAGAGATTCCTCCTCATTTCCATTCTAAAATAGTTACAACATGATTTCCTAGCTCCTCTACTCTGCACACTACGAAACAAAGCCAAGTCATGCCAAACAGATGCTTTATCACCCAATCTACTCATTGATGTCACTTTCAAGGAGATATGGCCTTGGATTTAATGATTCCTCTGCACGTCAATACGCTGAAAGGACTTAATAATTACTATTCAGTTTATGTTCCCTTTACACTTGATCTCCCAAAATGCTACTCCTCATATTTTCACAGATAAAAATCTATCTGTTATTTCTCTGCCTAAATCTGCAGCTGTTCTACAGTACTGTGCCAAAGTCTTAGGCACATATATGTAGCTCGGGTGTCTTAGTCTTTTGCACAGCACTGTAGTAATTTTATGTGTTGCACTGTGCTGTTGCCGAAAAAAAAGAGAATTTCATGTCATATGTGAGTGATGACAAACCTGATTTTGATATGGGTCTTTATTGCGGACTGAGAGTGGGAAGGGTGTGGGAAGAGGGGAATTACGAATGGTAAAAGGGGAAGGGAGAGGGGAGGGAGTGAGAAGCACCAGAGAGACATTCTGTAATGATCAATAAACCAATTGTTTGGAATCAAGTGACCTTGCCTGGTGTCTCAGGGCTGGGTGTGTCTGCGCC
This sequence comes from Mobula birostris, assembly GCF_030028105.1. Lineage (NCBI taxonomy): Eukaryota > Metazoa > Chordata > Chondrichthyes > Myliobatiformes > Myliobatidae > Mobula > Mobula birostris. The sequence goes on from NC_092399.1 coordinate 12,949,876, forward strand.
TGTTCCGCCCCCTGCCCCTGGCACACCTTCTCTGCCACCTGTCCCACACCCTTCCCATGGTGGTTCATCTTTGCCATTTCCAACATCCTTTACTCCCGCCACAAACTTGCTCTCCATTCTACTGTATATTCTGCTGTATCTTTTGACAATCTTCTTCAATATTCACAAATAAATCAGATGTGTCTTGTACAAGCATCTTAGTCAATCTTTCTACACTTTTGTTCAATTTTTATTTATATGTATCACCAATGTTACCTACATCCTTATCATGATTTTCAGATCACCGCTGAGTCTCTGCTTCCCTAGATACAGGGGACTAAATCTTTTGGTTTATCTTGATATAAGGCACTTTAATTCTGTGGCCTTTATCTGCATTCTTCTCAAAGCCTCAATGTTATCTGATATCTCCAATATTAATTAAATTCAATGGACTTTTTGACAGAGCTGCTTGTTGTCTTAGTTACTTTAGATAATGAAAGTACACAAATTGAGTCATGTTGTTTGAACAATTTTGGCTGTAAATCGTATATTAATCCGTGTAAAGGCTTTATGGATAGGAGGTGATTTAAAGATTGAGATTAGCTGAGATTCTTTTCAAATTGAACCCATAAAGATTGAAATTAGCTGACAACAGGAATTCTGCAGATGCTGGAAATTCAAGCAACACACATCAAAGTTGCTGGTGAACACAGCAGGCCAGGCAGCATCTCTAGGAAGAGGTACAGTCGACGTTTCAGGCCGAGACCCTTCCTGAGGATCTCGGCCTGAAACGTCGACTGTACCTCTTCCTAGAGATGCTGCCTGGCCTGCTGCTTCACCTGCAACTTTGATGTGAAATTAGCTGAGATTCTTTTCAAATTGAACCCACACTGTTTGGGAAAATTAGTTAGTTCAGGTGCCAGGGGAGAAGGCAAAGGAGACTGTAGCCACCACAACTCAAACTGAGAAAGAGGTGAAGAACATACTGTAAACATTACGAATACTTTGAAACAATACCTATCTCTTGTTTTACTTTGATAAAGAGCGTTGAAAATGTTTCATGCATCGAAGAGTCATAGTCATCGGCCAGACAAAGGGTTAAGTTGCTGATGTGAAAGGGTTCAGTTGCAATCAGAAGAGTGTACACAGATACCAACTTGTACATATAATCTTAAAGATGGGAGGTGATGGTACCATAAAAGAAAATGTGCTGCACTTTATTTTCAGACTGTAGGAAGCTCTCTTCATTCAGGCACTGTATGGAACACAGGAGAGAAAAACCTGTGCCCCATATAACATTACGGTGATATTGAATTTAGAACCAAGCTTCACAGGAGCAGCTCCCTTCGTCGCCTACACCAATGTGACATTTCCATCTCTCAGGCCCTCCATCTATATTGCCCTGTCTCTAGGTTGCTCAATCAGTGCAGAATTATAGGCAGCTTTGTGCAATGGACTAGCATCCACAGGGGACTGGATAGAGTCAGTCCACACATATTTTATTTCGGACCCTTAACAGCTGTCAGGAAAAGGAGGAAAAATATCGCTACTCTAGGACCATAAGATAACTGTTTAACAAAGAGATTACAACGGTGAAAAGCAAAGAGGTTTTATATTGTACCCTACCCTGCAAGTCAGCAAAAAGAAGGGAGTAATGAGTTGTAATGATTTATAAGTGGAAAATAATTGGACTTCGTGGAGATGGATGGTAGGACATTTCCCCTCTTTTATTGCAGAGTTTTGTGGAATGATACAGACTGGCCTCATCTATAACAGGCACTGCACTGTCAAGCACACACACACCAGCACCTTCGCTCTATGTGGGACTTAAAATACAAAACTGTACAGCACACACACTGTGAAATGGAAGCCATTTCAGCATTTTAAAATGATCCTTTTATTTATAACCATGTGAAGTCAAGCAGTGATCTGAAAAAAAGAAGTCAAGGCAATAGTAACAACTAGTCAAAATACAGGATTGGATGAATAAGATATTTTGAAAACAAAACAATCTTTTTCAATGTGTATATTGTTTTCTTTTCCCCTCATCCCTTTTAGTCGATCCACTTCCCAGTACATGCTCTCTTTCACGGGGACAGGGGTTAAAGGGAGGGAGGGTCGGGGTCAAAGATTTCTGTGTTACTCTAATTGCTTGGCGGAGAATGGACTCCGGATGGGTCAAATGGAGAATAATAACTGTTTGCCTCCTCCATCGAGCCTGGCTGGGGGTAGAAGGGAAGTCAGAGGTTGTAACATCTTCTCGCAACGCTTCAGAAGGAATCCCAGTGCAAGCTGCAGGAACTGATGAGTTCCGGTGTCAGAAGTTATCCCCAGGATGGTCAGCCACAATCGAAATTTACAATCAGAAACAGATTTAGTATCACCTGCATATGTTGTGAAAGTTGTTGCTTTGTGGCAGCAGTGCATTGCAATACATTGTAATAAGAACAAAAAATTACATTAAGAAATATATATATATATATATATAATTTTAATAGTAGTGCAACAAAAGAGAGAACACACTGAGGAAGTGTTCATGGTTTCACTGTGCCATTGTGCTTTCAGAAATCTGGTGGCGCAGGAAACGAAGCTGTTCCTGAAATGCTGAGTGTGTGTCTTCAGGTTCCTGTACCTCCTCCTTGATGGTAGCAATGAGAGGGCGTGTCTTGGGTGATGGGGGTTCCTTAATGTTGGATGCCCCCTTTTTGAGGCACGGCCTTTTGAAGACGTCCTGGATGCTGGGGAGGATAGTGCCCATGATGGAGCTGGCTGAGTTTACAACTTTCTTCAGCTTTGTTTCGATCCTGTGCTGTGGCCTCTCTCCATACCTGAAAGTGGTGCAACCAGTTAGAATGCTCTCTACAGTGCACCTTGTAGAAATCATTCTGATTCAGGGGTTCCATAGACCCTGTACTTAATGGTATTGGTGCATGGCATAAAAAAAGTTGGGGACCCGTGTTCTAAAGGAATTTCTCTCAAACAGTCTCTCACAACAGCATACCAACAAAAAACAAACTCTTAGAAAGTTATATTCAAGCAGGATTATTTTCTTCAAAATATTTAATGTTGTTGCGGAGATTTCAATTAATCCAATTAGTCAGCACGTATCAGGGACATCAAACATCACTTTTCAAGTGTAATTAGATTCTGCCTTATCTCTGCCGTTACTTATTCTCGTCGAAGGGTGTTTACTGTGGAGATTTTTTTTGGAGGAGTTGGGTGGGAGGGTGGAGGAAAACCTGGCGCTGGAAATTCATACTTCATTAAGTATGCAACATAGCAGTATCCATTCCATTTCTGAAATCTGGTTCCATGGACCGAAACCCAACATCACCCAATTAGTGCGAACGACGAGGATGAATTTCTGCCTCTGCTTTTTACCGGAGTGTTCCGAATGTCAATCAGACCTTCACCCTACAAATCTACAGGTGATATCCAGTGACAGAGCCAACACAGCAACACATTTTATGTAAACCAGTAAAGTTAGAAGTACACAACAAGTTAATTAGCATCTGCTAAAAAAAACCTGCTTTTAATTAGAAGTGGAAATTAAAAGACGTTTTAGGAGGTGTGAAGGAAGTAGGAAAAATCTCATGAAATCCTGCAAGGCCATTTGATGTTACTAACCTACTGTGGACGAGTACCATCATTATGTTACTAATGCAACACACACAAAGTGCTGGAGGAACTCAGCAGGTCAGGCAGTATCTATGAAAATAAATAAACAGTTGATACTTCGGGCCGAGACCTTTCAGCCCCAAGAAGAGACATGGCCCGAAACATCGACAGTTTATTCATTTCTGTAGATGTTTCTGCACCTGTTGAGCTCCTCCAGCATTTTGTGTGAGTTGCTCTGGATTTCCAGCACCTGCAGACCCTCTCACATTTATGATTATATAGTTAACTTTTCAGGGAAAGAGCTTTCAATGCCTCACTGTCTTATTCTTCACCATAGCCCTGCCATTGTTCCCTCACAGAGTATGACAGCACAGAACCGGGCTTCATGGCCCAAAATGTCCATCCCGAGCAGGTTGCTCTACTAAACTAGTCCTGTTCATCCAAGTTTGGCCCAGATCCCTCCAAATCAGGGGTTTCCAACTGGGGGTCCATGGACCCTTCGGTCAATGGTAGGAGTCCATGGCATAAAAAAGGTTGGGAACCCCCGATCTAAACTTTTCCCTTCCACAAACCTGTCCAAGTGTCTTGAAAATGTTCAACCACTTCCTGTGGCAACACTTCTCTCTGTAAGAAGACATTGCTCCTCTTAAATCTTTACTGTCTCATCTTAAACCAACAGTACTGTGCAGAAGCCTCAGGCACATATATATAGACAAAGTTCCTAAGGCTTCTGCACGGTACTATGGTAATTTTATGTATTATGCTGTACTGTTGCCACAAAAAAAATCATGACGTACTTGAGTGACAATAAACCTGATTCTGATATGGGTCTCTATTGTGGGCTGAGAGTGGGAAGGGGACAGAGAGAGGGGAATTAGGTTGGGAAAAGGGGAAGGGAGAGAGGAGGGAATGGGAAGCACCAGAGGGACATTTGTAATGTTCAATACACCAATTGTTTGGAAACAAATGACCTTGCCTGGCGCCTCAGGGCTGGGTGTGTCTGTACCCACGTCACTGACACCCTGGTACCCCTTCCCTACTACCTGTCCCACACCCCTCCTGCGGTGCTCCACCCTTGCCATTCCCAACATCCTTTGTTCCCGCTGGATTTAGTGGATCTCCACTCCATGTTGACAAAAATGTGCAAAAGGCTTAGGCATCCTAGCTATAGTATAACTTTGGACTTTCTGACTAACAGATCCCAATCAGTTAAGTTAGACAACCTCTCCTCCTCCACTCTCACCCTGAACACCGGCGTGCCTCAAGGCTGCGTGCTGAGCCCTCTTCTGTACTCCATTTTCACCTATGATTGTGTTCCTGTACATGGTTCTAACTCTATAACTCTATAATCAAGTTTGCAGACGACAACATGGTGGTTGGTCTGATCAGAGTGGATGACGAGACGGCCTACAGGGACGAGGTCCAGCACCTGGCCGCATGGTGTGCCGACAACAATCTGGCCCTTAACACTCAGAAGACCAAGGAGATCATTGTGGACTTCAGGCATGCCAGGAGTCACACTCACGTCCCCATCTAATCAACGGAACTGTAGTGGAGCGTGTATCAAGCTTCAAGTTCCTTGGTGTCTACATTTCCGAGGATCTCACCTGGTTCCTGAACTCTTTCATCCTGATCAAAAAGGCGCAACAACACCTTTATTTCCTGCGGAGCATGAAGAAAGCTCACCTCTGTCCCAGGATACTGTCGGACTTTTACCACTGTACCATTGAGAGCATACTCACCAACTGCATCTCAGAGCGGTATGGCAATTGTCCCATATCGGACCGCAAAGCACTCCAGTGTGTGGTGAAAACTGCCCAGTGGATTATCGGCACCGAATTGCCCACCATTGAGAACATCTACCATAAACGCTGCCTGGGCAGGGCGAAAAGCATTATCAGGGATGCATCTCACCCCAACCATGGACTTTTTACTCTCCTTCCATCCAGTAGGCGCTACAGGAGCCTCCGCTCCCGCAACAGCAGGCACAGGAAGAGCTTCTTCCCTGAGGCTGTGACCCTGCTGAACCTCACTTCACAGCGCTAAGCAGTATTGCATCCGTATTGTACTGTCTCAGTACTTTTATATCTGTGTGCTGTAGCACTTTTTTTATTCACAGTTATTTTGTAAATAACACTATTCTTTGCATTTCTGCTCAGATGCTAAATGCATTTCGTTGGCTTTGTATTTGTACTCAGCACAATGACAATGAAGTTGAATCTAATCTAATCTATGTGCCTAAGACTTTTGCACAGTACTGTATACCCTCAAGGCTTTGTTTCCTTTCACTGAAGAAATGTATGCATTCATCCTGTCCAAGTCCTTCATGATTTTATAGATTTCAATATGGTCACCCACCCCCCCACCGTCTCCTATCCTCCAAGGATTAAGGTCCTAATCTGACCAAACTTTCCCCTGTAATACTTCAGGAATAAATAGTTACTACAGAATTTGCTTCCGGAACCAATTCAAACAATGAATTCCAGATCACAGTGCATTCTCCTCATCCCCCCCTCTTGTTCTTCCAGAAATATCTTAACGCTGTCTTCACCTGGTGATGACAACAGTCTCCAAGTTAGTTTTATTAAAGTCCATGGTAATTTTTGAACACCTCCTTTATATTTCCTCCTTGAACCACTCGGAGGTAGGCAGCACCTTTCAGTTCCAGTGGTCTTTGCACAACTGAGGAGGGACACCAGATATTCCAATCACAGGAATTCAAATGCGTTACAGATGGCTTTTACCTTGCAGAACAGAAATGTGAGTGAGAAAACATGAAAAGTTTAAAAGAAGTTATAAATAGTTATTACAGAGAACAAATGAGGGAGGGAGTTAAAACTCTTCGAGATACAGAGTGACATACACTCATAGAAACATAGAAAACCTACAGCACAATACAGGCCCTTCAGCCCATAAAGCTGTGCCAAACATGTCCTTACCTTAGAAATTACCTAGGGTTATACATAGCCCTCTATTTTTCTAAACTCCATGTACCCATTCAGGAGTCTCTTAAAAGATCCTATCATATCCACCTCCACCACTGTCGCCAGCAGCCCATTCCATGCACTGACCACTCTCTGCGTAAAAAACTTACCCCTGACATCTCCTCTGTATCTATTTCCAAGTGGCCACTTTATTAGGTAACACACCCAAAATGCTGGAGGAACTCAGCAGGTCAGGCAGCATCTACGGAGGTGAATAAATGGATGACATTCTGGGCTAAGACTCTCTTCTGGACTGAGAAAGAAGGAGGATGACCCCAGAATAAAAAGGTGTGGGGAGGGGAATGAGGCAACTGGAAAGTGATAGGTGAAGCCAGGTGGATGGGAAAGGGAAAGGGCTGGAGAAGAAGAAATCTGATGGGAGAGGAGAGTGGACCATACGAGAAAGGAAAGGAGGAGGGGACTCAGTGGAAGTGATAAGTAGGTGAGAAGAGGTAAAAGGCCAGAGTGGGGAATACAGAAGGGGGAGGGAGAGCGACTCCCTTGTCCATTCGTCCCCCCATCCATTCCCACCGATCTCCCTCCCGGCACTTATCCTAGTAAGCGGAACAAGTGCAACACTTGCCCTTACACTTCCTCCCTCACCACCATTCAGGGCCCCAGTCAGTCCTTCCAGCTGAGGCAACACTTCACCTGTGAGTCTGCTGGAGTGATATACTGTGTCCGGTGCCCCTGGTGTGGCCTTCCATTTATTGGTGAGACCCGACATAGATTGGGAGACGCTTCGCTGAACACATACACTCTGTCTGCCAGAGGAAGCAGGATCTCCCAGTGGCCACACATTTTAATTACACATCCTTTTCCCATTCTGATATGTCCATTTATGGCCTCCTCTACTGTCAAGATGAAGCCACACTCAGGTTGGAGGAACAACACCTTATATTCCATCTGGGTAGCTTCCAACCTGATGGCATGAACATTGACTTCTCTAACTTCCATTACTGCCCCTCCTCCCCTTCTCACCCCATCCCTTATTTATTATTTTTTCCCCTTTCTTGCTCTCTCTCTTTTTTCTCCCTCTGTCCTTCTCACTATAACTCCTTGCCTGCTCTCTATCTTCCTCTGGTGCTCTCCTCCCCCTTTCTTTCCACCTAGGCCTCCCATCCCATGATCCTCTCCCTTCTCCAGCCTTGTATCCCTTTTGCTAATCAACTTTCCAGCTCTTAGCTCCATCCCTCCCCCTCCTGTCTTCTCCTATCATTTCGGATCTCCCCCTCTCCCTCCCACTTTCAAATCTCTTACTATCTCTTCTTTTAGTTAGTCCTGACGTAGGGTCTCGGCCCGAAACGTCGACTGTACCTCTTCCTATAGATGTTGCCTGGCCTGCTGTGTTCCGCCAGCATTTTGTGTGTGTTGCTTGAATGTCCAGCATCTGCAGATTTCCTCGTGTGTGTGAGGGAGAGGGAGTTATTTTTACCAGAAGGAGAACTCGATATTCATGCCATCAGGTTGGAGGCTACCAGTGAAATATAAGGTGCTGCTCCTCCACCCTGAGCATGGCCTCATCTTGGCACAGACCATGGACCGGCATATCAGAACGGGAATGGGAATTGGTACCTCCTGTACCTAACAAAGTGGCCACTGAGTGTGTGTTTGTGGTCTTCTGTTGCAGTAGCCCATCCACTTCAAGGTTTGATGTATTGTGCATTCAGAGGTGCTCTTCTGCACACCACTATTATAATGCATAGTTACTTGAGTTGTTGTCTCCTTCCTGTCAGCTTGAACCAGTCTAGCCATTCTCCTCTGACCTCTCTCATTAACAAGGCATTTTTGCTCACAGAACTAACGCTCACTGGATGTTTTCTTGTTCTTTGTATTATTCTTTGTCTCAACACTGTTGCGAGTGAAAATCTCAGGAGGTCAACAGTTTCCGAGATACTCAAACCTCTCCGTCTGGCACCAACAATCATTCCATGGTCAAGTCATTTAGATCACATTTCTTCCCTATTTTGCTGTCTGAACAACAACTGAGCCTCCTGACCATGTCTGTATGCTTTTATGCATTGAGTTGCTGTCACATGACTGGCTGAATAGAATTTTTTCATTAACAAGCTGGTGTACAGGTGTACCTAATAAAGTGACCACAGACTGTAATTAAAGTAATTATGGTGGGACTCTTCGATATGTCCATCAACTTCAGAAAAGGGGTGCATAATGGTGTTTGTATCTTGGATCCATGCCAAGAATCTTATAAATTATTTACATGCAAATTATTAACCTTATTAGCAACCCAGCATGAAAGCTCTGGAGGATATCGGTCCAATCTGAAGTTCGTTAAGGCGTGTATTCAGTTCACATCAGCGAACATGGTTCATGAAATTGGAGAGAAAAGTGGGCGGAAGTTAAGATGTCAGAGTGGAACTGAGAGACAGAGGGAGAAAAAGGAGAGTGAGAAAAACATGAACATTGACTTTTTAAACTTCCGCTTATGCCCCAACTCGTACCAGATCTGTTATTTATTTATTTATATACACACATTCTTTTTCTCTCTCTCCTTTTTCTCCCTCTCCCTCTGTCCCTCTGACTATACCCCTTGCCCATCCTCTGGGCTTCCCCCCTCCCCCTTTTCTTTCTCCTGAGGCCTCCTGTCCCATGATCCTCTCATACCCCTTTTGCCAATCACCTGTCCAGCTCTTGGCTCCATCCCTCCCCCTCCTGTCTTCTCCTATCATTTCAGATCTCCCCCTCCCCCTCCCACTTTCAAATCTCTTACTAGCTCTTCTTTCAGTTAGTCCTGACGAAGGGTCTCGGCCCGAAACCTCGCCTGTACCTCTTCTTAGAGATGCTGCCTGGCCTGCTGCATTCACCAGCAACTTTTATGTGTGTCATGAAATTTATTGCTTTGCAGCAGCAATACATTGCAATAATTAATAATAAAAACTACAAATTACAGTAATAGTACTATATATATTAAAAAATCAATTGAATTAAGTAAGTAGTGCTAAAAGAGAAGGAAAAATACTGAAGTAGTGTTCATGGGTTTATTGTCCATTCGGAAATCCAATGATGGAGACGAAGAAGCTGTTCCTGAATCACTATGTGTGTGCCTTCAGGCTTCTGTACCTTCTCCTTGAGGGTAGCAATGAGAAGAGGACGTGATCTGAGTGATGGGCGTCCCTAGTGATGGATGCGGCCTTTTCTGAGGCTTTGCCTTCAGAAGGTGTTCTGGATCCTGGAGAGGCTTGTGCCCACAATGGAGCTGACCGAGTTTACAACTTCCGGCATAGTTTTCCAATCCTTCAGTTCAAAGCCCTGAGAAATGGAATTGGAATTGGTTCCAAGCACACTTACCAAGGTACGTGAAAAGCTTGTCTTCTATACTTTTCATGTGGATCAAATCATTGCACAGTGCATTCAAGTAGAGCAAAGTAACAATGTAGAGTGAAGTGTAACAGATACAGAGAAAGGTTAGTACTGGTAGACAATAAAGTGCAAGATCATAAAGGGGTAGATCGTGAGGACAAGAGTCTATCTTGTTGTGCTAGAGAGCCATTAGATCACCTGACACAAGAGGTACTGCAGATGCTGGAAATCCAGAGATGGAGGAGCTCATCAGGTCAGGCAGCATCTAGTCAGGAACTAAACAGTTAATGTTTCTGGCCGTCACCCTTCATCAGGATAGATGGGAGCAAACAGATGATGTTTCGGGACTGGTTATCCCCATCCATGGATACTGCCTGACTTGCTGAGCACCTCCACCGCATTGTGTGCATTGCATTTGACCGTCATATAACTTCAGGGCAGAAGCTGTCCTTGAACCTGATGGCATGGGCTTTCAGGCTTCTGTATCTTTTGCCCAATGGGAAAGGAGAGAAGAGAGAATAGCCAAGATGGGTGTTACCATTGATGCTGTTGGTTGCTTTACCAAGAAGTCCATAGAGGAGAAGTTGGTTTCCATGATGTGCTGAACCATGTCCAAACTCTCTGTTGTTTCTTGTAGCCACGTGCAGAGCAGTTGCTATATCAAGCTGTTATGCTCCACATAGGATGTGTTCTATGGTGCATTGCTAAAAATTGGTAAAAGTCTATGGGAGCTTGCCAAATTTCTTTAGCCTCCCGAGGAAGTAGAGGCTTTGGAGAGCTTTCTTTGCCTTGGTGCCTCATGTACAGATTAATCAGTCTGGCATTTTGGAAGAGTGAGTTAGATCCATGCAACAGGACTAGGAAGAATGTGGTACATGTGTAGGGTGGGCAGAATCATATGTAAATATTAAGACCAATAGCATTATTTTCTACTGAGTATTGACACATTTATTAAGAAACATTTCAAATGATTTTAAAACTCTTGTAGTTAAATGATGACTGGAAGATGGGAGCTGAAGACTGGGTTCGCTCCATCAGCTAGGTCTTAACCACCAGTTACAGCACTCATTCCAATCTTCATTCCAGTTTAGGTTTCATTTTATCTTTAGCTACATCAGAACTTTACACCGTAAAATATGGGCCGTCCCTATTTTGTTCATTAGTGAGCACCAAGAAAGAGTTACAGGCCTGTTGATGGTGAGAAAGCTCAGTTTACCACACACAGTATGGGTTGCCTCACTCCCATCTCACTGCTTAACTCAGTAATTCAAGTCAACATTTACAATCTCAGCTGCCACACACCCTGTTAAAGCATAAGAGAAAAGATATCCTTATAGCTGCTCCAGAACTAAACAGTAATTCTCAACCACCATTTTGTATTTGAGAAGTTCCTGATGCAGAGAGTTAGTTTTTAGACAGGTTAGACATATCAGGCAAACATCAGAAAGGATTTTATTGTTGGGTGTTCGTTTCCATCTGATGACCACCAGAGTTACTGAATCTTGGTTACTTCCCATTGGCATTTAACTTCCTCCTACTATCATGAGCCCTGTGAACCTCTGTGGCTTGCCATAGAGGATGGGCTCCTATGTTTCTCAAGCACTTTATTCACTAATTGTTGTCTTAATGAGAACTTTTAAGCCCTGGTGCTTTCTATTTGATCTTGTCAAGTTAATAGTGACTGGCTCGGGTTTTCCGTATTCGATGATTATTTAAAGTGGACTCTTGTTTAGCATTGCTCACAGTGTCCTTGTACTTGTGGAGCATGGTTTGTCTGGCAGTGTTGCTCGGTCATGCCTCGAAAGCTCTGTTGGAATCCCTATGTCTAACATTTTGTTTCCATCTCTTCATGGAAGTCTGCCTTTCCTCCACTCCTGGGTCGAGTCTTTGCCAGCGCGCACCACAACAAAGACTACAACTACCATCCCTCCGCTCTCCAGTCCTGCCAGCAACCACCGTGACACCTGCATTTAAAAAAAATTGTATTCTCATAATATCTAATTTTTATCTGTGCCCACTATTGTGAGTCTGATATCAAGTTCATTGTCGGGTTTAATATAAAGCTGAGAAATACATAGGAGAGAAAATGTGTTTGTCATTGTCCACTGAAACTTGTTGGCGGCGCGACGCAGCTCGCAGCGGCCACCCTGGTGGTGATGTCTGTTATTTGTCAAGTAGGGTGACGTGCACAATCCTGGTTTGATGGAGACGGACGTGAGAATGCGGAGGAACATCTGGTCAAACTCCTGAAATGCCTGTGGTCCAGAATCTCCGGAGGAGAAGGCCCCGAATCCTCGGCTTTGCTTGTTGCTCGGCGGCCGGGGCAGGGTCAAAGCGCTCGGCAGAGGATGGTGCTCGGAGAGGCTGTGTCGGAGGCTCGAAGTTTTCAGACGGACTCAGAGTTCACTGCGGTCGGGTGCTTCCAATGTTGCTGCATCGGCAAGTTGGCGGCGCTTGGAGGTTCATGGCGGGGAGAGCTCCTCCCTTCTGCCGCCTGTGTGAGATTAGATTAGATTAGATTATGAGGGCACACAGTCCTCTTTTATTGTCATTTAGTAACGTATGCATTAAGAAATGATACAATATTCCTTCGGTGTGATATCACAGGACAGACCAAGACTGAAAAACTAACAAAAACCACATAACTATAACATATAGTTACAACAGTGCAACAATACCATAACTTGATGAAGAACAGGCCATGAGCACAGTAAAAAAGTCCAAAGTCTCTCGAAAGTCCCACATGTCACGCAGACGGGAGAAGGACTCTGAGTCGTCCGAAAACTTCAAGCTCTGATCAGCCCTCCGACACCGAGTACCGAGCACCATCTCTGCCGAACGCTTCGACCCCGGCCTCGGTCGCCAGCAGCAGGCAAAACTGGGGATTTTGAGGCCTTCCCTCCGGAGATTCTCGATCGCACAGCAGCAGCGGCAGCGAACCGGGCATTTCAGAAGTTTCTCCAGGTGTTCCTCTGTGCCTTCTCACATCTGTCTCCATCAAATCAGAATTGTGCACGGCATCCTACTTACAAATATAATACTGGAAGTGTGGTGACACTTGCGAGCCGCCCAGCACAATCCTTGCTGATTTGGTTTAACACAAACAGTGCATTTCACTTTATGTACATGTGACAAATAAAGCTAATCTTTACCCTTATCAACATCCCAACTCTCTGCCCTGACACCCTATTTCACTCCTTTGTATACAGAAGATCTGAAGGGAGATTAACTGAGCTGCTTCAAACTCAATTATCAAAAATATTTGGTGGCTGCTTGAGGGAGGGAACGCCTAATTTAAAATTGGAGCCAGCCTGCCCAGGAGAGCATTTTCTTCATAAAGAGGAAAGCAAAAGTTTTGCATTTCTTCCGGCTGCTGTGGGTAACTGCACTCATCAATGGATTCTCAGAGAATATGGAGGCAAAGCAGTTAATGATATTGAGGTGCATTGCAGCCACAGTCAAATTGACAGATGACATAGTCTTAAGGGACAGAATGGATGGCTCACAACAACAGGAATTCTGCAGATGCTGGAAATTCAAGCAACACACATAAAAGTTGCTGGTGAACGCAGCAGGCCAGGCAGCATCTCTAGGAAGAGGTGCAGTCTTCCTCTTCCTAGAGATGCTGCCTGGCCTGCTGCGTTCACCAGCAACTTTTATGAATGGATGGCTCAACTCTTTCTGCAGCCAGCAACAGCAAACCCTGGGTCTCAATAGGTAATTGCGTGCCTCAGGTAAGTCTACACAGATCAGGGATCAAACCTGTGGTGTAACATTGCTACATTCCAATATGGATTATCCATTAAGCTCGAGATTTGAGGCTCTTTGATTTCCATTATAGTTGGTCTCTCCTCTCACTGCCGCAGAATAATGATTTGCGAGGCAAAGTCTTCACTAAATATGCCCGTTGGTTCTGCATTTCCATACAAACATGCTCAGGCCTTTTTAGCTTCTGCTGTTCAGTGGCTTGGCAATTTTGTTGTGTTCTGTTTATTGTGCCTCGCACCAGGGTAAGCAATGTGCTGGAACATGTGGTGACACTTGTGGGCTGCTGCCAGCATACCCTTGGCCATGTTGGTTAGAACATAGAACATAGAAAATAGAAAACCTACAGCACAAAACAGGCCCTTCGGCCCACGAAGTCATGCCAAGCATTTCCCTACCTTAGAAATTTCTAGGGTTACCCATAGCCCTCTATTTTTCTAAGCTCCATGTACCATTTTTCTAAGCTTCATGTACCATGTTGTTAGCGCAAATGATGCATTTCACCATCCCATGTCTCGATGTGATAAATAAATCAGAATCTGAATAAAGAGACTGTTTTAATCATTAGAATGCTAAAGGAAACCAATCTTCAGCTAATTAGGGAATTTACCATGACCAGTAAGAATGGAAGCTGTAATGAGGTCTTTGGGCTTGTGTGGGGCTCTAAGGCTTTTAGAGCACCTGAAATGGTTAATTGTTGCTTAACGAGAGTCGCTAATTGTTTAGATTTCCTTGTGTTTTTTCTCGAGTGACTTGCTCTTTGTAATGCGGTCTCCTGGAGCTTGTTAAGTTTATTCTGATAGTCTTGGGGATTGTGTATTACTTGTCTTACTTGTATTATTTAAGTGGACGCCTGATTAGGGTTAATCGTGTGGTCCTGGTTTTGAAAATGTTAAGTTTCACAGTGTCGCTCGGCCGAGCCACCGTAATTCTGTTGGAATTATTATGAATAAACTCTGGTTGCCGTCTGCACATCAGAGTCGGTCTTTTCACTGCACTGGGGACCTGACGTTGCCAGCGCACATCATGACAGGACGCAAATAGCATGTAGGAGTTAGAAAAACACATGAGGCAGAAGGAATCAAAGGATAAGAAAGTAAGATGAGATGAGGAAAAATAGAAGGAGTGTTGAGTGGAGCACAAGGACCAGATGGGCTCAGCGGCCAGTAATTGTGTGGCAAACCCTTATTGTCTATGTGGGATGTCCCAGGTTCCTAAGGCTTCCCTTGACCCACATTCAGAGTATCTGTGGAAATGTCAGCACCCTGAGAATTTAATGTTTTTTCTCTCTCCCTCAGGGTAAAGAGCCACCCCGCAGAGGGAACCAGTAACCTTTTAATAAATGGGAAGGTGAGGTTAGATTTAAGATTCCTGGTGGTTTAGGCTGGGGAGGAAGAGCCTCTTGGTGGTAGGTGGAAGTCCATCCCTCGGGGTTAGTCAGTACTATCAAATCCCGGAATTGGAAATAATTCTGAAAAAAATGTATTGGACTCAATTTGTTCTGAAGTTCTGCAGTCGGGAGACAGTTTACAGATTACATACAGGAGCAACTGTCCAAACCTAAACGTAGCTAATTGTTCTCCTGGAGGCTCTTTTGTTGAAACCTGACAGAGTTAAAAGTTTTCATTTGTTAATGTGTAGTGAAATTGTTAAATGGCAAAGTTCCTGATGTCTTTGTAAATCGGCTTCTGCTGAATGTGACAGGCGTGAGGTCGATGAGTGATTTTATCCCTCGATGCGCCTGAGAGTCAGGGAAGGTCTGTGTTAAATTTCAATTTCCTGTTTGATTTCAGCCCATTTGTAAAGTGCGAGACACAGGGAGTGAGTGCCTCTGACATCGTGCTAACTTCATCAGGAGCCAGGCGCTGCTGAGAGATGGATGGGGCGGCTAAGGCCACTGTCATAGTTAGATTAATGTCATAATCTAATAGCCTTGTTTGTGTTTGGTGTGATCTGTGGGACTCAGAGAGCTGGAAGAGCTGAGCGGCCAGTTATTGGAAAGCAAGAGTCAAGCCCTGAGGGCTGCAAGGACAATCACAGACTGCTGGACAACTCACGCCATGTGAAATGAGCTAAAACCCATCACGCAATGTAAGCAGCCATTAACCCCTTTCTCAGTTTACCATGCGACTAATATTTTGGACTGACAGATGAAGTTGAAACAGCATTGACTTTGAATCTGAATGTCATGGCTTTGCAGTTTCAAATGATTTTGCTGAGTAAATAAATACTTAAGTACAGGATATCTGGTGGCTATCCATGAAATATAAAATCTATTAAATCCAGTGCGGTTCTGGTTGTAGGAGAGCTCTAGATTTGATCGTCACTGGGCTGGGACTGGTGGCTTCATCTGAAGTAGCAGTGAGGGACATGCAGTCCATTACACTGTCCAATAAGCTAAAGAGACAGCGCGCCAGTTCCTGACCATAAGCTGGTAACCCTGTTTATGCTTAGGTGAGCGAAGTTATCCAGTGTGGAGACAGACGTGAAAGCACAGAGGAACATCTGGAGGAATTTCTGAAACGCCCATTCGCTGCTGCTGTTACTGCGCGATCGAGAATCTCTGGAGGGTGGCCCCAAAATCCCCGGCTTTGCCTGCTGCTGGCGACCGAGATTGAGCTCGAACCGTTCGGATAGAGATGGTGCTCAGTACTCGGTGTCGGGGGCTGATCAGAGGCTCGAAGTTTTCGGACGACTCAGAGTCAGACTGTGGTTGGACATGGCAGGGAGAATTTTTCTTCCTTCTCCCGTCTGCATGAGATGTGGGACATTTGAGAGACTTTGAACTTTTTACTGTGCTCATGGACTGTTCTTCATCAAGATATGGTGTTGTTGCACTGTTGTAACTATATGTTACAATTATATGGTTTTGTTAGTTTTTTCAGTCTTGGCCTGTCCTGTGTTTTGTGATATCACACCAGAGGAAATATTATATCATTTCTTAATGTATGCATTACTAAATGACAATAAAAGAGGACTGCGTGACTTCATAATTTAACTTCACTCGCCTCAACTCTGAACTGATTCCACAACCTAGGGTTTCACTTTCAAGGATTCTTCAACACATGTTCTCAGTATTATCTGTCTATCGTTTTAATTTGCACAGTTTGTCTTCTTTTGAACTTTGGTTTTCAGTCTTTGTGTCTAGTTTTTCACTGACTTTATTATATTTCTTCACTCTACTGTGAATGCCTGCAAGAAAATGAATTCATGGTGCCATATGGTGACATATACGTACTTCGATAATAAATTTACTTTGAACTTTGATCCTTCCTTGACAGATGTAGGTGTGTGGATATTAGTGGGAACAAAAAAAAAGGATTGATGGTAACATGATTTATTATTGTCACATGTACCAAGTTATAGTGAAAAGCGTTTGTTTCGTGTGCCATCCAGACAGATCATGCCATACGTATGTATATCAAAGTAGTGAAAAGAAAACAGAATGCAGAATATTTCAACGTGTCAGTCCATGGCCTCCTCTTGTGCCAAGAAGAGGCCACCCTCAGGGTGGAGGAGCCACAGCTTATATTCCATTTGGGTTGTCCTCCAATATGATGGCATGAATATTGATTTCACCTTCAGGTACAAAAGAAATTCCCTTCTCCTCCCCTTTTCTTCTATTCCACACTCTTGACCTCTTACCTCTACCCATCTATCTATCACCTCCCCCTGGTGCCCCTTCTCCTTCCCTTTCTCCCATGGCCCACTCTCCTCTCCTATCAAATTCCTTCCTCTCCAGCCCTATACCTTTCCCACCCACCTGGCTTCACCTATCACCTTCGAGTATTCCCCTCCCCCCCCCCACCTTTCTATTCTGGTATCTTCCCCTTCCTCTCCTGTCCTGATGAAGGGTCTCAGCCTGAAATATCAACTGTTCTTTTAATTTCCATAGACGCTTCCTGACCTGCTGAGTTCCTCCAGCATTTTGCATGTGATGCTCTGGATTTCTAGCATTTGCAGACTTTCTAATGCAGAATAAAGTGTTACATTTGGAAGAAATGCAGTGCATATAAGCAAATAAAGCACAAGGTAGATTGGGATTTCAAGAATTTGTCATTTAGTGACTGAGGTGTCTATTCAGGAGTCAGCTAGTGGTAGGACATGAGCTCTCTGTGAGTCTGGTAGTTTGTGCTCTCAGGCCTAGCCCACAAGTAGAGCAAACATACCCATTTTTCACCATCTTTGTCCCTTAAGCCCTAAGCGTCTGTGGAGAAGCCACAGTGGTTTCTGTGCCAGGCTAAGGTGAAGGTCACGTAAGTAGAGTCCAACCATAAGCCATGGCCCTGTTACTTTATGTTGATGATCATGTGCTTCTGAACAGAGCACATTAAGGTCCCTTTGTGGAGAAAGTTGGGCCTTGTACGGAAAATAGAATGTTGCCCTGATTTGCCTGAGGTGTCTGCGCAGAATCTGCAGGCTGGGCCAGGTTTACGCAGGATCTGATGGTACTGTTCGATGTTGTACATGGGTTTCTGGAATGGAAAATGCACACAAGAACATGAGAAGTCCAATCAGGACAATTTAGTATTTTGCTAGTGCTAATTATTATGTGACTATGAAGGGTAACGACTGTGGGGAGTAGGCTGTGCTGGTTAATGACTATAGGGCAGGTTGAAATAGTCAATGACCATGGGACAGGTTGTGATGGTTTACAACTATATTTCAGGCTGTTATGGTTAATGACTATAGGAGAGGTTGTGGTGGTTAATCACTATAGGACAGGTTGTGTGGTTAATTAACAGAAAGGTGGCCGCTTTTAAGGACCTGGAGACTTATTGTCATACATGACAATCATATGACTGAGTTAGTAACCCATTTTAAAATGATGAAACTATTAAAGATAGTTTCCAATGAGAGATTTTTATTAACACGAGACAGTCTGCAGATGCTGGAAATCCAAAGCGACACACACAAAATGTTGGCGGATCTCAGCAGGCCAGGCAGCATCTATGGGTCCACCATTAGTGAGGAGGGACTAATAGACAAGGGAATTGCGGACCGAGCGATCTCTGCAGAACGCAGAGAGGGGTGGGGAGGTAAAGGTATGTTTAGTGGTGGGATCCCTTTGGAGACGGCAGAAGATCCTATATCCTATATCTTATGGTCAGTACATCAAGGTAGTACAAGGGAAAAACAATAGCAGAATGCGGAATAGAGAGTTACAAAGAAAGTGTAGTGCAGGCAGACAAAAAGGTGCAAGGCTGTGATGAAGTTGATTGTGGGGTCAAAAATCCAACTTATTTTAATTGAGATCCATTCGATACTTTTACAACAGTGGGGTAGAATCTGTCCTTAACATCCTGACATATTTAAAATTTCAGTGAGAAGTGAGACAGGGCATCCCAGTGTGTAACCAGGAGAAGGAGACAAGGGACAACCAATGGCTCAGTATCTGCTTTAGTTGCTCTTGCGAACGGCAGATCATTGGCATCTCTTTTGAGGGAGTGTGAGATTTTTTTTTTAACCTGCAGTAAACTATAAGTTCATTTCTAGGGGGTTAAAGTTCTACATTTTCTAATCTTGGGTTTCTACACAGAATGCCCTTTGTATTGTAGAAAGCTAGGCTGCTCGAATAGGGTCTGACTGGGATGATTCAATCTTCTTCAGCAGGAGCTTGTCCACGTTCTCAGCCTTTCAATAGCCCTGACAGCCCCGGAGAACCTCACAAAGGCATCTGCTGTGAATTGTGGCCTAATAACTGTGATCAATGCATCTCAGAAGTATATTTGCTAAGCCGCACTTTGAGCTTGTGATGAATAGATATTTTTAAAGAAATCTCTCCTAGGAATTTGAAAAGCAATCTATCGTCTCCAAATGCATTTTCCCATCTCGGTGACAGAAACCTGACCTGATTATTGCCGCAGCCAGTTCAGTACAAAGTGTAAATATTTTCTTCCTCTTTCTCTATTCTTTGGATGAGTAACTGGACAAGAAATTTAGTGCTCTGGGTGACTCTCTTTGTTGTATTGTGTATAGTCTCAATTGAATCATACAGCTCACTGTCTCACACCACACTCTCACATGTTCTCTCATATTTTCTCATGTTACTGGGCCCAGTGAGTCAATGCTGGTCATCAGAACAATCGTGTCAATGCCATTCTCCCAGCTAATTTCCTGTAACTTATTCTCTTACACACTAACTAACACCCTTGCTTTATCCCACTACCCTTCCGTAATGCTTTTTAACTCCAAAGGGTAAATCTAATTGAAAGAAAACATAGAGCGATGGGATAACTAATGTATGCTCTTAGATGTACTTTTACTAAGGTGTGCACTTATGATGTGGTGTTGTAATGATGTTCTGTATGCTGTTTACATGCTTTTACATATAACTCATAATGAATTAATTAAACAAAGAATGCTTAATCAAACAGAATACAGTATTTACAATATTACTGAAATATTAAATACACAACACTCCTCCCTGCTTAGCTATAAACTCTAACCGAATATAGAATGTATCTCAACTCAAATATATAAGGTATTGCTCTCTGGCCATATTATACATATACGTATAATCCGCAATTTGTTTTTTTTTCACATGGGAGGTTGATGCTCTTGCTGCAGTTTGTGCAATTTATTTTTTTTTTGCACGGGTGATCTTTTCTGTGAATGAGTTCCATGGCTTTCTTTGTTTCATGGCTGTTTGTGGAGAAGACAAATCTCAGGATTGATACTGTATACCTTGATAATAAATGTACTTTGAATCCTTTGAATGTACAGATATTATACTATATAATAAAACTAATATATAAACATTCATAGCATAGTAAATTCTAAATTGTCCCATTCAGGCCTAAAGATTTGATCACTGTGGAGGATATCTTACTCGTTTGTGACCAATGTCTTTCCTGACAAAGGTGGTCACTCTGCTTGGCAAGGGAGACTTGTGGCTGTGAAATAGAGCCCACCTCTGCCTTTGTGCTCCTTTCTGCGGATTCAAAATGGACACTAGTAGTTGATGATCAGTAAACTCTCTCCCATATAAGTACTGTTTTACACTCCAAACCAGAATCAAGGCCTCTCTGTCAATCTCTGCATAATATTTCTCTGCAGCAGTAAGGGATTATGAGGCATTTACTTCCATCACTCATTACACGTGACATGACTACACCTATACCATAAGGTGAGGCATCACAGGCAAGCTTCACTGGAAGATGTGGTCATAATGTGTGATACAGCATTTGAAGTCACCATTTCCTTTATCTTTTTGAAAACCACCTCAGAGTGCTTTGTCTATTGCCATTTCTTTTGGATTTATAGTAATGAGTTCAAGAGGTGGAGTACAGTACCCAGGTTTGGCAGGAATCTGTTATGGCAATTGACAAATCCTAGAAAGCACTGCAAGTGCAATATGTCCTTTGGCCTTGGGGCATCTGCCACTGCTTGAATTTTCTCACCACACTTCTATAATGCTTGTGCATCAATGGTGTGACCGCACTAAGTGATGCTTGGTTTAAAGAATCCACACTGTCATATTTACCTGTAACAATGGTGTCATCCAGGTAAAACTGAGTGCCTGCACAGCCTTGCATCACTTGCTCCACTTTCTGCCAGAGTTCAGGTGCAGATGCCCCTTCAAAAATAAACCTATTATAGTGATAACGCCCATTGTGAGTGTTTATGGTGAGAAACATTTTGGATTTTTCTTCATTCTCCATCTGTTGGTAGGTCTCAGCTGAGTCCACTTTGCTGAAGTGTTTTCCTCTAGAAAGGTTTGCAAAGATATCCTTTATCCTGGGCAGAGGGTATCAGTTTACTTTCAGTACTAGGTTGATGGTGACCTTAAAATCATCTCAGTTCCTGACAGATGTATTCGTCTTGGCTACTGGGACCACTAGTATTGCCCATGGACTCCACTCAACCTTCGAAAGAACTCCTTCAGCGTCCATGTGACCTAGCTCACTGGCAAATTTGTCATGGATGGTACAAGGAACCAGACAGGCTTTGTAAAACTTGGGTATGGCATTTTAATTTAACACTCTTTTACCCTTGATGTGTTTGAGTTTTCCAATGCCATCCTTGAACACTGCTGTGACATCATCCAATACCTCCCTTGGTTTGTTTTCAGTTGATTCCATAACAGGGGAGGTGGCATGCAGCTGGTGGATGGATCCCCAATCAAGTTGTAGTTGTCTCAGCCACTCACAATCCACAATACTGGTTCTGTTGTTTTTACCACGTACAAGCCCAATGTGGTTTATTGGTTGTTGTATTTCACTGTTACAAAATGTCATTCCTGCAGGAGTTATCTTTTCTCCAGTAAAAGTTATGAGCTGGATCTGCAGACTTCAGTTCAGTATTCTTGAAGTACCATTTGAACTCATTTTGTAGAATGACTGAAACAGCCGAGCCAGAGACCAATTCCACTTCAGTTAATTTACCGTTCACTTCTCATGTAAGCCATATTGCTTGTCTATTGATGGCTTGCACATTGTAAACCTCAAGACTACTCAGCCCTGTGGCACTCATATCATTATCAGATTTCTCATCAACAGCATACAGATTAGTGTTTTTTTATTCCTGCAACTTGAGTTTTTATCTTTTTATCTTCCACGTGCAGTCCATTTACTTTTGTCTGCTTGACATGCTCCTTGTATGTGTCCTACTTCATTGCATTTCCTGCAAGTTTCACCTTTAAAACTGCATTGGTATAGTATATGTGAGCCCCTGCCACAACAATTTGTTCGGCCAGGCAGGTTTCTGTTTAGATATTGCAATTTTGTTCATGTTTACTTTCACTTCTGATTGCAACTGAATTGCATCTCCGGCTGCAGTTTCCATTGAAACAGTGATTTCAATTGCTCTTTTAAATTTGAGTTGTGCCTCACTTTGGAGCCATTTTTGAATGCTTTCTTGTAAGATTCCACAAACTAAATGATCTCTCTGTGCATCTTTAAGCCCAATATTGAACTGCCAGTGCTCAGGCAATTTCTTCAATCCAGCCACATAAGCTGAAATGGACTTCCTTTCCTTTTGATTCCACTTATGAATCTTTAAGCATTCTAAATGATTTTGGTTCTAAATGCTCCTGCATTACTTTCACAATATCAGTAAAGCTCATTTTGTCTGGTTTGGCTGGAGCAGTCAAACTTCTAAGCAAGCTGTATGCTTTTCTACCTATTACACTCAGCAAAATTTGCACTTGTTTTTCATGGGCTATTTCATTTGCTTCAACATACTATTCAATTCATTCAGTACACACCAAACAGTTATCAGTTGTGCAATCGAATACATCTATGTTTCTAATGTAGCCAGCCATTTCTGCTTTTTATATTTATTATTATTATCATCACCCAGCATTCACTGTTTATGAACCTATAAATTTCATTTGCATTCTGCCTTTTTTTAAAAGAAAGAACTTGAACACCTCACAACGTTTCCCAAGAAGAAAAAAACAAGCAGCACTTAATAAAAAAAAATTCAAATACTTCTTTCCCTCCTTCCAAAGAGAAACATGCAGTGTTTCAACAGGGAGGTAGTTGTCTCATGTTTGTTTTAAGACTTCCTCTTCACCACTGTTATGTTTTGTAACTTTAAAACATAAAACTATAGAAAGAAAACACAGATCTGGGGATAACTCATGTACACTCTGTTTTACATTTATTGAGGTGCATACCTGTGACATGGTGGCGTAATGACATATGCTATTCACGTACTTTTACATATAACCCATAATAAATTATTTAAACAAATAACGCTTAATCAAACAATATAGTTACAATACAGTATTACTCAAATATTACTGAATGATACACAACTTCTACATTACTGGTAGTTTACATTGGCCAATTATTCTCGCAACTAACTCATCCTTGTGATTCACATACTTACAGAGACAAGAGTTTCACACCAAATAACACTGGAGGTCCCTAGAGTTGTGAAGCAGGAGCACTATTTTTTGCACAGCCGGAAAACCATAAGATATAGGAGAAGAATTAGACCATTCACTGTTTGATCATGGCTAGTTTACTTTCCCTCTCAAATCCATTCCCCTGCTTTCCCCCCATAGCTTTTGATGCCCTTACTAATTAACGGCATATCAACCTCCACTTGAAAAAATACCCAATGACTAGCCCTCCATAATCATCCGTAGCAATGAATTCCACAGATTCACTTCCGATATCTCAGTTCTAATCGGATAACTCTTAATTCTGAGGCTGCCCTCTAGTCCTAGACTTCCCCACTACTTCAAAATCCTCACCACACCCACTCCATATCTGCCTTTCAACATTTGGTAGGTTTCAATAAGCTCCCCTTTATTCAAAACTCCAGTGAGTACAGGCCCAGAGCTATCAAGTACTCCTCACATATTAATCAAACAGCCAGTACATCTTTTTTTTTAGATACAGAGCATAAACCTGCTTACGCTGCTCGAAATGTGATCTATTCAATGCCTTAAAAACTGTCAGCATTGCATTTTTGCTTTTATAATCTAGTCCTCTCAAAATGAATGCTGACATTTTATTTGTCTTCCTTACTATCGACTCAACCTGCAAGTTAACCTTGGGGAACCCTGCACAGGGACTCCTAAGTCCTTTTGTACCTCTGATAGCTGAATTTGTTCACCGTTCAGAAAATTGCCTAAGCCTTTATTCTTTCTACAGGAGAGATTCATGCCAGTTCACACATCTTGTTGATTCAGGCACAGTGTTTAAATTTGATAGTTTTATTAATGGGAACTTCCAACAAACCGTCTTGGTATCTCTTCTATTCACTCTCTAAGGTATTGCAAATAGTTGGTTATTAAAGTATCATCATAGGTACTTTATTCAGAGCTGACAGGCATTCTTACAATGTCCTCCCAATGGCCCTTTTGTGGAACTCCCTGTCTCCAAACACTGTTGAAATACTAGAAAATCTCACACAAAAGAACACTTAAAAGGGAGGTAACATTAAAGGAATGATTATTGTCTATGGACCAATATTACAAACAACACAGTTTTTATAGGCGAGAAGTCAAATATTATTCTGTCTACTTCCCCTAATTGCAGCCAACAAATCGTATTTCAAGGAAAAGACTTGGATTTCAACCAATCTCTCAAATGTTGCCCAGAAAACTCTGTCTTTGGGCTATGAAGCAAAAAGAAGCAAATTGTGTCCATTTAACTCCACAGAACATTCTAGAGCAATTACAGGCTCTTTGGCCCACAATGTTGTGCCAACCATGTAACCAACTCTAGAAGCTGCCTAGAATTTCCCTATTGCATAGCCCTCTATTTTTCTAAGCTCCATGTACCTATTAAAGAGTCTCTTAAAAGGCTCTACTGTATCCGCCACCACACTGTCACCAGCAGTGAATTCCACACACCCACCACTCTCTATGAGAAGTGGGCAGGGAGAGGGGTATCATGGTTGGGAAAAGGAAGGGGGAGAAGAGGGAGCGGGAAGCACCAGAGAGACATTTGGGCTATGAAGCAAAAAGGAGCGAATCGTGTCCATTTAGCTTCACACTGGATAAGTAAGTACCTTATCCAGCAGACTATTAAATTAGTTTTGGAAGGTGTATGGCTGGGCTGGTTGGCTTGAGGACTGTCTACTCCAATAACATTGCACAAAGCAAAGATGAAAGAATTTTAAAAGGGTAAATGTCCATTCCATGACCCCATTCAATGAAGGTGAGGGTCCATTCCCCAGCTACTTCACCACCATTGGCATCCTCCTACATGTGTATGACAGAGTGGACAATTGTAACAAACTGAAACAGGCCTGAGGAGGAATGAATATAACTTAGATTCATGACTTGCAGGAGAACATTTCTTTTTGCAATTGGTTATGGGCATGGCCTTTGGTTTTGAGAAGACAAAGCTTAGAGAGCAGGACTTGGTGCAGAATTTAATTTTGCCAGGGTTTAGACATCAGAGGAACACTTAAAGGGATAAAGATTAATTTTATTTGTCACATGTACATCCAAACATTGAAACATGTAATGAAATGTGTCATTTGTGTCAAATCCAATCAGCAAAGACTGTGCTGGGGGCAGCCTACAAGTGCTGCCACGCTTCTAATGCCAACATAGCCTACCCAGAAGTCATTGACACTAACGCTACGTCCTTCGGAATGTGAGAGGAAACCGAAGCACTGGAGGAAACCCACGTAGCCGCGCAGAGAATGTCTAAACTCCTTACAGACAGTGGTGGGAATTGAACCCAGGTCAGTGAGAGCTGGTGTAAAGCAAGGTGCTAACCATTATGCTACCACCGTGCTTACCTGCATGCCCATAATCTCATGTCTTTCCAGCTGATTTTGAAGGAAACCAGTGTTCTTATTTACCTTCTCCTCCCAACCTCATCCTTGCATTGTGTAACGTTTCCCTCACAGAGAAAGCGCTGTTGCGCTGGGCCATATTCCAGCTGATATATCAGTCAAGTCAAGTCAAGTCACTTTTTATTGTCATTTCAACCATAACTGCTGGTACAGAACATAGTAAAAATGAGACACCGTTTTCCAGGGCCATGGTGCTACATGAAACAATACAAAAACTACACTGAACTATGTAAGAAGAAAACACAAAAACTACACTAGACTACAGACCGATCCAGGACTGCATAAAGTGCATAAAACAGTGCAGGCACTACAATAAATAATAATAAATAATAAACAAGACAATATGCACAGTAGAGGGTATAGTAGGTTGGTGTCAAGCCAGGCTCTGGGTATTGAGGAGTCTGAGGCCTCAGGGGAAGAAACTGTTACATAGTCTGGTTGTGAGACCCAGAATGTTTCGGTGCCTTTTTCCAGATGGCAGGAGGGAGAAGAGTTTATATGAGGGGTGTGTGGGGTCCTTCATAATGCTGTTTGCCTTGCGGATGCAGCATGTGGTGTAATCAGCTATAAGTTATCCCATATTTCCAAATTTTCAAAAGCTGTCTCAAGAAGGTGGCATATATCATTAAAAACCCTCACCATCTCTGCAGCATGCATTCATTTTTTATATATTTATTATGACAACTTCATATTTTTAAATGTATTGCTCAGTACCGCTGTGACAAAACAGCAAATTTCATGACATATGTCAGTGATAATAGAATTGATTTGATTCAGAATCAAATAGCCCATTCAGTCTTTTCTGACATACAGGACAATCTCATCCTCACATCAACTTTCCTGGTCCTTTATTCTCCTAATATTCCCAGCAGTTATCTCAGAGTCTATTACTCACCTACATCGTATGAGGAGAATTTGATGGCTCTGGGCCTGTACTCACTGGAATTTAGAAGAATGAGGTGGAATCTCCATCAAAACCTATCAAAGGTTGAAAGGCCCAGATAGACTGTATGTGGAGAGATGTTTCCTGTAGTGGGGGAGTCTAGGACCAGAGGGCACAGCCTCAGAATACAGAGTTGTCCATTTAGAAGGGAGATGAGGAAAATCTTCTTTAGCTAGAGGGTGGAGAATCTGTGGAATTCATTGCCCCAGGCAGCTGTGGAGGTCAGGTCATTGGGTGTATTTAAGGCGGAGGTTGATAGGTTCTTGATTAGTCAGGGTGTGAAAGGTTACGGGGAGAAGGCAGGAGAATGAGAGGGAAAATGGATCAGTCACAAAGAAACATCAGAGGAGACTCGATAGGCCAAATGGCCTAATTCTGCTCCTATATTTCATGGTCTTCTGGTCCACATTTCAAACTGGTACATCTTCCAATGCCTAACAAACCTACCAACCTGCACGTCTTTCGGATGTCAGAGGAATCTGGAATATCTGGAGGAAACTCATGTCGTCATAGTGCTAAAGAAGTTTAGCATATCCCCGTTGACCAATTTTTATTGGTGTACCAATGGTTCAGTGGTTCAAGATGATGTCAGAGAATGCGTACAGTATACAACCAGAAATTCTTAGTCCTTGCAGACATCCACAAATATCAGAGAATGTATACAGTATACAACCTGAAATTCTTACACTTCACAGACATCCATGAAGCAGAAAAAAAATTCCCCAAAGAATGAATGACAGAGAGATATCTGATGCATTGGCATGGTAACTGCTCTGCATGTGACTGCAAGAAGTACAGAGGATTGTCGGCACAGCTCAACAGATCACCTCTGTGGACTTCTCTCTGCCTCAGTGAAGCAATCGGTGTAGTCAATGACCCCACCCACCTTGGGCATCCTCCCTTCTGCCCTCTGCCATCAGGCAGAAGGCACAGAAGCCTATACCACCAGCTTCTGTCCCGCTGTTTTAACTAATTCAATAGTACAGTAAGATGGACCCTTGACCTCACAATCTACCTCATGTTGATCTTGCCCTTTACGTTTACCTGCACTGAACTTTCTCTGTAGCTGTTACACTTTATTCTGCATTTTTATTGTTTTACCTTGTTCCACCTCAATGCACTGTGGAATGATTTGGTCTTCATGAACAGTATGCAAGACAAACTCTTCACTGCATGTGCAAATAATAACTCAATTCCAATTCCAGTCACAGGGAGAATGCACAGAGATAGCAGTGGAAGTCAGGACTGAGCCCAGCTCACTGGTGTGGTATGTCTACAACACTATTAACTGCACCTCTATGCATCCACGCTAGGCATTCTAGAAACTTCCTCTCAGCTGAATTGAAGATTGAGCTTGTACTATGCTCTAATAGCCTCCAACCTGATGGAATGAATATCAACCTCTTTTTCTGGTAAAAAAAAATTGTTCCCTTCACCTCCCTTTTTCTTCTATTCATCACTCTAGCCTCTTACCTCTTCTCCTCACCTGCCTATCACCTTCTCCCTGGTGCCCCTCCTCCTTCCCTTTATCCTATGGTCCATTCTCTTCTCCTATCAGATTCTTCTCCAGCCTTTTACCTATCCAACCCACTTGGCTTCACCTATCACCTTCGAGCTATCCTCCTTCCCCTCCCTACACCCTTTCATTCTGACGTTTGCTCCCTTCCCTTCTGGACCTGAAGAAAGGACTTGGACCAAAAAGTCAACTGTTCATTCATTTCCATAGATGCCCCCTGACTTGCTGAGTTCCTCCAGCACCTGTAGAATCTCTTGTTTTTATGATTTCACTTAATATATCTCTTTATTACTGTAGAGTTCAACAGTTTTACTTGCTAGGTATTAGCAACCATCACTTACTGTTTCCATGCAGAACTTACAGGGAATGAGTTGCAAAATTCACTATAGGATGAAATGCCAGGCAGAGAGAAGCCTTCACTGTTGTCTAAAATGCAACCTTGCCCTCTCAAGGGGTATATTTTAATTAATTAATGTTTCACAGCTAATTCCTGCTACTTTGTAAATTGGATTCAATCTGTCCTTGTTGGACTAAACTTTTTGCAAAAAGAAATGAAAACATGGGGGAAACACCAGAAAGTAGGTTTGGTTACACTGGTCCAGAAAGTGAAAGGGTAAAAACCCAAGAGACTTTGATGTCATGGCTCGTCCTCACACAGGAAAGGATTGTGAATAAGTTTGATTTTATCAGGAGCTGGTGTTGGTGCGATGGGAATTACAAAGTAAATGACAGGCTCTCAAGTATTCGTTTTTCAGCCCTTGTCCAAGTGTGAGCTACTCATTAGCTCTGTACCTTCATGGCAAAAATTCATTTTAGGCTCGGAAAATATTCTTAATTTGAAGAATTTGGACCAATACTTAGAACTGCTTACTGGATTGCTAGGCTTAACAAAGTTCAAAGTAAATTTTATTATTAAAGTACATGTATGTCACCATATATAACCCTGAGATTCATTTTCTTGTGGGCATACTCAATAAATCTATAGAATAATAACTATAACAGAATCAACGACAGACCACCCAACTAAGGCATTCAACTAGAGTGCAGAAGACAATAAACTGTGCAAATACAAAAAGAAACAGCAACAACAATAATAATAGTAATAATAAATAAGCAATAAATATCAAGAACATGAGATGAAGAGTCCTTCAAAGAGAGTCCATTGGTTGTGGGAACATTTTAATGATAGGGCAAGTGAAGTTGGGTGAAGTTATCCCCTTTGGTTCAAAAGCCTGATGGTTGAGGGGTAGAAACTGTTCCTGAATCTGGTGATGTGAGTCTTGAGGCTCCTGTACCTTCTTCCTGATGGCACATGCAAATTATGCATAAATTCAGGAAAGTGCAAGATTTGTTCTGGTATTGTGTCTGTAATTGTCTTGTAGTTTACCTTCTGTCCTCTGCCGCAAGAGGATCTGACAGAAAGTGGTGTAGTTCCAAGAGAAAGTAGCCAAGTTCACATTGAGCCAACCCTCTCCAGCTTGGGATTGGAATTGGTTTATTGTCACATGTATTGAGCTACAGTGAAAAGATTGTCTTGCATACTGTTCTTCCACATCAATTCATTACACAGAGCTTTGAGGTAGAACAAGGTGAAACCATAGAAGAATGCAGAATAAGGGGTAATAGTTACAAAGAAATATGGTGCAAAATCATATCAAGGTGGTTAGTGATGTCAAGAGTCTATCTTATTGGAATAAGCTGCAGAGTAGTGAGGCTTTCATCTCCTGAACCACTGGGGAAGGGAAAGCAGAAACATTTCAAATATTGTGAGTGATTAACAACTGTTTAGAATATCAATGAGACATCAAAGCTACCTCATTCAAAAATTATTAAGACAGTTAACAGATGGGATAGGACAAAAAAAAAGAGAAAAATGTTCTTAGTTTATATGTTGAAAAGAGATACTAGGCTAAAAGCTTTTAACACCATTCTAATAATTAAATTATTCCTCACTAACAAAATATCATTTAGTTATGAATAGGTAATTAGCATGTACTGAATACACACAAAATGCTGGAGGAACTTAGCAGGACAGGCAGCATCTATGGAGGGAGATGAACAGTCGATGCTATGGGCTGAGATCCTTCATCCAGAACTATACCAAAAGTCCAAGTCTGACCTATAGAAGGCTATTTTAATGGAAGTAAGAACAATTCCGAATGAGTTTAGAGACAGAATGCATGTTAGCTCTGGCAGGGTTTGCAGGCCATTACCTCCTACAAAGTGGAATCTAACATCATGAATGGCTGTGATGCGACACTTGTAGATGAGCTCAACGCCTTGTGTGCGTGCTTTGAAAGGGAGAATAAAACTACACCTGTGCGAATCCCATCATAAACAAGAGAACATCTGCTGATGCTGGAACTCCAAGTTCCTCCAGCATTTTGTGCGTGTCCCCGTGCGAATCCCTGCAGCATCTGGTGACCCCGTGATCTCTTTCTCGGAGGCCGACATCAGAGCGAGGCATCAGGCCCTGATTGTGTACCTCATAGGGCTCTGAAAACCTGCTCAATCAACTGGTGAGAGTGTTCAAGGACATCTTCAATCTCTCACTGTTGGTCGGAGGTTCCCACCTGCTTCAAAAGGGCAACATTCATAGTAATGCCCAAGAGGAACAGGATGAGCTGCCCCAGTTGCACTCATATCTAATGTGATGAAGTGTTTTGAGAGGTCGGTCATGGCCGGAATCAACTCCTGCCTAAGTGAGGACCTGGACCACTGCAATTTGCCTATCGCCACAATAGGTCTACAGCGGATGCAATCTCACTGACTCTCCACTCGACGTTGAATCACTTGGACAAAAGCAATACCTAGGTCAGGCTGCTGGTTATTGACTACGGTTCAGCATTCAACACAATTGAATTGAATTGAATTGACTTTATTTCTTACATCCTTCACATACATGAGGAGTAAAGATCTTCATGTTACGCCTCTGTCTAAATGTGCAATGTGCAATCATAGTAATTTATTATAATTTATAATAAATAGAACAGTACACTCAGATCAGCGTGAGTTTAAACAGTCTGATGGCCTGGTGGAAGAAGCTGTTCCGGAGCCTGTTGGTCCTGACTATTATGCTGTGGTACTGTTTCCCGGATGCTAGCAGCTGGAATAGATTGTGGTTGGGGTGACTCGGGTCCCCAATGATCCTACACATCCCTTTTCTCACACCTGTCTTTGTAAATGTCCTGAATCATGGGAAGTTCACAACTGCAGGTGCACAATCGTACCCACAATTCTAATCAACACGCTCCAGAACCTGGGCCCCTGTACCTCCCTCTGCAACTGGATTCTTGACTTCCTCACCGGGTGACCACAGTTTGTGTGGGTTGGAAGTAATATCTCCTCCTCACTAACAATCAACACTGGCGCACCTCAATGATGTGTGTTTATCCCACTGCTCTACCCTCTACACCCACGATTGTGTGGCTAGGCATGGCTCAGACACAATCTATACATTTGTCCATGACACAACTATTGCTGACATAATTTCAAATGGTGATGCAGAGGAGTACAGGAACAAGACAGGTCAGAATGGCAGAGTGGTGTTACAGTAACAAGCTTGCACTGAAACTCAGTAAGACCAAGGAATTGAATGTGGACTCCAGGAAGGCGAAGTTGAAGGAACACACTCCAGTACTCATCCAGGGATCAGAAGCGGGAAGGGTGAGCAGTTTCAAGTTCCTGGACGTCAATATGTCAATATCTCTAAGGATCTATCCTGGACCCAAATTATTGATACAATTACAAAGAAGGCATGACAGCGGGTATTTTTCATTAGGGTTTTGAGGAGAATTGGTCTGTCACCAAAGGTACTCGTACGTTTCTACAGATGTACCACGGGGAGCATTCTAATTGGTTGCATCACTGTCTGAGAAGGAGGGGCCACTGCACAGGATTGGAAAAAGCTGCAGAAAGTAGTGAACTCAGCCAGCTCCATCACAGGCACTAGCCTCCCCAGCATCCATCCAGGACACCTTTAAAAGGCAATGCCTCGAAAAGACGGCATCCAGACCCCCATCACGTAGGACGTGCCCTCTTCTTA
This sequence comes from Mobula birostris, assembly GCF_030028105.1. NCBI lineage: Eukaryota > Metazoa > Chordata > Chondrichthyes > Myliobatiformes > Myliobatidae > Mobula > Mobula birostris. Next base: position 12,982,317 of record NC_092399.1, read on the forward strand.
TTGCTACCAACAAGGAGGAGGTACAGGAGCCTGCAGACACACACACAATGATTCAGGAACAGCTTCTTCCCCTTCGCCATCTGAATGGACAATGAACCCATGAACACTGCCTCGGTATTTTTTCCCTCTCTTTTTGCAATACCTACTTTATTTTATTTTTTTAATTTATACTACTTATTGTAATTTATAGTTTTTATTATTATGTATTGCAATGTACTGCTGCCGTAAAACAACAAATTTCGTGACATATGCCTGTGATATTAAACCTGATTCTGGTCAGTCCTGATGAAGGGCCGCAGCCCGAAACATCGACTGTTTATTTCCCTCCACAGATGCTGCCTGATCGGCTGAGTTCCTCCAGCGTACTTTGTGTGTGCTGCTCCAGATTTCCAGTATTTGCAGAATCTTTTGTCCGTCATGTAATCAAATTACTTTTCAAAACTAATCGGATGGTATTTATTTCTACCCATTGTGGAATGGACTCCCCGCTAGATGGAGCTATTGGAGCACAAATACATTGATACAAGCGGAAAGGTCAAACCCTTGGGCTATGCCATGTGACAAGTAACCAACAGATCAGTTAAAATTAGATAGCTAGTGGAAGAACAATAAAGACAGTGAAGTGTGACATAAAGAGATTCAAGGAAGTCTAAATGCTGAACATTGTATTCTATTCATGTTTTATTAATGAAATATAATTTAATAAAGAAACTTTCTGTGTTGTAAGAGTTGGTTCCCATAGGGTTGTATGGCAGAAAGCTTAAAAGAGACTCCAACAGGCATTACGCAGGGCATGAGAAGTCCAGGTTGAGTAAATATCTGCTTAGCTTTAATCACCTGCACAGACTCCAGATGCTTCAGGCTGGGCAACACACATAAAATGCTGGAGGAACTCAGCAGGCCAGGCAGCATCTATGGAAAAGGAGTGAACAGTTGACGTTTCAGGCTGAGACCCTTCTCAGCTGGCTTCTCCTATCACCCTCTGGCCAGCCTCCTTCCCCTCTCCCACACCTTTTTATTCTGGCATCTTCTCCCTTCACTTCCAGTCCCGAAGAAGGGTCTCGGCCAGAAAGCGTCAACTGTTTATTCATTTCCATAGATGCTACCTGACTTATTGAGTTCTTCCAGCATTTTGTGTGTGTGTGTGTGTGTGTGTGTGTGTGTGTGTTGCTTTGGATTTCCAGCAACTGCAGACTTTCTTGTGCTTGTGATACTTCAGGCTGGGCATAAGTTTGCAATCTACTCAACAGGAGAGAGGTGAAAATGATTAAAGATTTTGTAAAAGGTTGCCATGATATTAACACCATCACCCATGCTTAACTAAGTGGAATACCAGCAGTGGAGAGGAGTCAAAGGTGCATTGAGGAGGAGCTACCATCCAATTTTTAACTCTCCGGTAGGTGCAGAGGCCATTGTAGGAGATATTAGTTTTTATTCCTTCATGGGATGTGCATCTTGCTGGAAAGAGTAGGAATTGTCCCAACTCCAAGTACCATGGAGGGTGGTGGAACTGTGGGAGTTTTTTACTCTGGATGTAAACATCCGACGTTTCAGGTTGAGGTCCTTCATGAGGACTTTCCCATCTGGCTTCACCTATCGCCCTCCAGCTAGCCTCCTCCTCCCACCCCCCACCTTTTTATTCTGGCGTCTTCCCCCTTCCTTTCCAGTCCTGAAGAAGAGTTTCGGCCTGAAACGTTGACTGCTTATTCATTTCTATAGGTGCTGCCTGACCTGGTTCAATCATTGGAGGTATTTGAAAAGGAAGTGGATAAACGTGTGAAAGGGCAGGCAACTAAGGCTCTGAGAAACCAGCGCAGGAGAGGAGTTGAAGCCTGGAACAAACCGGCCGTGATCGCACTGAATGCAAGGCAGGATTGAGGGACCAGAAGGTGGTACAGTGGTGTAGTGGTCAGCACAGCACTTCACAGTGCAGGTGACCTGGGTTCAATTGAAGAGTTTGTACGTTCTCCCCGTGACTGCGTGGGATTCCTCCGGGTGCTTCGGTCTCCCCCCACGGTCGGCAGGTTAATTGCTCACTGTGAATTGTCCCATGATTAGGCTAAGATTAAAGTGGTGCATTTCGAACAGCTGGAAGGGCCTATTCTGCACTGTATCCCCACTAATAAATAAATTAATAACGTCTGGCGATACTTTCTTGTGTCCTTGGCTCCTTAAGGGTGTTGGTGGGCTGCAGCTTTCCTGATGAAAGTACTCCTTTGACGCTACCAGGTGTGGACAGGTGGAGAGTTTCAGAATTTTGACCCAACAAGAATGAAGTACCAGCAAAGTCTCCCCGGGTCAGGGCCTGATGGAGGAGGTGCCGTTTCTGTGCCCCTGTTCCAGTAGTGGTTGTCAGAGAGCAGCAGCAATCTCCGTCCATTCGGAGTCAGGCTGCTATCCTGTGAGACGGGGTTGGAAGTTGTGGACTTTTCTTTGTTCCAGTCAGAGTGAGATAAATTGTTTAACGTGACAGTGCCTCTACAACCCACTCTTCCAAGTGAAGCAATACTCTCCTATCTCCTCCCTTAGATTAAACACTATAGATATGTTGAATAGAACCCATTTATGTTATTGATGGTAAAAGGTGAAGTGTCATATTGAACTTTGGATAGAAGCCTAAACTTTGATTGGTTATGTTCATCGCAGCAGAACTAATCTCAATGTTGTTACAGTTCTCTCACTGGACAGTACTGGCCTGCCATTTCACAGGGTTGAAGTGTGGACGTTTTGGGCTGAGGTCCTTCTCCAGTCCATAAGACCATAAGACATAGGAGCATAATTAGGCCATTCAGCCCATCGAGACTGCTCCGCCACTCCATTATGACTGATCCTGGATCCCACTCAACCCCATACACCTGTCTTCTCGCCATAACCTTTGATGCCCTGACCAACCAGAAAACTATCAATTTCCGTCTTAAGTATGCGGACAGAATTGGCCTCCAGCGCAGTCTGTGGCAAAGCATTCCACAGATTTACTACTCCTGGCTCAAACATTTCCTCCTTACCTCTACTCTAAAGAGTTACCCATCAGTTTTGAGGCCATGCCCTCTAGTTCTCGGGACACCCACCACAGGAAATGTTCTCTCCCCATCCATCCTATCTAGTCCTTTCAATATTCGGTAGGTTTCAATGAGATCCCCACACATTCTTCTAAATTCCAGTGAGTACAGGCCCAAAGCTGCCAAACACTCCTCATATGTTAACCCCTTCATTCCCGGAGTCATCCTCATGAATCTCCTCTGGACTCTTTCAACTGACAACACATCCTTTCTCAAATATGGGGCCTAAACTATTGACAATACTCAAAGTGCGGCTTGACCAGTGTCTTATAAAGGCTCAGCAGTATCTCCTTGCTTTCATATTCTATTCCCCTTGAAATAAAATGCCAACATTGCATTTACCTTCTTTACCACAGACTCAACTTATAAATTAACCTTCTGGGAGTCTTGCATGAGGACTCCTAAGTCCCTCTGCGCCTCTGGTGTTTGAACCTTCACCCCATTTAGAAAATAGTCCGCATTATTGTTCCTTTTACCAAAATGCATTATCATACATTTACCAACACTATATTCCTTCTGTCATTTTTTTGCCCATTCTTCTAATTTGTTTAAGTCCTGCTGCAATCGCATTGGTTCCTCAGCACCACCTACCCCTCCACCTGTCTTCATATCATCCACAAAGCCTGGGTCTTAGGCCAAAATATTGACTGTTCATTTCCCTCCAGCAATGCAGCTTGACCTTGTGCTCCCTCAGCATTTTGTATGTGTTGCTCCAGGGTTTCAGCATCTGCAGGATATATTGTGCCTCTGAGAACAGGGCACTTTTCTGTGTTCCTTCTGTCACCAACCAACCACGCTCCCCTCCCTCACACTGCAACTCTGTGAGGCTGGGTGGAGCTGAGCAGACCCAGGAGCCCGCCCGCTCGCTCACTCACCGAGTCGGCTGGTGGCCGCTCTTCCCAAGATCTCTTGTTCCTTCATCACATCAGTATCTCTGATCCTCTCCCATGCACTGGTTTTGTTCCATTCTGACCAGCAAAGAGTTTGGGTCAAGGTTCAAGATTCGAGTTGTTTTTAATCATGTGTACGTTGCGAAGTGCGTCGTTTGTATTAACAACTAACACACCCGAGGGTGTGCTAGACACTGCCCCTATGTGCCGCCGAACATTCTGGCGTCAACATAACATGCCCACAAAGAAAACAACAAGCAACAAAACAAATCCCACCCACATGCATGCATACTCCTCTAAGCTCAATAATATACCTCATATTCTGTATATACACAATAAAAATGCAAACTGTTCTCAGGAACAGAACTCTGCCATGACGCAGAGACTGCCTGTGTCTTTCTCTCACTCACCTGGAGGTAACTAATAAAACTACCTTATTGATGAGCAGTACAAAACAGCACTTGTTACAGTGTTTGGCAAATTCTGTATCTTCCTCTGAAGCAACAGAATCTTTGCAGGCTTCTGTACTGAAACAGGGACTAACAATATCTGGAGACCAGATGTAGGGTGTCACTGTTTGAAGGGACGTCCAGCCGACAGCTTCACCATCAGCTGGGACACACCAGCCCATCTGCAGAGCGCTGGCTCACAGTAGTACCGAGGGTTTTTCAGGGAGAGATTCGCTGGTCTGGTTGAAGCTGCTGGGAAGTTGGTGGAGGTCATGACAAGAGAGAGCATGAGCTGAGGAACAGAGGAGGAGATGCCGGACAGAGGCTGTAAGAAGGATGTGGCATGTTAAATGTTGAGAAGGAGGGGTCTCTCTGGGCTTGTTCTTGCTCCTTTGCCTTGCAGCCCAGATCCGAGCCTCTGCAAGTTGGGAAGAGAAAATAAGGGGATGAGAGTGTAGAGGGATGATGTCTGACAGGGTGAGAGAAGGCTATGGGTGGACAAGGAGAAGAGATTCAGGGATGGGAAGGACTGATGCAAATGAGTCAAGGGGAAGGTGGGACAGAAAGCAAGAAAGATGAAATGGGTCAGGGCTTCTGTCACTGAAGCCCAACTATGTTTTCACTTCCAGCAAGGTTGCGCCAGTGACTAATGGTGATATCTTGCAGACAACTTACAAAACTACTAGATGCTCTCCTTCTTTGAGATATACTTTTTCTTCTTCTTCTGAACTGCAATCATTGTCAGCCTGTAAGTTCTCTTCTAAGAATGTAATTTTTGGCTGAATGAACAATCTGACGATTCTGCAATCTGCTGGGGGATTCGACGTGGAATGCAACTATGCCCGCCCCTGGGGGTAGCTGCATCAATTCCTAATGGCGGAACGTGAACTTGTGGTAGGCTCCATTGCTCCGTGTCGACTGAAGCGTCGAGCAAGATTTAACTCGATGAAGATGAGAATGGAGAATGAGAGAATGTTCTGCACTGTCTGTCTGTATTTGACTGATCTCCCTCTCGCTGCGGCCGGTGGAAGGCGCAGGGGTCTTGTGTTCGATCCCTCGGTGGCTCATGGATGTGGAGTCACTTTTGGTAGCAGTTTGATGTTTAGTGTCCTCAGCGCTGAACATGATTTACCATTTACATGATTTGATTGAGGTGCTACGTCCCAGAGCTGGATCTGCGGCTGTGGCCTGCAGCCATCGACACAGCACTGACCCAATGGCTGTGGCCACGGCCATTGGCTTCTGGACTGGCTTCACTCGCCTAGGTTTGTAGCTGTCACTCACCTTTTGGGCACTCTGCGGTTTGATGTTTAATGTCCTGGGTGTTATTTGTTGTCTGAGTGATTTGTTCTTTCTTGCATGTTTGATGGTCTTGTCTTGTGAGTTTTTTCTTTAAATGGTTTCTATGTTGTTTCTTTGTTTTGTGGCTGCCTGCAAGAAGATGAATCTCAAGGTTGTATACCGTTCTGTTTTGTACATACTTTGGTAATAAACATACTTTGAACTTTGTGTGTTTGTGTGTGAGCAAATGCATTAACAGAGAAACTGTGGAGCTGGTCTTCTCAAATCTCAGTTTGCTACGCAATGACGTGCAGGCCCTGACTTTAACAGGTCCACAGCAAATTCAATTACATTGCAGACCAGCGCCATTCTCCAATTCTTTTGTTAGACTTCCTTGTTCCAGTGCTGCACTTCACCTCCAACTTGTTTCCCGCAGGACTAAAGGGAAACTGTTCAACCTCTATTCCCTCCACACATGAACCAAGAATGTCCTAACCTTGGTCACTAAGGTGCAAAATGCAGAAGATACTTTTGTATTCAGACCTTCAGAGGCTAAGCTCCAAGAACTCATTGACTTGTTCACTAAAATATGGAAAGGATTGGCCTTGCAACTTCCATATTCAAAGGTTAGAGTTCCTCACTGGTATTAGTTCTCCATTTGGTGTCCTGAACCTTGTTGAACTCTCTCTCACCTCCAACTCACCCATCAGCATCACAGCTCTACCACCTAGCCTCCTTCAACCACCACAGTATCTAACCATGGCAACCATCAGCGGCAGTTGGGAAATATAATTCAAAATACATAGATTCCTAAAGAGTTAGGCATTAGCTTGGTGCTGGCATCTCTGTAGCCCAGAGCTGAAGTACTTGTGCCACACGTTGAGAAGCCCCTGTCACTTTGGACAAGAATATAGAGCCAATACGAGAGCTAGATCCATGAGTGAGGGAAGCTAGTTCCTTCTCTTTAGTATAGTCAGCCCTGAAGCAGAAGGCAATGCAGGCATTGGAACTAAGCCACTGTCCAAATCTTCATTTTCATTATAACATTCAAGATGATTGCCAATACCTTCAAATTCTTCATAGTTCCTAACTTGTCAAAGTAGTGAAATTGTTTTAGTTTCATTCCCGGCTGTTCCTGACATCTCCAAGACTGAATGTTTCAAACCACAGTGAGCAAAACAGTTCTAAATTGTACCGCTGATTTACAACCAGCTATCACTGCTTTTTGAAGACAAGCACAACTGATGCTATTTAGAAACTGTTCACTCTAAGCACCGTATAGTATCTAATGACCATACAAGTGCATGCAACTGAGACGAGTTGGAAATTGTTTGGCAACAGTCTTCTGTCCCAATTAATTGACATGGTGTCCTGAAGAACCAAAGGAATCAAGCAATATTCTCAACTATTTTTTGTTCTTTAAGAGTTGTCTCAAATAAGTGGCTGCCCTGGTTAACTGGTGGCCCAGTTAACCGGAATCCACCTTTTATCTTATTCCTTAATGAAATGAGAAAAATCTATTTCGAGATGAATTTATTTTCCCCATGAGAAAAACCATGTATCAAACTGATGTTAGTGCCAGCATGAACTTTTTCACAACATTAGACTCTGAATGAAGACTGGGGCCACTGTAAGATGTAAATCTTAAGCCAGATCAATGTGGCACAATAGAAGTGTAATCATGGAGTCAAACTGACAGCAAGGAGCACTGGTGTCTCCTTGGACACTCATAATGGCGCAGGAAAGAACATGCTGGTCTTGACATAGTCAGTACGGAGTTGTGACACCTGTCTTCTTTGTGTGTTGCATTGAACTTTTGCAGAAACCATTGATAAGAGCACAAGCATCGGGGGGCAGACATTGCCACCTCGATCAAAGTCTCCCTGTACGTGAATGACATGGTGGTCAGTATCTGTGATCAGTTTAAGTTGGTACCAGTGGACTGAGTCAACTACAAGAACAGCAAGGTCAAACTCTTTGGCAAATAACCTGGCTGGTCGTTTGCCTCCTTCACTGTTAGGTCTGACTATCTGAAGATCTGGTTCAGAGGAGCTGAGGCATGTAACAAAATGAGCTACAGCAGACAAATAAAATGAAACAAACAGAGACTACCCCAGAGGCCATCCCTCTCAACAACTATTAGGAATGAAGTCATTTGATTCTGGGCACGGATGTGGCTCATTTCCAGCTCCTCCACCCCGGCAGTTGTCCGAACTTTCTTCTATTCATCTGGGATCCAGGATCGAACGTGTCCAATGGGTTGCAATGCTCATGTCTCTGGGCAATGTAGGCAAAAGTGTACCCACTATTGCCCTCATGTTGACAGCCACCTGCGTGGGTGACTTTCGGGTTATGCTTGGAACAAAGTTTGCTGCCACCAAGTGCCATTGCCTGCTGAGTTTCTACTTCTCCCCAGTGTTGTGAAGGATAAGCCTAGTCCTATTAACGTACAATGGCCCTACCTGTCTTTCATAGAGGTGTTCTTTCAGGAGATTACCTTGGACGAGTGCATTAGGCTGTGCTCTGTGTGGAATGTCTGCAGTTACTTCATGGACAAAGACCCAGTGGGTCCTGTGGTTTAGTTCCCGAGCAAGCTGTCTCAATGATCTGGCAGAATGGCCTCATTGTCAGAGCTTGCCAACAAGCACCAAGACCTCACTTGTCTGGTGGTGAGAGGGGCCTCCTCTGTCAGCTCCTTCCTGTACAGTCAGAACCTCATTTCCAAAGCACACCGCCCCCAGTGCAGCTGTGACAAAGAAACGATGGTTGCCCACCTCCTTGCAGTATGCGAGTGTGGAGGGGAATGCTAGGTGCCTTGTTGCATTTCATCCCAAGAGCTGTGTCACTGAGGACTCTTTGGTCGTCGTTCTGCTCCCAGGGCTCCACACCAAGATGGGATATCAAGCGCTGATGGAAAGCCATGAGCTTGGCGACAGACACTCTTTCCGTATGCCTGAAGCTTGTCGGTCTTCTGGTACAAAGAGACCCCTGAGGAGTTTGCTGCTGACTGATACATTGCAGGCTGCAGGAGGACCAGTGCAGGGACACATTGAAGCTCAGTGCATCAGTCCGAAGGACTGCAGTGTGAGTAGTGAGTGGCCTGGGTCTGGTGCGGAAGCCTCGCAGACACTTGAATTTTGTGTCATTGTAGGAGGCCATGTGCGTGCTAATGGCACTCTGTAGACAGAAAAGTGTTAACACTTCTGATGTATTG